>NW_017253362.1:136932-731326 GCF_001642045.1 Paraphaeosphaeria sporulosa | reverse complement strand
CCACAACCTGGACACCACAACCTGGACACCACAACCTGGACACCACAACCTGGACACCACAACCTGGACACCACAACCTGGACACCACAACCTGGGCACCACACTTCAAGTACCATAACCTGTACAAAGTCTTTGCCGAAATCTGTTCACAGCGAATATTAATGCAATGTCGTTTCGCGCTCGGAGGAGACCTCACGAAAATCAAACACAATACTCACGCAGCGAATCCTTTTTACACGGGATACATACAGACCTCTTTTTGAGCACTCTATACCTACCAACTCAACTACTGAATGGATGACTGGTCACCCGCTGCCATTATCGGGCTTGTTACCCTCCTCTTCAATTTACCGCCTACCATCTATGCCTGCTACCAGCTCATCGAGTTACTCCGGAGATCCTATGCAGACTGCAAAAATCAACACAATTTCAGTAGCAACTGACATGGCTATTCCCCCCGCCCGGTAATACCTCAACGGCTCTGAAATCATAAATCTGTAGCTTACGATAACCCTAACCAGTATTCAATCTATTGGCCTGAGTCTCGCAGAAATCGACTCGCGGAGTTGACTTCGCTATTCTGGTACACTCGAGTTGTTCATAGCCCACTCCAAGAGGGTCAAGTGTTGCAATCTGGAAAAAAGAAAAGGGGTTGAAAGGATCCAGAGTCCACGAAGGAGGGCCACACTGAAGAAGGACAATAGTGTTACATAAGGCTGATCATTCACGCTGCAAATCTTATGAGATCTATTTAAACCCGCACTGCACGTTCGTGTCTCCACAATTTTCGCGCTTGTCTCGTACCTCAAATTCCAAGCCCCTCAATTGGATATCATTGTTGCGTATTTCCATCTCGTATGCGAAGTTCTATCTTCCTCCGTCAGCTCACAAATCAACGCTCAAGTAGACGCCAGACTCACTACCCATGCTTGTTAATCGGGTCATGTAGACCTTCGCGTGGCTCGCTCCTACTGTGATATTCAGGAGTCTGGTCGGACTGCGCGTTATGAGAGTCGTGGATGGGATAGCTGGGAGCTTGGGTGTTCAAGCTTGCAGGAGTCACAGTCGCGCTGGACACACCACATCGAACAAGACCCAGAGCTGCGGCGATAATGACGGCTGCTCTCATTGCTCGCTACTAGGTAGGAATTGGTGTAAAGGCACTTTGGTTTGAAATGTATGTCAAAAACTGTGGTGAAGCCCATGGCATTTTATGCGTGTCTATACAACAGAAATGTACCATGCAAGACCGGATACCCCGAAATCGACCCAAGCGTACCAAAGAAGGCAGATAGTGTACACCGCAGCAGCTGTAGAATTTCACTACTGGGAAACGGTACCATGAGTCGTACGGACAAATGAGATGTTATGCACAGATCTTTTTGTGCTTGATGGAAGGTCACAGTGACCTATGGGTATCTACCGCTAGAGACAATCAACCATTTCATTGGGTGTGAACAAAGTAGAATAAAGCATGATCTACAAACTACATATGCATGTTGGGCTGAGCCTTCTTCTGAAGGTATTGCCACCATCTAACGCCGCTATGGCGGCGGTGTAGGCAGAACCGCTGCGGAAACAGCGACTGCGAAGCCAGATCCTATCGCTCTGCACAGACCTCCCACGCTGCTGGGTCGTAAAACTACCAAAGCTACTGCAGATACGCCAGGGAGTCGGCATATCCGATGCTATCCATGTCTATCAAAGACACAAACCATACCCGACTGCACGCAAACGGTTCTGTTCCCATCACAGAGCAACAACCCGGCCGCATGATTGTATGAGCGTTAACCAATCACTTCCGAGAACGACCGTGGAGCGAGGCTGTGGAGGAGCGGCAAACTTAGCCGGGATGCCTTACATCTGTGGCGAACACTCCACTTCCCGGAACCAGCAAAACCACACGCACATCAACGAACTGATACATGCGTAGCCTTGGGCTCGGGCTCGCTCTGTCTCGGTGTCCGAATGCAAGGCTGACTTCGAATGTTTAACGTTGTCTCGTAGACAAATGAAAGAACGCCCAGCGCTAATACTCTGGAAGACAAACAATCATACCCCATCGTTCGCTGCGAAACTCCCAACGCCATAGCACCTTCCTTTGAAACCCATCTTAGTGAAACCCACGCCCTCAAACATCGGTTCCCTTCCACCGCACATGCCTACACCCATCCTCCCCGATCCCATCTGCACTCTTCCCCTCTTTCCCTTTCGCTCCCTCATCTGCCACGTTCTCTGTCGACCAACTTCCAGAAGACCCATTCGTGCCCATCATGCCCTTTTCCGTGGCGTCTATGATGGCTTGTGGGATGAATGATGCAGCGGCTGCTCAGGTATCAGTGTCATAGCACCATATAGTATTGGAAAGATAGATGTACGTGGTTCTTGTGAGGAAGACATCTTATCCTTCCCGACTTCACTCTGGCTCGAGGGTTCCGGCACGCGCGCGAGTAGTGTGTCCATAGCTTTTAGTGGGACTGTACGTATTCGACGTGAACAAACACGTAAGCAAAAAGTAGGTGAGTCGTTATGCGGTTTCGTCCTTACTTAGACAATTAGGTATGAGTAGTTTCAGAAAGTAAAAGACCCTCCTCCCCATACGCTACATATACACTTCCGAAACCCGTGCGTAGCCGTCACCGTAAATCCCGCACTCGGGTAGAACACTCGTCCGCGTATGCTTACCATGACGTAGGCCAGAAACGCGGGGTCCAATGTCCAAGGTCTCCAAGCGGCTGTGCCGTCTCCCACTAGGATCGATGACAAGTGATTGTGTACGTGTTGGCGCATTTAACACGGGATTTGAGCTTGGCCAAGCTGCACGAAGATAGGAACGGGGGATGCTGGAACGTATGCCGTCAGTGATGCGCAAACTAGCGCGCGGGAGCGGGAAAAGCAATGCGTCGATAAGATGCCGTCACTGTATCGCGCGTGCTTTGACATGGAAAGAACGAACGTTGGGAGTGCTGTGTGATGGAAGATAGGATGTAAAGGTTCATCTATTCATTCAGTCATAGGTATCGTGCAGCCTCCTTATCGGCGCCAATGTAGGATCTCAAGTCTTCAGCCGTGAGCTCTCGATCGAGTCGCATCTTTCAATCTCACGTCTTCCTATGCGCATGTAGACGTTCCGAGGCCACGAAAGCGCACGCTCACTCCAGCGCCACGATGCCACGCCTTGGTCGTGACGCAAAACATCACATCCACCCCATGGCCGGCTACGCAGCGGCGTCAGAGGTCGCGCTCGTCGCCGTGGCTCCAGAGCCGGTCAACGCAGACGACGGTGCGCCAGTCCTGCCCCTCTGTGTGTCCGCTGCATCTCCACCCCGGAGTACCCTCTCCAGCTCGCGGATTCTCCTCTTCAACACCTCGTTCTCGCGCTTTGCCTCCTCGAGCTCTTGTCTGTAGTGTGCGACTTCCTCGTATCGCGGTGTGCTGACTACGCTTGCGCTCCTTGCCTGCTGGGCAGCTGAAGGGTCGCTCGTGGCGGGTTGTGAGGACACAGAGTAGCGGTGGTGCGGGATGGAAGCTGTAGCAGGATTAAGTGGAATGCCGTAGGGAACGCCTGTGCTGGTGCGTGAGACACTTGAAGAGCTGCGGTGACGGCGCGCGGAGGTGGGGTGCGTAGCTCCGACTATATCGTGGTCGACATGCACACCTGAAGTGACACTTGACGCCGTGGAGGCTACTGATGCGGAGTGGGCGCGTAGAGCCGAGAGCTCACGAGTTAGGCGGTTTACGACAGCTTCTTGTTCCTTTTCCAGCTCGAGGTGTAGCTCAGCCGCCGTGAGTGGGCGTGGGTGGCGGATGGGTACGCCAGCTGCGTCGAAGCTGGGGATATTGCCCGCGAAGCCTGGGCTCAGAGGCGCGGCATGTGCATGATGGGTGGTCGCCACGGGAATAGTGCCACCCGGTGAGGCGAGTGGTAATGGTGGAGGACTCATGGGGTCTAATCGTGGGTTGTGTCAGTGGAGTACAGATGTAGACAATGAGTGGGACCGCGATGGTTGTCGTTATCGATAGCTTCGATGCAAACCGCGCGCTTGTTTCGCGTAGCCGTAGCTGGTATACACTGTACGAGGCCAAGGCCTGGATACTTTGTATGCTGCGGCACACCGTGTCTGCTCTGGAAGTCGATAGCGAACGCAGCTGGGCCAAAGCGTTGAGAACGACCTCGACTAGCGCTGTGCGACGCACCGTGCCGTAAGAGGGTAGACCAAGATGTATACTTACATATCTGCGAAGCACGCCGCGAGGCTGTTGCGGACGACTGCCGCGAAGCCTGCGCCGAAGTAGCAGAGCTCGCAGCTTGCGCGGCTCCCGGCGTAGGGTTCGACGTCGGGCCCCTCGGCGAGACGGGCACTGAGTTGAGATCAGGCATCGCACTGGCTTTGCTCGTCTCGTGCCTCGTTGCGCGTAATATTATTGCGTTAGGAATCCCAGGTTTGTTGAACTTCTGATGGATGCAACGAGGGGCAAGCGTGTGGGGAGAGACGAAAGGCAGCTGCGACACCACGGTAGAGAGGGAAGGTGCGATATGCCGTCTTTACATGTCTGCTGATGGTTGTTTTGGCGACGAGGTATTCTGCTCGCCCTGGGTCGATGTACGGGTCTGGCGTGTGGCCTGTCAAGCGGTAGGGATTGTTTGGACGTGCGGCGCTTTGTTGTAGTCGATGTGCAGGGCTGTTGCCAGAGTAGGCCCGCCGTTGGCCCGTCTCCTCAATCTACGGCTCTCATTTCCAGGCCTCGTACAGTCATACAATGTAAACACCCAAACTTGGATTTTTTTGCAAGCATAACCATGCGCATTATCTTATACTACATATTCCCCGCATGAGACTCGACGGCTTCCGGTCGAGTAGCCAGTACAAGACTACAGGAGTGAAGGACTTAGAGCCATGCTTGCTGAACATTTGGAACTTCTTCAATTCTTAGCGCAAACAATTGCCCCCTCTAGGTATTAGGAGCGTCTATGACCTTTCACTTCCCTTTCACTCGCACCTTGCCCGGACCATGACAGGTCCTTGTCCTTCTTGTCATGGCGCTCCAAATCGTTATAGCCCTGAGCTAGACAACCTCACGCCGGCCGTGGGTTACGTCCCTCATGTCCCAAGTCATGCTTTTAACACATCCCTAAAACCCCGCCCAAACTCCAAGCCGCAATGCGTTAGAAGTAGTTGATAGATGCGCCCTTCGCCGGGAAATCCTCCTAATATGTCCTAGCCAGGTTGCGCAGGTACCAGTCGACAAGCTTGCGACCCACCTTTGCCTCAGAGACGTGAATGAGGTCCTGGTTTCTGTTAGCAAAGTAGTCAAGGTAATTATGAAATTGGTACATACCCCTTCCATAGCGTAGTCAAGGTCGCTGCTGTGCGCAACATCGCCCTCCAACAGACCACCCTCGCTCCACCTCAGTTGTCGGTTCCTCTGTTTGTTGACAAGCAACCAGCACCTCAACTTCTCAGGCTCGACCTCAAGGAAACCAGCAAGCTTCTTCAAGTCCATCGTGGAGTATAGCTTGAGGTAGCTCTTGACAGTAGGCGACATCATGGTGTTCTTGACCTCATCCATGAAGATACCGAGGTAGTGCTCGACAGGGTCGACGTTGATCTCCGGGTTGTCAAAGTCTGGCGGCGTAGGGTTGATGAACTTGGGGCACGCGGATCGGAAGAGCTCTTCAAAGAGCGGCAGGTTCTCAGGACCACCGCGCTGTAGCCTGTTGAACTGCTCTCCGTACTTCTCGCGAAGCGCCGTATGGATGGTGTCGTCCAGGCGGGTAGGGTGGAAGGCAACGCAGATCATGATCAGGGCATACATCTGGTCATTCTTCTTCGTGATCGAGTCGTACTGCGCATTCTTCTGAAAGTTCTTCGTCCGTGACACGTAGACGAGGATGTGGCTGAACATGCGGATGGCATCGGCATAGCGGCGCATCATCATATAAGAGAAACCAACATAGTAGTAGGTGGTGAACTGAGCAGCCATGACGCGGGGGAACATGGACTTCTTGTTGAGTTCGATGTCGTCGAGCGTCTTGAGTGCCAGACTGAAGTCTCCCAGCAGGCAGTGCACGCGCAGGAGACCGATGACGGAAAAGTATCCGAGCATCTGGTAAAGTGGCCTTGAGCCGTACTCTCCGGCATATTGTTTCGCGTCTTCTCCTCGCTTGACAGCGTTCAGCTGCTCGCTGATTTGTGATCGCTGAATGAGCGAGTATAGGACGTTAAGCACACTGTAGCATCCCCACGTGTTGGGGTTCTCGCGCAGAAGCTGAATCTCCTCCGGGTTCTCGTGCTTGAAGGCGACCTTCTGGCGATAGCCGCAAAAGCTGTTGAACTGGTAAATGAACTCGTCGATCACGTCCCAGGCCCACGAAGACTGTTCCATGCGTTAGCCACGTTCCATGTTACAGAGAAAATCTCCTCACGTTGGGGGCGTCAATGTCGACTGGTCCGTCCGAGTTCAGGATGAAGTGGAACAAGTTGCAGTAGTTGTCGTAGCTCGCAAACTTGGTCTCGAGTGTGGCTTGGAACTCGAGAGGTGTCGCTGCGGCTGCAAGCTGTGCCTGGATATCTCCACCGCTGCCCATGGACGGTACCCGGTCCAGGTCGTCCATTCCATCGTACTGAGCCGCCTCGCGGTACTCGTTCGCCATGACTTCCTCCTCTGCGTCAGACATGTTGCCGGTGCGCGCGCGGTGTCGTTGTCCTGATGGTTCGGGGGCACGCGTTCTCGCAGCTTCAAAATCGCACTTCGGCCGGCGATCCACGTGGCTTTTGGGGGAGAAATCGGCGGTAGTTGACGGCGGCGTTGTCGTGAATTTCGAATGCGGGCCAAATCTGAATTCGCTTGTGGGTGGCACTAGCCACAGCCCCTGCGCCACAAGAGGGGCACGAACAGCCGTTGCGACTTCCCCGTCCGTATTGCTCAACGATCAACAGCTCTCTCTTGGCATTTGTCGATGGGACAAGCTCAGCATCACAGCCACAAAGCCAGCATCGAATCAAGTGAAGCGGCTGACATGCGGACGACGCCGCAATCATGCTTGCCAACGGCGACCGACTGTCGACGAACATTTATAAATTGTCACAGCTGCCGTCATCTCTTTTCATCATCAGCCCTATCCAGTCTTGAATCAACATGGCTTATGTTACGCTTCTTTACCTCACGCGCAAGCCAAGTCTTACGCCCGAGCAGTTCTAAGACTATCACGAAAATACTCACCTTCCGTTCATCAAGTCCGTCTTGGGGCAATTGGCACCTTTGAGGCACCGCCGCTGGTGCCTCGCTCGCGCCGAGATCAAGGACTCTGGCTATCCATCACCAATGCTTACAAGAAAACCAGAAGGCTTTGATTACGACTGCATTACAGAGGTATCATTTGAGAGCGAGGAACCAATCCATGAGTTCAACACAATGTACACGCATCCAGAGGTCATAGCGGAGTTTGCAGAAGATGAGGAGCGGTTTACAGTCAAGGAGAATATGAAAGCTATCGTCATCGGAGAGGTCAGAGAGAGCTCCCCTCGAAACGATTATTGAGCGCGCAAAGAGGTCAAAAGAGGAATCCATCTGTGGTTTTTGAATTACGACACTGCGTCTGGGACAATCACTAGTCGTGTGAATGTGAAGAGTTCACATACTACATTCATGGATCCAATCGGAGCACCATCTCCTGTGCACGAAGATCTAGTCGCATCATCTGAACCTGTGGCGCATCACGAAATCTCCGTCGTTTCCTAGATGATTTCTCTAAGGCGGCTCCATCTGTAAACGAGATTTGATATCGCAATGGTGTATCATTAGTGGTGGACGCCTACCGGTCTCTGATTGGCGGATTTCCAAATTTCCCATCCCGCAACTTCTCCCCGCATACGCTTGCCCCCTTCCCCAGATCACACCCGCGCTCCAAACTCCACACAGCTAGACATCTACGCGTAATGGCTTCTTTCACCGAGGCAAAGCTTGTTCGTTCTACAGCCGATCCGCTGGACTGTGTTCTAGCTCGGTTGCCACCGCCAGAACCTGGTTCAAGGGCCCATGCGAGCTCATCTAAATATCCGCGGGTCTGGATGAGAAGAGTATATTAAGCCAGGGGTCCTCGCAGTTATTTGAGCAGGGCCAGCGACCTCAAAATCAAAATGCCTTCGATATCGACATCATTGTCGTGGCTCTCCGTCTTCGGCTTGCTGTTCAGTCCACAGAGCTGCCTGGCTCTGAGCAAAAAAGACCGACTAGCATGTCAAAGAGCAACGCATGACCCGCTCAAAGGCTGTCCAAAGCATACATTGCTTGTTGATGCAGAGTCTGCCAATGCAACTGCAAAGAAAAACGTCTTTTCGAGCATCCAATCGGCTGTCCTGTCTCTCCCCCACGACAACTCAACCCAGTACATCTTGATCCTGCCGGGTCAATATACTGAGCAGGTCAATGTCACACGACCCGGCCCACTGTATCTCTTGGGTCAGACGAGCGACGCGGCGAGTCTAGCAAAGAACACCGTCGAGGTTGTTTGGCATAACGCAACCGGTACGGCCACTACCGGTTCTTACGATAATGCGTGGACCTCGACTTTGACGATTGCGCCGACTTTCAACTCGTCCACGACCGGTGCAGGACCAACGGGTAACCATGTACCGGATGACACACCGTTTGGCAACTTCGATTTCCGCGCATACAACCTCAATTTCACCAACGACTATCTACCGTACTCTGCTGGACCTTCGCTTGCACTATCGACTTCCTACGCAAACACCGGATTCTACCACTGCTCGTTCAAGTCCTACCAGGATACCATTTACGTTGGCAAGCTTGCGAACAGCTACATGTCCAAGTGCGAGATCGCCGGACAGACCGACTTCCTCTACGGCTTCGGCACCCTCTGGATCGAAGATTCTGATTTGCTCATGCGCAGCTGCGGCGGCGGCATCACTGCATGGAAGGGTACCAACACCACATATGAGAACAAGTTCGGCGTGTACATCCACCAGTCAAACGTTGTGGCGGCCAACTCTTCCATCGCTCCGGCCATGGTTGGAAAGTGTGCGCTCGGTCGTCCGTGGAATGCGCAGCACCGTTCCATTTTCGCGAACACGTACCTTGATGCTTCGATCAAGCCGAGTGGGTACATTGCCTGGGGTACCACTGATCCAAGGGTCAATAACTACACGTTGATGGCGGAGTATAAGACATATGGCCCCGGCTGGAACCAAACTGGCAGGATCGACGGTAACGTCACACATATCCTGACTGAGAAGCAGTGGCAGCCGTACTCTAGTCCTTCGAAGGTGTTTCAGTTCTTTAAGAGCGGTAAGACAGGGAACTCTGCTTGGGTGGATTGGAATGCTTGATTGTCATCATGGCATAGTTAAATTCGGCTCGAGACTTTAGCTATATGGCTTTTCCCAATGCAACTGAACTTCTCTGACTGTACCTTGACTGAACCACTCTATCTATGGTCCCTTGTCTGATCTGTGGAGTTACGACGATTGGTGATTCGTATGCCAACTATGTAATCTTCAGGCATGTCACAACAGTGCGCGATGTTCAAGAACGATGAAGAGCATCATCGACACTCCAAATTTCCAGCTCGACAAGGTACTCAGCACCATACCTGGTGTTGCCACACACCCAGGACGGCTCCACTCTCACCATGTCGATATCTTCATTCTGCTTTGTTCTGATTCCGTCCACGCACCGCACCGCTCATGATCGTCTTAGATGGAGGCTTCGGTTTCCCGCACCCCACCACGCTGCTCTCCTCCATGGGGCCATAAGTGTACTCATTTGTGTGCTGTGACTATCATCTGAGAGGGAATGAAAGAGCCTATAATATGGTAAATTTGAAGTCGCTGGTGGGAACATAGTGTTTGATGAGTTGTGGCCCACATCAGCTCTGCTCAAATTCACTTTTGCTCAGTATCATTGACGAGTGTTACAAGCATCGAGTGTGTAAGCACAGCGGCCACACTCTCCAGACGCAATTCGTGTCCGCAGCATTTTGAGGAGCGCTCTCTCAGATCTGCACATGCAGCGATCTCTGGACCCTCTTAGCGCTGAAGCGGGTGAGCACCAAGTGCTCCATGTTGAACTTCATTGGGGATTTTGGCAGCTTTTTGAATTGCACGATGAAGTATCGGTGAAGAATCTGGGCATGCGACGGATGTTCATCTCGCTACACGAAAACTTCACAAACATGTTCAGGATGAAATTCACCTTTTGGTGTATGACCAACCGACGGAAATGTTGCCCATAGCTGGTCTAAGAATTGGTTTTAGTGCATCCTTCGATCGAGTTATGAAGTGCGGAGAAAAATTCGGAGTAAGCAATACGGTTTTATACTGCAGTAGGCATTGAGCTTTCGGCTGTGTATCTTAATCGACAGCTACTTGACAACATGGCTATCTGCTGCCATTCCTTTTGCATTCCATCGATACCTGAAGCTATTCCATAACTTGTACAAACCGGTGTTTTCAGCCGAGCAACCGGCTCTTATGTAGGGCGAAGAAGAGATCTTTGGCTATGTGATAAGCACTTGTGCAAGAGAAATCATGAAGGTTCAAGAAGCTGGGTCTGAAACGACAGCTTCTCAGTGGTGTATGTATCTGAGATCCGTCCGTCCACCTCCAAGAACCCATAATGAACATATCCGGCAATATTTTGTGCAATATTTTGTGCATCAATAGTACAAAATGCCATTCTCCAGCCATGGACGTGTAAATCAGATGATTCAAGACACGACACCATGATGCTCTCAGTGCTTTCTCTTAGAGCGATGTAGTCCGGCTCAGATAGGTCTTGTTTCTAGTGCAATCTGAAAGATGGAATGTTGCTGCAGCTCCAGAGAGTATTAGCGCGGCATGTATTTCCAAGAGTACATGGATTTTCATGCCATACTAGTTTGTGTCGATAGAGAGACACTGCCGAAGACGTGGATATCTTCATGGGCGGATTTTGAGTGGCGCAGTCCCCATGAAGACATTGTGCCGGCTTTTGCGCACATGGCATGTTCCAGCGCGATATTTTCGTGAAGTGCTGCCCAGAACAGACTCCACCGATCATTGTGTTCGTAGTTGTGGTTCTTCTGCCGGAGGAGATACATTTATGACATTGGTATCACTTTGATGACCACGAAGGCAGCAAGAACGTGTAATGGTAGAATGCGCCTTTTAAATATCTGAGTTTCGAACAGACACGGAGCTCCCCATGCGTGCTACTTTTTCAACCTTTGATTCCAATCGAATGGTATTGCAGTGTGAAGATCAAAATACCAGACTGCCTGCGGAACGATTCCTTTTATACATTTGTTGCAACCATCGGAACAAAGATAGGTTGAGCTAGAGGGCGATGCTCTCCATCACCACTGCACTGCGATGGACTGAGCTGCTCAGGTGCAGAGATGCGATCCCATTTGCTTTGTTCCTCTAGCAACCATCAGTCCCTTCGATCTGGGCAGCCCAATCTTCTGATGATATGGCTCATCTGAACTCATCTTGAACGATCTCCTTTCATATATAAGGTCTCCTGAAGTATCTAAGCCAGCTTCGGCGTCATAAACTTGACTCAATTCACCTTTTTTGTGTAATGACATGAGATTGTCAAAATATCTACGAGATGTGTACGCTCTGGACATATATAGAAGTAGAAGTATTGGATCGCTGTATTTCCCTCTCATTGTGCTTTAACATTCCAGCTAGATTAGACACATGAATCGATCTGGAGCATTTCACCCAAACTTGCTTAGAACAGCATCGGCCCCTTCCCACTCTTTCCAGATGAGCTGCTCCTTTGCCTCGCTCCTGACCGTGAACTCTATTTTGCTTTCCTTCGGACCCGTCAGAACCGCATCTTTGAATCCAGTCTCGACGTTCGTGTCTAACGTGGTCCCAGCTTCCGGCCTATAATTCACATGCACGCATTAGTCCTCGTCCCCAGAGCAGCTGTATCGCATGGTCTTACCGCATATCAAAAGCCCAAAGCAGCTTCGCCATCGTCAACAACAAGTTCCTCTCTGCCATCTCTTGGCCAGCACAGACTCTCCTTCCCGCACCGAACGCATACGATCGTCTCCTAGAAGAATCGTCGGTGGAGACGAATACAGAATCAGAGCTGTATCCAGGCAGCGGGGAGCTGGATTCTTCTACCAGCCAGCGTGTAGGGTCGAACGCGTCGGGGTTGGGAAAGTCTTCTTCGTTGTGGTTGATTGCCCAGGTGTTCATCAGCGCTGTGGTGCCAGCTGGGATGAAGTAGCCTTCGTAGATGTCGTCTTTGCTTGTAGCGTGCGGGAGGCTGAGGGGAAAGCTGGGGCGCCAGCGGAGGACCTGGTGGTATTAGTCGTACTTTCCACCTGTACTTAGTTCATCTCTACTCACCTCCCACAAGATTGCCTGGAGGTACGGCACTTTCACCGCCTCGATATCCGTCGGTATCTGATCTCCAAACACCCCATCGACCTCTTCCTGTGCCCTCCTCTGCACATCGGGATGCGCCGCCACCGCCAATATGAAAATCAGCGAAGCCACCGCCGTTGTATCCGCCCCCGCTTCAATCAAAAATCCCGCAATATACACCAGCTCAATATCCGTAAATCCCTCCTTCTCCCTCCTCTCCAACAGTTTCGCCAAGAAACTCTCCTTCGCCCTCCCCTCCCCAACACCCTTCCTTCCCCGCTCAAATAACTCCTTATAATACCCTCTTTGAGCCACCGCCAGCCTCGCACTCCTCTTTCTCCACCCTGGCCACGGCGTCAACACACTTGGCACATACCTCAGCCACGGAAACACATCCAGCGGCGGCATTGCCCCCATATCCAGGATCCCTGCCCACTCATCCTGGATCTCGAAGAACCGATCCGTCATCTCCCTCGTGCCGCGCACGCCATACACGCTCTCGAGAATGACCGCACAAAACGCGCGCAGCACGTGTTTCTCAAACGCCGCGGGCTCCTGCAGAATCTCAAAGACCATCTGCGTGGACTCGGCCTGCTGAATCGGCCGCACCTTTTCCAGCTCCTCGTCCTTCAGGAAAGATACGAGGGCTGCGCGGCCGCGGCGCCAGTTGCGGTCGTGCGGCATGAAAGCGACGTGGTAGGGCCCCGGGACGACGTAGTCGACCATGGGAATGTACGGACGGGAAGAGTAGATTGCGCCGCGCTGGTCGAAGAGGTCGCGCACGGCGCGCCAGGTGTTGAGCACGACGACGGGTTGACGGCCGAAGCGGAGGCCGAGGATGGGCGCGGAGTAGTCGCGGGACCATTTTGTAAAGGCGAGGAAGGGCTTGGTAAGGGGGAGTTGGTGGAGATTGCCCAGGAGAGGAAGAGGGTTGGGACCTGGGGGAAAAGGCAGTTTGTTAGAGGGGCGGCGGGTGAAGCTGAGAAGGGTGGAGGAGAGGAGGAGCAGAATGCTGAGGACTGTTATCGAGGCGAAAGGGTTGGATGTAATGGTTGTGACGACTTCGTTGGTTTGGATGCTAAGAGAGGTTAGAGACGAGGGGTCTGACGTGCAACAGAGGTCTTCTTACTCCATGGTTGGCAAGCGTAGGGAATCACTTATCGCTCTACAACTGCAAAGAGCTTAGCAAAATATCAGACGCTTTTGGTTCTCTTTCCTCGATCAAGCATCTCCACAACTCACCAAGTTCCCCAATAAAACGTTCAAAGCCCATCCACTCACCGAGCAATTCTGTCAAACACAACTCGCAGCACCACCCCTCAACCCAACCCAGTATTTATCTCCATCCCCCCTCCCGCCCAGAAACCAAGAGCGCGCGCCCATGTGTCTGTGTGCGACGCACCCCAAGCTGTCGAGCACCGCACTTAACAAGGCTGCATCCACCGATCAGGCTCCACCGCACCAATCACAACGCCCGCCATCATACCGTAAGCACCAACTCCCGGCCTTATACCCCCATCCAGCACACCTTGGCGCTGACCTTACATCTCCCTGCAGCCGCACCTCTACACCGCGGGGGCCGGTGCGGTACTCTGTTTCGCTGCGTCGTTCAGACCTTACATTTGTCAGCGTAACGTGCGCCCCTCTTGCATGTAGGTCGCCGGGCATTCATATAAACGCAAACGAAGGGACAGGCCGTCAATCAAACCAAACACATAAAAAACGTAGCTTCGCTATCGATAGCTATATAAGATCCCCTTGTCGGGTCTATAGATGCCATAAATGCTGCCAAAACGGCCAAAACACACCCGTGTGCTCCTGCACAGGGGCCCAACGCCAAACTCCGCCCATGCTGGATGATATAGTGTATCTACAAAGGACAGCGGCAGTGCTAATGCATAAGGCGCTCGGCCGCACGGTCCAGGATCTCCGCTGTCTTCTTGATCTGCGCCTCTGTCTCCTTCCAGTCCTTCGTTTCGTCGAGGGTATGCCGCTCGATGGCGTCGCGGATGAAGGGGAAGGTGTAGGACGTGTCACTGGCGTCGTAGCGCGAGGGACCGAAAATGATGTGCTTGAATTGCGTGCGGCCAGGTAGCTGTTGTTGCTATTAGCATTTCACTCCCGGTGTGAAGAAGTGGCAAAGTAGGACTTACACCATGCTCCTGCTCTCCATCCACGTTTCCACGCTGCACATCCAACAGATCCGACTCGAAGCCCGCCATCCGCGCATTGTGCGCCACCCGCTGCACGGTCAGGCCCTGCGTCTCGAAGCCGCCCGTGCCGACGATCTGGTTGTACCACGCCGTCTCCCACTGCTCGAACTCTTGCGCTTTGCCGCCGACGTTGGCGAGAGCATCGACTAGCGGCTGGAACATGCCAATGTCGAAGTCGCCGCCTTGCTTCTCTGTCCATTCGATGAGCTTTTGACCCTCTTCTTGGAGGGAAGTAGCGTAGTCGTCGACCTTAAGCGGCATGAGGGGCTCCTGGGCAAGCTCGAGGATGATCAGGACCCAGATCTGTGTGAGGAGATTGTGGTATACGAAATCTGGATCGACGTGCTGAGACATCCATTCGAAGGTCTCGTAGCAGCTGTGCGCCATGTCGCCGTGCTCAGGACCTGAGAAGCCGAAGTTTAGAGACGAGCAGCCGGCTAGGTCTTGGAAGGCCACGTAGTCACTGTCCACGCCTAAACCACCAAACTTGTCGCCATGATGATGTTGCCAGAGCTTGAGGAGGGTGACGTTTTTGTGCGGATCCGAGATACGGTCTAGCACACGATTCCAGGCATGTTTGAAGATGGGAGATCCATTGGCCCACAGCTTGTCGCCCGTTACGCCGACATCGACGTTCAGGTATGCGATGGCGTTTGCGCGGAGTTCCTCCAAGTTGGCTTCTACGTGCTCAGTCGATCCAATCATGTTGTACTCCTCGGCATCCCAAGATGCGAATTCGATGGTGCGAAGCGGACGCCAGCCTTGCATGCGCAGCTCGCCTAGGACACGTGCGACCTCGAGCATAACAGCTGTTCCAGATCCTGGGTCTGCGGCACCAAAACACCACGAGTCGCGGTGGCTGCCGACGATGATCTTCTTGGCTTTGTCTTCTGAGCCGAGAAAGGAGCCGAACACGTTCGTGATTCGCTGCCTGTCCACCTCTTCCTGGTTGTTCTGAAGGTTAACCTTGGGTGACTTCTCAGGATGGCCAGACCACCACTTCTCGCCCACGTCTGGAACTCCGCCGATCCAGTGCTCGAAGTTTCCTTCCGGGGCTATTTCTTCACCTATGCCTTGCAGTGACTGAAGGAGTTTCTGCGCTTGATCCCAGGAAATTGGTATGCTGGGGATGGTAGGTAACGCGGGGTTTTTATCCTTGGGCATGCGCTTTTGATCCTTTGTGCTGGGTAGTCCCGGCGTGAGTGGGTCGCCTATGATCATGTTGGACATGGCTACGGAGCCTCTCTGCACACTGCCTGCTGGTCTCCACCGGCCCTCTGGCCACGCCTTGCCTTTCTTGAAACCGTCCTCGGCGGGGTCTGAGTACATGATGACACCGGCTACTCCTGCATTTTGCGCTGCTTTTACTTTCATAGCCCTGTCCGATTGAGAACCATAATATCGCATCAGAACGACCGCCCCTTGGACATCGATCCCGCTGTCCCATAACGTCTTGAAGTCTTTCTTATCGCCGAAGTTGACGTAGATCAGCGGTCCCGTAACATTGCCAGAAGCTGAATATCCATGGAACGCCTTTGTCTGCGCCCGCGGGGGATTATACGCCTCCCTCTCTTCCAACTGAGCCTCCCACTGCTTCTCTTTCGGTTCTACGATGGCAACCCGGCGGCCCTTTTCTGTTGGATAGTTCAAGTACACGAAGTACTCGTCGTGGGTATATGTGTCCATGTGCGCCTCCTTGAACTGCGCCTCTATCCATTGTCCCAGTATGTAGCTCCCCTCTGTGCCAGCCACGTGGTCGTAGGACGTAACGTATCTGAGGTTTTCTCGCAGCCTAGGGGTCTCCACATTTTGCAGCGCGAACTGGCGCACCCACTCGGGGTTGAAGGGAGCGCCGTAACCCGCGCCACCCATGGGCACCACCTCGCTCACGACCAATAGATATACCAGCGCCACGATTACTATAAGACCACACAATCTTGCCATGACGGACCATCCTGGCCTGTACTCGACCGGTATCGTAGGCAGCCTCGACGTGAGGGAGTGGAACAGAGCAGCAGGCGAAGACGGCCACGGTATCCGCGGGAGGTGGAAACTGGACAGCGAGTTGGTGATGCTGTAGAAGCGCTTCGAGAACCGGCCTCGAGAGCGATTCCTCCGTGCGCGCCCCTCGTCGGCGCTCTCCGGGTCCAGGATCTCCATCTCCTCCATCGTCTCCCTCAGCTCTGCCTCCTCGTCGGCGTCCACGGGACTCCCGAGCCCGCTGTCGCCATCGTCGTCGTCGTCGACCGACTGCACCGACGGCGGGTGGTAGTAGCCATTGCGGCGGCGCGAGCTCGACTGCACATTGGGGCCTGCGGGCAGGTCGTGGCCCAGCAGCGTCTGCCGCTCCGCATCGTCCGAGGCTTCTTGGGGCCCGCGGCGCGAGTACTGTGTGTTGGAGGAGGACGTCGCCTCTTCGTAGGTGGGGATCGGGGGCTCTTCGCGGATCTCGTAGAGGTGCTTCTCGTCGGCCATGGCCTCTCAGCGGCGGATCGGACGGATCCCGGAAGCGTGCGCGGCGAGGGTCGCAGCGCCGGCGATAGGGGGTGTGGCTCGATTACTAAGGATATGGTGGTGTACTACCGAATGCGCATATACATGATGAATAACAAAAAGAGAGCGACGAGGGTCGGGAGGAGAGAAAGTTGCTGTGGCTGCTGTCGCAGGAGGTGGTGTGTCTGGAGATAGTGGTGGTGGCTCGGGACCAAGTCCGCCGAGGCTTGGAACCTGGCGGGCGCGACGAAACACTTGCTCTCCTCTACGACACTTGTCCATGCACTACTTGCGGGGGAAAACTCAAATCTGTTTGGGACATATACAGATTGGCTAAATATTTACAGCACCGAAACTTATCGTCTCAGCATGCGCGCAGCCCGTCCCTCGGGCTTGTACAATCTACATACAGCAGTAGTACCAGGCTCTCGGTACCCTCTACATGTTCCGACCACCCGTCACCATGATCGTCTGCCCAGTGACATAGCTCATCAGCGGGCTCGCCAGCGCAAGCACAGCGCTCGCTGCCTCGGTCGCATTGCCTGGCCTCCGCAGCGGGATGTCCAAGTGCTGCTCTCCTGCGCTGGGTCCAGCCGCCTTCTGCGCCCCTGGTATGCCCAGCGCAACCTTTGTGCCATCGGGGGTCGTGATGAATGCACCCGCCTCCTTCGCCGCCGTCAACCGGGTGAGAATGTGTCCAAAGGCGACCGTGTTCGCCCGCACACCGAAAGCTGGGCCCCACCTACACAAGTTAGTGTCACCTTACGCATCGGGGAAGAGCGACATACTCCTTTGCGACCGTCTTCGTCAGACCCGTCACACCCGCCTTCGCAAGCGCGTAGTTGATCTGTCCTGCATTTCCATGCACACCCGAGGTACTCGAGATGTTGATGATGTTCCTGGGCTCGCCATCCTTGACTCGGAAGTACGGCGCCGCGGCCCTGATAATCTTGAAAGGCGCAGTGCCGTGTACATCGACGATGGTGTGCCACTGTTTGTCCGTCATCTTGTGGATCACACCGTCCCAGGTGTAGCCAGCGTTGTTAACAATGATGTGAATCTTGCCGCCGCCGAACTCTGCGGCTTTCTTGATGAGGTCCGCAATGTATGCGTCGTCGAGGACATCGCCGGCGACCGCGATGGCTGCGCCGCCGCTCTGGTTGATCTCGTCCGCTACAGACTGTGCTTTCTCTACTACCTGTTAGCTGGTGACCCAGTCAAGCCTGCGTGCAACATACTCGCATCCACGTCCGCAACGACGACCTTGGCGCCCTCGTTTGCGAACAACCTCGCTGCTTCAGCGCCAATGCCTTGTCCGGAACCTGTAATAATAGCTGTCTGGCCAGCCAACATACCCTTAGGGTAGTTGAGATGGCCTGCGATCTGATTAACACGAGCAGACATTTTGGTTAGGAGCTATGAATTGAAGACAGTGGATCACGACTAAGGTGCAGAGGTGTTCGGCTTATAGCGACTACAAGCTCAAGATCATCAAATGCGGAGGGGTTTAACCGATGGATCAGATATCCGCTGCGCGCCCGCATGGGCCGAGGTTCATCTTGGAGGGGACGCTAGACCAATATCAGGGTAGTTAAAACCGAGGGAACTACTCGTCGACGTATGTAAAGTCGCAAAGAATTACTCGTGCCACATATTGGCCACGCTCTCGCGAGAGAGACAAGGAAGCAGCGACGTATATATATAGAGCGGATAAGCATTTATCCAGTCCACGCACTGGCAACCAGATAGGCAGTAGCTTTTGACGCGACCCATAGAAACGGGTGCGTCAATGACGTACAGGTCCTCTCAAATGCTATTTGCAATGATTCGCAAATATATAGCTATATGAATGTGTTTACACAGTACTCCTCGCACCCTGCAGTAAATCTCAAGACATATAGCATTCCAATTCTTCACAATGACCAAAATCTTCATGTACAGTGCCATACCCAATAGGAAAGTGGAATAGTACTGACGACCACAGCACGGGAGCCACCGGCTACATTGGCGGCGACACGCTGTACGAGCTGTACAACAAGTACCCAGACTACGAATACACGGCCCTCGTCCGCACAGAAGAGAAGGGAAAGCAGGTCACATCGAAATTCCCGAAGGTGCGGATTGTGCAAGGCGACAATGACTCCACCGATCTGCTGAAGGAAGAAAGTGCGAAGGCAAACATTGTAATCCGTAAGTCTTCATTCTTACAATAGCCCGAGTATACTCAACTTGAATTCCTTCTCCGGCTACTCGATGCCAGAGACAAACTCGATTGCGACGAGGGCTACATATGTATCACCGTCTCCCACTCCCATTCCATGCTCCATGTTGCCACAATGCTTCTCTACCATGCATACCTTGGATCCACACTAACCCCCTACAGATACAGCAGACGCCTCGGACAACGTCAATGCCGCCAACGCCATCGCCGCCGGCCTAACCTCCGGGCACTCCTCCTCTAACCCGGGCTACTGGCTGCACACCGGCGGCACCGGCATTCTGACGTACTTCGACTCTCGCGACGGCAAGCTCGGCGAGAACTCGGACAAGGTCTTCAACGACCTCGAAGGTGTCGACGAGCTCATCAGCCTGCCCAGCGAAGCCTTCCACAGGAACATCGATGAAATCGTGATTAACTGCGGGAGGAACGAGGGGGACAAGGTGAAGACGGCGGTCGTGTGTCCGCCGACGATATACGGTATGTTTATTGATGCTACTCGTCAAAGTCTTCTCCACCACAACAAGGGACGGCTAACTGACGGACACAACCAGGCGAGGGACGCGGCCCCTCGCTCACCCGTGGCCGCCAAGTCTACGAGCTCGCCAAACTGACCCTCCAGCGCGGCAAGGGGCCCACCATCGGCCACGGCAAAGCCCGCTGGAACAACGTCCACGTGCACGATCTCGCGCGGGCCTTTGTGCTGCTCGTCGACGCCGCGGTGGCGGGCAGGACGGATGACGGCCTCTGGGGCGAACAGGGGTACTACTTCACCGAGAACGGGGAGCACTACTGGGCTGAGCTGAGTGCGCGCATCGCCGAGTCGGCGAAGAAGCAGGGTTTCATCCAGTCGGCGGAGACGGAGGCGCTGGATGAAGAGACGGCGAAGAAGGTCGCTGGGTTTGAGAGTATTAGCTGGGGTTTGAACTCGCGGGGGGAGGCGAGGCGGTTGAAGAAGTTGCTGGGGTGGAAGCCCGTCGAGAGGAGCATTGAGGATGAGGTGGACACCATTGTTCAGAACGAGCATGACAGGCTGCAGAAGGAGTGAGAGTGGGGTGGTGGGTGTAGATATGTAGGTGCTATCTAGGATGAACAAGCTACTCGACGACCTTGCTAGACGTAAGTTTTGACCATGTGAGCTACTTTGCAGGATTTTCTTGTCTACCTAAGAGTATACATGCAGGCATTCTAACTGGGTGTCCGATCAACTTCCTCAATGCGTACTGCACGTATGTTTCCATACCTAGCAGGCGAAGCTGCGGCGTAGAGCTACGGCAGAAATGGAACGTGCCGAGTGAAGCAATCAAGAAGCGTCGTGATTTAAAGGCACGTGGATGTCTTACTGTGAAACCATGGGGATGAAACCAATAACTAAGTGTTGGTAGCCTATGTTCTGGATTTGTCACAAGATTAGTTGCTCTTTCGTCTCTATCCAGATAAATATCAACGATTCGGCGTCAGATCACGATACAGGTCTGTCGTCGCTATGCTTAGGAAGTGAGAAACTCGTTGTTTAAGTAGGTAGGCCGCAACCTCAACTCATATTATAGAACTATAAAATTACTGCCGTTACTATTATATTTCATCGAATTATTGCTTGGGTGAGTGGCGGGTTACCATCACTACGCTCTCCTGCTTCGGCCCTACTCAGACTTTGCCTCAAGTTTTGCTGAAAGGGACAAGCGCAGCGAAGATGAGAACGAGAATTAAGGTCTATCTAGGTCTAAGGCCTACTGAGGGGTTGCGTGTATGACTGACTGCATGCCTCGGCTAGTTTCTCGCGACATCCACCGCTCATGTACACGAGTACTTCGTGCAAACCTAGGGCTTTGAGGTCCCACTAACACTGGTCCGCGAGGCCTTCTCTCCCCCCTCCATGGCTTGCTCATTATCTGTGGCCGTAATTGAGCTCTGTCGCTCGCTCTCTAATACCTTGCCTGTAGATGCGTCCGAACGAGAATTGGAACCGACATCGGAGTTATGCATCAACTTCCTATTGTCGCGAGGATGGTTCAAGCGCAGAGGTGATTGTCCCCGACCCTGATAGCCTTGCACCTGCGAGAAACCAAATAGTCCGTTCAATGCCACGTGAAGTTCTGTGTCAGAACGCTTCGTGGGACAAGAACCCTGAGGATCTGTGCCACAGCGCTGGGGGGCGCTGAAGGTATCCGATCGAGTAACCTGGGGGTCTGTGCCAGCACGTCTTGGTGAGTCAAAAGTATCTGCTCGAGTGATTTCTGTTTCAGTGGAGGAGCAACAAGCTGTTGTGGTTAGTGAAAAGCGTCATGCACGAATGTCTTGCGTGACGTGTTTCAGGGCCTGGTTATCATATCATATGGACCCATACCATGTAAGGATTCCGATGAAGGCTCTGCTAGCTTGGTTGTATCTTGTGACTCGAGATAGTCTTTGCTGTTACGGAAAATTGCATCCGCAGCGATCACGCCGGAAGCCAATGACCATAACGGATAGCGAAGAAGAAGGGTAGCAGCGTCATGGTTATCCTTCTGACGCTCGGTCGATGGAACGGTCAGTTTAATCCTGTCTGGGACAGATCTTGAGTGAACTGCAGACAGATCGTGGTCCAGGCAATTCCTCATGTTCCAGTGACTTGGTTCATCTGATTTGGGATGTCCATCATATTGGGCTGTTGGATAGTCTCTTGGATTAGCAATAAAGAATCAAACAAGCTGGAAATAGCGATGTGAAAGAAAGGAGGTATCATTGTGTCGTGTCACGACGCTGGTAGCATCATGAATCGTCGTAAGGCTACGAGTGTGTCATGTGCGCCCCTATCTCCTCAGTCCAATCTCACCATCATTATCCCGTGGATCAACCCCATTTCCAGCATTCGCCGAGTGAGCACCTATGTTTGTGCTTCCGGTGGCGTTGGTGGCGCGGTTGTCGAGGTCCGAATCAAATCGCGGGTCGAGCTTGTTGCCTAAGTTGGTTCCATGGGGGCCATAGTTGGTTGAACCAAGAGTTGCGGATTCGCCTTGAGCATATCGGTTCACACGCTCGCGATCGGTGTCTTTCGGTGTGACGCCCGCTCCAGTTCCGTGGTAGTGGCCGTGCTCAAACTCATCGACCCCGCGTACGGCGATATTTTGCTGACGCTGCGCAGATTCATGGTCCCCAGTAGCTGAGTCGACTGCTGCATTGACATTTCCACGGATCGCTTCTCCGGTGCCCTTAGGTATGTCAGTATCGTGAAAGACAGTATGAGAAAAATGACAACCTGAACATACGTGAACCATTCCGACGCCTTTCTTTATAGCTGCGCCGAGCCCCTCACCAGTATGTGTTCCTGTCATATTGGATGTTTTGTGGGAGCGGTGTTTGTCAGGTTGTGAAGTTGGGCGATAGTGATATATGGAGGGTTAGAAGGAGGACAGATTGCTTGGGTGGGTCTTTCGGTTTTTATTGAGAAGCATGGAGTACTCCAGGTGACCCAGGTGTGACGAAAGAGACGCGCTCGGATCCTGCTATCCGCGGCGAACAGAGCATGAAGTCGCGACTTCCTGCCAGGGCGCAGTGACATCATCCGGCCAATCCCGGTGTTACCGAGTACATTGGGCATCACAGCCATATCAAACAGGCAACAACAGCACGATCGAAGACAATCAAACGTATTTAACAGTTGCATTTCAAGTGTACTCGACTCCATTAGCACTAAATGCCCAGCAGCATACTTGATGCTTTTGATATCCTAAAATCTCATCCAGTCATAAGTTCATACACCAGTCCTGACCTTTTAATACCACAACCCACGCAAAACTCTTCTTTCAACGAAAATACATCTACAACTTTCCAGCGGTGTAGAAGTCATCAAGTGCGACCTCGACACGCTTGGTCATGGTCTTCTCACCCTCACGTACCCAGACACGGGGGTCGTAGTACTTCTTGTTGGGCTTGTCCTCGCCATCAGGGTTGCCGACCTGGGTCTTGAGGTAGCCCTCCTTGCTCTTGAAATAGTCGCGGAAACCGTTGCTGTACGCCCACTGCAAGTCAGTGTCAAGGTTAACCTTGACAACACCATACGAGATAGCCTCGCGGAAGTCATCGACGGAGCTGCCAGAGCCACCGTGGAAGACGAGGAAGACGGGCTTGTCCTCCTTAGCCTTGGTCTGCTCCTTGACGTAGTCCTGGTGCTTCTTGAGGAGTACGGGCTGGAGCTTGACGTTTCCGGGCTTGTAGACACCGTGGACGTTTCCGAAGCCTGCGGCGATGGAGAAGTACGGGGAGATGGGAGAGAGAGTCTTGTAGATCTCGTAGATGTCTTCGGGCTGGGTGTAAAGCGAGTTGTTGTCAACATCCTCGTTGTTGACACCATCCTCCTCACCACCGGTGATGCCGATCTCCATCTCGAGCCACTGCTTCATGGGCGCAGCACGCTTGAGGTACTTGGCGGTGGTCTGGATGTTCCAGTCTACGGGCTCCTCAGACAGATCGATCATGTGCGAAGAGAAGAGGGGCTCGTTGTGCTCCTTGAAGTAGGCCTCATCGGCGTCGAGCATGCCATCGAGCCAAGGCAGGAGCTTCTTGGCGCAGTGGTCGGTGTGGCTGAGGATGTGTTAGGTTTTGCTGGCTTATCGCTTTTCAATTGGTGACTTACAGAACGACGGGAATGCCGTAAGCGGGAGCGATTGAGCGGATGTAGTGGGCGGCTGCGACGGCACCGGCAATGGATGCGGCCTGGTCCTTGTTGTCTACGCCCTTTCCGGCGAAGAAAGCGGCACCACCTTGCGAGGTCTGGAGGATGATGGGGCTCTTCTTGTCGCGAGCAGCCTCAAGAGATGCGACAACGGTGGAGCTGGACGTGACGTTGATGGCGGGGATGGCGTACTGGTTCTCCTTTGCGTGCTGGAACAGCTTGAGAACATCGTCACCAGTGATGACGCCGGACTTGCGGGAGAGAACGCTGACGGGGTCAGTACAGAATCAAATGTGGCATTTGCGCGCTGAGCTCGGTAGAGATGAACGAAGCCAATGTTGCCATTGTGCAGTCGGCGCGTCCTCAATCGCCGATGGCGCTCTCACGCCACGCTCGGCGGGGGAGGGGCATTGACTTACTCTTGGGCACCCATTATGATTGTAGTTGTGTGGTTGGTTCGTGGATGTAAGTGGCTGTGGAATGTTGTGTCAGAAAAGTCGGAGGCAGAGGATATAAAGGGAGGGAGCTCTGATGTAATTGCTTGATCCACTGGTGTTGAGCTGAGGTGGGGTTCACCTTCGCAGTTTCCTTGCGAACCCCACCAAGCCGATGCCGCCGGCGCAACCAAAAGCAACACGCACCCTGGCAACGAATCACGAGACAAGGCAGGCTTACCTGATAAGAGAGAGTGGGTAGGCAATTGAAAAGTCTGAAGCAGCTGTGACGTGGGTTGAGCTTGAATTTAGGGCCTGAGAGTCTCTGCCTTCACGGCCGCGCTGTTTGTCGTCTCCCGGCGAGAAGCTCGGCTCAACTCCTGCACGCGCGCCTTCGCCCGATTCTCTCCGTGTGTAGACGGCTGTGCTTTCGAGGCGCACGCAAGGCGATTGGTGGCCTTCATGCCTCTCTACCTCCATCCGTGCCCGTGTTCGAATAATCTAGAATGTCAATGGCTCTGCCGTGCTGTCGAATCTCATCACGCGTGAGCATCACGATACATCCATGAGCCAATTGGCACGCGTCCCTGCCGGTTCGCGAAGGCTGTCGTGCTCCGAACGGCGCCTCACGTCTCGCCCATTAGCCCGAAACAAGAACCTGTCGGCATTGACATGTTTTGTACAGTGTATGTTTACAGCGAACGGAGACATGTCCGCACCCTCGGCCCCGCGCGGTCCCCGTCTCCCTATTGTACATGTGCAATGTCCCCATGAAGACAAGTGACGGGACGACATTCGGATGAGTCCAACACTCTCAGAACGATCCATCAGCCCAACATTGTTATCATACACCATCTCTTCAGCACCAGGCATTGCGTCTGGCCGTCTGCTAGATATGTAATACAGCTCGCTACTCCTTCGCCCGAATCCGAACTTGTCTTGTCAACGGCTGCGCGGCGCCAGGCACTCCGATCTCCACCTTGAACATGCCCAATTGCTTCACCTTGGAGGTATCGCCTTCTTCGTGGCCACTCACAAAGTGGACGTCGTTTTCTGCGAGGATGACACGGGCTGCCTCGTCATTGTGTGCAAGTGCGGACTTGATCGTCGCGACGATGTCTGCAGTCGATACGGACCCGTAGATGGCGTTTTCAAGGGGCTTGGGCTTGCTTGCTGACATGGCGAAGTTCAGGATGTCTGCTGCATTGGAAGCACCGTAGCGCTTCGTTTCTGTCTTCTCTTGCTCAATGAGCTGTCGTGCGAAGTCGATCGTGGGGGGTACGAAGGTATCGATGAGTTCCATGGATCGCTCAGCCTGGCTTCTGTCAGAATGCGTTCCCAGGGAGACTGAGTGAAGTCCATACACTCAGCTGCTCGATCTCAATCGGCCGCACATAGTGCTGCCGTGGCCTCGACACCTCGACCTCTTCCTCTGCTTCCTCCAATGTTGCCTTGACTCCGAAAGTAGCATCGCGGTTCATATCCACATCCTGGGCCTTCAATTGCTTCAGCTGCACGGCTGGTACATAGTCGGCTACGCGCGCGGGAAACCACTTATTGCGCATGAGGGCAGGGTTAATGGGAACGTACGATCCTGTCCAGCATGGTTAGTAGTTGCCAGGCAGCGCTCTCAGCAATCGTACCGGCGCGCCCGAACCGCGGGATATCCTCTCGCAGCTTGACGACGATGTTGCGCTCCGCCTCCTTCGCTGCCTTCGAGATGTTGCGCGTCTGCTGCTGCTGGCCCCATTGATCCAGCCCCCGCCGCGTCACCCTTCGTATGCATGACGTGCACTGTGGCAGCAGCGACGGTCTGATTGTAGATGCCATGGGGCGTTGTGGTGCTGTGGACGCGCTGATGACCAGAAAAAGTGCAGCCAAGCTTAGAATTCGGGATACCTTGCGAAGCGGAACACAGCGCGATGCACCCTAGCACGTGTCTAGCCGGTGTGGGCCTAGTCGGCAGACTTCACGAAACAAACGGCAAAGGCTACGATGGCTTACAGCGGCCTACTGCGAGAGAGAGACTTTACCATGGCAATCCGGGGTAAGGTAGTCTTGTCTGCTACCCGCGCCTTCCCTCAAAGCCCAGCAACGCCGCCGTCAGCGCCTGCTCCCCCTCCATCTTGAGGCAGTTAGCGAAATCGGGCCTACGTGATTGCCGCGGCCCACCGGAGGAGGGACCTGCGATTGCCATAGTCTTTCGCCCGTTGCTGGACTCACGGTCGCCTTTGCTGCAGAACCGCGCCGCCATGCCCGAAAAGCCGCTGACCGTGGCGACCTACGCTGCCGGAGCCTCCCTCGCTGCTATCACGCTCGTCTACGTCTTTGGACCCACCTTCTTTCTCGACGACGAAGCGTCGAGCGCGCGCAAGAAGGGCATTGTGGGCCTGAGCAATACCGCCAACGACTGCTTTATCAACTCGATCCTCCAAGCCCTCGCCGGCCTCCCCGATTTGCGCATATACCTCATTCGCGAGTTGCACCGGCGGAAGCTTGACGGCCCAGAACTCTACCATGTCGACCCGGAGAAACTAGCTCTCGAGAGGAGAGCCACAAAGCCATGGAAGCTGGAGGGATTGCAAAAGGGCTTGGTAACGCATGCCCTGAAGGAGGTTCTGGACAGCCTCAACGAGCGCCCCATCTACAAGAAGACGATATCCCCACAGCCCTTCATCCGGGCGCTGGAGCACGCTTTTGGCACGCGCATAAGCAGACAGCAGCAGGACGCCCAGGAGTTCCTTCAGATCGTGACGGAGCGCCTTTGCGACGAGTACCATGCCGGGACAAAGGCGCGACGGAAAGCACAGACGACCGACTTATCCAACGACAATGATACTGCGTCGGAGAGGCTGGAGATTGCCGATCAGTTTGATATTGCTCCGCCCAAAGATGATGCCGCTGCAGAGCAGGACACGGACAATGACGACTCGTCAACTGCTGAAGAGGGTTTCCCTTTCGAAGGTAAAATTGAATCGCAGATCGAATGTCTAACCTGCGGTTTCAAACCCAAGCCATCATCGTCCGCTTTCGTCACGTTAACACTTAGCGTACCCCAGACATCTTCGACATCACTAAATAAATGTCTCGACGGCGTTTTCAAGGTAGAGCACATCGACGATTTCAAATGCGAGTATTGCCGCTTAGATCACGCGATCCAAAGTAAAACCAAGGAGTTAGCACGGGCGTCTGCCCCTGAGATCCAGCGCGCTTTGCAATCGGACATTGACAAACTAAAAGAAGCGCTGGAGAGCGATCCCGAAAAGCCGCCAGAGGGCGTGGAGCTGCCGGACTCGAGCCTGGCTCCTAAACGTCGAATTGCTCGCCACATGTACATCTCATCGTTCCCTAAAGTTCTCGCTCTGCATCTTTCACGTTCTGTCTTCGCGATCGGCACCGTTTCTACAAAAAATCTTGCAAAAGTAAACTTTCCCGAATCTCTACCACTAGGAGGCATTCTCAATCGCAAGAACTATCGCCTGCTAGGGATGGTTAGCCACAAAGGCACACATAATAGCGGGCACTATGAGTCGTTCCGCCGCCAAGTCCAGCCTATACCGTTTTCTACTCCGCATTCGTTCGGTACCGAAGGAGTGTATAGCATGCAGGGCACTCCAAATCCGTCGGCAGTACAGAGTCCGCGCTTATCGGCTGTCCACCTTCCCAACGATACCGGTCGTGGATCACCTTTCCCTGCAACACCGACTCTAGATTCACCCTCAACAAGGTCCCTTTCCTCACAATCGCGGTCCTCAAATCTTTCGCCTTCGACAGCACCTACTTCCACGCCGCGTGAAGATTCTTCCCCAAACGCTTCTTCATCTCCCACATCAGCCTCAACAACGCGACCAAAAAGCTTGAAGTCGTTCAAAGGATCGCTCAGGGAAAAGGCATCCGATGCAAATCCACTTAGAAAGAGATCGAAACGGGCCAACAATCGCTGGTGGCGCATAAGCGACGAAAAGGTAAAGGAAAGTAAGACGAGCGAAGTTCTAGGCATGCAAAAGGAGGTCTACCTGCTTTTCTACGAGCTTGACAGAAGGAGTGAAGAATAACGACATTCAGCCTGCATGGCATGATCTTTTTGCAACATTCAGCACACGGCTCGGGAGCGGAGTTTGGCGGCATCTTGGCTTGGTCGGCAGTAGTAGGGATTCCTCAGCACTCTGCATTTCTGTGTATATACCAACGTAGAAGTAGATCTCCCGGATCGCTCAGGCATGTGTGCCCTCTATAAATTTAGTATTGGATTGGCTGCTAGCGATTTATCAGCATAGCCGTGATTGGTCGATATCCTCGAGCTTATAGGAAGCACTCGAGCGATCATACAACCCCACCTCCGCCGTATACGCCTTCGCATATGTGATGCAACGTCCACAGGAAGCTGAAGTTACACTAGGGTCGCAGTAGCAGCACGCCGCAGCATTGAGTGTGATCTGTTCAGCCTACGTGCCCTCGTATCGATCTGTAGTGGACGGCTGCCTAATATAAAGTACACTATACCAGGATCGTTCTTGCCTTCGACATTTGGATATTGCAACCGGATCACCCTCGCCGAAGCACAAATCCATCGCCTCTACCGCACCCCTGTACTATCCAAACTCCATCCCGGACACCCACCATGCCACCCGCGGCCACCACGGCCTCACCCCCCTCCGCCTTCGACCAAGACGTCTTCCTCAAAGCCCCCGGTACCCAGCTCTTCCTCAACCCGCCGCGGATCCTGATCATAGGCGCCGGGTCCCGCGGCTCCGCGTACGCCAGAGCAGCCCTCGCGAGCACCAACAGCATCGTCGCTGCCATCGCGGAGCCTGTTGCGTACAAGCGCACCGAGTTTGGGCGGAAGTACGTGTGGGGTGGGGGCGAGCCGGAGGTGGGACAGCAGTTTGAGGGGTGGAGGGAGTGGAGGGCGTATGAGGAGGACAGAAGGGGAAGGGAGAGGGATGGGTGAGTTTACTCCTTCTTTTTTCTTCTGTTGTGTGATTATGATTGTGGTGCTTTGAGGTATTGACACAGACAGCGAGCAGGTAGAACCCGGGATCGATGCGGTGTTTGTGTGTGTGCTGGATGAGATGCATGAGGAGGTTGTGTGTGGGATTGCAGGGCTCGGCGTGCATATCTGCTGTGAGAAGCCGTTGGCTACACGGTTGCAGAGTTGTGTGAATATCTACAAGGCACTGGAGAGTGCGAAGCGAGATGGAGAGGGAGAAAGGAAAGAGACCATCTTTGGGATTTGCCATGTTCTGAGGTATAGTCCGCACAACATGATGTTGAGGAATTTGGTGCTGGCGAAGGACGTTATTGGCGATGTGCTGAGTATTGAGCATGTGGAGCCGGTCGGATGGTGGCACTTTTCGCATGTGAGTGTTGTGTGGGTTGCGTTGCGTTGCTGTGGGAGCTGACAACGAACAGAGCTATGTGCGAGGCAACTGGAGGAAAGAGTCGAAGACAGCGCCGTCGCTTCTGACGAAGTCGTGCCATGACATCGACTTCATACTTTGGATGCTCTGCTCCCCACCGCCGAAAGCTGGCGTGGAGCCGCATCTTCCGTCACATGTGATGTCTACCGGCTCTAGGAAGTTTTTCAGGAAAGAGCGAAAGCCAAAAGCGGCTGGAGATGCGACGAACTGTCTCTCTTGCCCTCACGAGAAAGACTGCCTCTACAGCGCGCCCAAGATCTACCACGAAAGGCACCTGCAGCAAGGCAACACGGACTGGCCTGTCAAGATAGTAAATCCAGAGATCGAGGAAGTTTACAGAACAGCTGGGGTATCAGCGGCTACGAAGCAATTGTTCAAGGATCTTGGTGAAAATTACATGGCGGACACCCCAGTCTCTGAAGTCGAAGCCAGGCCATGGTTTGGCCGATGTGTTTGGGAAGCAGACAACGACGTCTGCGATGACCAGTGTGTAACCATCACTTGGGATGATGATCCACTCCTCTCGGAAGACGATGGTCGGCCGATCCTGAAAGGACGAGGAGCAAAGACGGCACAATTTCACATGGTCGCCTTTACGGAGAAGATATGCGAGAGACGAGGCAGAATATACGGCACACTTGGCGAGATCGAGTACGACAGCACGACCATCAAAGTGCACAACTTTGCGACTGGCAAGACCGAAGTCCACAAACCGCATCTCGCAGCCGGCGGCCACGGAGGAGGTGACGAAGGCCTAGCGCGCCAATTTCTCATGGCCGCGGAAGCAGTCGATTCCAAGCGCATGTCTGCGGCAGACGCCCAGCGCGAGTTCCTCGGCTGCGACCTCGAGGAGGCGTTCAGAAGTCATGCAATGGTGTTTGCGGCTGAAGACGCCCGGACGAAGCGGCAAGTGGTCGACTGGAAAAAGTGGTGGGCAGACCAGGTGGAAGCGCAATTACACGGATCGTAGTACGAAGCGCCGACCGGCGACGGACGGCGGCTTCCGTAGACGATGAAGCTGGGCGCGTACGAACGCATGGACGACTTGAGGCTCTGTCGAAACCGCGATGATGCCAGTGTCACTCCCCCGCGATGCGTCGTTCATCTGAGCAGGTTCGCGAAGCGTTCCGTTTCTGGGCAATTAGCTGTATTTTCTGCTCCCGCTTCGGAAAGTAAGCATCCGGTTCGAGGTTATTTTGGGATATAAGTGGCATTGTATGACACCTAATATAGCCACTTCGGGACTTTGGGCGCTTAACCAGGGTGGTTTGACCGTGACACATGGCACCATGAGGCTCAACAGAGGATAATGCAAGCCTTCCTGGATGCGGACGACAGCCCTACAGTCAATGAGAGCGTCTCCGGGTGCAACGTCTGGTCAAGTGTCGGCGCTTCGTGGTCATTGTCGAGTGAGCCAATGGCGAGCGCTAACATGCCGTGGACCGCGAGAGACAAGACGGGAGTGTGACCGGAACAGTGACCCCAGCGCGCAAACTGACGTTCGATCGGTCCCGAGAGTTGGCGTGAGCATAGGGCGAGTACGGTCAGCGCATCGATGGCGCTGGCCCGACGCCGGGGCGGGCGCAAAGGCGGTGGGCGATGCCTGAGACCCGGAAAAGCACGAGTAAACACAAACGCGTGCACGACGCGTTCTCTCGTGAGCGATTTTCGAGCGTGTTATAGTCGTGAAGTGCGCACTTGGTCGCCTTCTGTGAGTCACAAATGTCGGTATGCAGGCTGGCCTTGGTGTACGGGAGAAACGAAACTTTGCAGTGTCGTGGACCAATCGCTAGGCTGGAGAGCGATGACTCTTCACAGGTGCATGCGAGTCCCTGGGCATCGGGCCAGACACGTCGGTGCATGACTTTTGCGGGGACACTGCCGAAGCGGTGTAAACTTGTCTGTGCAGCGGTATTGAAGCGGTGCAATTGGAGGAAGGCTGTTTCTGTGCATTACACGGTGTAAGGTTGGCCGGATCTGTCGGTCTGTCGCCCCACGCTGCGGGGGCCGAGCCGAGCGCTAAAGCTCATCCACAGCATCCAACCACGACATCTCAGTTGGACGTGCAGCTGTAACTGCCGCTCGCGCCTATACCCTTCCTCTCGAGGTAGCACTACACTCTTGCGAACGGCGCCGCTTCTGCCCGGTTTCAACTTAGCCAACCGCCCCGTTATGCAGCGCGTCGCCGTGCTCTTCCTCTTTGGTATAGACGCTTCTGCACCTCTGTCCCCCCGGGCCACTGAGCGTCGAGGACTCCTACAGCCTTGCCGGATGCAGGATGCATGGAAGCAAGAATAGTAGTAGCGTTCGAGTAGACCTGTTCAGTGCGTGTACTCGCCCACGAGCCGCTTGTTTCACGCTCCACGTAGACACGCTGATACAACCGCTCTACCGCTGTATACCTCAAGGCCGGGCCTTGGGAACTCGATGAGATCGTGTTTCAGAATGTTTTAGCGCTAGGCCGCGCTTGGGCTGCGCGTTCGTGGGCCAGTCGTTGCAAGAACTTCGTCCCAGGAAGAATAAGTACCCAGGGCGCTGCCGCACAACCACAGTTCACTCCAGCATTCATCATCGACTGCCTACGAGTTCTTCGAGTCTCTTTTCGTTCCGTTTCTCTTGTGTCTTAGACCCACCGGAGCTGGCTCTCCATTTTAATTCCTATTCATAATTGTTTGTTCTTTGAGACCAAGACGTAAGTCATTGGATATTGACTGTCTCTCTTCGAGCGGATTCTTATTGCGTGCAGTCCGGTAGTCAACCCACCTTCACAATGTTCCACCGACAGACAACACCACCGACCACTAGCTTCAGCTTCATGCCGGGCAGTGTTGGCTCGGTTTCTGACTGCACCTACTACTCGCAAAACGCCTCGCCTGCTGGATCTGTCATCACAGCAAACACCACTCCGCCACGGTCACCAGTGAGACAGCATGGTCCACTTCTTCTCCCCAAGGTCCGGACCCAGGATCAGATTGCCGAGCCCACTGGCGGCCCCGTCAGACATCGCCGGACGACGTCCACCACCAGCAGCATTGGGGGCTATGGCTCCGCATACAGCCCCTACTCTCGCCCTAGCTCTATGATCCGCCGTGGTTCCAGTCCTTTCAACCACCATGCCAACAGCGCTGTTGGCTCACCGGTTTCAACGGCCTCATACGACCTCGGCCTCGCCACTTCTACCCTTAACTCTCCCATTGCTTTCCCCCGGGAATCCCGCCGAGCTTCCTACGCGGCGCATGGCCGATCGCGATCTGCCAGCGTAGTTCCCCGTCACGCGCGCTCTGGGTCCGCCGGAAGCATCGACGAGTCGCTCATCACTCGCTATGGCTTCCCCACCTACCGCAACATGCCTTCCTACGTCACTTCTTCAGGGGTCTCTCAGCCAACCATGATCACGGCCATGCCAACTACTACCTACAGCGAGCCCCAGGAGGTTACTTACACCACCACGACAACCCAGGACTACACCTTTACCGACTTCGAACCCGCGCCAGCAGTCCAGTACCCCTTCAACACCGAAGTCAACTTCGATAGCTTCCCTCCTCTGCCCACATCTTCGCTCCTGGAGTACCTCAGCGCGTCCAACCCCTCGCCCGCTCTGGTGAACCGCGTCGCCAGCGTGCCCCGCGGCACCAACACGCACTTCTGGTGGGACGTCCGCAACCTGCGCTCCTGGGAGGACTTCAACATCTCGACCGTGACCTCGCTGCCCTCGGTCCTGCCCCTCCTCGAAGTCCCTGTGACGTCGACCTTCCTTCCGGAGCCGTCGCGCCAAAGCCTCCAACCGGAGAACCAGTCCGCCCTCCACGACATCTACGCAAACTACTACGCGACCAAGATCAACGCCGCGCTCAAGGTCGCCCAGGGCTCCACACACATGGTGATGCGCCCGCTGAAGTCGCACCCGGGCCTGCGCCCGCAGCCCGACTTCGTGTCGTCGTATCCGTCCGACTACGAGAAGACCATCTACGGGGACGCGCGCGGCCGCGTGGTCGGGCTCGTCAAGTGCTACGACCAGTGGAACACGGGGATGCGCGGGGAGAGCCCGCCGAAGCAGGTGCTGTATCTGCAGGGCCTGGCGCATCTGCAGCGCGTGATGCGCGAGCACGGGTGCCGCTACGGGTTCATCATGACGGAGATTGAGCTTCTGTGCGTGCGGGCGGGCGGGCCGTCCAACGCCAACATGGTCGACCCGACCACGGTCAACGCGCAGACGGGCGTGCCCATCTTTGGGTTCCTCGAGACCAGCGCGCCGATCCGGCTGTCGACGACGGGGTTCGCGGCCGATGGGGAGATGCAGATGACGGCGCCCCTTGCGCTGTGGTATCTCCACATGCTGGCCAAGGAGAACCCGTTTGAGGGCATGGGGACCTGGCGCATGGATGTCGGCGGCCCTGCTGCCTTGACCAGGCAGAATTGCCTCGAGAAGGACGCGTGGGTGCCGAAGCCGCAGCTTGGTGAAAAGCGGGAGGCGAAGAGGGTGCGGGGGTGGGTGTTTCCCGAGGAGCCGTTGAGCAAGCGGGAGTGTGGACGCGGGAAGAGGAAGGGTAATGCTTAGACTAGGATGGGTTTGTCTGGCTGCCATGTGCTGGTTGCATGGTTGACTGCATTCTTTTCGTGTCTCGGAGTTTCATGTCCGAGACGGATTTTGGTTTTGGGGTTGGATTGGTTATCATGATGGGATGTGGTTATGATGCATTGGATGGCGTCTTTGCTTGCATTTTAGGAGTACCCATATGGCCTAGCTGCCTGTCGTTCCAGACATTAATCGTATTGTTCACATGAAATGACGACTCTCTTCCTACTCGAAGCAATTTTGTGAGAAACCCGAAGATTCGGTCTGGACGACACGAACGACATGATAGCTGCAGTCCTGGTAGCCAGTGGTTGGAGTGAGGGAGCTTGGGGTGGCGTGGCGAGCGTTGCGACGCTGCACGACGCGTGCGATACGATTGGCTGCTGTCACTTGATGGGTTTGTGTGTGCCATTGCAGTGCAACATGCAGGTCCAGGTAAGCAAACGCATGCTGAGGCGTCTCAGAACATGTACCAGGCTTGGTTCAATGGCCGCTGAAAGCCTGGTGCATTGAGCGTAAACTGTCTACTAACATTCACATTCGAACGATCAAGCCATCATTTTGTGCATTTGGATGATACAATGCAGGGTTTTTGATGCTGCAGACTTGGTAGATGATTTCATCCCGTGCCTGATAAGTGGCCCAGATTTGGATTCTGACGGTCGGGTCATGCAACAGGCATGCTACGTTGGCATTTTTGTATGTTGGTTATCGTTGTGTGAAGGCGTGAGATATCGTGGTCATGCTGTTGAGGTTTCGCCACCAAAGGGCCATTGCCGCGCGAAAGGGCAAGTCAAAGCAGAGGGCCGCGAGAGAACATGATACGCACTTCCCGAGGAGAGGAGTAAATCTCCTTTTCCATGTCTCCTTGTTGCCATTCGCGCGGTCGACAAAACATGACGGGTGGTGCCGGGGCTCGTTGCCCGAAGATAGGTGGTGCCCGACGGGGAGTCGTGATCGGAGGTCAGTGAGCTAAGCCTCATCAGGTCGCTTTTACCCTCGCGGCCCCGCTGCCGCTCAAGCTGGAAGCCCGATCCTGTCCTCTCCGAGGTAAACAACAACTGAAGCCATGTCCCACAGCGCAGTGCTGCTCGCATAGAAGCGACGGTTACGTGAAAATAACGGTGGTGTGCAAATGGGAGCGTCTTGTGTGTGCGTGGCGGGGAAGCTCGCGGGGTGATTGGCCCTCGAACCACGTAGCGGCATCAGCGTAGTGCGATAAGGGACGGAACGTCATCCGAGCTCACTAGCAGGCGGATAGACGCGGTCTTGCGGGAGCGCGTGTAGGATTTTGATACAGAGCGCGCACACCGCCCACGCTCCCTTCGCTCCTCCCGTGTTGCAAGCAGACGTGTACTCATCCCATTGTTGACCTCTGTCGGCTTTCTGGGCTGCTAGCTTTGTTTGCGTCCCATTGCCGCCGTCGCGCGCTTTTGCTGTAACGGCCCGAGAAGACAGGTAGGTTCCCCGAGCAAGACTTTTGCCAGCCGCGCCTCCACGCTGTTCCAGTGGCAGAATTGACCTGGCTCCAGGAACTCCGTGGTCCAGCTTCGAATTGGTGGCATTGAGCCCCTACAGCGGCCAGCATGCGCACCGCAGCCCTCAGAGCAGCTTCGACGCTGGCTCGAGCCACCCGCTCGCCGCGCGTGGGCTACTGCGCCCAGAGCCGCGTGCTGAGGCTCTTCTCGACGTCGCCCGCTCCTCGCAATGCCGCCTTGAGCCCTACCGCCGCGCGAGACTTCAAGGCGACCGGCCCCGAGGACGTCCTGGAGTCGAAGCAGGACCCTTCACAGTCAGTCTTGGCCTTCACCGACGTCGACACCTTCCCCCGCAGACATATTGGCCCGTCTGCATCGTCTGTGCAAGAGATGCTTGCGGCGCTTGACCCGCCCGTTGCCACCCTGGATGATTTCGTCAGGCAGGTTGTCCCGGAGAGCATCCTCTCTGAACGTTCCCTCGAGATTGGTTCCATCCATGACGGGGTCAGTTCTGACCAAAGTCCCAAAGCAACCCAAGGAGCTTGGAACGAAAACGGAGTCCCCGAAAGCATTTTCCTTAGGCAAGGCAAAAAGATATTCGATGCGAATCAGCCTGGCGTGAGCTACATTGGACAAGGATACTATGGCACAAAGGTTCCGGAAGTCATCAAGCGAAATGTTTTGGAAAACCCAGCGTGGTATACCAGCTATACGCCCTACCAGCCAGAGATCAGCCAGGGTCGTCTGGAGTCACTGCTCAACTTCCAGACCATGGTAACCGACCTCACCGGCCTGTCCATCGCAAATGCTTCTGTGCTCGACGAACCGACCGCCGCCGCCGAAGCCATGACCTTGTCGTTGGGGCAACTTCCGGCCTCGCGTCAGAAGCGCCAGAACAAGACCCTTTTCGTTTCCGACCGCTGCCATCCCCAGACCATCGAGGTGCTTCGTTCCCGAGCCGATGGTTTTGGTATCAAGATTGAGACGGGAAATGTGTTGGCCAACAACTGCGCGAGGGTCGGAGAGCTTGGTGATGATCTCGTGGGTGTCCTTGCGCAATACCCAGACACCGAAGGCGCTGTCGAGGACTTCCGTGAGCTGGCAGACAAGGTGCACAAGCATGGCGCTCTCTTCAGTGTGGCCACGGATCTGCTTGCTCTTACCCAACTAACTCCCCCCGGAGAGTTTGGCGCCGATATTGCCTTTGGAAACGCACAGCGCTTTGGTGTGCCTTTTGGATTCGGTGGCCCCCACGCGGCCTTCTTTGCTACCTCCGACAAGATCAAGCGTAAGATGCCAGGACGTATCATTGGTCTCTCCAAGGACAGGCTTGGTAACCCGGCGGCGAGATTGGCGCTGCAGACACGCGAGCAACACATCCGTCGCGAAAAGGCGACTAGCAACATTTGCACTGCCCAAGCTTTGTTAGCAAATATGAGTGCCATGTACGCAGTATATCACGGCCCGGAGGGATTGAAGAACATTGCGAGACAGGTCGTTGCCATGACTCGGAGTACGCAGCAAGCCATAATACACTATGGCTTCAAGACTGGACAGAGGGGCAACCTGAATGACGCACCTGCGGCGTTTGACACCTTTGTGGTCGCTACTGGAGACAAGACCCGCCAAATCCTCAAGATGGCTCACGCCCATGGTGACTGGGTCCGCAAGCTCGACGATCAACATATTGCACTTTCATTCGGCGAAACTTCCATCAGCAGAGAGGTTAAGCGTCTGCTAAGCCATTTCCGTAAAGCTGCTGACGAGGAGCCCCCCACGAGAAAGAACATCATTGCACAGGTTGCTGTCGACCCTCCGACCGGTTTCCGACGTACAAGCGAGTTCCTTACCCACCCAGTCTTCAACTCGCACCATTCCGAGACAGAGTTGCTACGCTACATCCACCACTTGCAGTCAAAGGACCTCTCCCTGGTACACTCCATGATCCCGTTAGGATCGTGCACCATGAAACTGAACGCGACTGCTGAAATGGCGCCGGTATCATGGACCAAAGTGAACAACATGCACCCGTTCATGCCGCTGGACGCGACTGAAGGCTATCAGACCATGATCAAGCAATTGGAAGGGGATCTCGCCAATATAACAGGCTTCCATTCCGTATCGCTTCAGCCCAATTCCGGAGCCCAGGGAGAGTTCGCAGGATTGCGCGTCATCCGCAAATACCAGGAGCAGCAGCCCGGCCAGAAGCGTGACATCTGCTTGATCCCCAAGTCTGCGCATGGCACTAACCCGGCCAGTGCCGCGATGGCAGGCATGCGGGTTGTAACGATCAACTGTGATACGGTCACTGGCAACCTTGATATGGCCGATCTTGAGGCCAAGTGCAAGAAGCATGCGGAAGAGCTCGGCGCAATTATGATCACCTACCCCAGCACATTCGGTGTTTTCGAGCCCCAGATCAAAGAGGTCTGCGACATGATCCACCAATATGGCGGCCAGGTGTATATGGACGGCGCCAACATGAATGCCCAAATCGGTCTCTGCTCACCCGGCGAAATCGGCGCCGACGTATGCCATCTCAACCTCCACAAGACGTTCTGTATTCCCCACGGCGGCGGTGGCCCCGGTGTCGGTCCCATCGGCGTCAAAGAACACCTTACGCCCTTCCTCCCCGGCCATCTGCGGAATGAAACCGGCGGCGACAAGGCCATCTACCCTGTCAGCGGCGCTCCTTGGGGCAGCGCCAGCATCCTCCCCATCAGCTGGGCCTACATCAAGATGATGGGCTCCGTCGGCCTCACCCAAGCCACCAAAATCACGCTCCTCAACGCAAATTACATCCTCGCGCGCCTCAAGCCGCACTACCCCATCGTCTACACCAATGATAAGGGCCGCTGTGCGCACGAGTTCATCCTCGATATTCGCAAGTTCAAGGAAACCGCCGGCATCGAAGCCATCGACGTCGCCAAGCGCCTCCAAGACTACGGCTTCCACGCGCCCACCATGTCCTGGCCTGTCCCCAACACCCTCATGATCGAGCCCACCGAGAGCGAGAGTAAGCAGGAGCTCGACCGCTTCTGCAACGCACTCATCAGCATCCGCAAAGAGATTGCGGCTGTTGAGAACGGCAAGATGCCCCGCGACGGCAACGTCCTCAAGATGGCGCCACACAGCCAGCTCGATCTGCTGACGGGCGAGTGGGACCGCCCGTACACCCGCGAGCAGGCCGCGTATCCGCTGCCGTACCTCAAGGAGAAGAAGTTCTGGCCGGCCGTCACCAGAGTCGACGATGGTACGTAACCTCCCCAATCTAGCCCAACACCGAGAGTCGCATAGAAATGCTAACGTAATGACAGTCTGGGGCGACTCCAACCTCTTCTGCTCGTGCGCACCCCCCAGTGACGGCGAGGAGGACATCAACAAAGCCATTGACGCGCCGCAGCCGACGTAGTCTCCCATCCCTCCTTCTCCTTCTCTTCCTTCCTACCTTCCCCCCGGATCCGCTTCAACCTGATCCGGACCCGATCTGACTGATATACCTGTACATATGTGCTTCTGTTCTGGGCATTTGCATTACATTACGGAAATGTACTCTTCAACAGCGCTGGCGTTTGGGGTCTGTCGCATCAACCGGGCGGTGTACCCGAGCCTTCCTCATCGTTTTCAACACGTGGGGTGACTGGTGGCATTTATCGATAGACAAAACATTTGGTTCGACTGTTCACCGCTCATTGGATCGTGATGCTTCTTCTCACACTGACATTGTGTACGCATCTCAGGCAATGGCAGGGGAACGATATGCAACGCTAATTCCATCTACATCAAGTCATCTAACGAGCCCCCACCCCCGCTGAAGCTCCATCTACCCATTCATCAAAGTACAATCTGCTTTATCGCCTGCCAAAGCTTGTGCACCAACGGCCTGACCCTCTCCTCGTCCCCTTGCTCATTCTCTCCCTGCGCTCCATCCTCACCTCCCTCCTCCCTCTGCTCCAAAATCACACTCCACTCCGCCACCGTCCCCCCCGCAAGCGCCGTCGCATTCGCCAAGTTCCCACGAATACCGAGATGCACAAACCGCCCGCTCCACACGCGTTCCTCCCCCAACAGCGTGACATTAGTCTGGTTTCCCTTGACGGGCTCAATCACCGTCGCGCGCTCCGGATTCCACGGCTCGCTGACCTGCACAATCGCATGCGTGACGTATCTTACATCGCCGAGATCCTCATCAGCGAAGCCATCCTCCTTGGTCGGGACCGAGGAGTTGGAGACCAGGACCTCGAAGTACACGGGCGGCTGCGCGCCCCAGTCGAACAGGATGTGTGCGATGGGCCCAAAAGTCGTGGCCTGGGTGTCGACGGTGAGGTAGCTCACGCGCGTGGGGTTTTCAGGCTGCCACTTGGTTGAAGACGCGCCGTCGACAGCGGCGATAGGGAACTGGCCAGGCAGACTGACGGAGTAGGGGTTCGGGACGACGGGCCTGCACTGGAGGATGTTGCCGGCTGCTGTGAGCGTCTGGCCGAGCATACGGTTCGGCAGGACGAGTGCCTCGTCGGGTTTGAGCGTGTAAGAGCCGCGACGCGTTCCTAGGGTTACGGGAATGCTGGATGCGTACGCGGGGTTTGCGGTGTCGAGGATCTTCTCGGGCAGGCGGGAGAGTGTGGTGTGGGTGGCGTTGGAGGTGGCGTTGATGCCGTACCCTTGCCAGTAGAATGTGCGGTAGTTCAGATAGGGTATCTGGGGTGGAAGAGAAGGGTCGACGTCGAGCTTGTCAACGAACATGCGGAGACCGAGGTACCCGAAGATACCAATGCGGTTTGCGCCACCCATGCCAGTGAGGAAAGGGAAACCAGGATGTGTGCCACCGTTCAATATGACGTTGTCAACCATTTGCTCGGAGTATTGGAACCATGGAGCTCGAGCATACGGTTGCGAGGAGTAATGGTTGTACGTGTAGCTCGAACATCCTGACGGCGATATCTCGTTAGCGACAATGCTGAAGGTAGCGTAAGTCATACCAGGCCCGTCCGGCGATTGTTTGTTTGCGTAGTAGTCAAGATCTGTAAGACTGTAGGGATTCTCATAATTGAGTATGTCGTCGATCAAAACAACATCCGCCTGTTTGACGACTATTGATCCGTTCATAGAACCATACTCCATTATAATACCAGCCTCCTCATGGACGGGCAGACGCATCTGTGCAGAGATGTTGTTCCAAGTTTCATTCTGGGGTAGGCCAAACAAGCTGTTGAATTCATTTGTTTCGTTCAGAGTCCGTTGAATCAGTGCCGATGTGAAGCCAACGTTGTTGACATTGTTTGCATATTCGTCTGGATCGGTGGCATTCATCAGCTCGTAGTATCCTGAAGTTTCGTTGTAATCGACCAGCTCGCTATAAAAATAGGCAATATCATTCGCGATCGGAAGGAACGTCTCGTTGAACTGTTTGGCATCTCCAGTTGCAATCCATTGGTTGCGGAAGGCTATAGCGATATCTCCATTGATATGGTATTCGTAGTCGAAGCATGGCCCGCCTAAGATGAGGGCACAAAGTCAGTGTGAGTTAAGACAGGGTGGCGCACCGAAAGGTAAAGGCAAGAGACATCAACATTGTACCCGGTGGTTTACTTACTGGCTGTGCAGTTACCAATTCTCCCACTGGTCCACGGAAAAACACATCCACCTGTGAACCTGCCTGTCTGGTTCTTTGAGGAGGCAAAAGCAGTCTTAACATTGTCTTTTGCCTGCGGATACATTTCAACGCGATAGTTGACGATATTTTCAATGTGCTGAGGATGAGATAGCTGCAAACCCAGTGCCATCCATGTCTCGGCGTCCCAAAATATTAACCCGCCGTAGCAATCGGATCCGAGGCCGCATACAGGTATGCTATGGATGTTTAGGCGAGGATTGTATCCCGCTGCGGCGAGCGCATTTGGACCAATCGTGTTCTGAAGAATCATAAACGGATTGGTGACAGACGTAATTTGCAGTTCTCGGATGCGCGGGTCTTCAGGTAGGGTGCCATCAGGATTGTTGTACCTAAGGTACAGGGAAAAATCAGTGTAAGTTGAGACAGGATGGTACATGTCTCTGCTAAGCGATAAAGGCAAAGAGGCACAAACTGTGTACACGATGGGTTACTCACCTGTCCACGGAATCATCTGTCATGATAGATTGCCATTCCTCGATATGTGAGTGTTCGAGGTTCCTGAACCCTGCGTAAGCTCCTGAAAGCGACGCCTCCATCGCAATTGTCTTCGGATCCTCAAATGCATCCGAAGAAGCTACTCCGACGTATTTGCTAATAAACGAGATATGACCGCGCTCCAGCTCCACATGAACTGACTGTCCTATGGACGATATGTGCATGCTACTGAAAATGTCGTCGTCGACATCCGATCGCGTATCGAGTGTTTCATACAGATCACATTGCAGCGTCGAAACGACGTACGCTATGACATTGGTGACATTGTGCGGCCTAACCGCAGACCAGATGGTAGGTGAATCTTCTTCATAGCCTTTGTCCACGAAGTCGGCGCGGACGGCGCTGATGCCGTCGATGACATCGTACACGGTGACGTTAACATCGCGATTTGGTTCGAGTCTGACCTGGACGGCAGCCAGGTTGATGTGGAGCTTGTGTACAAACATTTCGTACCGAACGTTGATAAAGGTATCAGGGTCGTTCGTAGGGTACCAGTCGAACTGCCAGTGTAGGATGCCACTCTTCATATCGAGTCTTGTCGAGAATCTGTCAATCTCATCCCGGCTCGTAGAAGCGTTGAGAATAGCGCCATTGACTTCCACGATCAGTCCCGCCCAGTGTGGGATGCCACTCAAGAAGCTATCCCCGCCGTATTGGGTCAGCCAGGGATAGTTTGTTCCTCCGTCCTTGTCATCAATATCGTAGAATCCAGCTATTGTCGCAAATGTCTGTCGTATGTTGAAAAGCGGCCAGCCATTGTAATTGTTCGTGAAGGCATCAGGCGTGTCGACTTCAAAAAACGGACCGAGAGCCGCAAGATTGATGCCTAGGTAGCCATTTGCAAGTGACATCCGAGATTGATAATGGCCTTGATCAAGTTGCTTGGACGTGATCATCCATAGGTCGTCGTTCCATTCGACGTTGTCAACATTGGCTATTTTCTGTGTCGACGCCGCGAATGGCATGAGTGCCGACAGTAAGAAAGGTCGTATCTGCATGCCTATGGAAAGCGATGTTAGTCCAGAAAGGAAAGCTCAAGTCAAGCAAGCGAATGTTTCAGGGCCCAAACAATATTCTTCGCAGATTTAGCTCTAGACGTGGCTTAAAAATACAAAACGAAGAGTAGCGAGAGGAGCTTGCATCGGAAAAGATGAACGCGCTGGAGGTTGAATGTCGGCACAGTAAAGACTGGGACAGGGAAGCTTGACAGTCGCTCAGAACGAGGGAGCGGTGAGGTGTCAGTCTGCCGCCTGTCAATTGTTCCTGTTGGAATAAGACTATCCAGGCAGCTTCCTGTTTGGTGCGGTGGCAATTGCGCGCCTTGAAGAGTGAAGTCACGTAACAACAACTAAAGGAGCGCAGCTGAGAAAGAGCCTCATCCATCCAGGGTACAGATGAGCGTGTGACCCTTGCGCTCTTGGCTCGCATTACCGCGGAGCACAACCTGGCCGTTGGGGCGCTGGGACCGAGCGTCTGGTTCGATCTGCACCGATAACATGGGCTAAGCGAGCACACTCTGTGGACTGCGGTAAGCATCTGGAAAGATTGACACGAAAATGATGCACGAACATGCCATGGATTCGTGCAACGAGAGTGCTGGGTCGCAGCGCTACCCTCGGTAATTCGGTGCACTGGAGCGATACGATGACGTCATATAGGACCCTGGCGAATTCCCTCAGCCAGGAACTCAAACCCAGCGGCCCGGCCCGTCTTTCGTTCGCAAAGCACACGGAGGCCAGTCTTGTATCCCTTCGCAGCAATTCAACTGCAGCACGTAGAATTGAAGCAAAAAGAGGTAACGTGTACACATTCACAAGGTGTGACTAGATACTCGCCCTTCTGGGCGCCATGGTCCTCCTCAGATTCTTCTCCTTTTCTGTCTCCTCGCTGACGGGCAGCACGCCCTTCTCCCTCAACCCAGCCAAATACTCCTTCCCGTACCGGTATCCGACCTGGTATATCTCGTCGAACTTCGCAAAGTCCAGCGTGCCGTAGGGGTCGATTGGCGGTCGCATGTACCTGCAACCAGGCGTATTCTTCGCCCTCTCCAAGGCATCGTAAGAAGATACGTAGGCGAGGCGCGATTGGATCTCGGATAGCGTGGGTGGATTGGGGTAGGAGCTGAAGGGATTCCAGCGGTTAACCAACGCCCAGAAACCAGATAGCGAGTCGCCGAAAGACTGGGGCGTGTCCTCATCGAGAGAGCCGACGTCGACCGCGAAGATGACATCTGCTCCCAAGGACTTCATGTGCGTGACCGTCAAGTTGTCAATATACCCGCCATCGAGCAGCATGTTGTCGTTGTCGCAAAGTGGTGGGAGAAGCCCTGCTAGAGACATGGACGCCCGCACGTAGCGCCAAACGTAGCCACTGGTGTGTACTTCAGAGCGACTTTTGCTGATGTTGGTTGTGTTGCAGTAATACTCCAGCCAGAAGTCTTCGATCTGCGAGTTACCAAAGGTCTTGAAAATGCCACGGTTGAATTCGTGTCCGGTCGTGTACGATGCACTACCGTCTTTAGTACTCGTGATCGTGAGCAAGGTCAACCGAGACTTACGATGGATACGTGAGGTCCAGAGCAAACCTCCACATGCTGCCCATACGACTAGCGAACTTCTTGGCCCTCCCATACATTGGAACGACGTCGGCATCCCAAGCGTACAAGGCCCCGATGAAGGCCCCGATGGACGTTCCACCCACAATGTCAATAGGTATGCCGGCTTCTTCAAGCGCGCGGATGATGCCAATTTGTGATATGCCTCGCGCACCACCTCCGCCCAGAACTAGCCCCACAGACTTGCCGCATAATCTCCTCGCCAGACGATGGAAATCGCCCTTGAACGGGGTATCCGCCGAGTAGAGTGGCGTCTGACGAACCCTTCGCGATGTGTATTTCTGGATCTCTGCCTGTAGCACTTGTACGCGATGCTTCAGAGCAGTGCCAAACCGACGGCCGATAGGGTTTACTGGCTCAGCATTTGTACGGAAAGGCATCTGCACGTGGTGATGACTGCCGTTCACCCACGGACGGTTGCGAAGCCACTTCCGCGTAAGCCCTGAAGGACAGTACCTCTCGGAATGTAGCAAGACGAGTTCCTTCCGGGCAGTGGTCTTGGTCGTGAGGAGAAAGCGCTCGTACTCTCCGATGGTAGGAGAACCCTCTGCTAGGCCAACCAACAGGATGCAATCAGCCTGGCTTATGCATGTCTGCGTCCACGGAGATTTCACTGGCGTGTCTGCGACGTATAGGACTAAACCATACTTCTCTTCCAAGTCAGCCAGGTATTGTGACACCTTCAATTTGCCCATGCGATTGAAAGCATGGCGACCCAGGTGATTCAGAATAGCAGCCTGATTGAGTGACACTACTCCATTTGGAGTGCCAATTTGATTCAGAGCTGTCATCAGCCGGCTGGCAAATTCCACTACCGGAACTCCAGCTGTCACGGGGAGTATAGTGACCGTGCGAAGATTGACTGTTGATGAGACCTTGCTCCGAGTAGCCGTCGAACGAAGCTCTTTGCTTTGCTCATGCAGAGGGTCCTCCATCAATGATCGCATACGAGAAGCGATGATCTTGGATATCTTGATGGTGATTCCAGGGTGCTCTAAAGCGAGACTGTTGAACAGCGTCTTGGGGAATTTCGCCACTTCCGTATCGCGTATAGCGTGCAGAGACCCGGGGCGTGTCGACTCGGTAAGCACCTCGAGCTCTCCAACACTGTCGCCTTGTCCATATTCGCCGATGACCTTCATGTTGTTGTTTGCGCCATCCTGGATCGCTCGAAGACGGCCATTGAGGACAATATAGATGGCGTCGCTTTCGTCTCCTTGATTATAGATCACTTGGCCAGAGTTCACTTGGACCCACTCCAAAGCAAAGTCGATGTGTAAGATCAGTCTGGGAAGCAGAGTCGTTAATCGCTTAGCCATAGTCAACAAGACTACCGGGTACCGATCGACAATTCGCTCAATGGATGCTCGGGGCAAGAATCCAACGTAGACATCCGTCTTTGCTGTGACATCCACAAAGGATCTGTAAGAGGAGACAGTCCCGAGATAGCCCGCGAGGCCACCTGGTTTAGTGAGGAAAAGAGATTTTCTTGACTTCTTCCTCTTTCCTTGTTCAGGAAGGTTCAAGTAAGACGACGAAGCGGTGTTTGTCGACCGTTTGAGTGTCGGTCCTCCAAAGAGTTCAGCCTCAGTTGTTCCCGGAGCCGAAGGGAGAGTGCCAAGTATGTTTGGTTCCTGGTGGTCTTCCCCGATGGGGACGCTGACATCAAGAAATCCGTCGATGACATAGTAGAGACCTGGATTCCTCTCACCCTGTTCCACGAGCACAGCACCTTTGGGAAAGTACACGATTTCAACGTCATTGACAATCTCTTCTAGAAGATTGTGGCCCGTGACGCTCATGGTAGACTGTCCAGAGGCCGAGACCATCGACTCAGTATCACCATCACGAGACGCTTCATACGGGTCGATGAAACCAAATGCGTTACTAAAGACGGCTTTCTGTCGCTTCGCATCGAAAGATACAAGACGTGGTGACTGTTCGACCGACGTAGATTTTGGTATGGGGTTGTCGAGGTCAGTCAATCCGATCGCTTTGAACATGCAATCAAGCACAGACTCTCTAAACACAGTAGCTTCGTCAATGGATTCTTGGCGATGCAGCACAGCTGGCCTGGCTAATGGTGAAGCGAAAGGATTGAAAGAACCTGCGTCGAGCGGGGTTTTTGCATCCCGCCGATCCTGGTGTACCGGCTGCGAGAAGCTGTATCGCCCGGTTCTCCCAGTACCACGGGGGATATGAGAATTTGTTAGCAGGTCGCCCGCACTGACCCTATCCGGGCCACCAGCAGACTCGGCGGACTGTGCCGTTCTGGGAAGGTTTTCGGCACTGATGTCTACAGACGATCCGCGAATCGCGGCGAGTCGAGCATGCCCAGCTGTACCCTTCCTAAAAGCTGAATTTGATCTTCGTCGTCGACCGGCACCAGGATTGTGGAGTGCTATCCCTTTCATTTCTTCTTCTGGTCCAGTGCGTTCTGTCTCTTTGGCAAACCTGTCCTTCAATCTCTGTAAAGCCGAATCGCGCAAGAAGCCAGGCAAGTCATACGTAGTGTAAGTATTCATTAGTTTCTCAGTGCGTAGAACCTCGCTCGTCAGGCCCAAGTACGCGTGACCAGTTGCGAGCGTAACTCGCTGCAACCGAGTCAAAATCACCTGCACAATGTGCGCTGTTGCTTTCGGATAGACGCGGGTCAGGCGACGGAATGCTGTTGCGGGGATGATTGCAATAGTAGTATCCTCTTTCGCTCTTGCAACGATATCAGGATGAGCCGATTTGGCCTTTGACTTGGAGCGGGAATGAGACGATTGCTTGTCTTTTCTGCTATCGTGAGCATGCCCATTGGCAGCGCTGGGGTCTAATGAGAATGGAGGAACACTTTGAAGACGGCCGCTAGCGGTGGGGCTTGCTATACTCGAAGCTCTGCGGTGACCCAGCCCGCCTGGAGGCGTCCCTGGCAAATCTGCCGGAGTATGGGGTCGCGAATCGTCGAATGCAAAACTGCTGTTTCTAGAGAGGGAAGTACGCACTGGCCTCTCGAGCGGCGTTGCTGGAACGCTCGAATCAACACCGTCTTCCGAATCTTCGTGGCGTAATTTGACATCTTCAGTGAACAGAGACAATATGGAGAAGAGCGAGGACATGGGTGCGCCGTTCTTGACTTCGGTGAGAAGCTGATAGCCTTGCCGATCTCTGTGTGCTCCACTTGGCATGTCCTCGTCATCGTCTGAATCTGCACTGTCTCGATTCGATTTGACAAAGATCTGGACCAGTCCATCCACCACCAGACAGAAGCCCTTCTCTTCCTCCAGCAGAATGGTCTCGCCTGCAATCAGTTTCCTGGTCTGCATTGTCCGCGTGAGTTCGTGGAACACGGGTCGCTCCAGGTAGCCAAAGACTTTGATGGCGCTGAGGAACTCGTCCAAGTAATTGGACAGCCCTCTCTTAGAGTCGCCTTCTTGAGTGTCAGGGAACACTTCGACTTGGGGCTCGTCACGTTGTGGTTCAGGCGGCAGCCTCGTGTACATGGTCATGAAACGGTATCTGACCAGGTAGCTTACGGTGGACACGACGAGGACAGCTATGAGCATTCTGCCGTGAGTCAGCTGTGCTCCCTCACTGCGTCTGCCGGAGTAGCTTACAAAGTAGTGAAGTTCATAGTGAATGTCAGGCTCATAGAGAATAGCGTGAACAGCCATGTTGGCAAGGTGATGGTGGTAAAGGTGATGATCCAGTACAAGGCGCCCGGCAGCACCCTCAGGATGCGGAGGATAACGCGCGCGAGCAGGCCAAAGGTCGAAGAGGGCGTTGGGCTCTCGGCACCCTTGACTGCAGCTGTCTGCAAGGCGTCTGCTGCACTAGCAATCGTGGACGACACGCTGCTACTGGCGGAGCTCGCAGCAAAGCCCATGGCTGCGGCGCTGGACATGGTAGCGGACTGCGGAGGGACGGCAACGCCCAAACCAGACTGGGCCTCTCACGGGGGGCCGTGAGCAAGTGATGGAGTCGACGGCAGCCGCGGAGAAGCGTGCATAGGCATACGAGGCATGGTGGGCAGCGAAGGTGCGCCGGGCAAGGAATCTGGGTAGCGGGGACATGGACAAGGTCACTTCTTGGCGCGACTCCAACCGTTCGCCGCGGCCCATCCTCACACGCGTTCCTCGAAAACGCGCTTCACACCGCGCAGCCCATTGGCCCACGATGCCGCCCTTCAAAGATGAGCAGATAATTGTATGACCTGCGTCGCCTGTCGTGCAGTTTGCGCAGCGCTAATTCTCCCGCGCAGATAATCGCGCCTGGCTCCGAGACGACGGTCGCGCAGCTGGGCCTGCCCGAGAGCTTCACGCCCGCCCGCCTGCGCGTGCGCTCGCGCATGTTCCCCGCCGAGAAGCCAGGGGAATGGGAGCCGTACAAGATCCGCCGCCGGAACGAAAAGCCCGACGCACCAGCCGCCGCGCCGCAGGACGGGGCCCCAGAGGGCTCCGAGAGCAAAACAACCGGCGCCGAAGACGACGTCGTCTATGAAGAAGACCGTGTGTCCGAGGAGGGCGCTGTCTGGCCCATACAGGAGGGCAAGATTGTCGACTGGTCGTGCTTCTTCGCCCTCATCACTCACGTATACAACGCGCTCAACCCGCCGTTTCATACGCCGATACTCCTCATCGCGCAGCCCGTCTGGACGCCCAAGGAGCACGAGAAACTCACGCAGTTCTTCTTCGAAAAGTTCAAGACGCCCGCCTTTGGGCTTATGGACGCAGCGCTCGCGTCCAGCTGGGCATATGGTGTACACACGGCCACTGTTGTAGATGTGGGCAAGGACAAGGTCGATGTCACCGCCATCAGCGAATTCATACCACACGTGCAAGGACGCACCTCGTCTTTGGCCGGCTGCGGCGGAGAGGCCCTCACACAGAGTCTCTTCGCGAAGCTCGCATCGAGGAGCTGGAGCCGGGAGATGTGCGAGCAGCTGAAGAAGAGTCCCATTTGCGAAATTCTCCCGGTTGGGACCCCCTTGCCAGGCACCAAAGAAGCGAGCGAGGAGGAGACCATAACAAACCCCGCGGCCGCTGCGTCGACAGGTGCACCAGGCTCAGGCCCTGCCGCTGCTGCCTCGATCGGCACTATCCCACGAGGCCCAGGCGCAGACACCGAGGTCGGTGATAACGACGCCGACGAAGAGGGCGTTTTGGACGTAGCGAGCATCGTCACTGGAGGCAAGATGGAAGAGTACCTAGCCAAGAAGGAGAGAGAGAAGCAAGAGAAAGCCAATGCGAAGAAAAAGGGTGGCGCAGATGCTGCCGCCGCTGCGAACGCAAACAAACCGGTCAGGCTCCCTAACTCGAGGCGCGAGAGGGCGACATTCTTCTACGAAGACCACCGCTTGCTTGACAATCTCAAAAATATGAACCTGGGAAGTGAAAGATTAGCAGAAATGCAAGTTCAGCTGGACGAGGGTCCGCAAAGGCAAGGCGAAGGCGCGAACGGCGAAGCAACTTCGGCTGCGGAAGCCAATGGTAGTGCTGATGCAGGAAACACGAATGGCCGGTCGGGGCCAATTAGGAGAGAGCTTGAAGTTGGCACAGAGCGTTTCATGGCAGCTAGCAACGGTGTGTTGGAAAGAATAGCAGATGCTGTGCACCGGACTATATCGTCCGTGGATGAAGTGAACAAGCGCAGCGAGCTCTGGGATTCCTTGATCATTTGCGGTAACGGATCAAGAGTTCGAGGTAAGCCAAGTTTCATGAACCAATCTGATCGTTGTCCACTGACTCCATGCAGGCTTCAAGGAGGCTCTCCTCTCTGCTATTCAATCGAAATACCTCATCTCACCTTCCTCGGCTACGATGTTCACCTCCGAAATCCCTTCCAACATCTCTACACCTGCTGGTACCGGCGCCAACACACCCCAACCGCAGCTCGGACCCCACGGCGGCGCTCCCTCGCACGTGAACCCTCTACTCTACGCCGCCACTACCGCCCAAACACAGCACCTCATGCCTCACAACCCCACCTCCCATCTTCCAGGTCTATCGCACAATGCGCACTCCTCGCATGGCCAGACTCCCACCTCCATCAAACTAGTGAAGCCACCGGAGTACTTCCCGGAATGGAAGGACGTCGGCTTTGACGAGTCTGCATTCTTGGGCGCCCAGGTTGCTGCCAAAGTCATTTTCGTTGTGGACCAGGGACAGAGCAAGGGCTACATGACAAGGCCAGATTACAACGAGCAAGGGCCCAATGGGATTCACGATTACGCGTTGTGAGCCCTTTCATTGTCGTGCTGAGGTTGGAGTTTGGCGGGCTGGATATCCTTGACTGGCTTTGGGTCTTTAGCAAATGGAGAGATTAGCTTCTCCGCGGGGCGTTCGATCACGTATTCTGTAGAGAAAAAAAATTCGGCGTTTCTCGAAAGTTTACTTGGATAATAGAGCCCTGCATGCATACGTCCCAGTCCATGCATGTATTTTAGTGAATGTGCAGCGCGGCGGAGGTTATCTCTCGCCTGTCGGCGACCGCCGGCACATGCCTTAGCCACGTGCTTCCACATTCCGGATCCGGCAACACGCTAGCCCAATCCCCTCGCAGTTCCAAAAGCAACTCCACCAAAGAGCCACAGGCAAGCCGCGGCGCGCGGCTGCATAGATAAACCTCCCACTTCGCTTTACACGTTCGTTCTGTTTGGCCTTTTCGAGTCGGCGCGCAGATGTGATACCCTGAATTTCCTCCTCAGCCTAACTTTCATTTCGCGAAGGTTCTTTTCTAACACCAGGAAAACTTGTACATCTAGGAGGTTATCTGTCGGAATGGCGGCTTCTGTGCCCGTGGAGAAGACGATATATCTAGGGGCTTTTGCGCACTGTGTTGCGCTTGCGGAGTTGGAGATTGTGGAGAAGGGAGCTATTGGTGTGGATGAGCATGGTGTGATAGGATTTATTGAGAAAGAAGTGGATGTGGAAGATGTGAGAAAGAGACATGAGGGGTGGAATGATGCGAAGGTTGTGAGCGTGAAGGATGGGTTCTTCTTTCCGGGGTTCATTGGTAAGTATATTTTCTTTTCGAGGAGTTTCCAAAGAGTTGGACTTGAACCAGAAAGCCACCGTAAACCGATGCTCGATTTTCCTCCGCAACCTCACCCCTTTCCTAGTCTGATATGGGATCAAGCTGACACTCCCAGACACACATACACACGCACCGCAACATCCCAATACTGGCCTGTTCGGTAAGACTACCCTACTGGACTGGCTCGACAAATACACCTTCCCTATGGAATCCTCCTTTTCCTCTCTGGACAAAGCATCCCGAATCTACACCAACTTCGTCTCCCGCACCCTTTCCCATGGAACCACAACATGCGCCTATTACGCAACACGGCACGTTGAAGCCACCAACCTTCTCGCTGACATCTGCCTTGCGCGCGGCCAACGCGCCCTCGTCGGCCGCGTCTGCATGGACACCCTAAGCCCAGAGTACTACCGCGACGAGAGCGTTGAGAGCGCCGTCCGAGACTCCAAAGCCTGCATCGACTACGTCCGCAGCATCGACGCAGAAGGATCCATCGTGCGGCCCATAATCACCCCGCGGTTTGCCCCAAGCTGCACTGCACCGTGTCTAGCGGGGCTAGGCAAGCTGGCCCACGAAGCAGACGCCTTCGTCCAAACACACGTCTCGGAGAACACTTCAGAAATCGCGCTCGTGGAGGAGCTGTTCCCAGATTCGAAGTCCTACACGCACGTCTACGACGAGGCGTCGCTCCTCACGCCGAAGACAATTCTCGCGCACGCTATCCATCTCTCGACTGAGGAGCGGAAACTGGTCAAGGAGCGTGGCAGCAAAATAAGCCATTGTCCGGCATCCAACACCGCGCTGACGAGCGGTTGTTGTCCCGTGCGGGAACTTCTCGATGAAGGGATTACGATAGGGCTAGGCACGGATGTGAGTGGTGGGTTCTCGCCGTCCATTCTTGAAGAGGCGCGGCATGCTATTTGGACGTCAAGGTTTGTCGCTATGGGGACGCCGGCGGCCGCGGCTTCGTCTCTCAATAACGCTGCCAAGTTGTCTACTGCAGAAGCGCTGTATCTCGCGACTCGCGGCGGAGCTGCGGTCGTTGGACTAGAAGATAAAGTCGGAGGGTTCGAAGTTGGCAAGGAGTTCGATGCGCAGATGATACGACTGGGCAGCGTTCCAGAAGAGGGAGACAAAGAGGGTGTGTTTGGGGAGGATGGTGCTGGTGGACCGGTCGATCTGTTCGGGTTTGAAAGTGCAGAGGAGAAACTGGAGAAATGGATGTACAGTGGAGACGATAGGAACTGTGTTGCTGTATGGGTTAGGGGGAGGTTGGTACACAAGACAACGAGGTACACGGCTTAGATGATGGAATGCATATAGACTACAGCTTGGCCGTTCATTCGGGAGGTTCGATTAGAGTTAACGAAAGTATGAGTTCCCCATTGATTAAATTGCCGCTTGTAAACTGCACGCGAAAAAGACGTACAGGTTACTCTACTCCGACCAACCGAAAACCGCACCACCTAAGTCTTTGCATTCGTACGAAGAAGACAATTGCGTGAGCCGCTGACGTTAATATGAAACGCCAAGTATACGTCCAAACAATGCCCAGAAATCCTCTAAGCGATGGAACCATATTTCACCGAAGTGTGGCTGGTACGATAATACGATATGTCTTCCCCACCACCGACTAGCAAGCGTCCCGGCAGTCGCGAATGAAGATATATTAACTTAATGAGTATTGCCTAGGTTACCATACCAAGAATAAGAGACATCCAGCAAGATAAAAATACACTGCAATATCAATTCTACATCTAGTCAGCTTCTTGTGTCATGGATTTTGATGTCCAATTCTTAGTGAACTCTAGCCACTGTTCAGTAAACAGCCGCCGCCGCACGTCTCCTATACAGCGATAACGCCGCAGCAATGAACGCCGCAAGCGGCTTGGCCTACCAAACGAGAACCCTCCCTCATCTAAACGTCGACGCCATACCATTTTCAAAGATCTGCGAACATAGTGTCGTGTAGGCGCGCTGGGCAGGATCGGGGATCATCTTTCCACCTGTACTTAAAAGGATAAGAATCATGGTGATGCACCATTGCTCATGTCTTCCATTGATTTCTGTCTACCTTCAGACCTTCACATTCGTTAGATCCAGGTGATCTTTGTCTCTTTCTAACCAATACATTCGCTTTTGACATCGTTACCCAAAGATCTCTCTGTTCAAAATGAAGTTCACTCAAGTCCAACTCGCAGCCCTCGTGGCTAGCGTTGCCTCTGCGCAAACTCTCAACATTCCCACTCCGGCTGGGAGCGTTGTTTCGCTCCCTGAGCCTTCTGTCATCACTGGCAACGAAGACTTTGGCAACAAGGAGTTTGATCGTGGTCAGCCGTGTGATTCCGATGAGGACACCGGAAGTGACAATGCTGTTTTTATTCTCGAAGACGGTGCAAGCATATCCAACGTGATCATCGGCGCAGACTCCCTCGAAGGCGTGCACTGCAAGGGTATGGTACTCCCCCAAACATGATCCACTATTGCTAACATGCACCCGAGGCTCTTGCACACTCACCAATGTCTGGTTCCGCGACGTCTGCGAAGACGCTATCTCTATCCTCGGCACCGGCGACGCTACCATCGTTGGCGGCGGAGCCCAAGAAGCCAAAGACAAAGTCGTCCAGCACAACGGCGTCGGCACTGTCACCATCAAGGACTTCACAATCGTCAACGCGGGCAAGCTCTACCGCAGCTGCGGCGACTGCACGGACAACGAAGCCAAGTCCCCCCGCAAGGTCATTGTCGAGAACGTCCGCGCCTACGGCGTCACCAGCGACTTGATTGGCATCAACTCGAACTTCGGTGACACTGCTTCGATCACTGGGTCATGCGGTACCACTAAGACGGTTTGCCGGGAGTACAAGGGAGTCAACAAGGGCGACGGCGACAGCGAGAAGCTTGATACGAAGGACAGCTGTGGCGGGGACCAAGGCAAGCTGGAGAAATTGCCTGAGTGCGGTGCTGATGATGCGCTGCCCGAGACCGAAGCTCCCAGTGTGACAGCTGTTCCTTCTACTTCTGCTTCCGCAGCCCCTATCGAGGAGACACCGGAGGAGACTGCTGTGTCTTCTCCTACGGACGCTGAGGATGTGCCTGTGGAGACTGAGGCACCCACTGGTGACGAGGACGAGGAGCCCATCGCTACTGCTGTCCCCGAAGTCACCGCTGCGCCTACAACCCTGGTTACCAAGACTAAGACGGCTAAGCCCGCAGCAACTGGTGGATCGTCCAGCGGGAGCGTTGCCAGGTGGGGACAGTGCGGTGGGATGGGTTACGCTGGCACGACTGCTTGCGCAGACGGTGCGGAGTGTACTGAGATGAACCCTTACTACTCGCAGTGCTTGTAGAAGGCTATCGCCGAGTGACTTCTAGGGGGATTCCGGTGCGAAGGGTGCCTGTAGCGTTTGAGCTTCTTCACATGTACATATTATTCTCATTCCACCTTGTTCAACTTCCAAGATAAACAGCATTTCCGAGAACGCAATCGAAAGCTATTCATCGCCACTTCGAGAAAAATTATCAAGCTCTCTGCGCCGTCCCATTCTACCATAGGTACCACATAACCTTATTACCACCTTACACACGCCGAGGCCAAACCACGTATAATCGTATAGTCGTATAATCGTACATAGGATGGCGGGAACAAGGGTTGTAAACCTTCGGTGCGCCCACATGAAACTTGCCCTCTGGCACGATTGCAGTTTCACAAAACCGCATGTCGAATGTCGCGATAGGCCTGATGCAGGCATGTAAGCGAAAGGCTCCATCACTATGCATTGTCGCAACACCGAATGTAGTGTTCACATCTATCTCTATATGTTCTCAAGATAAAGAAGATTTTCGCAAAGGTGTGTTGGTAGTGTCGGTCGAGTGTAGAAGTGTGTAGGGCAACGCAACGAGGCTAAGGTATTCCTGCAGCGTCTCCGAACTCCTAAAAAAGTTAGCTCATTTGCGTGATCTCCTTATAGTGCGTCTCAACGAGCGCCTTGCACGCGGCTACCAGCCGCTCCTCGCAATCATCTCACTTGGTTTCGAATCCACATATAAATGCCTAGTAAGGAAATGTGGTGTACGATGCTCCTTCATCGGCATCCACCGCTTCTTCCTTCCTTTCGCAACTTTCCATTCTTTTGGCTGGTCCATCCATTCATTTGCACCTTGCAATTCTTCTGAATATACTTACTTTTATATACCCTTTTTCGATTTGATTGTTGAAGACAAGCACAATGAAGTTCTCCATCCTTCTCATGATCGCGGCGACGGCTTCGGCGGCAGTCGTTGCGCCCAGGCATCACAAAGGACGAAAAGGCGGGAATGCCGCAGCCCAGCAGGGTCAGGCAGCGCAGACTGGGAACGGAGCCACGCAGAATGCACAGACGGGCGGTCAGGCGACTTCTGGCGGGAACAACAACCAAGCCGCAACAGGCGGCGGTGCCCTTGCGAGGGGCGCAACCACCATCGTCTTGAAGGAGACGCAAGGAGTCCCGGGCAACGAATGTATCACCTTCCGCAACAATGGTGAAATGGTCGATGCCGCCTGCGTCAACACCGCAGCTGATCGCCAACTTCAAGCCTCCACCGTTAACGGCCAGCCTGTGCTCGCAGTGCAGCGATCTTTCACCGCAGGCTTCCGTCCGGACCTTGTCGGCGTAGATGCATGCGTTGGAAACAACGGCACGACGTTCCTCGCGCTGCCCTGCAATAGTGCCAGCCTGGATCCCGTTACTTTCTCGAACAACAACTTGGTTGCTGCCAGTGGGGCGTGCCAGAGCGGCCATGATGGTGCTGCACAGATAACAGTGGACCAGTCGGGTCAGAATTGCGCTGAGTTGACGAGCACCGAGACGGCGGCTACTCCTCCTTAGAAGAGAATTGGAAAGGAAGTATTGGGATCAGATCGGTGGGCGCTCGATGTAAGATTGCGTCACATATATTGCGCTTGCTAGCATAAGATTAAAACCAAGCTCTGCTATGATGTTTCTTCATTTCTCGTACCTGCTCGGCCATATCAATTTACATTCGAAGCTTTGTGACAAAGCCTTATCAAAACGTCTAAAAAGTCTTCGCCATTGAAGCTCAAGGCGAATAAACCAATCAGACCAAACCTGCATACCGCCAAGGCGATTGATGAAATTGGGTATAGATCTAATTGAGAAAGGAATCATGGGTACCCCAAACGCTTGATAGCCTTGGAATAACCCAGGTAAGAGTAGCGTGTCTCATTACGCGCTAAAGCCAATCGATGCACGTGGAAAACATGCTCACCTGCATCACCAACGACAGCAAAACCAACACAAACATGCTCACCAGCATCGCACCCATGCAATCACAAAAGGCCAAGCTCAGTTCCCGCTCATTGCGGGGTAACGTAGTCCCACTTTTCCAACGTCTTCGAAAGACCCAAGGCCACGCCAACAAGCTCTGAAGGCGTGGCACATAAATTCGAGTAACATATGGAACTTCATGGGCGGCTAGGCGCTCGAAACCAGAGACAGTGATCTCTAGATACATTAATAAAACACAAACGCCCGAACCTCAATACTCTGCCTCGGAATCCCCGAGCCGCGCGCACCCAGATCAAACGAACAGTGCGGTACAGCAAGCTCCTGGCCCTTCTCCGAATCATATGCCTGGAATATTGCAATCTCACAGTCCAGCTGGTCTGGCACCCAGTACCACTTGTGGTCTGGGTTGTAGTGGACCTGGAAGACCTCGTTGGCGACGGTTGGAAAGACCTCGTCGACCACATAGAGATCTTTCTCGCGATCGACGGAGCGAGGATCGAGATAGGCCATGGGAAAGTCGCGACAGGGGCCCGTGAGGGGTTTCCAGATGCTGTGGAAGTGTGAGCAGGTATCTAGTATGCCGGCAACGTGAGCAGGTGAGCGTACTTGATGACTTGATACCGCGACTTCTTCACCTTCTCCTTGTCCCCGCCAAAATACTGCTCTAAACGGCCATCCAACTCTCCCGTGGTGTAGTCTGCGTCAATTCAGCGTGCTGCGACTTACAAAGGGTACAGGTCATGGCTGCTTACCGATGTGCGCGCTCAAACTCGGCTGCGCCTGATCCTCATTCTCCTCCCCTTTGTTCCTCTGCGGAAAGCTCACCGCCCTCTTCCTCAGCATCCAGTCGAAAATCGTAATATCCTTCGCGCCCAGCGCTTTGCACAAGCTACGGTGTAGTTCTGGCAGGTACACGCTTTCTATCCACGCGTCGTCGTCGAATAATTCTGGGTTCATGCCTTCGCTGTTGATATTGGCAATCCTCATCCCGTTTTCCGAGTAGCTGAGGGGAGATCTGCGCAGGTCGTGCATTTTTATGTTTTTGTAGGGCTCGATTTTGAAGTTGTTCTGTGGGAAGCCTGGGGGCGCGGCATAGTGGAGGATGTAGCCTTTTTCGTCGGGGGGAGTGGTGGGGTCTTTGACAATGTAGCGGACTGAGGCCAGGATATTATCCGCCATCGCGGAGGATCAAGTTCTGCGATGGTAATGAGATTTGGGAAGAGAAAATTGCAAAGCGGCAAGCTAACGAGGGATATTGCGACGAGCATTTTGTGTTGCGGTACTCATCGATTCGTATCATGGGTGAGGGGTAGTGAATGTTCGTTACGGCTTGCCAGCCAAGCCCCAGGGTCTGCATTAGAATACGTGAGCACATTCGAGGGCGTTGCAGATACTCTTGGCTGCATCGTTACGCGTACGCGTCGGCCTCGTGATGAGCATCGTACACTCAAGCTTGGATGATGCCATCTGCAATGGGACTTTACAACACCAATCAGTGCTGTTTAATACATAATAGTAGTGCATCTGAGCAACTTTTAGATGGTCCTTGAGATCAGTGTTTGGTCCGATTCAATCTCAAAATCGGTCCTTTTTCTCCCTTCGTATGCGAGCATGGTGGTGGGTACGGACGCATGTGGCGCATCGATATTGATGTCGATGCTCTTTAGAGTACATCCAGCGATCACAAATCATCATCGTGAACAAGACAGGTTTCATGTGCTGGCTGTGTGCGCACATTAGAGAAAGAAGATGCAGCATCCCTACCAAAATGCCACACTTGACATCTGCCGATTGAGTCGAAATGTTGATCAGCACAGGAGAGTCGACACAAAGTCTCCGGGTGCTACAATACAAATAGACCATTCCAAACGACCTCACTCTGGCCAACACTATCCGACAACTACTCATACAACCCTACAATCCCAGTCACCCTTTTGAACAAAATGGCACCCACCCAACCCTGGTAGGCTTCCTATATCTCAAATCCGTCTTTTCACCCACTAACAAGTCCACAGGAAGTCCGTCTGGCCCCCGGCCGAGAAGGTTGCCGACCAAGCCGATGTCATCCCCGAGGGCATCTCCGCTGAGGAGGTCACCAACCAGCGTGCATATGGCAGCCACGCTTCGAACACCAAGGGCCGCATTGTGCACCTCAAGAACTGTGAGTCATCATTCGAGATATGGTGGACTGGACAAAACTGACGTGATCAAAAGGAAAAGGATTGGAAGGAACCTGTCCCGAGTGGGGGCGATCGTACTGTTCAAGGAGAGACACGGAGGAAGGGACTCAGAATATCTAGCTATCCTTGACAACAATCAACTTGAGTCTCATACTTATACATGTGTCTGTATATCTACATGCTCACTGTAAATCACTGCCCTTTTCCTTCCCGAACTCTCTGCCAAACCTCCCTCGCAAAAGCCCCCATCAACTCCCCACTGGTCGGATCTCCGGGCGGAAACATCGAACTCCCATACCACCCCGCAATCCCAACGTCCCTGTTCACAAACCACAAACAATTGCACGAGCCACCCCACGTCATTGTCCCCTTCGTCCTTCCCAAATCCGGATTATCCTCAGTGACAAGCAGTCCGCCCAGCCCATGATTGATTGCAGTCGCCGGTAACTCACCCGTAAGCGCACCAGTCATACCTTTGAAGACGGGCGAAGCTTGTCGCAGAGAATCAAGCGGCTTCGATCCTTCGCCGAACTGCGCGCTGAAGAGCAAGTCCAAGGTCTGCGCTGTCAGAAGCTTGGGCGTCGGCGAAATCAGGTCGGCGAGTACGCGCACGAAGTTCGCAGAGGAGCAGTACACGCCTCCACTCCCCCTTTCACTCTTCATCTCCGTCGGCGGATACTTGAACGGTGCCTACGTTCTCATCAGCACCTTCCAATTCCACTCAACCCACATACAAAAATCGCAACTCACCAGATCCCCATCCTCGCTCCGTGTGACAACCTCCACAACCTCATCCTCGAGCTCTTTCCGACAAAAACCCGCGCGGTAGTCACACCCTAGCACATCCCACACCTCCTTTCGCATAACAACTCCCAGCCCCTCCCCACAAGTCCTTTCAATGAGGAGGCCAACCCAATCCAACCCCCCACCATACGCCCACCCCTCCCCAGGATCAAATAACCCCGGCGCACTCACTGCCTCGGGCAACCCCGCACTCAGCGCCGCGCAGGGCTCGCCCCTACTCCGCCGCCACGCCTGCAGCTGCGGACTCAAGATGTCGAAGCCGGAGCCGCTCGCGTGGGTCAGCAGTGCGCGGAGGGTGATGGGTTTGCTGCGCTGCTCGAAAGTCAAAGGAGCGCCGGGAGCGGATGTGATGATGGGCTGAGCGGCGAGCTCGGGGAGATGCTCATCAATTAGGGTAGTTGAGTCGAGGGAGAGGAGGGGCGGTGAGGCCTGGACGAGGCGGAGGGCGGTGAGGGTGGTGAGGAGCTTGGTGCAGGAGGAGAGGGTGAGGATGGAGAGAGGAGTGATGGGTTGGGCGGTGGGGGAGAGGGAAGTGTGGCCTGAGGCGTGGGAGAGGAGGGTGTCGCCTGGGGAATGGGTTAGATGGCAGTGGAGGAAGTGTGGGCTGGAATACCAGTTCGATTCATGGCCATACAGACAACCCCGAGCACTTTTCTGTTGGTACCACTCGCCGCCTCGTCCAGTCTTTGCTCGAAGATTGCCATTGTTACGGATCCGAGTATCGCGTCTGTTGGTTTAGCCCGTTTACTGCTTGGAGGAATATCTGACCCTGTAGCGGTATCTCGCTGCATGTGCGTCATTCGCGAGCCATGCCTCGTTCTTAAATGCTCCTCGTCGTCAGGTTCCTCATGTTTAGACTACACCGTTTGGGGCAAAAATATGTCCGAAAACGAGAAGTACGAAGACGGGAAGTCGGGATATTCGCCCCGCCGAACATGACCTCCGCTGTACCGATCGCGTGGTTTGAACCAGTGCCTTTAAAGAAGCCCATAGTGAAATTTTAAACATAATCTGGTGCTTGGTTATTTTGTGAGACCACCATCACTTTCGCACGTTCATACGTGGATGACTTGAAGACAATTGACTTTCATTTTCATGTGCCAGCAAAAAACCACCCACAAACACGCCACCAGGCACTAGTGTACACACCAATCGTATTAGAAGAAGACAAAATCAACGGAGCCTATCTTTTCAAGTCTGCGCGCGAGCCCTCCCAAAGAGCATACACACGCGCAACTTCGCTGCGGAATATTTTTGGAAACCATAATATCTCCAGACCTAGAGGAGCACACCCAGAACAGGAATTGAGTGCTTATTGTCTCGTAGAAGCCATAGTGCCCAAAGGTCCAAGATCGTACAAAATTCCATGATAGGGCACCTCTGACAAGTGTAGGAAAAACACCGATCGACTGAGATACCATCCTAAAAACGCGTGCCGGTGAACTTCGTCATGTTACGTGAGCTCATTTTCCCGGGCTGGCGGGTTATGACTATACTTCCATCTGGCCGAACGCATCGGTGAAGGGATGTAGCACCCCCTCATCCTTGATCGATCTGACTCCTAGTAGCGGCCGCGAGGAGGATAGTCGCCCTCGTAGGGAGGACGGCCACCGGCAGGGGAACGGGGTCGTCCGCTGCCACCACGAGGAGACGGTGGGCGAGCTTCGTAAGGAGGACGCCCACCATGACCATTCATGTATGGGTCATCATAGCGGCGCGGAGGGGGTCCACCACGAGAATCGTACGGGTCTGCGTCATAGCGAGGACGGGGAGCGCTGAAATCATCAGCGGGGCCTCGGCGAGGAGGCGAACGCCCATACCTATCGCGACTATCATAGAAGTCACGTGGCGGAGGAGTGCGACGGCGGTAGTCATCACGACGCGGGCTGTAGCCGCGCGGCGGTCCTCGACGGTCATAGTAATCGTCATACGGCGCCGGTGGGTAACCACGACGGCCCATAGGAGAGCGCGAACGGTACCTGTCACGGCCGCGGTCGTCGGGCCCACCTGGGCCACCACCGTAGGGTGCGCGAGGCTTGAACGGAGGAGGCGGGGGCGGGTCAGACACGTCCTGAGTGCATTTGACCTCTTGTCCCTTGAACTCACGACGGTCGAGCTTCTCGACGGCTGTCTGGAGATCGGTAGCCGTTTCATACTCGACAAATCTGCCTCGGTTAGAAGCGAAGCCTTCGCTGGGTTGTAGTAGGCTTACCCAGTGCCGTCACGTTCGCGGCCAACTTCGGAATAGACGACGTCCAGTCCAGACTGACGGGCAAAGTCTTTGAGATCCTGTAGACGCGAGGTTAAAGGGAGTCCAAATCCAGAGACGCAGGAACGGGGAGCACGCTGAACAAAGCCTTTCCAGATTGCGGATATACGGCGCTAACCGGAAAGACAGGAAATCCAAGAATCGGGGTATCTAACCTGCCAGCTGGTCTCCACGGGAAGATTGGCAATCCTCATCCTGAACGGAGTACGGCGAGGGCGCGGAGCGGCGCGCTCGTTGGGGGTGAAGTTTTCGTTGCGACGAGATCCCCGCGCGAACTGGACGATGAGGCGCTCGCCCATAAAGTCGGATCCATCTATGACAGTCAGGTGGTGCATTGGGTGTCAGCGGCTTCTGTACATACGGAAGGCTGGCGCAAATTAGCACGGATCTATGGGAGGCAGAGTGACGTCGCTTACCAGGGACAACGTCGCGCGCGTCCATCGCGTCCTTGTACTCGATGAAGCCGAAGCCATTCATGAGCTTGATCTCGGTGATCTCGCCAGTGCCATGGGTCTGGAAATGGGCCTCGACGTCGGCCTTGGTGGCATTGCGCGGGAGGTTGCCCAAGTAGAGGCGGGTGCTAGACACCTCGGTCATGGCGGCTTTGTGCGGTCCTTGTCAGCGGGAACCTAGCCTGGAGCTGGAAGTGAGCGAGAGGTGCAGAATGGAAGGAGCCTGTGCAGAATACAATCGGGGACTCAGGGCCAAGCGGGATGGGGCTGCGACAGTGAAAGATGCGAAAGCAAGCGGGCTGGCCAGACTGCGCGGAGGCAGGTTCCCAGGAAGACGCGCGAGTCGAACATGGTAGAGAGCAGCGGCGTGTCGTACCTTGGAGAGCAACTGATGGCCTGGGTGGAAAGGTTGCGACCTGTAGAAATGGGCAGGCGACACGGGAGAAGCCTTGTGCGGGGGGGCCCAGATAAGTCTGCGCGTGTTAACGGGCAGAACGAGACCAGGCAGGACCAGCAACGGGGTGGTAGAGATGAGGCGGGTGGCGGGGGTCGATGGTTCGCTTTGCGCGGCCGATGAAGAGTCGGGCGGTGCAGGCGCGGCGTTGACCGGTTGAGTGAAGCGATCAAAACCCCAGACTTGGCACACGTCACGTGGACAAGCTAGCAAAGGCGGCGAGATGCTGAGAGACTTTTGTGCAGACCGGCGGCAGCGACATGTAAATACAAGTGCACAATACATGTATCCCGGGGAGCTTCGAACAATGGCCACGTCTGCTTCTCTCGCGCCATTGGCAGGCTGTGCACACCGGGCTGGCTTTGGGCATCAAAGTACGCTTCACTGCTCAGCCCGTCTGGGATGCCGGGGTCAACTCAGCGGCTCTAGTGGGTGCGGACCAGCTCAGCAATACTGGCAGAGCGCATATGCAACGAAACGCTTTGGATGGAGGTCTGACCGGTGGTAGCCGAATATATGCATTGATCGGTGGCCTCGCCGGACAATTGATCCGGGATCCAGATACAGCCCACCGTAGAATTTCTGATCCATGCCTAGTGTACAGGGTCTCACTTGAACAACAGGTATACCAATAACTCCGTGTACTTCCAAAGCCAAGAATGCAGTGCAGGAGAAGTCTCTCAACTTAGGTCAATACATACTTGGGGCCCTCGCCGCCTTGAGGAGTGGCCCAGTTGATGTCCTGATCCGGTACTTTGATGTCACATGTCTTGCAGTGTACGCAGCTGCATATTGTTAGCCTTGCGATGCACACAGCGCGGGGTTGTGGACTTACTTTTGGGCGTTGATCTGAAACCTGACGCCCAACTCCTTGCTGTCGTCCTCGACATACTCGTATACTCCAGCGGGGCAGAAACGGTTCTCGACGCCCTTGTACTTGGGCCACTCCTTTTGAGCATGCGCATCCCAGTCCTTGACTTGCAGATGGACAGGCTGGTCTTCCTCGTGATTGGTGCCGCTGCGACTGACACTTGTCAAGATGTCGAAGCTGATCTTACCATCTGGCTTAGGGTACTCGATCTTCTGGCACTCGTCCGCGGTCTTAGTGGCGGCATGGTCGGGTTTCCCGTGTTTCAGTGTCCAGGGCGTCTTCCCTCGGAAGACGTATGCCTCCAGACCCGAGTATGCAATTCCGCCATAGAACCCAAGCTTATGGAAAGACGGTCGCATGTTACGCACCTGCTTCAACTCTGACCAGATGGTCGAATTGCGCAACTTGTCCTCGTAATCGTACAGGAACACAGAGCCCTCTGGGTTGCCCTGCAAAGCGTCCCATGTAGCTTCGGCTGCAAGCATGCCAGACCGCATCGCCGTGTGGGTGCCTTTGATCTTGGGTACGTTCAAGAACCCGGCGGTATCGCCAATCAAAGCGCCACCAGGGAATGCGCATTTGGGTATTGACTGAAAGCCACCCTCTACAAGTGTCCTAGCTCCGTACGATATGCACTTGCCCCCCTCAAGAAAATCGCGGTAGTAGGGGTGCTGCTTCATTTTCTGGAACTCGCCATAGGGCGCCAGCCATGGATTGGGGTAGTCCAGTCCTGTTACCAAGCCAATGCTCACCATGTTGTCTCCAAAGTGATACATCCAGCCCCCACCATAGGTATCCTTGGGCAGAGGGTATCCCATCGAGTGCGCTACCAAGCCCGATTGGAATTTCTCTGGTTGAATTTCCCAGACTTCCTTGATACCAAGTGCGTATGTCTGGTGCTGGCTGTCGCGTCTTAAATCGTACTTCTTAATGACTTGCTTTGAAAGACTGCCGTGGCAGCCCTCACCGAGCAATGTCACACGAGCGTGAAATTCCATACCACGTTCGAACGAGTCCTTCGGGTTGCCGTCCCTGCCAACGCCGAGGTCATTTGTTGCGACACCCTTGACGACACCTTCGTGGTCGTACAAGATCTCCGAGGCCGCGAAGCCAGGATATACCTCCACGCCAACCTCTTCCGCCCGCTCGCCAAGCCATTTCACCAACTGGTTCAGGCTTATTATGTAGTTGCCGTGGTTGTTCATCTGCGGAGGCTTTGGCATCCAGATCGAGCCGGTCTTGGTAAGGAAGCGCATGCGGTCTTCCTTGGCCGGTGTGATGTGCTCGTAGCGGTTGGGGTTGTCCTCTGACTTCCAGTCGGGAAGAAGCTCATCGAGTGCAGACGGCTCGATGACATTGCCAGAGACAATGTGGTCGCCCAGCTCTCCAGCCTTCTCGAGAACCAGCACCCGAAAGTCTTCGTTGCCGGCCTCGTTGGCCAGTTGCTTGAGCTTGATAGCAGCCGACAACCCTGCAGGCCCGCCACCAACAATACAAACATCGACCTCGTCTGCTTCGCGTTCAATCTGCTGTGGGTCGTCATCGCGGACCTGGGCGAAGCGAGTGCGAGCGGTAGAGGACATGGCCCTTCTTTGGCCAGCAATACGCAGCGCAGGACGGTACGCCCCCCCGAATGAATGTGTTCGCTGCGCGGTGCAAAACGTTCGAGGCGCAAACTTCGCAGCGCGTGGTGACGGGAGGAGGCGTCGAGGCAGCGACGCTGCGAGTGACCGGGAAGCCATTGGAGCAGGTGCGGTGAGGGTGCAGGCGGCGGCGGAAGAAAGAAAGGACATAGAAGCCCGCAACCCCATTCTTGGATTCACAGAGCGCTGGCCATTCATGACGCTGTTCCCGGCTTCGGTTGCTGCTCCGCAGACCGAGGTTGCGCTAACCGGAAAATGGATCGCTGGTTATAAACCGACAATACGCGCATCTTCACTGGCCAGTTTGTCCGTTCGTCCTCAAGAGACCCTCCTTTGAAAGGACGCTTTTGTGAAGACAGCACCTTCCCCTTCAGCGACGCAGATGCTGCTCTCGTCCAGGTTGCTGCAGGACCACAAGCCAAAGCCTACCCCCATCTTTCGGCGGGCTTTCGCGGTTTCGCCGACATGGTATGCTTTCACCGATGACGGAAGGTGGAACAACCTATTACGTCCCAGGAAGACTCTATAGCAAGTTGTTGGAAGCGTGGGATGTATAGTTGCTATTTGCTTTTCTCTGATCGAGTGCCGCCAGCAGCAGAATCTCTGAGCGAGCGCTGTCTCAGAGTCTTGGCTGTCGGGTTTCAGTCTTGGCTCCTGTTACTGACGTGCACACGCTTCGCATCGCTTCCTCCCGGTCGCGACCCTGGGGGCTATTATAACTGGGTCAGTCCTCTCTGCCGTTTACTGTCGAGACGTGACAGAAGAGACGACCACCTATCAAATCACCTAGCCCGCCTCCGGGGACTGATCGAGCCCAGAACATCGGCGTGAAATGAAACCCAGCCTGGGGCAAACACCCGCACTGACGGCTGTTGATGCTGGATCATCGTTGTTCTGCATGTTTGTTCAAAATGACAAATTCCTGCGCTTCACCAAAAGCGACGCGTACGCGTTCGAAGCGTTCAAAGCTCTGAAAAAGTTGCAGCATCACACCAACACGGATCTCGCATACGCCTTCTTTGCCTCATACGAACGCACCTTCCCACGATCAGAATGTCATCTCACGTGTGCGCACCCTGGTGGTTGATCTGAGGCTCCAAGTCGTGACGTTCTTCCTGGGCTGGGGCTACCCTGAAACCGGGTAAGCTTCAAAACCCCCTGATCCGCTGGGTGCCTCAGTCACATCAAACTCATGCGTTTGAACAAGCTTTTTCGCTCGTTCCCCCGCATCCTGGCCTGTCTGTTACAAGATCTCCGACAGCAGACGTTGGGGCTACAGTTTGACATCGCTCGACCGTATTGGCCCGCTTAGCTCCCGACAGCTTTAATGGCCGTGCATGGCGCTGGCCCAGTGCCATCCAATGCTCTTTGCACGTTATTTCGTGCGATCTCCTATCATCGCCCACATGTTCGATGCCTAGGCTAAGCTTTCGTTCCTGTAAGAGAAAACTGGGGGTCTTGGAGGTGACTTCCCTTGCGAGCCTAGAACCTCGAGGCTTCTCAGGCATGGAGTGTTAGATGCACACGGGATGTGCCCAAACGAGGATCTGGTTGCTTGTCTTGGCCGAACATGACATCGGTTTGCTTCTAAATATGCACACCAGGTCAAAGCGGCTCGAGGGTATATATCTCATAGCCAACCATCCCACTAACAAATCCTCACTCCAACTTCACGCCCAGTCCAGTCCTTCAGTTCTTCCGTGCAGGGCACTTTTCATTACATTCCTTTCTTCGAGAGCTGAGCTCACCATTCATTTTCATTAACTTCCAGTTGCTTGCTTTATCAACCCTCTTTGAATTACTTTCTTCATCATGAAGACCTCAATCCCTCTCCTAACTCTCCTTTCCGCGGCTCTCGTTACCGCAGCTCCGGCTCCCTTTGTGAAGCCTGGGCCTGTTGTCACAACCGGTACCGAGGATCTCGCTATCTCACAGCCCAACATTGGTCGCCGCGAGGTCGTTGCGGACTTCGAAAAGCGAACACTCCAGCTTCGAGATGCTCTCATGATGGCACGTAACAAGGCCGACAACGCCGACGCCCAAGTTGCTGGCCAGGACAACCAAGCTGCAGCAGATGCCGCCAATCAGGGCGCCGCAGATGGACAAGCTCAGGCCGGTCAAGGCAACGGAAAGAAGAACAAGCAAAACCAGCAAGCTCAGCAGGCCGCTGCAGGCCAACAAGCTGCTGCAGGCCAACAAGCTGCTGCAGGCCAACAAGCTGCTACAGGCGCCGCAGGAAATGCCACCGACATCGCTGGAAACGCTGGTACGTAACGCCTGGGTGCATGGTCAACATGCTATCAAACCTCACTTCTCTGGCATTAACTAACTTCACACCTTGTAGGCAACGGCAAGAAGAACAACAAGGGAAAGAAGAACAAGAATAACAACAACGCTGCAGCAGCAAACCAGGCTGCCGCCGGGCAAGCTGCTGCGGGAGCTGCTGCGGGAACCGCGGGAAACGCAACTGCTGTTGCTGGAAATGGCAAAGCCAACGGAAAGAAGGGTAACAAGAACAAGGGCAACGCAGCTGCGGGTCAAGCTGCCGCAGGCCAAGCTGCTGCCGGAGCTGCTGCTGGAGCCGCGGGAAACGCAACTGCTGTTGCTGGAAATGGCAAAGCCAACGGAAAGAAGGGTAACAAGAACAAGGGCAACGCAGCTGCGGGCCAAGCTGCCGCAGATCAAGCTGCTGCCGGAGCTGCTGCTGGAGCTGCTGCTGGAGCCGCAGGAAACGCAACTGCTGTTGCTGGAAACGGCAAAGCCAATGGAAAGAAGGGCAAGAAGGGCAAGAACAACGGTAACGCCGCCAATGCTGCTGCTGGAAACGCCACTGCCATCGCTGGAGGTGCCACTCTCGCCAACGGCACCGCAGCAGCCGGCAACGGAACTGCAAACAACGGCAACGGCAAGAAGAACAACGGCAAAGGCAAGAAGGGCAAGAACAACGGTAACGGCGCGAACGCGCAGGCCAACGCTGGAGGCGCGACTGCTCTCGAGGAGGCGCTCGCCGCTCTCCAGGGCGCTGGTGGTGCTGGCGGTGCCGGTGGTGCCAACGACATCATCTCTCAGCTCACCAGCGCTCTCTCTGGCATCCTTGGAGGCGGTGCCGCGGGTGCTGGGGCCGGAGCCGGAGCTGGTGCTGCAGCGAGCCAGAAAGGCGGCCAGTCTGCTGCCGGCGCTCAGGGTGCTGGTGGTCTTCTCCAGCTTGCCGGCCTGAACGTCGCTGGTGTGGGCAAGGCCAGGAACTAAAGATTCTCCCTGGCTTGACCACTGGTAGAGTCGAGCGCGGGCACTCAATGTATGCACGGGAGCGTTACTGATACATATCTTCTTTGGGGGTTTGAGATTTGGGCTTGGAGATGGATCTTTTGGATGGGCTGGATATGGGAGGCAAACGGATCCCTGGATGGGCCGTGGAATACCAGCTACAACTACAACTACAAATAGCCTGTTGTATAGAAAATGTCAGTCGATCTGACGGTAATGAACATACTACCACTACCACCTATTGTCTTCGATGCTCCAGTGTGACAGGTAGAGAAGTCTGGCGGCTTAGATGATGTCATCGGACTCTCGTGATATCAGACACAAGGTGCCTCAGAAAAAGAAGGCAGCGCCTGAGGTGTCGTGAGCTCCGCGCTTGCAGAACTGGACCACTGGTATTGACACGGCATATGAGCGTGCCTAACGCAGGGTGAAACTTGGGGACGGGAGAGATGCGCCAAACAGGTCAATGCCGTCCGATCAGCGATTCGCGCCCGCGGCCAAGTCATACTGTTTCATCTTGGCTTTAAGCATTGCATTTACCTGCCTGCTTGGATATTACTTCCGGGGATGCGGGGGGGTCTAGGCTTGGTTCGTAGGTCGTACCGAAGTGAGGAGGAACAGTCATGGATTGATGGTGCATCGGACGGCCTGTATATAGAGACATGACAGAAGTACGAGTGAACTGAGTCACCCGGATATACATAATGTGTAGGTAGAATGCTTTCAGACTTTGCCGTCCCCAGTCAACCTTCTCCCGTCCGGTTTGCGCCCGACTTCTGGAAGCAAGGTAGGTCTTACCCCCTGCACCGACTTGTGCATGTAGTGAGTTCTGACACGCGTATTCCGACTCCGAATTGTCCCCGCTTCAACTGCCATCTTTGAAATCGTTTCCGCCGCCGGTGATGCCATCTTGCGCGAGACGTATCATAGCATTCGTACATGTATGAACCCAACAGCTCAGGTGTGCTCTCATTTCCAAGGGAAGCCAGCTATTTCGAAAATACCTAAGGAGATGGTTTGGACGAATATCACCGATACCGATAACTGAAGAGATGGTCTCTAGAGCTTCTGTCTCTATTGGCCTAATTGTCGCAGCCGTCTTTAAGAATGATACTATAATCTCGAAAGCCGCGTCGGTTTCAATCGTAACATGTCTAGTTGACACTGATCGCGATATATGAGATGATCGTCTTCCGGCCATACCATCAAGCCCTAATTGTCACTCCGAGCAAAACTTGTCATTGGACGACCGAGTCTGTCTCAGCGATCATATCGATAATAGCGTAGGGTAAGTACATAGTGCTGCGCAATAATGATGTCATGTCGGGGAATGGCGAAGGCGCCTCAGCTATGCTCCCGGAAATGAGCGTGGACGCAACATGAACAAGTTGACGCGCTAGTTTAGTATAGCCCGGTTGCAGTACTAATGCTTTTACACCATCGGAAGATATCCCGAGTAAAGCGTATATGTTGTCTCGAGGATCACTGGCTTCACTGTTTCCAAATTTTCGGAGAAGAGTAAGGAGGTCAGGCTGAAGGCTCCACCAGGTAACGTTCCTCAGAGGACAGGGCATGTTATCGAGAACAGCTTGGCAGAGTGGACTTGGTTTTATATCCCTCATGATCGGCGCCGCAGCGAATATATGTGAGCTGGCAACGTTGTCTCCAGCACAAACGATCGCTTCCGTCGCGTTTGCCACCTCTTGCGATATCCAGACCCTCCTAAACCAAGCTGTTCCCATAAGCTCTGTAAGCCCTATCTTGACTTCTCGTTCTGTGTGCTTCGTCCAGTCAAGCTGTAATTCTCTCCACATCTTCAGCCAAGTATGCTCATATAGTGGCCATTCGCTACAAGACTGCTGGTCGTACAGTCGCTCTAGTCTTTCTAGAGTATTGAAAGCTGATCGATGTAGGATGTATTTTCACCAAGCCAGAATATGACTCGCTCCGCGCAAGAGTATATGTTGCACATTTGCGAGACCTGATGACCTCTTTCTTGAAGGTTATTTTGGTCAATGCATACCGCATCAACCCACATGATTCTGTCTGCGTCGTCTTGGCGCAGATATCGCAACGCAATGTACAAGTTCGTGGTGATGTTCAGGCGCTTGCCATTTAACTGGATCGAGACTCGGTGTCTCCAGACTGCCCTAAACATTGGACAATGCTTCGAAGGGAATGATGTCATCGTTATCGAGGTAGGCTACGAAAATTTCGCTTTCGATTGCTTTTTTGTCACATCCTCGGTATAGACGTAAGAGTCGGAAAGAGCGTGATCTAAGGTCCAAAGGCTCGTATTGGAAAGATTACATACTGGATGGTTCTGGATGGTTCTGTTGCCTTCCTTGAATATACGCTGATCTGACATGCGCGAATATTTGGGCTATTGAGAAGGCATAGGCATGATGGTGGGCTCTCCAAGGCGAGGCAGGTGCGACCAGGCTGAGTTGCGCATGTCCTCCATCCCAGCTCCGCCACACTCAACAACAACCCTTCTCCAATCAAATATTTAAGCCTTTATATCTATATATATATTGTAAGCTGCATTAATTCCTAACGACTGATTGATCGGCGTCCATTTCTTTACCTCAAGCGTATGGTTGGAATGCAGTGTGCATACGATGGGTAGTTCCTTCATCTGGATTCGTAAAGCTCAGAATCGATCGGTATGCCTGGGGCGAGCCTTTACCGCCTCACTCAAAGGGCGGAAATAAGCTCAATTCTGCCTACCTGGGTCAATTTCATGCATCCATCTTATCCTTCCTCGTCCCTGACGCGCGTTATCGAGGCAACTATATCCCATCATTCCTTTCCCTAGCACCGCAGACCCTGAAGCCTAAACCGGTCAATCTCAGGAACCTCAATTCCCTCGTTCTCCGCAAACTCCGTCCAGTTCAGCCAGGGATCGCACCACTTCTTCGTAGACACCGCGACGTACTTATACGTCCTCCTAGCTCCATTTCCCTTATCCCTATTCTTCTTTCTAACCACGAGCTCCGGATAATTAATAGGTGGAGGCGCCTCCGCACTCCCCTTGAGACAGCGCGTCAAACACTCGATAAACCACGATGGAACATACGCTCCGTTGATCTCAACCTCTTCTACCCCACTCAGTGCAGTCAAGCCCTCTAGTCCGAAGATGTAGTTCTTCTGGTTTCCATCGGCGGAGCGCATAGCGGCATCGGGTATACCTATGACTCGCGGCATCATAGGGACAAGACCACCATTACGACTTCGGTAGAGTGACGTGGCAAACCAGTCGACCTTCAGCCTCTTCAACAAGGACTTGTGCTCCGAGTCGTGCGAGTATTTTTGCAATTCCTGCATGAACTGATGAAGACGTTCTCGGTGGCGTGTAATGGCGAGATGAGAGCCATCGTTCACATCGATGAGTAGTGTAATGAGCCGGAGTTCGCGAAGGAGGTGCTTCCTGGCGGGGTCGGCGAAGAGGCCGAACACCTTGGACTCGTCGTACTTTTTTGCGACTGCGTTTATGTTGAAGTTAAATGTGTTCTTTCCATATAAAACCGCTATTTTTTTAGTCAGTCGTCGTATAGAAAGGGGACCTTGGTGAAATCTGATATTGTGTTTGAGGAGAAGACTTACCACGTGCTTCATTGCAGATAAACTTGTTGAGGAGAAAAACATTGAGCACGACGGGGGGAAATCGCTGTTCACATGATACAACGCGAGTGCGAGGTCCTTTGAACCCCTGTATTTCTACTTTCCGTCTAACCCAACGTGAATACACAACCCCATTCTTGTCTCTCGCCGTGACGAGCCCTGGGACGCGTCGACCATTGGCATTAAGGAGATTTCTGTAGCCGTAGAAAATTTCATAGCAGCTGGGTATCAGCTCGAGGTAGACCTGGTTGCGGATCTCCGAGGGCAGCTTCAAGAACGGGAATATGTCTTTCTTTTCCAATCGAGGCTCGGGTCCGGGTTCCTGCGTCAAGTCGATGACAACTCGCGTGCTATCGCTCGGCTCATCGTCATCAATGACAACTACATCATCGGAATGGGGGTCTGGTAAATCGACCAGCCCCGTAGAATAGCAGCAGGATGCCGAAATTCTAGAGGAGTCCTCATTGGAACGCTCTCCACTCGTCGTCAAATTAGGTACGTCGTTCTGCGCAAATGTGCCATTCGAAGCGTTGAGAAGATTCCTGACTCTCGGGTCTGGCTGCATATGGGCATTGTCGCCGTGTATCGTCCCCGCATGAGGCCGTTTGCGCACTCTTGACAATGCAGAAGTGGTGGCCTTCTTTTTGGATGTAGACTTACGCGTTGGAGCCATTGTCGTGAAGCGATAAGCTTTACATGTGAATATGAACGTGCAGGAGGAACAGAGAGTAATATGCAATGATTTTGGTCGTGGTTTGGGTGGAAGTGAGAAGTGGACGGGCGGTAGGCTAAGTATGTAGAGGATACAGTGTATGCGCCCCGCGCTAAGACGCCACCCTTGTACCACGATGGGAACTAGGCAACCATAGGCAGACAATACGCACACGTGCGAGGCTGTGTAATACTGTTTGTTTGCCTGAGGTAACGAGAATGGAAAGCAACAAAAATTGTGAGTGATTAGCAGAAATGAAGGAAGAGCTGGGAGATGACAGAGCTGTTCTTCAATCAGAGATAATCCCAATGGGCAGGCTTCGTGGTACAACTTCCCGTGTTGAACGTGCTGTTATTAAAAATCCATGCAAAGCACAGCTCACAAATCCTCCTTTCTGCTCCGGATTTTCGTACTAAGCCTGGTGCCTCAGTCAGAGGGCGCAGCCTCGCTCCTACAATACAAGTTCCAGAATGGCGTTTTTGATAGTAAGCCTCGAAGGTAGACATGGAACTTGTGCATTGCAGTGATGGAAAAAGACATCTATTGATATGACTGGATCGTCTGCACATGACTACGGAAAACAGGCTCACACTATGACAGAATCAAAGGATGCCACTGACTTCCGTGACCCGCGCCTAAACAATGACGCCCCGCACCCCCAACCCCTTCCCCTCGTCTACTTCCTGACCCGTTCCTCCCAAAAACGCACCCTCGACATGCACAAAGCTCGCCGGAATTGGCGCACTGACCCTTCCCCTCACCTTACCCGGTGTTCGCCTCACATTCAACTCATTCTTCCTCGTCGCATCAATCTTCTCGGTTTTCCCTGCCGCAATCCCAAATCGTTCGCTTGGTGGGAACTTCGGCGGTAATGGAGCTAAACGCGACGGCATGTACGAATCTGTTAGAGGAGAAGTAGGTTGGGTCTGGGAGAGGCGGACATTCGTAGGCTGGAAGGTTTGTGCATGTGTAACGGGCGTCCCTGCACGGCTACTATTCTTCGAAGACATGGACCTCCATGATGAGGTGTCGAGACGAGCGGGTGCAGGAGGGCTGAGGAGCACCGTCTCGCTGGTCCTGCGCTGAGATATCGGGCGCTTTCCTAGTGTATTGAGTTCTGTTCCGGCACTTGGGCCGTCGGGGTTTCTACCGATGCTGCGGTGTTGCGAAGATGGAGATCTAGCGATGGTGTTGGTGCGGAAGATGAAGGGGAATTTAGGGGAAGGGCGTGGTTGGTATTTGTCGGCGTCCTCAAGAGGTGTGAGTTGCGGGGTGGGCGGGCGGCCGGCCGTGGTGAACGGCGCGGTGGTAAAGGCGGCGGAAGAGGGCGAGCCAGGCTTGGAGCATGGTGGCGCGGAATAGGAGGATGAAGATGGATATGCCGATGAGCTGTTAAGGTATGAGAAGGGTGTTGTTGATACAGCATGTGTGGGACTGTACTTACAGAAGCCAAAATCAATGACACCAGCACGGTTACTTGATCCACAGTAAAGTCTTGAACGTACTTATTACACCCCTGCTTGTTGCCCATACTCGGGACCTGGCAGATGATCCAAGTCTTCAAGGTCATGATGTTGTTCGGGTCGTTGAACAGGCGTCCTAGCTTCCCATCCTGCGTCCAGAACACGACGAAGAAGCTGATACTGCCGATGATCACGAATACACTAACCAGGATGTTGCGCCACTGCGAAAGGAAGAGTCTCCTCACGTTACCCCAGGATTCGGTTGTCCGCCTCAGGTGACCTCTTTCGAAGGAGTCGATTGCCGACTCGCGCCGCATACGTCGCAGAGACCGAACGTACACGTAGAAGCCGTACCCCGAGATGAATATCTGCAGAAGAGAGGCCAAGATCGCGAAAAAGATGAGCCAGATCCAGAATGTCACGATAGCATGCTCATGACTGGGCAGGCATGTTTGACCAATGCGATAACTCAGTCCCGTTACGGAGAGCACCGCGATCAACGAGACGAAAGGCATCGCTATTCCAAATATGATGCTGCCCCACATGAACCTCGTTCCCGGATCTTTGTCCCAGAAGATCCGGATGTGCAACCATAGACTCCGGAGGAAGACCCAGACGACGCTGCCCACGCCGCCGAGGACCATAAAAGAACCTGTCCAGGCGCATGACTGGGATGTGTGCATGTCGTGCGGTGTGATAATATCGAAGCACACGTTCGGATCTATCGTAACTGGAATGGCGAAGGATAGTGAAATGAAGACGACCGAGAAAAGGAGGCCAATGGAAAGGTAGTGGCGGTGTGTTGCTTCCGGGGGAAGAACGGCGAAAGATAGCATGAGGAAAAGGCATAGGGTCACGGAGAGGACGGAGAGGTAGTTTGGGATACGGAGATGGTCTTCCCAATCTGCGGTGTTTGTCAACTATTGTTGCGCGTTTTACAGGTAGCGTGAATGTACTTGGTTTATAGAGCCAGTCCTGGATAGGACATGGAAAGCAGCACGTCGTTCCATCTTCGAAAGATCCAAGGCTGCAGTACCGGCCAGCAGTATCTACGAACTATTAGAATATACAGTGGCAATCAAAGCATACGTACAGCCGCCTGACTTTGACAATGCTGCTACGTCAAGCAAAGGTCCCGTGCAACTAACGTTCGTCTGATTCGCGAAGTGCCCTAGCAGCATGGTGGACGTTTTGTAGCCCCAGACACAGTGTGATTGTACAGAATACTAGAATACATGGATTTACCATTCTCGGCATGTCTGAGGTTCTGAGGTTTGATATTAGTGACCCTGGTCTTTGTTTTGCCACATAACAACCCCCGTACTAGTGTACTATCTATCTAGCGTGTAGTTGAGATATGGGGAGCATGTTTCCTTTATTGGGCCAGAGTAAGTGGCGTTCCTACCGGCGGTTGAGCCTCGTGCTAGGTAGCCATGGTCTAGTTCGGCGAAAGGTGGCTAAGACAGACAAAGGAGAAGTGGACGCACCGAACGACGGCATGACCCGGAACAGAGACAATTTAACGTTTAAAGGGGACTAATCCACAGGAGAATAGAGAAAACGCTACGCCAAATACTTAGTGTGGGAGGAGCAAAACAGCGTGCAGCGTGTCTTCCAATGATAATCCTACATACGCCATCCCATGACACGCCTTGGTATCTTACGCTAAACAAACTCCCCTCTCGTGATTGATCCGAATCAAACCGGAACGCCTGAGAACCCTATCTTGAGTTTTGGCCTGGCACCGTCGACCGATTCTGACTGGAATTGATCCCTCCACCAGGTCTCGTCCTGCTTTGCTTGGATGTAAGTGTCGCGTGCTTCCGGTGCCATTGACTGGACATCTTCTTCTTCCAAATCAGGCAATCCGTTATTTCCAACGTCGAGGAAGTCCGCATCTGGTCCTGGCAATCCTAAGCTCGTATATGGCGGCTTCTGAACAAACGTGTCGACGACAAAGTAGTGCTTGCGGACAAGCGGAGGCACATCGCTCTCCTCTTGTGGCACCTCTTCCCACTTCGCGTGAGTCGGCTGTGTGGTCCTCGGATAGGTCATGAGGTTGGTATGCGGGTCGTATATGCCTTGATTTAAGTTTGCCCTTCGCAAGGCGGAGAGATTCGCATTGAAGCGGCTTTAAGGAGTTAGCGGTTGGGATCTCTGTGCGAGAGGTAGGCTCTCTCCTTACCTAGAGGAACTCGCGTGCTCGAACTGCCAATTTGCAGATGTGATATTAACCTTCCGCTTACCAGGCAATGGTTTGCCATTGGCCAAGGGTACGCTGGGGACTCCAGTGTGATAGACGCTACTGGCACCGTGCCAAGCGACATACTGGTTTTTGTTGTAGGGTTCGCCAGGTGGTGGCAGTTTATCGTGCGGTTCCGCTAGCTCGCCTTCGACATCACCCCTCTCGCGCGCTGCGGTCTCATAGTAATCGTCGATGACCTTCTTGCCTCCGATGATGATGCGCGCCCCGAACTCGCGGAACACTGAGCGAGCCGTGACCACACCAATGGCTCGACCCTTGTATGAGTGAGGGATAATTTCGCGATCAATCAGGTCCCGCTTCTCTGTGTCGTCGATGATGATTTTGTAGAGCTGCATGTGCTTGGTGAAGAACAGATAACTGTCTCGGAAACCACAGCATCGCGCTGGCTCGGTGGACAACATATAAAGTCTATCTCCACGACCACTGATTGTGAAGACGCGCACACGATAGTCTCGGCCGTCCTGCAGATTTCCGAGCTTATCGACTTTCTTCTCGCCCTCAGGGTCTTCCGGTAGGTCCACCTCATCATTCACAACGTCCATCATTGTGCCCTCCTTGTCGATAGCCACACGCGTTGCCTGTACTGGACCGCCCTTGGGACGCCCGCGGAAGCCCCCACCCGCTGGTCGGCCACGCTTGCGCTTGACAGGAGTGCCGGATTGAGAGCCATCGTCGGGTATGACATTCCAATCCGGCGGGCGATTCTTGGGTGGGCGACCAAGGCGCTTCTTGCGTGGCACTTGCACAACAGGCGTAGCGGAGCGTTCTGAGGCTGCCTTTTCTTCCTCTTCGGATTCTTGCGCAGGCGTGCCAACGTCCTCCTCATCAGCGGGGGTTTCGGCGCGATCCTCGGCGGCCGCATCGACCACTTCCATTTCGTCGTCGTCGTCAAAGGTGATTGGTGTCGCGGGCGTGCTGCGACGAGCGGCTGCGCGGGACGGTCGACCGCGCGCCATGGTGTCGAGTCACTCTTGGCAGTTGAGGGTAAGTCGAGTGATTGCGACGCGGCTGCAGGGAATGTATAAGTGAGAGAACGCGCAATGGGTGACGGTGAAGGTCGATCGGGATGCGCGCGCAAGCTAGGAGCGCAACGCGCCGTTTCTCAAGCTCGGACCACCAACGGCAAAGTCGTCACGTGAACGTCCTCTCCACCCACAAGCTGGATTTGCCAACTGCACCAGGAAAGGTTCTAGAGTAGCAAGGAAAAGATGGTTTTGGCCGTTTCTCAATATGATTAGCGGATGGACTGACCTGTGTTTTAGTAATGAGTAGGCAGTACATTCGAGGGAAGGCACGAGCAAGGAAGTAAGGAATTGCGACGACATGGCGAAGCTGTAGCTGCTTCCTATACTCCTTACTAGCTTGGGAACCTTCCTCTTTCATCTTCCGAAGATAATAGCGACAGCTGCAAGAGCAGTTGGTTTGGTGTCAAACACAGGCGGTCCGACACCCAAAGTCCTGCATGCTTCCGCCAGCCTCGTGCCATCCCATCGCCCGCATATGCCAACACCCGCCGGCTCGACAGGCACGAACTGACACAAGATGACGCTCAAGAGTCTTGCCGTCCGGACCAAGAAGAGTCTCTCCGGACTCTATTCTTCCCACAAAGAGAGCACTCAAGTCCCTTCCAGGTACCACATGATCCTCCATCGTATAACACGAAGACAACTTACACTTTCGAATCTAGCCCAGGAACTCCGGCCAACAAACAGATAACTCCTCCAAAGGCCGCGTCCTCCACCGTGGAGGAATTCGGTCTCCTGCGCAGTGACGACAATATATCCCCTGGCCGAGACAGCCCCTCAAGATGCCACCGTCTTCTGGGCTCGTTGCGAAGCATGAAGTCTTTACGAACTCTGCGTTCAAGTCAAAGCAGCTGCAAGAAGAGCGAGGATGAGCCACCTGTCAAAACCGAAACTCCACATACGCCAGTCAAGGAGACTCCCTCCGTCTCTCTCAACTTCGAAGCGTCTCCAGCTAATGTGCCCATGTTCGGACCTATGACGCGTACAATCTCATGCTCCTCCAGCCTGCGAGTCCACCACTCATCGCCCATCACTGTCCCTATACTGATTCGCGAAAACACTCCAATATCCCTAGGCACCCCCTCCGGTCTGGGAACGTTTCCGGTTGGTACTGTCCCAGACACGCCCGCCCCGTTACAGTGCGCATCTGTACAGGAGGCCATCATCAGCAACGCCAAGAAAGGAAGCACTGGTTCCGCTTCTCCAGATGACGATCTCGAAATCGAGCCACTTCCCACCCCCATGCCCGGTACCAATCTTCCTCTCGAGGACATGGCACCTCCAGGTATCATGATCACGTCGCCTTCAGCACCATCCATGCAAGGACATGATGCGCCAGGCTATTTTGACAGCGTCCTTGTCCCCGATGAGAACGACTATGAGCGCACCAAGACTTTGGACACTGAGAGCGGGTTTCCAATCTTTGAAGAAATACCCACTGGTGCTGTGGAGACCAACATTCCGAATCTCTATGACGCTACTATGCTGGTTCATGCTACGATACCAGAGGTTGAGCCAGCTTCTTTCGACCAGTCTTTCCCAATCGCACCATTGGTCGACTCTCTCGCTACCTGTGCTTCAAAATCTCCTTCTAGCTCAAACGACTATGGTGAAAGTGTCGCATACATCGTGTATGATGGCGCTTCCGAAGCGGGACAGAAGCGAAAAAAATGCCCTGGCCATTGGGGTCGCCTAACCAGCCAGTGCTCTGGCCATCCACGCTACGATGGCAAGGGCTATGGCCGTAGGGAGGCAACCTCGAGCTCTCACTACTGGACTGACAGCACTGAACCTACGACCGCCGACCCGACTGAGCTTACCCAGTACACTAACCATGAGGAAGCGGTCGCTGAGGCCAAGCTGAGGACCGCAATCGAGGAGCTTGACGCTGCTACGCTCCCTGCCAGGCCAAAGTCGCCTGTAGACGATAAGAGGGCTCTTCAGGGCATCATTCGCTCTTATGGTCACCTCCGCGAGGGGACGGATGATGCTACGGGTGGTGTCTTGCTTGCAGAAGGGCCGGAGGGTATTACGCAGGAAATTAAGGATGAGGTTGAGACGTCGATTCGTGTCATGAACAGGAGCCTGGGGGGATAATCGGGAAATAGCGAAGGACACAAGGGTCGAGACTTGGGTTTGGATAATGGCATTAATGGTCGCGGTGGTGGTAGTGAGGTATCTTGGTTAGATCCGATATTCTTTCTGAGCGCATGAGCTTCTTCCGCTTTGGTACAACAGAAGTAGTAATATCTTTTCTCTGCTCGCACGTAGATTGTAACGGTTTCCTGTGCGCAGTGTATCTTCAAACGCTTTGCCAGATACTCAACCCAGAGCACACCATCCTGGGATCTGGCATTGGTTGGCACCGCTCACGCACACCCTTACCAAGAGATCTTCCATTGAGCTCTCCACATCTCAATATGTACAACGGGTATATTCCTCGCAGCTGCATGAAAAGAGTTGCACGCCCGCCTCAAGTGGCATGCTGCGCGCAAAAGTCACGCCACCGTCCAGTCCAGTTTGGGTCACGCGTCGTGGGCGGAAGCGAATCGCGCCTCCTCTGTGCTCCTGGCCCGCCGTACCAACGGTAAAACTCGTACGATGCGTGCTGCACACGTCTGGGTGCGCGTTCGAAGAACGCAGAACGGCGCACGAGATCAGACGATATTTGCGTAGGGTAGCCTCATGTCCATGATGGCGGCGTTGCGGGCGCGGTTGTTATAAAAGTTGCAGTGGTGGGTGTGGGTGGTGCGTTCCCTCATTGCCCCGCCGCGCGACGACGACGACTACTACGAAATACCGAGTCACGGTTCATGATGAGCACGAAAAGTGAGAAGGAATGTGAGGGCGACACGGTGATTCTGGGCGCGGGAATCATTGGGCTCGCAACGGCGTATTATCTTTCGAGGTCTGGGGGAACGAGGCCGGAGAGTATACATGTTATCGACTCTAGTGCGGAGCTGTTCCAGTGCGCGTCGGGGTTTGCGGGGGGTTTTTTGGCCAAGGACTGTAAGTGTCAAACTTGATGCTGGTTCTATGGGACGGATTCCTGATCGAGGCAATAGGGTTCGCGCCGTCGAGTGCTTCGCTTGGTGCACTGTCATTTAGGCTTCACCAGGAGCTCGCCAATGCTCACGATGGACGGAAGACGTGGGGGTATGCTCCCAGCACGGGTGTCTCGCTGAGCTCGATTGAGGATAGCGAGTCTGCTGTTGGAGGGAGTGGAGAGGATTGGTTGGCGGATGGGACGAGTCGGGCGCAGGCGACGAAGTCCGAGAAGAGTTTGGGTGCGAGGGGGCCGGTATGGTTGAAGGTAAAGGAGGGCTTGGAGGTCATCAGTCAAGAGGACACAGTGGCGCAGATGTGAGTGAACGTGTGTGAATGAAGGAGGGAACTGAGCTAAAATTGTGGCAGAGATCCGTTAAGATTCTGCCAGTGGCTACTGGCGAGGTGTTTGGAGAAGGGAGTGCAGTTGCATTATCCTGCGCGAGCCATATCCGTCTCGAGAGATGCGGAAAACCAGTTGAATGGTGTCAGGATAAGCCAAAGCGGCACAGAGACGGAGTGTATGTATCGCGCTCCTTTGGATTGGCATATGCTAATAGGCACAGTGCCGTGCACACGGCTCGTCATCACCTCTGGCGCCTGGTCCCCTCGCGTTTTCTCCACCCTCTTCCCCAAATCTACAACCCGAATACCGATCTCATCTCTCGCTGGCCATTCCCTCCTGGTACGCAACCACCACCACTCTCCAGAAAATGCAGACACCGAAGTCTGCCATGCCCTGTTCGCAACCGACGACGTCGGCTTCTCCCCAGAGCTATTCTCACGGGTAGGGGGAGAACTATACCTTGCCGGTCTGAACAGCACAACGATACCTTTACCAGAGCAATCTTCGGATGTCAAAGTCAAGCCCGATGCAATTGAGAAGATGAAGAAGTGCGCTGCCGGGATGATAGCGGCGGTGGATGGGAAGGATATGGAGGTTCTGAGGGAAGCTCTAGTAAGTTTAACAGATCCTCGAATTTCAGAGAAGCCTGTGTTAACTGGATGTCAGTGCTTCAGGCCTGTAACAGCAAGCGGACGCCCACTCGTATGCCGTATCCCAGATGCCAAACTCGGCGGTGGACTGAAGACGCTCAAAAGCGGCGACGGTGGTGTGTTTCTCGCAGCCGGCCACGGTGCCTGGGGCATTTGCCAGGCACCTGCAACGGGTCTGGTGATGGCGGAGCTGATAGAGGGCCGTCCCACATCGGCGAACATCTCTGCGATGGTGTTGCCGTCGTGAGGGATTTTAACAGCACGCTATGGAGCATCTAGTCAATGGCTAAGGACCGAACGAATTCTCTCTTCAAGGAAAGGCCTTCGATCTCCCTTCAGGCTTCCTCTGCGCTATAGAATTAGGCATATAGACATTATTTCCTCAACCACCCGCCTTGGTGGATACTTTATCCACTTCAGATCGTGATGCCACAACACCCACGGCACAACAGTCACGCGAGTCCACCCGCGCCCCACCATGAATCCCTCCTACCCAGATGTGGCACCCAGATCGCGATGTTCGTTCTGCAATTCGCGGTCACTTTCGCGGGAGCTTTGTGGGTCGCCTTTGCATACGGTTCTCAAATGTCATAGTGACGTCAGATCCATCCACTCGCAACAGGCGCTATAAGAGAGCTCGAAGAAATGCTCAGTAGCAGCAACATTAATTATTTTACGACCGTCAATCACCTCACGAACTTCACCCTTTCAAATCTAAACTCACATACCAATCTGTCATCATGCCTCGCAACGGAGACGGATCCTCGGACAACGGCCCCATCGACGCGGGCGAGATTGTGCATGGCGCTTCCGGAGACGTACGCTTCCCTCCCTTTCCTTCCCTTGCCTGTCAAACTGACCCGACCCACAGGCCACCCTCCAGCACACGCAGAAGGTCGCGCCCATGCCTGAAGGCGAGAAGGGCGCCGCCATAGATGGCATGAACGCATCCGGTGGCGGTTCCGCAGGTACCAGCCAGGGCGCCCACGCCCAGGACAGCAACAAGCCCCCCGTCGTCGACCAGGCCACCAAGTCGTAAACACTTCGACTTATACCCACACAGGCGTGGGCACAGGAATGGCATGACGGACATGACGAGCCTTTGCACGCAGCAGCGTGCAAGTAAGGCTAGGCTTCTCTACTGAAGAGGGATGGACGACGCAGCGAGGCTACCTCGCACGTGTGGACCTGGAACGGACATGCGAGGCGAGGGGATACGTACTGCTACCTACGAATCAATGATTGAATCCAAATGTTTCTCAACCCCACGATGATCTCAGCTGCTATTTTCGTGTGATGTGGTGGGACGCTGCCATTCAGCGAGTAAGCGTCGATGTGCGGTCGTGGGCGGTGAAGGATCCGAGTTGCTGACGCGAGAACGAGGGGGACTACACTTCAACAAGCGAACTTGCACGGAGATCCCCACATCAGCTGAGAAAAGCCTCGTATGCAGGAGGATGCGAACGGAGCGTGTTAGCATTGCGGGCTGGTCGGAGGCGAGAACCACGTTGCCTGAAATAGACCTGAATAGCGAGACAAAGGGAACCACTGCGAAGGTGTATAGTATGGGGGATGGGATTCACAGAAACAATAAGGCAGTAGAGTCAATATAGATGATGTGAAATGTGGTTGATTTGCTATATATGAAAGACCCAGCTCTTGGTCCTTTCCAGCTCGACCATCACGTCCATCGTAACTGTTGTACAGTAGAGCACACGTCAACGTTAGAAGCCCAGAACCGGTCATGACCCAACGCTATTTAGTAACCGAAAACCCCCCTTCCTCAATGCCAAAGACTCTTTACGCCGACCGTGTGTTTGTCTAGACCGAAGTGACCGTGAACGCCTTTTCATGCCGCCATCTAGGCTGGCTCGCCGCGCGCCCTTCAATGACCGAGCGACCTTCCCGATGTTAGCACTACGCTGCGAGAGCCCCGTCGCTAGCAGTGGCTGCGCCAGAGGCTGTCTGCAAGTCATAGTGCTTTGCATCAAGGTGGTCAGAAAGGTCAAAGTCGGGAGTGTGGTGGCCGTCGAAGAGGACGGGCGTGAAGAAGGGATCGCTGTCAACAAGGCCCGTAGTAGTTCCCAACTCGGTGTTCTGGAACTGGTCGAAGTCGAAGAGGTCGTCAATAGGCTTGTTGTCCATGGAAGTGTGAGGTTGAAAAGCGAGAGGAAAGCCCATATCGCCAGCGAGGTTGTCGTTGAAGTCGACCGACACTGCAGGTCGCACAATATCTCTGCAGGATATCGTGTCTGGTCGAAGTCAACGGCGGCCTCGCTGAAGTTGGGCGTCTCGGGGGCGCACGACGAATCGCGCGGGGAGTCGAAGCTGTCCATGGTCATGGAGACGGGGCTGGGGAATCCAGTCGACGAGGTGGTCTTGGCTGGGTTGATGGTGTCTGGGCTGGTGAAGGCGCTGTACTCGGAGACGGAGGTGTTGTCGAGGTCGAGGTCGATGTTGGCCTCAGGGACTTCGCCGGGGTACTTCTGGCGGTAGGCCTTGAGCTCGGTGGTCATGGCGGCGATCTGGCGCTGGGCGGCGATGAGGTCTGCCTCCATCTGGTCCTTTTCGGCCTGGAGGAGCTCATACTCTTGCCGCTTGCGCTCGCGCGAGTTGTGGGCGGCCAGGCGATTTCGCTTGACACGCTCAATGCGGCGCTGCTCCTTCTCGTCCTCGGTCTTGGCCCGCTTGCGCGGCGGCAGGTTTGTCTTGGGCTCTGGGAGCACCTGCCCCCACGACTTTCGCTTCTTAGCCGCCTTGCCCTCTTGAGAGGTGGGGGCTGGGCTCGAAGCCGACGCGGTCGAGGGCGGCGCGGCTGATGTGAAGGGGGTCTGATGGAGGTCCTCCATCTTGATTGTGGTGGTGGGGTCCACGGTGGGTGGGGTGAGCTGGGCCATTATGGCAGCGGCGTCCATAGCGATGTTGTGCGAAAGCTCAGAAGAAGTAGAGTAAGAGAAGTCCATCCCCGTCTGTTAGTGTGTAGTCGATGCGTGGTGAGTGCTAGTGCATCTAGGCAGAGGGGAGGGAAAGTCGAGGATGATAAGCCGTGGGAGCGAGTTGACACGGTGGCCTTTATGTTAGGCGACAGGCCGTGGAGCGGCAGGGGCGCAGCGGCGCTTTGTCCCTTGCGGTAAGGACGTTAATCTAAATTAGGGCAGCGCACCTTCCCCGATCGTGCACGGGCATGCGACCTGATCTTCGCGCTGTAACGCACGTTGCCTCCGCTTAGAGTGCTGCAGCGACCCTGGCATTGCTCCTCGTTCCGTCAATATTGCCTGTGAGTACTGGATAAACTGCCTCCGTATATCTCGTCAATACAGAAACGACGCTACACGGTGCAATCACGGGGGCGAATTCCTGGCCCTCAACCACCAGCCGCCGCGTACCTTTACCGTGGAGGCGACGAAACCGCCCCACACTCCCTTGACAGCCGGGCCAACAGCGTTTCACACTCGGGGACCGCGTCGTAGCTTCGCCCAAGGAGGCAGTTCCAGCACGTCCCCAGGGGTGTTTCTGGTACATTCCCGCAAGACTGCCCCAGCTACGCCTCGTCGTGGTGGGTCACTGTTGAGATACTGCTGTTTTGTTTCGACTCTCCCACACTGTAGGCTTTGCAGTGTCGTCCAGGGGCTCCAGCAGGTACTCCACCCCGGAGGCTGAGCTGAACAAGAATAGTGCGCCATCATCGATACCCACCTTGTCAGCACTCAGTGACGCGAGGCGCTGCTGAGGGATCCACTGGTGGCGTACGAGTGCACGAAACACGGCTCCGTGCGAGTCTGACGACGGTCCGCTACCTCTAGTCTGAGGACGCCCCCCCACGTACCAGCGTTCGGCGACACCCAACAGTCGCGACTCTGAACCCACCCCCTTCGCTGTGTGAATCGTGAAGTAATCTGGCACTTGAGCCGCCTTGCAGGCCACGCGCACAAACACGCTCAAAATTCATATGCACTCTGTGAATGCCCGCCTCGGCTCTGCGCTCGCGTGCATGGAAGCAGAGCGGGAAGCCTTCTCGAACCCTCCATACCCCATACTCTTCATCTATTTCTCCGGGGCCTCAATATCCCCGCATACCCGTCCAATATACAACACCGGCTCTGCATAATTCCAAGCCGAACAAAGGGTACGTGCTACGGTACAAGACCGGGAGATTTGCGCTTTTTCTGGGGTAATAACCCTGTCGAGAGAGCACGAGGCCAGGCACAGAATAATAACCTGCCCTTTATCGTGCCGCCACACCGCAGCCGTCGCATCAGCATAATTATGGGTGTTTGGCAATTCTGCGTTCGAGAAGCAGCTTCGCAATTCAGTCTAGGCTCGCTATGCGGTTTGTGAGTTACAGCGCCCGCAACCTCCGGGCGGCTTGTCGAATTTCCGCGAGGAGGACCCTGAAATGCGGCGACCCTGGCTGGAATAGGCAGCTGTGCACCGTTATCGAGCAGTCTTAGCCCACCACTCAAGACCCAGGTGGGCCTCTGTATCCGTTCAAATCTACGGGTCGCCATCGCATCCGGGTCGTTCTGTGTCGTACATCGAAAGTGTGTTTCTCATGTACGAGTCACTCATGTTCTGGTGCCCCTGGACTAAACGCTATCGAAACGAACGCGCGTTCGGCGAGGCAGCACTTTTCGGACCTATAGTACGACTCCGAATCCGGCTGCCTGAATTCCTCTCCAACATCACGACCAAAATCTTCATTCATTATGAACTTCAGACGCAAAGGCAATGCTCAAGAGAACAGATTGCAACTTTGTGATGACGACTGCTCGTCGTCTAGGCTTACAGAATCCAGATGTCGGCACGCGCTGCCGCCTCAACGAAGAGTATGACTCCGAATGAATCGTTAGAGGCGATTTCAATCGCGAGTTAATTGCATGTGAAAGAGCTATGGATGAGTTTTGCTGAGCGACGGGTCGCACAGAGATTGAGTTGTCGTCATTAGGCGGCCGATCTGCTTCCTTCTGTTTCTCGCCCAAGACCGAGTTCGAGACACGGACGCCGCCTCACTGCGGTAAAACGTATCCAACTCAATCTTGCAATCCAGCTTGTAAACTACGTCAGGGAGAGCTAACAGATGATTTTGAACCTGCAATCAGGTTTTTGAAAGAAACTGCCTCATTCCGACATGCGAGGGCCAGAGCAGGCGGTGAAGAGTTCGAAACGGGGATGTGAGCTGGTATTTTCATGACTGGACTTCGCTCCACCATTTCAGATCAATAAGTCGTGTAACAATGATCCCATGAGCAAACCCGTCTCCCACCAACAGCACATGCGAATAGATATAGGACCCTATTCCGCAGACCATGTTCTCGGACATGCAATGATCGAAACCATCTACCTTACGTTTACAGCTTTCCATTGCAGCTTTTAAACATAGGATCGACATTAAGCGTATTTAATGGAATGATTCACCTTTCGTTACACCTTTCCCTTCCTTTGCTGTCCAACGCGACTTATGTCGCATAGCCGAGTTTCTCTCTTCTTGCCTCTCGTCGCATTCTCTCTCCACAACGTAGATAATCCTCGGGTTTGTTTCTTCTCTTTGCATCCTCCTCTTGTTTATTTGCACTACAAGTACCCGTCAATTCCATTCCCCCCCATCAGATTGAACAGGACGCGTGGTCCAGTGGTAAAGATGCCTATACATAGCAATCATCCCTGCGTCGCGGAGAGATCCGCAGGGTAGCGACTCCTATGAAGTCGGACTTTGAGTGTCGCCATTGGCCCTCATAGCCTGACACTGGCGGGCGACCCCCCGTCCGGGCCGTCTGGAAGTGGCTGGGACGATCGTGGTGTTGTGGGAGGGCTCGGTTCGAATTCGAACGTGCTTGATTTCTGCTCTCTGCGCTCTTTACGGGATTTTGGATGCGCATTGGAGCAGTAATGAGGAACGGGACAGGTTTCTGGTCGGGGGAAACCTAGCAATTGTCGGCAAAGGAGTAGACTAGAGCAGAAACGAAAGTGTTTTGTGTTGTGTAGGTTCGGGTGCTTCTTTTGCTACAGCATTGTACGCGTTGAATAGTTATTTAAGGTATTCCCTCCCTCCCTAGGTGCTTCTCGAATTTTTAGTCCATGTCGTCCCAGCCGTTCCTGTGTCTTACGCGCGCCCGCTCTTTGTTGCAGGCGTGGCTGCCACGAGCCGCGGCGCGCAGGGTTCATTCCGATAGCCGAGCTTTAACCCCAATCCCAACATCAACAGAGGTCATCCAATCACCCATCTCTAGACGCTTTACACTCGATTCCCTTCTTCTGATTGCCTTATATGGCTTGATATAACGGCATTTTCCCTGCGAGTGTCCTACTACTGCCTGCTCAAGCTTTCGCGATGAGCTCTTTCCGAGCGCTGCTTCGCGCAGACACACGGTAGGTCATGCGACACCCCATCTTGCCCCTCAGCCAAGAGACGGGACACCAACGCAAGGTGGAATCTCGACAAATGCTATAGCGAATTGCGTATGATTTCCAACCACCGTTGCATGCGCATACCGTGGTTACGTCCGAGCAGACATCTTGACAGTGTCTGCCCTTGTACACTACATCTCGGAATATTTTGTTATATAGCACAACTGCTCTGGTCTAGACCAATCGCTTACGCTCATTGACTGATCAGCATTCTAGGCTAAGCAGTCTGCGCCCTCGAGCTTCATCACGCCCCCCGAGATCTAACCCTACAGCTATCCCGCATTGCCTTCGCTTCAATTCTTCTGTCTCTGCACAAACAGCACCGAGTACTTCACCCGAAAGCACGCCAGCTATCGAAAATGCCCATCGCTCTCTCATTGAATCTGATATTCATCAGTTCTTAGACCCCGAGGTAATCCATGACTATAAGACAGAGAACAAGTCAACCAATGCAAACTATCAGCGCCTCCGGCAGCTTTCTGATGAAGTCCTTCAAAATCAAAAGGACGTCAATTTGCTGCAAGGTCAGATCCACCGCCTAAGGCGAGGCTTGAGAGCAACTCAGAAAGTGGTTGAAGGTGGACCTTGGTTAATTCTCAAGAACTGGAACTTCAATCCACATCCAGGAAAGGAGGAGGTCACCTTTGAGAATGGCTTCCTTCGTGTGGGACAGCGTAAAATGTGAGCAATTTCGCATCGTCGCTAAGGGACAAGATGGCTAACTTGACAAGCCCGAATATGTGGCTGAGGTCTGTATTCAATTTGACACAAACCCGCGTGGTTGTACTGAAATAGACAGGGACAATTGTCAGTGCAGCAGCTGCATACATGGCGACACAAAACAGAGGCTTCTCGATACATTTTCGGTATTATATGCGACTTGCGGTTGCTGCGTTTTGCTGAACGAGCCCAGATCCCAGAAAACATATCCATCAAAACCTGTGCCGAGTTCAGGACATACATGGACGTTACATGTAGGACCCACCAGCATTGGAAGCTCATCCCCGTCCATAACTGACAGTCTACAGGGAGCGATGGTCACCGTAGCCAGTATGATAAAGAATTGCTTAATGCAGCCGTACGGGATCCTAGGTCAAGAGCGGAAGTACGCCAAGGCTACCCGGACCGGTGAGACATACTCCTTCACCCCCAGCAATAGTGTCGGCCCTAATCCACAGACGCAGAATCTTCACTTGGGGCAGTGAGATAGCAAACAACAAACCGACTCAGCCTTGGCTCAAGCCGGGAGTCTCCACCACCACGTTTTCCGCCGAAGGCTGCAAAACAGACGACGACCTCATTCTCCACGTCCTCCACAAAATCGTACGTACATCCTCTCCGCCCTTCGAATCACCGCATGCTAACCACATCCAGCGCCGTTACGGCTTCTGCTACATAAGTAACGTTGACGCCACCCCGGAAGCCACAGAAAACCTCCTCCAGCGCATCGCCTTCATCCGCGAGACGCACTACGGAGGGTTCTACGACTTCACCGCCGACCTCGCAAAGGCAGACACCGCATACACTAACATCGCGCTTCCCGCGCACACCGACAACACGTACTTCAGTGACCCGGCGGGGCTCCAGGCGTTCCACCTCCTCTCGCACACCGAGGGCGAAGGTGGCGCGTCACTCCTCGTGGACGGCTTCAAAGCCGCTGAAACGCTGCTTGCGGAGGATAAGGACGCGTACCACGTACTAGCTACGGTGAATGTGCACGCCCACGCCTCGGGCAACGCTGGCATCTCCATCCAGCCGTACCGCGGATTCCCCGTCCTCGAGCACGACGTCGATACTGGGAATCTGCTGCGCGTCCGGTGGAACACGTCTGACCGCGCGGGCATCGAACTGCCCGTCGAAGACGTAGACAAGTGGTACGCAGCGGCCCGCAAGTTCGATGCTATTTTGAAGAGGAAGGAGAACGAGTACTGGGAGCAGCTGCAGCCAGGGACGGTGTTGGTTTTTGACAACTGGCGGGTGCTGCATGGGCGGAGTGAGTTTACGGGGAAGAGGAGGATTTGCGGGGCGTACATCAATAGGGATGATTGGATTAGTCGATGGAAGATGCTGCATTTTGGGAAGGAGGAGGTGCTGGGTAAGTTGGCAACTAGCTAAGTAAAAGCGGGAGCACGACTGTGGGGTTTTGTGTGTATACGAGCGGGTAACGAGACGGAAGAAATGTTGATACACCTGACTGGTTTGGCCCTTACTTTATGTACAGCTGCCACTGCGCGACTCGACTCAAAGAAACGTTTGAATTTGCCTTTGGTTTCCCCTTCTACGACCTCTGCCTCTCCTGCTCCAGCTCCAGCTCGGCCTGGCGGTAGTACTTGGCCGTGTCGACGCCGTGGTACGGGTGGTGCACAAAGTTGGGCCACGGGATGACATGGCTGAAGACACCGGCATACCGCGAGTTCCGGTGGGCGACGCCCTGCATGTGCTCGGTGAGCTCGCTCTTGCCGTACAGCGGCTCGCCCTTCTTGACCTTGGCGACCATCTCGCGCATGTCCATGTCGATCTCGCGGCGGTTCTCGCGGGCGCCGTAGAAGCGGGACGTCGTCCGGGAGTAGGCAAAGAGGAAGGCGCCCGTGAGGCCGACTGCACACGACATGCGCATCACGGGCGCGAAGCCGCCCTTGCCCACGAACGAGGGCGACACGCGCTCCCAGTAGAGCATCAGGCCGGGGGAGAGGGCGCCGACGGCGGCGCCCGTGAGCCAGTCGGACGGGCGCGTGTATCGTATGACGCGGGAGAAGTGGCTGGGGTGCGTTAGTACTGGCAACTGCGGTTGCGGGCGGGGGCAGCGTACGGGTCATTGTCGATGAGCTGCGTGCTGTTAGCGGCATATCCCCCATTGCGGGCGGTGCAGGCGCCAATTGCTTACAGGATACTCGCCGGTGGGGATCTTGTCCGGGACGACGGGCTGGCCGATGGTGGTCTCGGCTGTGGACGACATGGCGGCGGGGTGGGGAGGAGGGCAGAGCTGCGTCGACGTCGATGTGCACTTCGCTGAGGTTCAACGGCGGGTGTGGTCCGAGCGCCGTCTCGCGCATCACTGCTGCTAAACTTCTTGCTAGGCGCGTGCAGGGCATGCGACAACAATGCGTGCGCCCGCTCAGCATTGCGCCCTCCCGACCTGACGATTGACCATCCAGCAAGCGAGGAGCAGATATGGCCGACTCCAAGGCGCACAATGCCGAGAACAGCGCACCTGCGCTCGACGCCAGCGCCCGCCCGACCGTCGCAGACCTCCAGGGCGACAACCACTTCGCGCAGGTAGCGAGGAAGCACTGGCTCACCGCGAAGAAGCCCCCGAAAGCGCGCCCCGAGGTCATCAAGCAGGAGCTGTGGGACGAGCTGGAAAAGCTCGACTTTGCCTACTCGTCGCTGCTGGTCCTGGAGAACCTGCAGCTGCTGGAGCGATATCTCTGGCCGGCCTTCAGCGACGATGCGTCCAACTACCACGCCCTGCTGGTGGCGCTCATGGTCAACGTCAAGAGGAGGGAGAACCTGCCGTCGTGGGGTAAGACTGCTTCTTTGGCGGCGAATGCGACAGCTGTACTGACAAGTGCAGAACACTTTACCACCAAGCCCGCTGAGTTTTCCTCGTTCTTCCGCCGCATACTCTCCATGACCGTGGACCGATCGCAGCCCATAAAGATTCGCACGCAGCTGCTGTCCTTCGTTATCGGCGCGTTCCAGTCGCTGGACAGTGGCCTGGTGCGCAAAGAGTGCGCGCCGCTGGTCAACATAGCAATATGGCAGAACCTGCACTCGGACGCCGCGAGGGAGCGCCAGTTCGAGCACCACCAGATGCTGCGGAAGGCGTGGCGGGCGGCACACAAGCGCTTCGATGCTGCAGACGAGGCTTTGCAGGCTAGGCTACGGTTCGAGCGCTCGTGGCTGTATACCTTGATACTGGACTTCCTGGATCGCCTGTACAACAGTACAACGCGCCAGGAGATCCAAGATAACCTGGCCTACTGCGAGCGGTTTGTGGAGCTGCTTACGGATCTGCAAAGCCAGCTGCCTACGCGGAGATACGTCAATACGTTGATAAAAGACCTAAACCTGCTGCCCGCAATCCGATTAGCCCCCATGTACACGGACGAGGAGAATGGTCTGTTCCGCGACCTTTTCAACTTGCTGAGCCATTTCACATACTTTCCCATCGAGGACCAGACGGGCAGACAGCTATCAAAGCTGGAGTACGATCAAGAGCACTACGATGTGCTTGCGAGGCTGCAGCGAGTCGCGACTGCGACCTTCCAGGAGAAGCTACAGCTTCTGACGCTGGCCAACTACGGGAGCTTAGGCAACCGAGACGAACTCCAGGGGCACGTTCAGACACTTGAAGATGCAGAGCTTGTGCATCTATGTTCGTTGATGGGCCTGCGGACAGAGTACCCGAAGTCCTCATTCCTTGTACTTGACCGGTTATTTTTCACTGAGACGCTGCTCTCTGTTGTGGAGCATAGGTCAACGTTCAAAGACGTCGTGCGCGACCTGCCAGTTCTACCGACCGAAGATGTACTGTTCGAGACCAGCTTCCTTAGAAACGAAGCGTACGACGGATCACGGCCACTGGCTATACCCAAACTCAATCTGCAGTATCTCACAATGGGCGACTTCCTCTGGAGATCGTTCGTTTTGTACCGAGCGGAATCTTTCTACGGTATCCGGAAAGACATGGAAGACGTTGTCAAACGCGTGCAACCTCGCGGCAAGGGTGCCGCCACCAAATTTGGCGGCTTCTCGCGGATGTCCTTGCCTATATCAAACCCTGGCATTGTAGACGTAGCGCCTTCAAAGGTGGGCGATCAGCACCCTGCCTATGTACGCTCGGAGATCATACTCGACGTCAGCCGCCTCCAACACCCAGTACGAAAAGAATGGGAATCGCTACGACCAGACGACGTTGTGTTCCTGCTTGCCGTAGAAGGACCAGATGACCAGTCTATGCGCAATGGCAACGGTCGGCAAAACGCGGACCACCAGGGCATCCACAAGCTGAGATGTGCTGAGGTGGTACAGATCCAAGACGAGAACGGTCGTCCTCTCCGCGAGAGCGCCAACGATGACGGTTTCCGCCGGGTTCGTACGCGCAGACTAGTTGTCAACATCGACGCAAAGCAGTACCAGGAGGACATGGACCGTGTTGCACAAGGGAGACCCAACATCTACGAGCAGATCAACTTGGTCGTGCGTAGGCGCGGTCGAGAGAACAATTTCCGTCCCATCCTCGAATCAATTCGCCGCCTTACGCTCTCGGATATTCCTGCACCCTCATGGCTCCAGGAAGTTTTCCTAGGCTATGGTGACCCTGCATCAGCATCTCACAGACGTTTACCGAATCGCTTGGGGTCTATAGACTTCCGTGATACCTTCCTCGATTGGCAGCACCTGATCGAATCATGGCCTGGCAAGTCCGTCGAGCCCCACGAGAGTGCACAATCCTCCTTCGGGCCACCCTACGTCGTCCAGTTCCCCGCATCCGCTGAGCCCGAACCGGCAACCGCGCGGACCTCGAAGAAGCGGCGACGCGACGAAAGCGAGGTCGCACAGCCCGTGCAAGAAGATGCGTCTCTGCACGTCTCTACATACAAGCCGCCAAACATGGGCCCCTACCCTACAGACGCTCCCAAACTAAACAGCGTGAGGTTTACTCCTGCTCAGATTGAAGCAATCACTTCTGGCACGCAGCCTGGTCTGACTGTTGTGGTCGGACCACCAGGTACCGGCAAGACAGACGTGGCCACTCAAATTATCTCGAATATATATCACAACTTCCCGGAGCAGCGGACGCTGCTCGTCGCACACAGCAATCAGGCGCTGAACCAGCTCTTCCAGAAGATTGTGGCGCTCGACATTGATGAGCGTCATCTCCTACGTCTGGGACATGGCGAGGAGGATCTCGAGACAGAGGCAAGCTACAGCAAGCATGGCCGTGTGGAGTCTTTTCTCGAGAGGGGAGCGTATTACCTCGCTGAAGTAGATCGCCTGGCGAAGAACTTCAATGCGCCTGGTGCTCATAGTAGCTCATGTGAGACTGCAGATTACTTCAATCTGGTGTACGTGAAGCCAGCTTGGACGCAATACTGGGACCAAGTTTCGTCCCCAGATTGCAGTGTCGAGCAGATTATCTCAGAGTTTCCTTTCAAAAATTACTTCAACAATGCACCACAGCCACTGTTCCCGGCAGCAGCTGACCGCGAGCAGATCCTCGACATCGCACACGGTTGCTACCGCCATGTCGAGAAGATCTTCACAGAGCTCGAGGACATCCGTCCCTTCGAGATTCTGCGGAATCCCCGCGACAAAGCAAACTACCTCTTGGTGAAGGAAGCGCGCATCGTCGCGATGACCTCGACGCACGCTGCGATGCGGAGGCAGGAGATTGCCTCGCTGGGCTTCCACTACGACAATGTCATCATGGAGGAAGCCGCCCAGATCACCGAGATCGAGAACTTCATCCCGCTCGCGCTGCAGAACCCGCAGAACAACGAGCTTCCTCTCCAGCGCATCGTCCTTGTCGGCGACCATCTCCAGAACTCCCCCGTCATCCAGAACCTTGCGTTCAGGCAGTATGCGAATCTCGAGCAGTCTATGTTCCTACGGCTCGTTAGACTGGGTGTGCCCACCATCATGCTCGACCAGCAAGGCCGCGCACGACCCGGCATAGCAGAGCTGTACAAGTGGCGGTATCCTAAATTGGGCAATCTGCCGTCCGTCCTCACAAGTCCGCAGTTCACGACCGCGAATCCGGGCTTCAAATTCGACTACCAGTTCATCGACGTGCCGGACTACAAGGACAAGGGCGAGAGCGAGCCCACGCCGCATTTTATACAGAATTTGGGCGAGGCTGAGTACGCCGTCGCCCTGTTCATGTACATGCGGCTGTTGGGCTACCCAGCGCATAAGATCTCTATCCTGACGACGTACGCTGGGCAACGCGCGCTCATCAAGGATGTCCTGGCGCATCGCTGCAAGGGGAATCGGCTGTTTGGGCTGCCCCGGATTGTTGCTACGGTGGACAAGTACCAGGGCGAGCAGAACGATTGTAAGTTCCATTCCCTTTTCAATTCAAAACACTGTATTTAACACCACCCCAGACATCATCCTCTCTCTCGTCCGCACCCGCTCCATCGGGTACCTCCGCGACATCCGACGCCTCACCGTCGCGCTCTCCCGCGCACGCCTCGGCCTTTTCATCCTTGGGCGCGCCGCCGTCTTTGAATCCTGCTTCGAGCTCAAGCCCGCGTTTGATATTCTGCTCTCCCGGCCGACGAAACTCACTCTTGTCACGGACGAGATTTTCGACGCGTCATTCGCGCGGCAAATGGATGGCAAGATTGAAGAAGGGAGAGAAGCGGTAATGGAAGGTGTCGAGCACCTGGGCCAGTATGTCTTCGAGATGACGAAGGCGAAGGTGGAGGCGTTGAAGAACGGGAGTGGAGAGTTGGTGGTCGCGAATGGGGAGGGGATGGTGGTTGATGGGGATGACGAAGTGGATCGTGAGGAGGATGTTGTTGTTAGGGATGAGCACGTTTATGCGGGCGAGGATGATGAGGATGGTGTGCAGGAGGGGTCGTAGGGTGGCTCTGCGATGGAACACCGTTCGGAGAGCGTAAGGGCCAAGGAGGAGTCGACACTTGGGTGAGTAGGTTGTTTGCATGGGGTTTCCGGCGCGTGTGCATGCATGTGGGTAGGTGTATAGTTGGGTTGATTTGTATTATGTAGATACCAGTACGAATAGAGCATGTCTTATGCAGGGCGCCCAGTTACCTGAGCCGCTAAGAATAATTCGCGTAGTTGAATTCGTCCGCCCTACCCTCCACCCTCCACGGCTCCGTTCTGCAGGTTCAACCAGTCTCGCATTCGATCTCATATTCATCACTCGTCACACTACAACGCCGGCTGGCGCCTTTGGCAATTGCGCCTGTTCACCGCTGCCATCTGTGCAAGAGACTGCCGTCCTCTTCTTTGTGCATGATGATAGACCTCGACGAATGCAGCCATGAAGAAGACCCGTCACGCAGAGATGTGCGGCATGTGGCTCCATCTTCTTTGTATTTCGTCCATTCAACATGTCCTACTCTGGGACCATTGGACGGCACCGCCAACGACGTCGTCCCTTTGTCTCCAGCGTAGCATAAGTACACCTCCAAACGTGCCCCTCACAACGCTGCGTCGCTTTGACCATAATCTGATCCAAATACTGTATCAAGATGGCTATCAGAGTTGCTGCAACCACAGAGCGCAAAACTCTCGCCAAGAAGTTGGATACAAAGCAGGGGGAGAAGTATCCAGCACGCCCACTGCACAGCCCTAATACACGGACTCACATCAACAACGTTGCGAAGGAGAAGGATGCGTTTCACGAGGCGTTTAACACACCGCCCCCGGAGCTCCCGGCGAAGAAGAAAGCCGTAAGAAGACAACTAACGTCCCCCCCTACGTGACGGAAAACCCCCCGTGCAGACATAGAAAACTTTCAAGAATGATTAATCACCCACCACACAATTGCTGAAAGCCATGCTTGAGCTATGAGCGTAATTCATATAGTAAACCCGAAATATCGGCTTGCAGCCTAGAATTACAACGCATCTACGGTGCTATTAATCATTACTTGCATCTGTCTGCAACACTATGAACGTCTCACCCCTACTACACTGCGATAGCACTAATATTACTTTCCTTTAGAGCCTTTCGGCTACTATAACAATGATTTTAAGGGTAGCTAACGTATTCTGTACTTCTTAAACCGCTATTATACAGATTTGTAAAGGTCCTCCATTAGAGAGCATACTATCTTCTTAGCGTAGGCTATCCTGAGGGCGCTTACTCAGTAATTTATTCCTGCTTAGAAACTTAATACTAACTCCAATAATCTAGTTCTCTCCGCAAGTTAGGATTCAATGACATAAGCCGGCCACACTAGTAGAGCAAGCCAGGCCCATGGCTAGTCCATCTCTGGCGCTGCTAATGGCTTAGGCATATTGCACTTTCGTCAATTACTTTGTTTCGGTATTGCTTGCAAGATAGCCTACATTAAGGATTAGTACTGTGCTAAAGGCTCTTAACAACATTAAGGTGATAGGAGTCACCTCACCGGTTAGCCTACGCCACAATGCAGCCTGGCGGGTAGTGCGTATAACCACGACTATGCCGTCTTATCACCTTTTGTCCTTCGACGCCCTATTCTATTTCATTAACTTCTAGGTTTCTTGCGCCGACCAATATACTAAATGAATCTAATGAGCCACACGTGTCGCGCGTGCCATAAGATGGCATTCAACCTATAGTTATGGCTCTTATACGCCTCTTGCAGCGTAAACTAGATAGCGGCATCGTCTTCCACAAAATGACTAATAGCGATGTTCCCGCATACGCAATACTTTCACATACTTGGGGAGAGGAGGAGGTCATTTTCTAAGACATAAAAGGCGGCGCGGACATGAGCAAGGCTACTAGTAAGGCTGGATGGAAGAAGATATAGTTCTGCGCGAGGTAGGCCGCGGCTAATAGACTATAGTACTTCTAGATAGACACCTACTACATTAATAAGACGAACGCGGTTGAGCTTAGCGCGGCGATCAACTCTATATTTTAATGGTATTAAGACGCCGCGCGCTGCTACGTCTACCTTCCTAATGTTTCTAAAGCTGATAGTATGGACGATGAAAGCGCATAGAAAGAGGCACTTAGGAAGAGCTAATAGTTTACTTAAGGTTAGACGCTTCAAGAGCTCATCGCACCAAAGCTAGTTGACTTCTTTAGCTTAGAGGGTGCGCGACTTAGGAGTAAGTCATTACTAGAGTTTAAGATACATGAGATTACTAGTATTACAAAGATTACTCTCCAAGGCGATGCACTGTTAAGTTTTAGCATTAAGGAGTAGAGGTCCTAGGCAGAGCGCCGTAGTACTATAATTGAAGAGGATGAAGTCTACTATTTATTTGGGATTTTCAATATTTCTATGGCGCTGATCTATAGAGAAGGAAGGGACCGAGTATACCAGCAGCTAGAGGAAGAGATTCATAAGTTATATAAGGGTGAGTGGACCTCTGCCTAGGTGTGCTAATTGAAGCAATAGACTAACTGGTATAGGTGTTAATTCCAAATAATATGCCGTTGGGCTTAACCTCGCATTAATCCCTGAAGCCGCATAATTTGTGGCTAGAGAGTAGGAGCTGTTAAAGATACATGAGCTGCTCTATGGCTATAGTAGCTGAGTGGTAGTCGTTCTTCACAGCTTAGGAGGGATAGGAAAGACTTAACTAGTAGTTGAATACGTTAGATGGTATAAGGAGAAACACACGGCGATCTTCTAGCTAAATGCGAATAATAAGGATTCCCTCTAGCTTAGCTTCCGCAGCATCGCGCAGTAAGTCCTATAATCTCACCCCTTGAATAAAGTGCTCGGCAGCGTGGACTTAGAAGGAGACCTTAATTGGGTAGTTGTTGCAACCAAAGCCTAGCTTAATCTCTATAGAAATGCACGTTGGCTCTTAATTTACAATAATTACGATAACCCTTAAATTTTAAATAAATCCAACCGTTTGACAGTCGATATACGTTAATATCTACCAGAAAGTGACCAAGGATCTATTATTATTACGACACGCTCAGTGAGAGTCACTTAAGGTCGCCGTCTCTATGTTCAGAAACTAACCGGCCTAGAGGACGGCCTTAAGATCTTGGCGAACACGTCTGGAAGGGAAGGTATCACAAACGGTTTGTTAGAACAATGCAAAATAAGTGACATGGAGCTAACAGGACAGATTCTGGTGCAAGAGAACTCGTCTCGAAGCTTGATGGCCTGCCTCTGGCTCTTGCCACGGCTGGGGCTTACCTCGAGCATGTGACCGACAGCTTCGCGGAGTATCTCCGGCTGTACGAGGAATCATGGGTAGACCTCCAGGCAACGAGTCCAACGCTAAGCTCATACGAAGACCGGTCGCTATACACAACATGGCAGGTCACGTTTGATCTAATACGAAAGCAGAATGCGGCGTCAGCCCAGTTGCTCAAGCTGTGGGCCTATTTCGATAAGCAAGACATGTAGTTTGAACTTATTCGACATGTACGCTCCACGGACGATGAGTGGATACAGAAGCTCACTCAGAATAAAGTAAGCTTTAATGAGGCAGTGCGATTGCTTTGCGAATACGGCCTGGCTCACCCAGAGCCTTCCCTTGGCCAACCGTCTGGGTCCGGAGGGTACGGAGTGCATAGCTGTGTGCACTCATGGACGATATCTGTCTTGAACGGCGGGTGGGACGACGGCCTCGCGCGGCTAGCTCTGACTTGTGTAGCATCTGAAGTTCCTAACACGGATGTAGACAAGTGGTGGCTCCTTCAGCAGAGGCTCCTTCAACATGTGGCAAGACATAGATGGTTTATCATGAACAGTAATATGGATTTTGGGGGCATGGAATGGACATTGCACAAACTAGGCATGCTATACGCCGCCCAAGGCAAGCTGGCGGAGGCAGAGGCCATGTACAGTCGGGCGCTGCAAGGCAAAGAGGAGGCACTCGGACCGAAGCACACATCGACCCTCGATACGGTCAACAACCTAGGCAACCTCTACGCCGACCAAGGCAAGCTGGCGGAGGCAGAGGCCATGTTTAGTCGGGCGCTGCAAGGCAAAGAGGAGGCACTCGGGCGCTCTAGCAGGTAGAGCAGGAGGACGGTGTAGGACAACTACGAGCACCACCAACATGCAGTAACTGTTATGAGCAAGGCCACAGAAGGACTCAGTGTACCTAAGGATCGTAGCTATCATATGAATTTATCTATAGAAATTTTTACAATCGCGTTGTTTAGCCATCGCGTAGGAAGCTGCATCGATTCTGGTGGGGTGGCCAGCTTACTGATCCGACACGTTAAGTTATAATAACCTGATTACGTAGCTGGTTTGTAATGACTCGGTTCGGGAATCGCCTCACCGAAGTACCACCCACCATTGTGACTGGGCCTAGATCTGCCCGCTACAACGCTACCATGTACATAGTAAAATTAGCTATTAAATGCTTAGGCTTTAAAGACTGACCCAATGAAATTTCTTAGTGTAGGTAAGGGCCGTCAACTTATTAAATGCAATTTGAGCAGTGCGTGTTGATATGCTTAACAAAATGCTAAGATACATTTTACGCCAGAACTTAGCCGCGTGCACGTAATTTTTGTACGCAAAGTGTTTTCTCTAGAGAGTAGGAGCTATAGTGCGCGATAGGCAGTAGCGAATTAATTATTATGGCACTCACATCCAAATGTGAACACTTCAAGCTGAGGTACCTCGCTTAATTTTCTCCACGGTGGGTTTTCCTGAATCTACGGGATAGACGTTAAGACGCTTGTGACGAAGGTCACCAAGCCGACCACGAAGGAAGTCACCTAGGCCCTTGGGAAGAAAGTCAGCATGGAACCCGCGGAAGTCATGAGCAAAATTTCCAAGAGGAGAATGCCTGCGGAGCATGCGGCAGAATTCGAAGCGTTCGTCGACAATTTACCCAACCTACCATCCCCTAGCAGCGAATATCGACACACCCTGTATGCAAAGCACTTGCCCCAGTGGCATGGTATCAAGGACTGGGAATTCGCCCCACTCCGCCAGGCAGCAGTTGACTACAGAAAAGACGGCAAGTGGGATGCCGACTGGAAGAAGCTGCTCCTCCATGAGTTCTACGCCAGAGAAATCAGATACATCAAGAAAGACCCAGACTTCATCAATGCGCGGTATGGCGGCCAAGGGTACGAGGGCCTATATAAGGACTGGACATACCAGTGGTCTGGCGGGTCTTGGCAGCCAAGACATGAGGAGCCGATTATTCGCCATGATCAGATTAAGGAAAAGGCTGGGGGTGTAGGCTGACGAGAAAATCGAAGAGAATCCTGGCGAGCGTAAGCGGCAGGTAGCTCTGTGACCCCAGCCTCAAACAAACCACCGTCGCGCCGCATAAGCACTACATGCGTGCAGCAACTTATGTACGCAAGATCCTTCCTCATTCCCCCTCGAAGGAAGTTCTCAATCTCACCTCCAGAATGGCCTCCTCGAAGCCAAAACCCGACCCGCTCTCCATCCAGCGCGGCGACTACGCCCGCACGCTCGCCGGCCCCCTCCTCCTAGGTCTCGGCCGCATGGTCTCAATACCCTTGCAACACTGGCTCCTCACCGCGCACCCGCTCTCGCACTTTGGCATCCCGCGCCCACCCTCTGATGGCGTGCTCGAATTACCGCTCGTAGGCGCCCAGCCCCAGCTCTCCACCATCTTCCTCGGCATGACCGCGACCCTGATCCTCAAGCAAAACGCGTGGATCTGGGGTTACTGCGCTGAGCGCATCACGGTGCCGTTTGCGTTCTTTGGGGTCGTCGTGCCGGCTATGTATGAGTGTCTTTCCGCGCTAGTATTCTCTTATGCTTCTTCGAATCCGCTCTGGCGGAAGGAGTTTTTGTACGTCGGCGCCGCGGTGCATTTCTTTGCTGCGGCAGTGGAGCTGGGCAGCGAGCTTGCGAGGGCGAGGTTCAAGGGGAGGATTGAGAATAGGGGGAGGTTGTATAAAGGGGGTGCCTGGGGGTTGGTCAGGCATCCGAATTATGCGGCGAATGTGGTCTATGGGGCTGCGTATGGGTTCGCGGCCGGGGGACCGGTGTATGCGCTTTTCAGTGAGTCGTGCTCTCTCTGGTTATAGCGGTGGTGCTAATGGTGTGCGCAGCGGGTGCATTCTACTGGAGCAATCTGACAGGCAATGCGACTCCCGCAAAGGAAAATTATCTTGCGGAAAGGTATCCAGAAGAGTGGGAACAGTACAAGAAGGACGTTCCGTGGAAGATGTTTCTAGGTATCTTCTAAGATGCCGAGGACGTCGGCTTCTGTACCCGGCGTTGAAGCTTGCTATGCAATCTCACGATGCTGCTCAATGTCTGGTCCCACGTAGTTGCTATCATGACGAGATATCACTGCGGAGATGGTCACCAAGCCTGGGGGACGCTATCGGAGCAGAAAGTGACGTGGTCGATTGTTTGGCAAGTCAATTAAGCTTGGAATCATTTACCGGGGAGCCCTGCCGAGCTGCGATGGGAAGACAAGCCTGCAGGACGGCATCTATCTAAAGAGTAAAGTAGTGGTCAGACCGAGTTAGCGCGGGAGATTAGAGAGGTACATGGGTACGTCCTGCGAGTATAGAGTGAATCGTTGTAAAAGTCTAGATGCCTTGGTGTCACGGGAATGAAAATAATGCTCTTGCGCTCTGAGACGAAACACACGAGTAGAGAGTGTGAGCTGCAGTTTTGTAGTTGTTCTACAAGTCTTTTTTACATCATCACTTTCGACGCAGTGTCATGCAATTGTCGATTGTTCCTAAGTAGACCAAAGGTTTGGGTCATTCTCCCTGCTAGCGATACTGGTAGGCAACAGTGCCACCCCTGGCGTAGTAGCGCATCCTTCCGCAACACGAGATTTCGTCGATACTCGATCCCATTCGCGCTCCTACACCTTTAACAATTCAATCCAATTCCAAACCCAAGATGACTTCGAGTAAAAAGCGTAAAGCATCGAAATCCAGTCCGGCCGGCACCAAGAAAGTCAAGAGCCAGCCCACAACATCTACACTCACGGATCCTCCAGCACCTCGCCTCAAGCATCAGCATCTGCACCACAAAGCCATCTCCCTCTACAACAAAAATGCTCAAACACCTCTGCTTAGCCTACCTCGCGAAATCAGAGATCAAATCTGGATGTACTTATACGGCAACCTGGTCTTGCACCCTACAGACAAATACAGCACAAATTCAGCGCGCCGCAACGTGCACCCTCTGACCTTCAGCATCTGTGACGCGCCGCACACACCGAAAACCCTGTACGAGCTTTCACTGCAAGGCGCATCGTCTGATCCCAGCACGCCCCTACCTTCCAAGTATTTGAGTAATGGAGAAGATGGAGCAAGCACGTGGGCAGCACCAGAGCTTCAGAGTCACGACTTCTGCGCTAAGAGCTGGCAGCGTGGTACTGCGCACCATCGCCACCTTCCCACTGATGAGGTGCTCAAAGTGCCAATCGTTTGCCGCCAGATGTGGAATGAGATGTCGGACACGGTGTACGAAACGTGCACATTTGGATTTACCAGCTCGGATGACTTCTTCAATTTTCTCTCGTGTCGCAAGGCGGGACTTGAACGCGTACGGAAGGTCATGCTGGCGCCCGAGATAAAAACCTATTATTCCAACTGCCTGGACGTGTCGGACCTGACGTGGTGGAGCTTAAAGCGGCTGAAGGGGGTAAGAAGCTTGGATCTATGGGTTGTGTGGCAAATAGACATGGACTACACGCGCGGGGAGGGCGTGGATACGTGGTCGATGGAGAAGAAGGGTGGTGAGCTAGATGCGCGGGGGAGGAAACTACAAAGTCTGGTGAAGCAACTAGGAAGATGGGATCTGAAATGCGACTCAACAAGAGTACTTGTAGATGTGAGAGGTCATGGGAGTGATGTATCTTTGTGGGCTCAGCGCTGTATACCTGTAGCTGAGAGAGTGCAATTGGCAAGGCAGGTCAAGGCGGGCTTGCTTAGACAAAGGCCGAGGAGATGCAATGAACACAAGTGTACGTCGAAGTTGTAGTATGCTAGAGGCATGCTGACGCCCTGGCAGCGCAACATGTAGGTGTAACTCATAGCGAAAATTTCTTTCCAACCAAGATTACCCACAGATGTCCATGGCATATCCACGTAACAATGATGCATTCTCTTCCACCATCCATACTGGCGGACGTGCCCCACGTGAATTGGTCAACTCACGAGATTACTCTGCGAGGTTGTCTGGTGTTCCATCGCCCGCTGTGTGCATGGTCGAGATCTTGCGTGGAGATTGATGAGCGACAAGCAAGAAGCTGAAAGCGCAGCTGAACGTGCCGATTTGAAAATTGTATGGCGACCAGTTGGTGTGTTGTCACTTGGTAAGTGCGCTGGCTCGTGCAGGCATATGCTCTCAGAATCAACCTTGGTATCTGTAGTGCGACCATATCGAGCAATCGGGTTGAAGGCCGCTCAGGCACGTCCCTATGCGTACCAACATGTAACCCGGAAATGCACTGAGCACTCTAGCAACTGTAATTCTGATACTCGAGCATGTGATAACTTGGTCTACCACCCAAGTCTATCTTTACGACATAAGACAGTATGGCCAACGTTCACGATTTTGCAAAAGGTGACCGGAGACGCTGTCTTCCGCCGAATCTAAGCCTGAGCGGGCCTGTGCACTGGGTGGCCATGCCTGATCCACAGGCTATGGATAGATCGCTACCCAGCTATAGTAGCTTCCCGGACACTCTGCGTTTTGGCGTGATCTCGCAATTGCGTTTACTTGCCGTGTAACCGTGACCCTGCGCGTCTCTAACCACCCTATGTTGTGCAACACTGATAGTCGTGTGGAGACCTATATTCGCTCAACAGAAAAGCATGAGTTGAACAGTGATAATTTCAGTGCTATTTAAACTAACGGTACTACTCATTGAGACATATTGCTTTGATCGAGAATAGCTGCGCGACTTCGGAAGAAGCTAATCGATTTGTTTACGTCGCGCGTGACGGAGCAACAACAAGGTTGTCGCTTGCCACATACATGCAGCATATGGCCAGGGTGCCCCGCCACTGTGGCACAAGGCTGTGAAAATGAGCTGTCACTTTGACCATCCCTCTCACCTTACTGGACCGTGAGCGGCAAAATCGAAAGCGGTGAATGGAATCTGCACGTGGCCGGCAGCGCTCTCCTCAAACAGGTTGTTTAGTGCCATGGTCCGCACCCCGATACCGTGGGTGTTCTCTGCGCTATCAATACAACAACATCTGCGCCCCTCCCAAGTTCGCCCTCTTGTAAACACGATATTTGTCAAGTTGTAAACAGTGACTCTGGTAGACGACACCAGGCCAGGCACCAAACAACCAGCAATCGATGCGACCAAAGTCGAGCCTGTGACCCCGCTCCTTTCGAAGCTATTTCCACGATGGATGGTAATGGCACAGCGTAAGTGACCAAGCCAACTGCTGTCTATTGTTCCTTATCTTTTCTGGCGTTTGCTTGTACTCGTCCCTTGTCTCCCGCCAGGAACCATGCACTGAGCGAGTTTGGTCGCTCTTTCCACGTTCTCATTGCGTTACTACCGCCTGCTGCACCTCGCAAGTAGGTCATTCGGAGCATCAGGCAGAACATCGTAAGTGACAGGGAATGTTTTCGTGTTTCATTTCTGTAGAAACCCCTCTGAAGTAGTTGTCCACTCCAGAATAGGGAACAGCTGACAACAAACAGCCCTGGAGCCATAATGGGCGAGCCCACGTCCGATTGCAACAATGCCAGCGAAATGGATACTTATGTAGCAAATTTGCTAAAAGAAGTGGCGAGGTTGAGCAAGGACAAGGCAGCTGCTCTCCAAGAAGTTGCTGACATCCAAAAGGAGCACGCAGCTACCACGACAAGATACAAAGACATACACGCCAGGCTGACCCAAGCCGAAGAGGCGCGCCTAGGTTTGCATCGATCTGTTCACAATCGCATCGCAGAGAAAAACGAGGTCATTGCAATGAATAATACCTTGACGAAGAAGAATGCCGACCTGATGAAAATCCATGCCGACCTAAGCCACGAGAGTGCCCAAGTGAAGAGCGAGAACGCCGAAATGGTTTCTGCTCTCCAAAGGCGCGACGCTTTCATCGCGCAGCTCCGGACCCAGGTTGCCTCTGCGGAAGAGATACATGACGTGGAGCAGAAGCAGCACGAAGCGGTCAAGGTGGAGCGGGATCGGCTTCAAAAGCAGGTTGAAGACATGTGTCAGACCCAACGCAGGGACAGCCATCGTGACAGGGGTAGATCCAAGCCCCGTTCGAGAAGTCCGCGGAGATCGCCTAGTCCAGACTACCGCCATTCGAGGTACCGAAAGCGAAGTAGAGGCCGATCAGACTATGCTGGGCGTGAGTACCATCGGTACGAGCACTACAACTCCCGATATGACGATCCATCTACACACACTCGTCGCAGAGAGCGCAATCGCTCAGCGTCGCAAGAGCTCTATCCTCCAGCTCCTCATGAGTCCAACCGACTACCTTCACCACGCAAAACACCAGATAAACCTTCCGCTCCCAGCGACAAGGCTCCGCATGACCTTACAGACCCACCGAATACTGGTCGTATACCCAAAGCTCCAAAGGCGCAAATTCTCTTCTCTATGCGACAACTCAACAAGAAATCGCCACCGAAGTCATCGAAGTGGTCGAAGGATGTAAAAAGGAGCGATCATTGCGACCCTGACTGAGAAAGGCCAACCGACCGAACCAAAGCGATTACAGTCATACATCGCACCGGGGAACTGCCAAGTATCACCCATCCTAGTGATATACTGGACTCGGGGGCATTTTATGTGGTATTGCATGACATGGTTCCAATTCTCCAGGGTCGGAAAAGCTTGTTACGGCTGCCGTATACTTGCGAGGAATCTTGCTTGAATAAAAGGATTACACCATCTTGTGAAATTTTGAGTTGCGAGTCATTCCGGACAGTCTGGAACATGCGTGTTACTGGACCCATCGACAAGTATTTCTTCCTGACTCCTGCGGCTTGAGGTTCTTGTATCCAGTGCTGCCAGGAAAAGCTTTCGCTCAACCTGCACTTCTTTTCATGTCTCTGATAGCACCATACCCTTCTATGAAATCACGGTATGCCCTCTGCCGGTAATATTCCCAGTCCAATCTTTTTGCATCCAATCAAAATGCGCCACTTTGACCCCCATGCGTGGTTTGCTTGGCCCGTCGTTGAAGATATGCAGTATTGCAAACAGTGCGAGGAAACCGACCAGCATCGGCGCGAGGATCCATATTGTGATGTAAATGAGTATTGTCGTGGCGACATTCCACGCTCGCGGTCTTGGTGGGGTGGTTGTTGATTTAGACTTCCGCTGCTTGAGTGTGAACATGGCTACGGTGGCGACGCCGAACTGGGATCCAAGTGCAACTCGACTCTTCGACCTGAGTTGTCCTTCTGATGTGTGCGAGTGGAGTCGAGTTTCGGAACCATGGGTATCAGATGTATCCAAGGCTGTCGGTCCTCCGAAGGATCCGTTCGCTACGCCCGGCAAAGAACCCCGGGAGTGTAAGCGGAACACACAGCCACGATCTCGCAACGGAATCGTTTCTCTGGTTGGGAGTTGATTGTGCACAGGCTTTATACTGCACTGCATTGCGGCACAACACCTACGCGAAAAGGTAAACCCCGAGAAGTTCAGCAGCATGGAAGCGAGACAGGGTACTGATTGGACAATTCGAGCTTATACCAGTAAGCCCGGCTAGACAGACGTCCTCGCAAGATATTGCTTGATCCCGGTCTGTATCAGGAAATTTCCGATGGGGGCTGGAACCGTACTAGATCGGAAGCGCAACTATGACGTTACTCCTCCTGGGGTAACACGGGGTATTGAAATTCTCGGATTGGCATTTTGGGTGTGGGTGAGTGCGTCGATATGGCCATGGCGGCGTTCCCATTCGGGTAGCCTGGAGCATCTCAGTCTCGATTTATGCTCGTGGAGCGCAGCCGGTGGTATTGGGACGAAAGTTTGAGTACTGGAGCCTGACACACATCTACTTCAGAGCATAGGTCCGATAGTGCTATTGATGTATCCGAGGAGCCAAAGCAGGCAACCGTCCTAGTCGTAGAAAATCATCGCTCATTGGGAAGTGCAACGGCGAGAGCGATATTTTCGGATAGGTATAGGAACCTCACGCCACAAACAACTGGAAAGGATTCATTTCAAGGTATTGTTCTCTACGGCTCTCCTGATCTCATGGCTCTAGGACCAAACCGCACTGTCTTTTGTGTGCCTCAGCCAGTCCTAGGCACTGGCTGCCCTTTTCCAGTGTGATCTCCTTGGTATGGTTGACGATCTCATCTGGACTCTTGTCGTTCGTTCTTAAGTCTTTCCACTTCATTACCAACCATCCTGGCTGCCAAAATTGACCTCGACTGAACTGACTATCTCGTCCATCTCAGATCCACACTTGTTTGATCTCAGGAACTCCATCAGTAAGAGCTCATTTTCTTTCTCTCCCAGTCGCTGCTCCTTATCTTTCAGTTGCATCTCTTTATTGCGGACTTTGTATTGGAGGCGAAAGAGGGAGTCTCGGAAGTTCACGACATGTGTCTCGACACCATCTCACGACTCTTGAGGTGCAACGGCAGTCTTGATCTCAGATGGAGGCTTAATCTCAGTGCAATATGGGCAAAGATCAGCTGAGTCGGTGTTATCCTGGCAGGCAAAGCGCACTGAGTGGTACATACGATACGGTGGGATCTCGAAGTCGCTGCAGAGAACGAAGGTGACAAGCTGCGAATGCATTTTGTGAAGCTTGTCCATCACATCAACTCGCATCTCTCGAAGCTCCATCATCTTCATATTGTTCTTGGTGATCTCGGTGGGTGTCCATCCTGCTCTCGCAAGCCCTCGGGAAAGTTCCCATTGGGTCTTTGCGGGTTCTGCGGGCTCGGCTTTGGCATCAAATGGCTCGACGGATCTCACTGTAAGATCGACTAGGTCCATGTCAGCATTGTAGGAAGAACGCAATGAGTGGAACTTATGCCGTGGCTGCGTCTTACCGTAAGGTTCTCGAATAGCGTTGCGAGCTCATTATACTGAATGATGGGGTTTTGCGGTAAGATCTTGGCTCTCCTGCTGACCGGCTTGAAGGATCTTGCAGTAGGGTCAATTGGCTTATTGTTAGCATTGTAGCGAGAGCGTAATGTAGGGTTACGTACGCTGCAGATGCCCCTTACTAACAAGGCTCGCCTCAAATGCGGTGTCTGCCGTGACGGGGCACTTCACAGCAGTCTTGTCACTCATGCTGGTCTCAAGACTCTGCAAAGTGAGATCTTAAAAGCTTTCTGGAGAGGAGTGGAGAGAAGAAAGTAAGGTTGCGGCGGGTGGGACAAATTTTATAACGGGAGAAAAGGCGCGTCTCCTACGCTAGCGCGAATGTGAGGGAAGATGCGGTCACTGGAGGACGCGCCCTCACCTTCACCGCGCTCTGCAAACACTTACAAAGAACAGAAAGCCAGTGTCTATCGTTTCTTGGTTGCATGTGTTCTGGACAATGGCCTGTACTGGGAAGTCGTCACCATGCGTGTTGGAGGTGAAGCTGATGGAGAAGACGACAGTCTGGTGAGTGAGGCGCAGGCGTCGCAGCCGTACATCCCATAAAGAGCGGGAAGAAGAATCTTGCGTGTCATTTGAAGGCGCCATGGATCATAGCCAGTATGCTTCCATAAGGAGCTCGTCGACTTGTCAAAGAGGAAGCTAGCGAGGCAAGGACGGCTCCATGAGTGGGAGACGGCATGGCCATTAGAATGGATTGGCTGGATGCGAGATTCCATCTCTTGCCTTTGACTTCCCGATATTGATCCTTCTTCGCATCATCCTGCGGAGTGCCTCCCGTCCACAAATGTCACGAGTGATTCCTAAAGTAGAACGCACCGAGCACATACAACACTGCCCCGCGGACATTCGACGTCCCTTCTTGTCGATTTCACCTAAACATCTCTCCTTTGAGATTCAGCTGGCCGGCACTGCTCAGACAGCGAGTCGATGTTTCAAAACATACCCACGGTGAACACGCAAGACGGCCGCAAGTGCCCGAGGTCGTTTTGGACAGCCACTCAAGCTACATGTGGACACGGGAGCATCAGTCAGGACCAATTGGCAACCTGTCTCCATTTACCGTTGACGGCCAGTGTTTGTAGATGCAAAGTTGGAGCCTCGGTCTGATTCTACGTCGACGCGGGAGCCTACGTACCTGCTCCTATCAATCTGGTGTCCATTTTCGATGGACTTTGCATCCCTGAAACGCTTGCCCGTCACCATTGATGCAATTGGCCTTGCCTGCTTCGATTGGCCAGTTGACACATATGCACAGCGTCGCTTGAGGTTTGACCCGACGTCGCCTATCTAGCGGCGCTCGTTTGGACGGCAACTCGGAGACTCCGAGTACCACACTCGACAGGCATCACACGACGTATTACCTCATGGAATTGCTCGGTCTGAGGTCAATTGCCATCGCAATTCGTCTGGAAGGCCACGACCACACTCGCAAAAGGCCACCGTTGTGAGCAGTACATGGCACTGAGGGGTCGTCGGTTTCGAATCTTGTCGCCGATGCAATTGGCTACAAACAAACCACAGGGCAGAAACAACGGCATACCGAGGACACGGGATACCCTGGCCGCGAGCGAGTATCTGTGGAGAGGCTGCACTGCCATGGTCGGGATACCCTCGTCGCACGCGCCACAGCCGCCTCTTTGCAGCTAGCAGCGCCGACTCAAGCGCGCTAATACCGCCTAAACTCTGGCACCGAACGGCGACCACCCTTGCGCCGTGCACCGAGGTAGCCATGTGGCTCTTGACCACCGCAACCGCAGAAGAAGCCCGCGCGAAAAGCGGTCTCAACTGGAGCGAGTGGGCTAGGTTCTACGTACGTTGTCTCTTTCGCCCGGGAATGGCACCGTTCCCCCCTGCCGCAGAGCCTCAGCGGCGCCGGCTCGGTCCCCGTCCCCGTTAGTCGTGATCGTCTACAAAATGGCAAGGCACTGACCCGCCGGGGATTCACAGGCATTCGCCAAAGAAGAGGCTAGACGGCTGGCTTCCGAGCACCCCGAGTGGAACTGGACCAATGTGCCCCAGTACGAGAAGAGCAGAGTCCGCGACAGCATCAACGGCCAACTGCGCCGCGAGGGCATCTCGCCGCTCGGCGAAGACATCATACGATGGCGCATGTCGATATGTATACGCGACGTGAAGCAGTGGGCAGGTGAGTCACCGCTCCCGCGCCGTCAGCCTCCTAAGCTTATACTGACACCACGCAGTCAACAAGACGTGTATGCCGAAGCGCAATTCCACGGCCGCCGGCGCCGCGGGCTCGGCCTACCACCAAGTGCCTCCTTCAAGACCCTACGACCCCGTCCGCGACTTCTGACGCTTCCCCGCGCCGCGGCTCTCAAGACTCTGGCGTCTGCTGCCTATGAGCCGGCCGCCGCGGCCTCCGGTACATACTGTTCGTTGCCAGTTGTAAGGCTGCTTCCGCAAGGCGCCTATGCAACATAGCACGGGAAGGACGGGCACCCGATACTCCTCAGTATCGCAGACCTCGCCCTTCCACAGGCTCGGGAAATGTCTCTCCTTCAGACCTTTTCCTTGCCTTTAATGCCCTGTACGACTTTCACGGTGGATTCTACGCGTTTGGACATGGTAACGGCCGCTTTTTCACAATGGCACGCGAGCTGGACGTCCCTCTTTTGCATTTTTTCACACTGTATTCCCTTCTTTCAACGTCAATGTGGGCAGTATCTCGAACACATCACTCGTCTGTTTTCGGTTAGAACCAACACACCCTCTGACACTACCACCCGCACTTCAGCAGTCACAGCGAAGAATTTCAACCGGGTAAGCATGCATGCTACCTTATCTCTACTCCCAGAACCGCACTTCGGTCAATTTTTCCACCTCCTGATCCAGTAATTGGGCGAGGCCTTTGGTCGCCCGCCAACTTGAACAGCACCCAAAACAATGCTCAACACAGTCGCAGCTTTCGCCGCCTCAGAATTGAGCGCATCTTTTTTGCCTCGGTCCTCCCCTCTCACTCTAATTACCCCTCTCGCTTTGTGTTACTGCTATCAGCTTGAGCTGAGTGACATGCTGGTGGCCTTAAAGAGGGGCATGTCAGACTTTACTTCGCCAAGGGCACTGCATATGATGACGCCGCAAAGACACACCATCACGCCCCACCTCCGAGTTCACATGCGCTGGAGTTGTTGGGCACCACTGCGTCGATACGAGCTTGTTGAGCTTGTTTGTACGTCGTGGACATGGTCATTGGCGATGCGTGTGCGTCACTGCTGAGGAGTGTGCTGCGAAAGTGCGAGGAGGTGGAAGAGGCGTGGTCACCTGAGATTGGAAGGATCTCAGGTCTACCATGATGCAATATGGGCTAATGATTCAAGTGTTCACTTGGTCGCCTCGTTGCGTATCCACCGGAATGCGGCCGCAGCTTCCCAGCTAAACTGTCGTCGCGAAGTGGACAAAGCATTTTTTGAACGATCTAGTAATTGATGTAGATCCGCCCTTCATACGGATGCAGCCTCTCTTGACTTGACTCCGGATATGAGCTCAGTAAGAGCTTCAGATCACCCACTTCTGGAAGCGGCTGTTGTTCTTCAGTGAAATTCGCCGCTACCAGCGCAGTCTTCTCCCGATACTGCTTCTTGTACATGAAGGTGTTTAGATTATCCGCATCCAGCAGCTCAAACGCACCGTAGACGAACACATCCTTGTGGTCCTTGCGTAACCGTAATAGCAATTTCCAAAAAGACAATACACTATTCGTGTCCTGCTCCTGGACTTCGACGTTGATCTCCCGATACAGATCATGCGCGCGCATCCACGGCCGGCCGTTCGAGAAGCCACCATTAGCAGTTGAGTTCCACTGAAACGGCAAGCGCGCATGATCTCTAGCCATGAGCTGCAGACCACGCATGATCCTTTCTCTGCGCGTGGGATCCGTTCCGTCCTCTGATAGTCGCACCGCTTCCTTCCAGTAGTTCTGCGACTCGACGTCTTTGTACTCTTCGATCTCCCACTCCCTTGGGGCATTCACCATGCCAATTTCCTGTCCCTGGTACAGAAACAGCGTGCCTGTCTGCGCAGCAAAGCACACCGCCAACATCTTCGCGCTCTTCTCCCGCCACTCGGGCACGTCGCTGCCGTACCGCGAGACGCTTCTCCCGTTGTCGTGGTTCTCGCAGAAGACCGTCGTCCACCCGTCCGTGCCTTCAATGAACGTCTGCCACTTCTCCACAATGCGCTTCAGTTGGGGGAGCTTCCATGCCGTGCCGGCGTACTTGTTGTCTGACCCTGGCGGCCCCTGCCCCAGATGTGTAATGTCGAACTGAAACACCATATCCAGTTGTTTCGCTTTTGCGCTCACATAGCACAGCACGCCTCCAGGCTCCGGCGTCATCGAAAGCTCGCCCACCGTGACTACAGGTAGCCCATCGAATGTACTGTACTTCGACAAGACCTCCCCATTCATCTCCCGAATGAACTCATGTATCCGAGGGCCATTGCACCAAAACTGCGCCGCGGGCTGGACGTCGCTTCCCGGCTCTGTAATCGGCGCGTCGCTGAAGTCCACGTATTTGGAGTACTTATTCACGGTGTCGACTCGGAACCCATCAATCCCCTTGTCTAGCCAGAACCGCATCGCAGAATCATATATCGCACGTCGGCAGTCCTCGTTCTCCCAGTTCAGATCCGGTTGACTTTCGTCGTACAAATGCAGATAGTACTCCTGCGTTTCCTCATCCCAGGTCCACGTGGAGCCGGCGAAGTAGCTGCGCCAATTGGTAGGCGGGCGCCGGTTGCCAGCCTCGTCGTACCGCGCGGGCCGCCAGAAGTACCAGTCGCGCTTTGGATTACTCTTTGAGCTGCGAGACTCGCGGAACCACGCATGTTGCGAAGAGGTGTGATTTACAACGAGGTCGAGGATAAGCTTCATGCCATGCGCGTGGCAAGCTTTAATCAGCGCCTCTACGTCTTCCACCGTACCGTACGGCGCGTAGACTTTCTCGTAACTTCCACCAATATGTGTTAGTCGCAGAGGTTCTTCGTGTAGTAATGGTCTGGCTCGAACTTACTCGCTTATATCGTACCCCATGTCCACCTGGGGGGAGTCGAACATGGGAGACAGCCATACTGCGTCTACGCCTAATTTGGTCAGATGGGGGCGTTGGGGAGGGGAAGAAGACATGCCTAGCGAAGCAATGTAGGCAATTTTCTCGAGGATGCCGGGGAGGTCCCCCCACCCATCGCCATTGCTGTCTTTGAACGACGCAGGGTAGATCTGGTAGAAGGTTGCTTCTTTCCACCAGACCCGATCATGGCCTTGCGACATTGCGGGAGTAAGTGGATGCACGGTCAATTTTGGCTTGGCCGCGGGTTTGAGCTACTAGAGGAAGTACTGTCAGGAAGCAAATCTCACGAGGTATACGGTAACAAGTCCGGGCCCGCGTCATCCTGAGAGTAGCAGTTCCGACTGTGAGGGAGAGGTACGGTTGTTGCTCTCGGGCCGACGACGAGCCAATGGGCAGGGAGACATCTTATACCGTGGTCAGCTAGCCTACGATCCCACTTGGCAGTGACAACAATGCCTTCACATTCAGCCTCTCGGCCTTTTGCATGCAAAGCTCGAATCTTCTGAGGTGAGCGTCTTGAAGTGGGACTCTGGAAGCAAGTCGAACTGGACAACGTCTCACATAAGAAGAGTTCAAGATTGCCCTGGAACTTGAGTGACTTGAAGCAAGGCAATGGCAAGAATCCTGGAGTTGACGGGCTGCATGCACCCCCGCAATCCACACTGCACCCCGGCCATCACGCCCCGAACAGGAAAGCTTTCATCTCAACCAGCTCTGCATCCCCAGATCGCCTCGTCCGCATATAACTCTTGTCGCGCCATGATCTCCACAGCTCGACTGTCCTCCTTCCAACCTCCGCCATGGCAACAGAAAAAGACCACGTTCAGGCTGTAGAAGCTGGCGACCAGCACGCCACCGCAGCACCTAGTAAATCCGCCCAACATGCCGCCGCCGACGAGAAATCCATGTCCCTCCTGCAGTCCATCAGACTGTATCCGAAGGCGGTGGGCTGGTCCGTGGTTCTCTCCAGCGCACTCATCATGGAGGGGTACGACCTCGCGCTGCTGGGGAGTTTATATGGAAGTCCGCAGTTCAATCGGAAGTATGGGAGGCTGAATGTGGAGACGGGGAAGTGGAGTGTGCCGGCGAATTGGCAGAGTGCGTTGTAAGTGTCCATAACATATCATACGGTGATTTGGTGCCACTGGTCTTGCACGTGTACCACACCAGCTGGATGACTTTTATGCCTCCCCTCCCAAGCGCGAAAGGCGGACGTGGAACTCGTGCTGATGGGGATGAGGTGGTAGATCCAACGGCGCGCGCGCAGGCGAAGTCGTCGGCCTCGTCCTCAACGGCTTCGTCAGCGAGCGCTTCGGGTACCGCAAGACGATGCTCGGCGCGCTCGTCTCCATGACGGCGTTCATCTTCGTGCTGTTCTTCGCACCCAACATCCGCATCCTCGTGCTCGGCGAGGTGCTCTGCGGCATCCCCTGGGGCATGTTCCAGACGCTTACGACGCAGTACGCCAGCGAGGTCAGTCCGGTGCAGCTAAGGCCGATTCTGACGACGTTTGTGAATATGTGAGTCATTGTGAGAGGGAGCGGGAGGGAGGAGCGGACAAGGCTAAAGGAAGGCAGGTGCTGGGTCATGGGTCAATTCATTGCCGCGGGCGTGAACCGAGGGTGCGTGACGCGCGAGGATGAGTGGGCGTATAGGATCCCGTTCGCGATACAGTGGATCTGGCCGGTTCCTATCATGATCGGTGTAGCGCTCGCGCCGGAGAGCCCGTGGTGGCATGTGAGGAGAGGTGGGTAAACGGCTGGGTGCAACGTGGCTGTGGCTTTCCCGCAGATCGAGGCTTCTTTCCTGCTTTCTGCCCATCCTGTCTCGACACATGCTGACTTTCCACCTAGGAGACCGCGAGGGCGCGCGCAAGGCACTGCTGAGGCTCACGTCGCCCGAGAAAGATGCCAGCTTCAACCCGGACGACACAATCGCCATGATCGAGCACACCAACGACATGGAGAAGGAGATGTCGGCCGGCACGCGCTGGGGCGACTTGTTCCGTGGCGCAGACCGGCGGCGGACAGAGATTGTGTGCTTCACGTGGATCGCGCAGACCATCTGCGGGCAGAACATCATGGGATACTTGTGCGTGTGCACCTCCCGATACCTCGTCGCCTCCCTCAATGCTGACCCCCCGACAGCGCCTACTTCATGCAAAAAGCGGGCCTCCCCACCGTCCACTCCTTCAACCTCTCGCTGACGTCCCTCGCGCTCGGCCTCCTCGGCACCGCCGCCTCGTGGGCCCTGATGCAGCGCCTGGGCCGGCGCACAATCCACCTCGTCGGGTCGTCCACGCTCTTCACGCTCCTGGTCATTGTCGGCGCGTGTTCCTTCTCGCACGCCAAGGCGGCGAACTGGGCCATCGGCGGCCTCCTCATCGCCTTCGTCTTCGTGTACGACCTCACCATCGGACCCGTCACGTACGCGCTCATCTCGGAACTTTCCTCGACGAGGCTGAAGGCCAAGACGATTGTGCTGGCCAGGGCGCTGTACAATGTGTCGAACATTGTGGTGAATGTGCTGACCAACTATCAGCTGGGAGAGCAGAACTGGGATTGGGGTGCGCGGACGGCGTTTTTCTGGGCGGGGACGTGTGGGTGCGTGGTGGCTTGGGCGTGGTTCAGGCTGCCGGAGCCGAGGGGGAGGACGTATGGGGAGCTGGATGTGCTGTTTGAGAGGGGGGTTGGGGCGAGGCATTTTTCGGACGTCGTGGTGGATCCGTTTGTGAGAGGAGCCAGGGAGACGACGCGGGTGGGAGCGAAGGAGCAGGGCGGTGTGTTGTAAAGGAAGTGCTGGAGCGGGGACCTGTGGTACCTCTGGATGGGTAATGCAGAAGACGAGGGTGGCCATTACACGTAGCCAATGCGCCTGGGGTGCTTGAAGGTGTCGGTGTGGATTCGCAATGCTATCCGGGTATCTATCCCAACCAGTCCTAACGCCTTCGCTGTGCATCAATCCAAGTCCCAAAGCGCTCTTCTCGCTCACGCAGAGCCCATGACCAGCCACCCGTTCTCATAGACGGGGTTCGCAGGTGCCGCGCAGCCAGGACAGCTCGCGTGGTCGCAGTCGGACGGCTTCGTGACATCGTACTCGTCCCAGGTGACGGCGTCGTCCTCGTCGTCGTCTGCCATGGCCACATCGTCGTCCTTGCTCGTCTCATCCTGCGCCTTGACTTCAACGTCTGCAGCTGGCACCGCCTCGATCCGCGCCTCCGCTTCCCCAGCCCTGGGACTCGCGTCCTTCTTCGCCTCGTCCTTCGCCTCTCCAATCTTGCGAAAGCGGCTCCCGCCCGTCGCCGCCGCGGGCGCGCCGCCAACCTTCCTGAAGCGCGGCCCCAGCCCCTTCTTCGCAGCGTCACCGCCCGGCTGCGGTAGACTGCGCATGTCGAGGGGGCCCTTGGAGCGGGGCGCATCCGAGGCGCTTGCGTCGGTCAGCTTCTTCATCTCGGCGAGGCGCTGGCGGTGGTTGTGGTCGTAGGAGCGGAGGTGGTTCTCATAGTCGGTCTGGCGCGGGTAGCCTTTGTCGCAGATGGCGCAGTTGAAGAGGTTGACGGCGTTGGGGAGGGGGGCGTTGCGCGGCGGCATGGTGGCGGCGGCGGTTTGTGCAAGCGGACGTGGATGCTGAGTCTGGAAGCTGTGTCACGCTCCGGAGGATGCGCGGTGTGCGGCGAGGCAGTGGTGCGAGGACCACGGGTGTGTTGTAGCGCCCGCAGCTCATGAGGCTCCGCAGTCCCAGCCGCGGCACAAGACCCTGGTCCCCTGCGCCCTCGCCCAGGCCTGCGCCGAATCAACGTCATCCTCTTCTGCAACATTTGCCGGCAGCATCTCCTCGCACACGCGACCGCCGACCATGGCCAACCACGCGCCGGACATGCCGCCTGTCGCCGACGACGACGACGCCGGCGTCATGGGCCTCACCCACGTCGACCCCTCGCCCGTCGACGAGACGCCCGTCGAGTACAAGGAAGGCTACTTCCCGCCTGCGCAGGCCGCGCGCGCGACCACGCTGGGCCTGGGGCACCACGGGCCTGCATACTACCGTGCGTCTGCTGCATGCACACGCCGACTTGGACTGCAATGCTAACCCGGCCAGTAACCCGCATCCAGCGATACTCGTCCTACGCCTTCACCGTCTTCGCCGCGCTGCACCTCACCAACACGTCCCTCGTCCCGCTCCTCGCGCGCTCCGTCCCAGAAGCCAACCGCTACCTGCTGCTCACCCGGCCGTACTACCAGTCCGCCGTCGCCGAGCCGCTGCTCGTCGCGCTGCCCCTCGCCGCCCACGTCGCGTCGGGCGTCGCCCTGCGCTTCTACCGCCGCCGCCAGGCCCTCGAGCGCTACGGCGCCGAGACGCACACCGACAGGAAGACGATCCCGTGGCCGAGCCTCAGCGGGACGAGCGCGCTGGGCTACGCCCTCGTGCCGCTCGCGGGCTTCCACGTGTGGACGGCGCGCATCCTCCCGCCGTACATGCACGGCGACAACAGCATGATCTCGCTGTCGTACATCAGCCACGGCTTCGCGCTGCACCCGCTCGTGTCCTTTGGCGGCTTCATCGCCTTGGTGAGCGTCGGGACGTGGCACTTTGCGTGGGGGTGGGCCAAGTGGCTGGGATACACGCCCGCGCAGGCCTCGCCCACCGAGTCGCGGCGCCACCTCACCAGGAAGCGGCGCTGGTATGCCATCAACGGCGTCTCGCTCGCGCTGACGGGGCTCTGGCTGGCGGGCAGCCTGGGCATCGTGGGGCGGGGCGGGAAGACGGGCGGCTGGATCGGCCGCGAGTTTGACGAGCTGTACAATGCGATGCCGTTGATCAGATGGTAGATGGATGCGAAGGACGCGGCGACGATACCCCACGTACATACTGCTTGCATTATAGATTCGTCTCCTCACCTCAGCCTGTACTGACTCCGTATTCTCTACGCTGCGAGTCCACACGAGGACGTAGACGACGTGGTCTGCCCTCACCACCCCAGGTTCTCCTGGTCCACAAAATCATACACAAACACCCTCTCCAACAACGGGTCCGTCTCATTCTTCAGCTTGTCATGTCCCTCCGCCTTGTCAAACTCCAGTCTCGCCGCCTCGCTCTGCGCTCACACATCAGCCTTGCCCTTTCCCCACCGCCACCCATGGCACGAGGGCAGACGTCGACCTACCTTGAACCTCACCACAAACCCCGTATCCCACCCCTTGTCCCTCTGCACGCCCGTCAGATTCAGCGGCGTATCCAGCGGCCGTCCGCCCCGTGGCTTCTCCGCCAGCAGATGCGCGTACTCGTCGTACAGGGCGAGAACTGCACCTCGTCGTCAGCCCTTCCGTCACGTTTCCCAGCCGCCTTGTCTGCTCCCGCTGCACACGCTCAAACCGTGCACGGCGAGAGGGAGACGCGACGTGCAGACTCACACGCCCCCGTCCGCGCCCCAATGTCCCCGGCAGCCACCCAGTCCCGGAACTTGAAGCACGCAATCCGCGTCACCGTCACGCACTTCGCGGCTTCGGCGTCCTCGCCCATGGCCATAGCAACAGCAATGACACACGCCCAAAATGGCGCCGATGGGAGGTACATCAATCGGTCGCGCGTCTGATGGTCTCGTAGTCGAGTCCAGCGCACTCCAAACTTCACTCATCCCCCACCCCCCCCCCAAAAAAGGGGTGCGCTTACCCTCCCTCCTACGTACACAGCACCATGCGTACGTAGCACGAAACGTACGTAGCCGTTGTCGTGGCCGTTGTCGGGTCGTACACGGCGACGGTCAGACAGGGTGGAGATCCGGCCCGGTTCGGTTCGGTTGGTCGTACTGTATACACGACGCGACATTCTGCACGCAATGCAACGCGAAGAATGCGGCATCGCTGGGGCATGGCATTCCCGCCGGCAGGGCCGCAGTCTAGACTGCTTCTGCAAGCCGTCGCCTGGTGTCACTGCTGATCCATGGATCCACACTGGCCCGACGTTGGACAACGTTACATGCACCCATCCGAACGCGGTCATGAAGCTGCAATGTATTTATTGTCTTGTCATATCAAGTTATGTCCAGTGGCTGGCTGCACCGAGCCCAGAGAGTCCGCCATACACAACCCGTGTACATGTCCCGTCAGAGCCGAAATGTGTCTACGCCCTAATCGCCGGCCTCGACAGAGCCGAAATGTACCGTAGAATACTGTGACCACCGCCCAATTGATCGAAAGACACGCAGATAACACTGAAACAGATTTTGGGCAGGGGAAACAAACGCACGTGTTAACATACATACCTTGTCTCTGCGCATGCGGAGAAGCTCAAAGTCTGGGAGAGACAAGACATGAACCACCTCAACGTCGAAACGCGCTCATGGGTCGCTTGACCATCGGAGGCTTAACGACTGCCGTCCTCGGTGCCAGCTTCGGCTGAGGAAAAAACTTGTGAGACAGGGCTTCTTTGGGTTGCATGCGCTTTTCAGGGTTGAAGTTCAAGCATGCACCCAACAAATCGACAAAGTCGTTAAGTTCTCTCTCAGGCGGCAGGTTGTCTTGGGACATGCCGCGAGTGGCATCGTTGATGCGGCTCTTCAGATCTCGAGGCACCTTCTTCTGTTGCTCGATTTTACGCACGGTGACCTGGTAGGAGTTAGCAATGGACCGTGATCTACCCCGTACTTCACATACCTTGCCTTGCTGATCGACTTCCTGGCTGATGAATTTTAGCGGTGGCCCAGCCTCGAAATGCTCCAGGACGTTCTGCAAAAGGCCCTTCTTGAGCAGTTTCTCAGTCGGCCATCCGAGACAGTCCATAAAGGCCTTGATCATCTGGTTATTTGTGCGACCTGTGAACAAGATCTTGCCCGTCCAGAGCTCGTAGATGGTGCAGCCAACGGCCCACATATCGATGCCGTACCCAATGTCTAGTCCAAGAATGATTTCTGGAGCACGGTAAAAGCGACTAACAAGATACTCTGTTCGTTCCATGACATCCCTCTTATCAACCGCTGTGCCAAAATCGCAGAGCTTGATTGTCTTCATGTCTGGTGAGACCAGGATATTGTCGGGCTTCAAATCGCAATGGACGACCTGGCAACTCACAAGATGCTGCAGCCCGACAAACATCTGCCGCGAATACGACCGAACAGCCTGCAGTGAAAGTCCGTGGCCGTTCGTGTTCTCCTTGAGGAGATCCCGCAAGTTCTTCGACATGTGCTCGAACACCGCGCAAAGATGACCCTTGTGGTCAAAAGAGCTCAGCAAACGGATGACATGGCGCTTGTCCTGCGGATCCGCGTCATTGACCTTGCGAACAAAGTCCATCTCTTTCTGACTAGCCTTCCGCATGAGGTCGTTCCTGCGAATCATCTTGATGGCAACTAATTTGTGAGTGTTGTTCTCGTCTTGGATCGAAATGTCTTCGGCTTGCGCGACGTTGGCAAAAACACCTCGACCGAGGTTCTTGATCATCCGATAGCGACCACCGTTGACGAGCTCATTCGCAATGAGTTTGTAATAACCTTCCGCGTCGTCCCAATTATCGAGAAGCTTCTCGTCCAACACCGTGCCCTTTGCAGCGTCCGCCGCCTGCTCTGCCACTTCTGCTTCGGTTTCTTCTTCATCCTCGTCTTCATCGAAATCAAACATGTCGAAATCCTTCTTCTGCTTCTTAACAGGGCCTACTTTTTCGGCGGGCAGAGTGGAGAGAGCCTTCGGGTCAGTTTCGTTGTAAGCGTCCGAGGGAAGTTCTGCTTGGCGAGCCTTTCGGGCGGCCCGATCGCGGTCGTCGAGCATGTCCTTGGTCGGATCGTAATCTGCGGCGGAGGGGCTATTTGCTGAAGGACTGTTTCCCTCGCTGATAGCCCCTGGTTTGTCTAGAACCATGACATCAGGCGATGCAGGAACAGAGTCTAGGTCGCCTGTTCGAGGAGAGCCCACTGGTGATACCGGGCTCCCGAATGACGCCAAAGGTGATGCAACATTGGGAGTCGTACTTTCGGAAGCATTAGCAAGAAGCGCTTGATGAAGTAAATTGTCCTTTGCCTTATCCTTCTCGGAGGCTGCTCGTATAGCTGCCCACCTGCGGCGTTTCTCCTCGCGGGTCTCTTGCGCTGGCGCTTGCTCCTGTACAGCGGGCTCGAAGGACAAGTCGGCCTCTTCCGGTGCTTGCGTCCTGTGTGGCTCAATTAGCAAATGCCGACCCTTTGAGAGCGCAAAGACTGACATTTGAACATCACCATCTATGCTGATCTGAGACGTAGATGTGGTTCGTGATTTGTTCGAAGCAGCCGAGACTTGCCCATTTCTGCCCACTCCGTTTGAGCCTTGCAGGTCGCGCTTGGTGTGACTGCGACTGTCGAGCCGCGAATTCCCTAATGGCCGCAAGTGGTCACGGAAGTCAGGAATAGTAGGAGGGTGCTCGGTCTCGTATGACAGGGGCTTAGGCTTCCGGTCGTTGAAAGGACCACCTTGTGCCGTCCGAGAATCGTTGTAAGGTGCATCGGGCCTATGGTCATTGTGCCTGCTGCGATCAGTGTGAGGGCGCTTGTCGGGCCGTCCTCCGCGCGGCGGCGAGGCCTTGCGTTTGTTGTGTGACCGAGGGTCGTGATTTCGGCTGCCTCCGTTGCCCTTTGCGGCGCGAAACGGGGATGGCGATCTGGAGATCTGGCGCGTGTCGCGCTTAGCTCGGTATGGCGAAGGTGAACGGTCACGCTTCCTGCGATATGGCGATGGGGATCGACTTGGTCCTCGACGATAGCTGCGGCCTTTGCTGGTTAGCAACAAAGTCGTAGACACGCTGTATTTGAAGCACACACCATAGTCATCCGCCGCTCCGTCTCCTCCAAATGCCCTGCTAGAGCCGTTAATCGTACGTTCGCGGGACTGGCTGATGCTGTTTGCCTTCTGCTGGTGTTCGACTTCGCCTTCCGACGAGCTCGCGCGCGAGGCCATGGCGCCGTCGGCTGCTTCGAGCTCCTACAGGCGGATGGTTTGGGTATGGTGCGTCAGCTTGCTTCTTCCTGTGAGAACAATTGAGTGCCTTTGTCACTGACTGTGTGTCCCGAGCTGGAGTGTTCCCAACCTGCCCGTTGTGGTGCGGGTGCTGGAGGGGACACGCAGAGAGGAGACAAGAGCGAGTCGCGACCTGGCTCTCTGCACGCTGAAAGTGGACAGGAGTAAATGGTACAAGTGAACACGTACGGTGGGTGCGATCGTGGTGGGGAAGTCGCGGTCGCGAACTTTGGGGATGACGTGAAGGGTTTGAGACTAGCGTCAGACAGCCAAGACTAAGCGCCGTCACGTGCACTAACGTTCACTGTCACCAGTGCACGAAACATCAGACTTGCGCATCACGTCCATTCCAAGGGAGATGAGTCATATCGGAGAATACGTGCTGAGTCTTCGCGAGCGGACTGTCTACGCCTGCGACCGTGCCCGGTCTTCCTCGGTACCTGACCATAGGAGTACCCTCTATTGCCAATGTGGAGCAAACTTCACTTGCATCTGATCGAATTGCGAGCGTATCGCTGTGTTACATACGGATGGCCGAGGCGAAGTTCCCGCTGGACCCTTAGAGATCATGTTCAGAGCACAACGTCAATACGAAGCGAGGTGGTACAGTGGAACACCGACCCCTAGGCCAGGTGGCACAGTTGACCAACCGCAACGACATGTCAACCTCAAAGACAAAGTGGGAACAATCTCGATCATGTTCTGTGACACTGTGGACGGCGGAGATAGGCGCGTGCCCAGCCCTCGACAGCATCAACAATGAAGAAGCTTCAAGTTCCCCAGAACTACGTGTACCTGCAAAAGCATTTCCGTGACTCTACGTTTTAGGTTTCACGCGCATGGCCGTTTATCACTAATGCGTGCTCGATCCCCGGACATTGCCGCCAATCTTGCAAGTCCTTGGAAGGCTAAAGATCGTGGTCTGGGCCGGGTGATCGTCAAACCTAAAACTTCCTTGGGTATCCCGACTGTACGGCTTCACGTCGCACGCTAATGCCCGAGCAGCCATTATGAATCGTTCATGTAGACTCAATGTTTGCCATTCAGGCATTTGCGGGTCTTCAAAAGCAGCAGTAGCTGCTGACTGCAGGGGGTATTCGGCCCTGAACTCAAGAGGATGTAATTTGGGCGGTACGGGAACATACGGAAGTGTAATATTGGGTTTCAAGTATGAAGATCTGATAGCAAGGTGGTGCTCGACTCAGCCTTGCCCAGCCTTTCCGAATATTGTCGGTGTAGTGGATGCGAAGGAACACAGACCCTGCCACACCCGAAGCGTGCAGCGGAACGTGCCGCGGGAAAGTCGAAGTTGTCCAACGCTCTGTTTCGGATCAGGGTCAGATATTGGCGAAGCGACGATCAAGGTTGCCCAACAGCGCCCAATTTACTTGGAATTGTGCAAGATCGTCCCGAGAATGGCTTAGTAGCGTCGCGTTCCTATCTTGAGGCGACAAAAAAAAGAGAGAGAGAGAGAGTTGCCGAGGTTACGTCGGCAATGCTCCCGCTATACGCGAGTGTGGCCCAAGTGGATTTCATGCAAGGTATCTGGGACGCTGCTGCTACGGGTGGCGAGATAAACTTCGACCGGCTCGTCAAGCAGAGTACTCGCGTCTATCTGCAGATCTGCGGCCTCCCGTGAACTTGTTTACTGCCTTAACCTGCATAGAGGGCCCTAGATTCTGCGCATAGCCGAAGTAAAAGCTAGCGGTCTCCGGAAGTCAACGGTATCCTGCCTTGTCGATCATTGTTTGGACGAATCGTGAGTGCCGGAATTTGGACGAGCCGTCTTTGTTGGCTGGAGTCCTTGCCGAATATACATAAGTTTCTTGTATAGCCGTTACCAATACATCAAGAAGGACGGGAAAGTGTGTACGCAGTCCACTCGACGTGCATTGTCGTACGATGTTGTAGAGCACAGAAGGTTGGCCACATATTGAGACGGTCCGTTTAAGATACGTGAGACGGCAACTGCAGATTAAACAAGCAAGGATTATAATGCAGTCCTGGCCTTTCAGCAAGTCGTCAGGACACATACAGGAATGATCGTTGTACCTCATGAGGCTGTGTATGTCTAAGCACGAAGTATCGAATGTTTCCGCGCATTGTGGTTCCCAGGGCCCTTGAGTCAGTGACAAAAAACAAGCAGCAACATTGACACCATGCGGGATGGATGAAACGGAAGTCGCAACTAGATACGACTTTTCTCTATATTCGCTATAAGATAGAACACAATCCTCATATTAGGTTATTGGGGGACACATTTCTCCGTCTCGTGATGTGGGAAATGAGGCTGTAAAGAGTCTGACCAATCAGAACCATAGGAGATACCTCCGACGGCTATCAGAGGCTGGTTTGCTTTAAGGTACTCTTCTAACGAGGCCCAAGTAGATGTCCCCTTTTCCATTGCCGAATGCACTGTCGTAGGCTGTTCAAACTCTTCCGATCTCGTATCCACATTGAAAGAATTGCCACGAATTGCCGGACAGATCGTCGGAAGAATAATGCAGGTTGAACAAGGTTTACAGGTGGTAGAGGCCCTAACTTTCTCTCAGATCTATCGAAGTACCAGGGTACAGTTCGAGGTGTTCCGCAATATAGTTCGTTACAAATCGCGAGGCCAATTATAAGGAAACAGGACATGACAGTGGATGTGCCTGCCGTTTGCAGACAAGTGACGGGCGCGTCCTGAAGCCATGTTCCAGGGTCCAGTAGACTACCTGCATGCTAGGCTGGGATTAATGGCCATTGGGTCGCGAACGATGCCACACTAAGTAAAGCAGCAAGCGGATGAGTTCCATGTAAGAGCCAGGACGACTCCAAAAGACTGCTGCACCCGGCACATCTGAAGATGGAATCGGGCTAGCTCAACGTAGCAGGGGACCAGGGGTGAGAGGCTCTTGATCTCGCAATTCAGCTTTGGTGGTCGCACACAGGAATCTACCGGAGCACTGACCCGTCCAACCAGTCGCCCGAATCCGAAGCCTGTTCGGTAGCGAGTACCATCCGAAATGAAACCTCGAAATGTCTTTCCCTTTCAAGGCATGTGAAAGAGGACATCGAACGGACCGTGTAGTCCAGCTCGCGGATGAAGACCATGGTGGTTCTCATTTGCAAAGTGATTTCGACACGCACCATCCGAGCCCCATAGAACTAGAGAACGTCATAGGTTGCATTGAAACTTTGAAAGGTCGGAACGCAAAGACCGATGGCCAATCGTGGCATGAGAGGGGCAAGCTGAGCCGCCGGTCGGACCGAATGCACATACCGGCTCTGACCATAAACATCCGCTTAGTGGGAGACTGTGCTCGACAACAGCCCTGCTTAGTATGACGGTGTTCGTTACCAGGGCCTAGATCGCTGTTGAGTATGCGGCGCAAGGAGCCAAGCTGCAAAGGTCAAGATGGCGCTTGTCAGTTCGCCTGGCTGAGGTCAAAGCCACACTTAGCTCGAATGGCCGTTGAATCCTGCCGTCATCCTGGGAGACTCGAACGAGGCTGAACATTTACACAATCAGGAAGGGATCTTTGCACTGCTGAGCCCGTACAACTGTACTGATGAGGGCGCAAGGAGGGCAAGCACCGGGCAGGGAGGGTGCGAGACCGGAGTCGTCGAGGCCCAATCCCGTGGGGCTTGATTGCAGTTGGCGTTCGCCGTTCGATTGACATCTGCGGAGAGCGCCGGCCTGGCTTGCTACCGTCTGCTCTTCCGACTTCCCCGCGAGGTCTTTCTTTGGGCCGCTAGGCACTAGTCTCGATTTGCATCCACCTCCTCACGGTGTAAGTGAGCTGCGCATTTGAAACCCCGTTCCAGCTCAGGGCGCTTGTCAGCGGCGTAAACGCGAGGGTTGTCCGGCCTGATGGTTCCCATATGCAACGTCCCAGTAGCCGAACAGGTATAGAAGGGAAATCCCCGAAATGCAGGGTGGGCCTGTCGCACGGCATCAGTGCATGGTTTCTGCTTAGATTTCGTCGCCTAGGATCGTCATTAATATAGATCTTCATTCGAATTTCATCGGCACCGATATGATCTCGCTGATGCCTCCCGAATCGGCCAATTCGTCGCCAGGTGAGTGTTCAAGTGACGGATCGTAGGCGTGAGCCGGACTTCACTGACAAGCCAGGTGCGAGCTACTGGTATGGCAGCAGTCTGCCAAATGGCCTCTCAAACAACCTCGACGGGTCACCATCCGACTCATCGAATCCTCGGATGCTGCGGCGAGCTTCAGAGGCGGTGATACCATCCAGTGCTTTTCAGAGGTAAGGCTGCATCTCGTTGAGCTTTCGCTTGGTTGTTGTTACTGTTTCGAGGCCGAACGCGGAAGTCGCAGCCAACCTGTCTCCTGGGTATCCAGAAGACCTCGAAGGAGCCTGTCTTATATATAACGGACCCGCAATACCTTGGAAACTCTCAACCCGGAAACCGGCATCGCACCCTTGCAAACGTGGCTGTCAAGCTCCGCGGAACGAACCATCCATTCACGAGCGCAGCGACGTGAGAGACCTGGGATGCACAGAACACCAATGAACGCTCTCCCCGACCGAGGTACCGACAGCAGCGAGGTTTTTCGCATGTCTGGCGTCGTGATCTTTCCCGCGGGACGAACGCCGTCCTCTATAAAGGCGGGCGCAGCGTTTTCGGTCGAAACCTTGCGAACCCAGAGTAGCGCACTCCACACGGCGCACGAAGGACGAAGGGACTTCTTCCCGCAATGGTTCTCTGGCGCGATTGTTCGCTCTTGGCTGACAATTGTACAGTCAAGAGACAGTGCCTTGGGATGGAATAACCCCGCTCCATCTCGACACCGCTTCAATCCTCCGAGCACAGTCTGTAGCCCCTTCCGCGAATCATAAAGCCCCTCTTGCGCCGAAACAGGGCCTCGCAGGTGCATTGGGCAGCGCAAGGAATCAGCACCAGTCACCCATCTCAGGAACCTACGCCCTGCGCACACCACGTGGGAAGATCACTTCCATAGCATGCGAGAGCTGCAGAAAACGCAAGTCGAAGGTATGCTGTGCATGCCCAGTTTTCGGATTGTACGTTGATTGTTCACAGTGCGACGGAGTTCGGCCCAAATGCAACACATGCCAGACGAAGAATCTCTGTTGCGTGTACGACGTCGCTGAGGATGGGAAAACGACTACACAATTGCGAGCTCACGTCAGACGGTTGGCAAAAGAGCTCGATGACATGAAATCAATTGTATCTTTACTGGCATTGGCTTCAGATCGGAATTCTGCTGCGACATGGGCTAGTGAGCTGGAAAAGAACGGGTTTGCTCACCACTCAGCAGAAGAGATCAAAAGAGCGCTTCAGGTGAGCATAGCCAACCCGGATTTCCAAATCAGCCGTTCACGATTTGCAGGAGCCTGGTAGCCAGCCGGGACCCTTGGAGCAAGATGGTCTCGATACACCCGTGAGCGAACGGTTCCGGCGTCCGTCACATAGTATCGCCGAGTCTTCGTATGACGGATCCTCAAGGGGCGACAGGTAAGGCTACGCCCATCCAGTAGAGTCGAAAATTGCTGATGAGACGAGTAGCCGAGAGCAGAGCCAGCCTGCAATCCCGTTCCAGACCCCGGAGCACGCCGGCGATGGTGCAGGACCCTATCCATACAACGACAACAGTGACTCCAGCAAATTCAGTTTCGAATCTGCCTTGTACTGCAGGACCAAACGAGAGATGCTCGCGAATGGCTGGGACGAGGCGCAGATATTTGGGCGAAATGAAATGGATGTGGATACGCTCCTTCTAGGGTTTGCAGATCCTCAAGACAGCCTCCCAGTTCCGACTTGGGCGAGCAAGATGGTCAACAGAATGCTACCGGCAGCGCCCATGCCGGTGCGACTGGCATCTGCGAGTCTTTTGACCAAGATGATGCGAGTATGTGGACCTCGATACCCGCAGATTAGGAATTCATGTGCTAATGGTCCTAGTGGCTCATCTGGCCGAGTGTCGAGAACTTAAATGCCATGCCGGACTGGTTGATGCCTCTGGCGAGGCCAGACCCTTCGGGATACGATTTGCTCGTTGACCTGATTCCCTGGTGCGTCTCATCGTACGGTTCTGCTCGAATACCCAATACTAACTCTTCAAAAGGCCCCAACTTCGCCAATACTTATATCGACACCGGGGAGAGTTCGCTCTAGGCTCTTTCCTCGGCTTGATCGGGATCAACTGGCCGTATGCGGATGACGCGTGTCATTATTGGGAGATTGAATCGGCGTGCACAAGGCTAACTCCGTTATTTGAGACACATATCAACGACCTGGAGAGCTGGACTTTGGACGCAAAGGCTCTCGAGATCATGCCTCAGCTTGAGGGCCTGGTACCAATTACGAGGTGATTTTAATCACCATGGGATAATACACTGTGTTCGGTGGCCTTCGTCTTCGTCTCCAACCTTCCTTGTACATCCATCAGAGGGTTTTTGGTATCTTTGGCGTTATATGGGCAGCGCGATTTTTTTGGCAATAGCCAGCATGGCGGGTATTTGTGCGCGTCGCGCATCGTTCCTTTTGGAAGGTTTGGCTGTACAATAGCAGGGTCATAGTGGGTGCAAAGCAAAAGCACAATGACGGGGGGACAGAGTAATAGACAGGGACCTGACAAATGCACGTAGCCTTAACTTTGAATCGCTGGTCACAGGGGTCCCGCCTCATTTATACACATAGCGTGCAGTGGGCGTGTTTAGTACTAAGACATGACCGCTTACGGAGATACCGCGAAGTGGAGCCTTGAATTGCTAAAACCGCTAGAGAGAGCATGGGTGCACGTAGCCGCCCCCTTGCCGCGCTGCTCCACCCACTCACTTCCTACAAATCCGCCCCCCCGACACGTTGTGGATCGCGCTAGGAGCTTTCCAAATCGCAGGCATAGTGATGATCGATGTTATAGCTCGAGGTCTGGAAATTCTAGAGCCGGCATTGGCGTGGCCCTGAGGTACGGTTAGTCCGTACTAGCTGCATGAATCGGACATTTGTAACTCAAGCCTTGTCGTAGGCATCACTCTAATCATTGGTATTTCAGATCTGAAGGTGACATTCCTGGGGAAGTCTTGGAAGCCGGACTTTACAAGATCCGCAGCTGGGCGTTTTGAAGGATTTGTGGGGGGATGTCCCGCGGATGAAGCAGGTGTTCCGAGCACCTGGCAGATGGGCTCCGAGGAGCACTGTCTGATTGACCTCCCTATACGGCTAGACCTACATTTTCCCCGTATACACAAGGCCAGCGAGCTAGGAACATGCAGGCTATAAGGAGCTGCATGTTGTTGGCATGCCGCCTGCTCACACCACTCAAAGAATGATTAATGCATCGCCTCATGGTTAGGTCCAAGGCTGAAAGTATTAGTCACTCGACCTTAGCACTGGCAGCTACCACTCTAAAACCTACAACCGGTTCTCAAGTCAGTCCGAATACGCAGGGATGTTCCTGAGGGATTGATCCGATATCCGAAAGTGTAAGTGCAACGTGCCGAAGGCAAACTTCTGCGTGTTTTCAATGATCCACTTTGTTGACGAACCTCCAAATTCTTGGCCAGAAGAGTATTCAACACCAATCAGACGGCTAATCTCGTCTGCTTCTGTTCCCCTGGAGTATCATGATAGAAGGCGACGTTGGTTGTGATACACGATTCTAGACCTTGCAGGGGCAAGGATCTAGATTCATCCTTGGCAGCCTTGCGACAGAAGAGCGCACTAGGCTTACGGTATATGGTTTCACTACGGTTCTCGCGGCAGAGGGAAGAGCTCATTGCCACATAGAGGTCTATAGCGCAGTAAAAGCAACACTTTCAATAACAGCAGTAAAATGCAGTGGCAGGTAGCCGGGACGCATCTTTGACACTCGCACCTCTCTTTTTACCAATGAGGATTACCTTATGAGTGGCCTTGACCAAAAATACATGATTATAAACATGACTTAACATGGCAACTTTTAAAATATAGAAGCCTGGTTTGCCTCAATGATACTGATGCCCAAGCTCGGAACTTCAGCGCTGAGAGCGCGAAGCATATGAAGATAAGTGTCGTTACATCTTACGAAGCTGAACTCTCTGCTGGACTTTTCATGATGATCTACTATTCAGCGAGCTATTACAAAAGTCTGTTGACATACACCCAGCTGATCTATCTTTGCGAAAGCTGGTTAGATAACCTCATCAATGGTCTGGCACTTCTGCGCCACAACTATACCACGAAACTTTGTTGGCTAAGGTCATGGCTAAACGTAGATCTGTTTTGAACGCGATAAGGGGCTTATCATACGTTGTGGGTCTGATGTTCCCCGTGCATTTGAGGAAGCCACCAGATAAGCCACAGTGCCAAAGGTAGTCAGCCTCTGCTGTATGCGAAATAACACTGAGGCGCCCAATACATTAAATCATAAAAGAAGAGCTGGCGCGCGTACGCAAGAGCTGCTTGATAGGGTCAGAAATACCACAGGTAGTTAGGAATGCGTACAATCGATCCTGAAATTCTCTGGAGATGCAGCGTGTTTGTGTAATTGAATGCACCAACTCTCGACTTTCTCTTATCCGGAGGGCTTCTGTAGCTTCTTCGCATTTTGTACGTACATCTATTTCAGGTTACCTAGGTTCCGTAAATTCTTCAATGCGAGATTACAGTGAACAAAACTTATCTCGCAGCTAGCATCCAATTAGTCCGTCGATGCGCATTCATGATACAATACTGTCCTTATGTTCAATCTTGAGAATCAATTCAGCTGAGACAACACAACAATCATAGCACAGTGATGCCACCGAAACAACCGCCCTTCGAATTGTTGACCGTGACATTTTCTCGTTAGTCTCCCGGTCGGCACTACACATTTGAACACGTCCTTCTTGCAGTATACAACTGCAGCATTGCATATGTCTTTTCCAGGTTTACGTCACCATCGACAATTTCGACTTATTGAGCCGTTCAAATGTCCCGGATATTGAGACCCCATATCCCGCGATATTCTCCAGCCTCCGCCACCATCCATGATACAACCATGTCCCTCAAACGCCTGAACCGTATCTTCCCCAAATCGGCTCTCCCTCGTAGCACTCTCTCAAATTCCGGAACCACATTACATCTCTCCCACCCGCCCACTGGCCCTCTTAAAGCGTCTAATTAAACCACCACACGCAGGAAAACGCCACTCCTTAATCACGCATGCACGCACACCACCTCCACTCTTCCCACCCCATCGCACTTCACCGCACCAATGCACTGCATGTCATCTACCAGATCATCGTCACGAAAATATAATATTCTTATTCTTCGCTCCCCTGTCTCACACGCAAACAGGCAAGGAGCAAGGTATCTTAATTTCAACGCCAGCCGCACACTCTACCAAGGGAAAAGTCGCCGCGCAAGGAAGGGGAATTGAGGTGTAAAGATCCGCGGGGAAGAAGAAGAAAAAGAGGAAGAAGAGGAAAGAAGCAGTGATCCGACTGTACAATCTCGCTCGAATCTGCATGTCCACCGAAGAAAAAAGAAGCCCCTTATCCGTTACATCAAGGAACCTCGCTGAGCATGTACTGACACCGCATCAACTACAAGCCATGGAATGCTTCAACTCCATGGGAAAGCATCACCCACCCTATCCGGAAGGAACTACATACCCGTGAAGCGTCCAGTTATCACCAAACCAACCCTTCCGCCTCCACTACGATGTAACTCTTCTGATCCACAGTGCGCTCTCGCTCCCCGGATCCGCCATCTCCCTCTTTCGCCATGCTCGATGGAGCTTCAGCCCCACATCATGCTCCTCTCGCTTGATTTCCGCCAGCTCGTCCGCGAAGTCCTTCTTCCGCTGCTCCACGAGGCGCATCCGCTTGAAGTCCGTCACCATTGGGTTCGGCGGCGCCATGTTGTTCAGGTCGTTGAGAAGACGGTAGACATTGTTCCGCCGGACCTTGAGGTCTTCCATCTGCGACTCTAAGATCTCAATGTGATCAGCGGCTGCGAGCTCCGTGGGTGGCCGGGGGAGGGCTTTGTGCGTGCTAGTGGAGAAGGTGGATTCCGCCCGGGGGGATGGTGGTCCGTTGGAAATCATCGTGTTGCGTGCCGACTCCACGTTAGCGGAGTCCACAGTAGCAGTAGAAGCTATAGAGGCGAAGGATCCGACAGGCTTTCGAGCAACGGCGGAAGGTCGCTTGCGATTGAGGATGGCCGATGCAGCAGATGCCGGTTCACTAGGAACGCGGGACGTCGGTATTGGAGGCGGCGGTGAGGGTGGAGGCGAATGCTGATACGTTGTGCTACTGTTGTATGTTGTCCATGAGAAGCGACTGTCAGGTCCTTTGCTTTTACCACCTGTTGATCCCGGTGTGACTTCCGTCGCTTGCTGTGGGCCCCTTGTTGGAGTCGTCGGGTCAGGTCGTGCTTGTCCCGTTCTCACCTGGGCCTCCTCGTTCGTCGGCCCTGTCGAGACTTGTTTGTTTGTCGGTGTGACGGGGCTGTAAGTGTAAGGATTGGCAGACCCTGGATTATGCGGAGAGGTGGGTGACACGACGTCCCGGGAGAGCGAGGTTCTGGCGATTTTGAGTGGAACTATGGGCTTCATGGGTTCTTCATGCAGGTCGTCTGCGGCTGGGTTGTCTGCGACAGGCGCGGTGTCAGCTCTCTCAGGAACGCGTGCTGCGTTCGTCGTAAGCGAGTTTGATGCATCCTTATCAAACTCTTCCGCGCGGATGGCTGTTCCCGCTTTCCGCACATTCAAAGGCTTGTCGGATGGTTGGTCTTTGAATGGTTTTACAATTTCTGTGCGCCCAGTTGCCCGACTCCATGGCTCATGGCGCCTTGTGTCAACCGGTGCAGGCTTTGTCCCGTAACGATTGGCTCGTTCTGCGAGGGATTGGTTTCTACGCGAATTCCCAGTTACTTTGACATCGTATCCGGTCTCGCGAAGCCGTGCGGAAGGTGGGGATGCACCCTTCTGATAGGAACCCGGAGTGACTCGCGCCGCCTTGCCAGCATTTCCGGATGTTGGTTCGCCCGAATACTCATCCCAGAGCACTTTGCTATTTGGCGCGACTTTACCTCCCCAGAACTTTTGCGTACTCGTGGTCTCCTGGTTTTGAAGGCCGGGGGGCGCTTTGCGCATGACAGGAATATTGCTGCCGCCCCGTGGCGAAGGTCCTCCTTTTCCTCGGTTTTCATCGACGGGAGAAACGTCACGCATGGATCGGAACCTTCGAGGTTGACTGGGATTCTGTTGCTGGTACTCGTCGGGTTCTGGTGAGCTGGGCGGGGATACGTCGAAACGGGCCTCGCCTGCAGGGGTGCGCTGGTCGTGTCTCAAGCCTGGAGAAGGTTGCGAGTAAATAGAAGAAATCGTGGGTACTTGTGACGTTCTGTACTGGTGACCGAATTGCGGGGGAGGAAGATCCGCGCTTTTGAAGTAAGTAAACGATGAGTAGGCATAACAGGTAACTTACTAGGGTTGTGCGGGTGGTGCATAAAATTGGTTACTGGCATTTTGCGCTTGGGAGACGTTAGGGATGTGCCTAAGCTGATCCTCGTCGTAGGTTGTTTCAACCAGTACAGGATTCCCAATCTGTCTGTCTTTGTCGCGAAACTGTCCGTCGCGCATATGCCCCTGCAGTCGTTTCCACATGATTAACCTGGAGAATGCCGAATTAGCGGAGCTCTTGACACAAATGACAAAACCGTCGCACAACCACCACCACTGTTGGCGCCTCCACTTCCACAACCTCGACCACCGTCGGCCTCGCCACCTGTCCCCGCTACACCGCCCACGCATCCGGATATTACAATCTAAGGGCGGTGAGGATTATACATGGACTGGATTATTCCTAATCGAGAAGCGGCAGCGCTGTTCTTCAGGTCCGGTGTGCGAAGATGCCTCCTCAAACGTCCTTTTGCCCACGGCATACTTCACCTAGAGCGAGTACGGCGCGGGGCGTGCCATCTGACCTTTCCCTGTCGTTCGGAAGAGGCAGACGGCGCAGACAAAGGCAAATGGAAGTGGAATCCAGAATAGCAGGCCAAGGATCGAAACGTAGGAAACGGTTGTGTAGGTGTGTTCAGACGCACCATCCAAGTCAACCACCAACGGCAGAAGGATATGGGCGAGGATCAACGCCACGGAATATCCCACCTGCGACGATCCGGTAGCACCACTGATGCAGGCTGGACCTTGACAAGTCCCGTCGTAGAGTCAATCATGACCTGATCCATGGTCGCTGAGGGAGGGCGGATGCCAGGTAGCGACGGTTTCCGGTGTTGGTACGTTATAGGATTGTGATTCCGTAGGAGAATGGGTCGGAGAATTAAATGGTCATAAATGGCCACGTAGATGGCGGTGGTAAGGCAGGGAGAGCGGCATAGAAACAGCAGAAAACTTACGTACCGATTATAGAATTAGTTGGGAAGGTGCAACTGGATCATGGATGCGCGCTGGCAAAGGAAAAGCTGGGGAAGCCACGAGCTTGGGCAAAGGAAGGGACGCAACAGCCGCGGCAGGTGCAGATGAGCGCTGAAGGAGCGGAAGTCAATTAGGTGGCTTGAGGCGAGATTACTTGGTTGCGTTTGCGTTTGCGTTTGCGTTGCGAGGCGCAGCAACAGCAGCTCTCGTGCGCGTGTCCTTGATGACCACCCGAACCTGGAGTACGCACGCAACGTGGGCAGCGTTCGATCAAGTCGATGAAGACGAAGATGTGTTTCTCGAGCGCTGCCAGTCCCAGCGAATGAGGGCTTCTCGAGGCTGCCGAAATGAAGTGTTTCCTGTGTTTCAGGGCTGACGTCGCCGTTTCAAGTGGTGGCGGGGGCCTGCTTCCCGCGAGTGATTCGCAGGAGACAAGCCTCCTAGTCGCGCGCGCCCACCAGGATGCTCGGTAGCCTATTTATACGCTGATTGAGGGATCAGTGGTGGTGCGAGCAGCTGCCGAGAACCGCTTTGTTTAAGAAATACGGTGTGGCTTGTTGATTGTCCGCTGAGGGCGGGCGACGTCGAGCTCTTTTTCCTTTCGCCCTATCCACACCCAAGCCGTCGCGTGCTCAGGGGTGGTAAATGCAGCGCAATGCGGGCTGACTAACCCGTGCGGCAAGCATGCCCTTGGATAGTTTGGCTTGCGGGTGCCGTCCGCTGCAGTAGCGTGGCGTCAGCCTGTGGCATCATTGCACCCCACCATACATCCTCCGGCGCTCTACACTCACTTACCACAGTGTCCGTTCCCCCTGCAAATTGTACGGCACAGAGTCAACGATGGCTGACGGTAACCAAGCCCTTTCTTGAGCATCGCACCAGGCTGACACGGCTGCAGCATCTTCTCCGCCGCCCGCCGCATATGCGTAAGCGTCAACCCGGCTTCACGCGCAGTGCTTTCCGACTGACAAACCTCCAGCGCATCGCCGGTGACCCCCATCAACATCCTCCTCCTCTCGCTCTTCGTGTTCCTGGTCTACCTCCGCCTCAAACCCGCAAAGCCGCAGGTGCTTCCGCGCGCTCCGCCTCCCACCGTCTTCCGCACCTTCACCCCGCCGGACCTTTTCCCATACAATGGCTTGAACGGCATGCCTGTCTACCTCTCCGTTCGCGGACGTGTTTTCGATGTGACCTCGGGAAGGAACTTCTACGGCCCCGGCGGCCCATACGCGAACTTTGCTGGACGGGACGCCAGCCGAGGCCTGGCACACGGTAGCTTCGACGAAGACATGCTGACCAAGGACTTGGACGGTCCGCTCGATGATCTCAAGGACTTGAACGAGGAGCAGTTGGAGGCCCTCCAAGGCTGGGAGGAGCGCTTCTCGGAGAAATACCTTGTCGTTGGCAAGCTTGTTCCTGTAGGAAGTGACGAAGCCAAGGCCGCAGCAGCGCAGCAGTAGACCGTGTTCCTGGGCCTGCAGAGCTAATGCTGAAGAATCCAGGCTTGCGGAACCAGCCAGTCAACGGTAGGAGGAGGGAACTTCGTCGGACATGAAGCACACAAGCAGGATGGAAAAGGCTTGGAACGCGAAATTATGTAATCTACCCTCACGGAAGGATGCATGATTCTCTCGTGGATTGTTTAATCGTGCCTGTGTACTGACTATGGTTGGGGCGCTCCTGATTGGTTCGCTGCCATTGGCCGGCTGCCTCCTGGCCAATTGTACTTCACCAACTTTCTCCCCGATATTCGATTCGACGAGACGGAAGAAATGCCAAAACGCGTCTCAAGTTGCGCCTTGGAGCAGAAATTCATTAATGCATCTGAAATAAGTTACAGCTTCAATAGCACGCGCCATTCTCTCGCATGCGCTTTCCCGGTAAACGTAGCGCATAGGCAAGACATCGAAGGTTGTGGTCCCGCCTTGCTTGATATCGCCTAGTGCACGCTTTCTGGATGTACTGTTTGTGATCACTTAAGAGACGCGTCCTCCCTCACGTTCCGCTCTTCCATCTCTCAAATCTCCCAATTTCTCAAATACGTCAACTTTTTCTTCTGCTTGATTAGATACCTCCAATTTGAAAAATTTGGATATACTTTGAATCGCAAAACTCCACAATGGCGCCTGCTACCGCAAAGGCCACTCCCACCAAGAAGATTACCGGCGCGGGCGTCAAGAAAGCAGGACGACCCCCGGGCAAAGGCCGCAAGGGCAAAGCTAGCCAGGCAATGGCGAAGATGCAAGCCTACTGTAAGTTTCTGCGCTTTTCTCTGTTGGTGATCACGCCTTCAGATCGCGTTGCGACGCGGCACATTGTGTGACCGCAACTTCGCAATAGTCCATCTTTCGGCTGTTGTGTGCCTATCATGGGTGACATGATGTTATGATCTACAACGGAACATCTTGCAACAGTCGAATCGCGTGCTGATTTGGAGTTACAGTCAAGGAGAACCGTTCCAAGTACGAGAAACTGGACTTCAAAGAGCAGCAGAAGAAGCTCGGCGAGGAGGTACGTTCGCGACTTTCCCTCTCAATTTCTGGCTTGAGACGCGTAAAGTCCACAAGCCCATCGTCCTCACAACCTTTCGCGCCTGCGTTGTCACTCGACTCTGCCAACCCCGAATACTAACACATCCGCCCAGTGGAAGAAGAGCCCAGAGAACCCCAAGAACCAGGCCTAGGCCAACACTGCAGATCCGCTTCATTTGCGAAATGATCTGAAGACCATCGTCACCAGCATTCTCGGCTCCAACAACTGCAGCGGTGCTTAGGGCGGCGTTTCTATGCACCGTGGAAGTTTCCTCAGCCCATGCCTTACTCTCCTAACCCCATCTGACGACTTCCTATTTCCATCTTCCAGCACTTATATATTATCCAGCAGCCACCTACCGTCGGCGAAACGGCACGGTCGGGATACTTACCTCTCATCGCGCATCCCCGGGCTCCAGCACTGAACGAGGTGCATGCACGAACTCTCCATTTACGTATAAAGAATGAACCATCTACTTCAATATGGCTGTTTCATGCCTGATGTCTTTCTCCGTCGTGTACCTGCAGCTGCGCGGCGAATCGTGCGCCATTCAGGCTAATCTCTAAACAGGCTGATGCAGGCACCGCAGGCTCGTACGGGACGAGTGCGACAGGATGGATTTGGCGGGTGTAGGTATGCGCGGGTTGGGTTGACGGTGCGTGAGTGCTTGTATGCGTATCTAGGGTCTGCTGGGTGGCTACGGGTTCGCGGCATCTACGCCGCGATGCGTTGCCTGCGTCGTTGCTGACGAGAATGTTCGGAGCTCGCGGTGTCTACTGATAAGTAATAGGAAGCTGTTGTGGACATGTAATAGAGTGAACGAATGATGCACAGCCAAACGTGATGTATGTGCGCCAGCGAGGGCATGCGAACTGTCTATGCATTCTCCTGTACAGGATCAGTCAGTGTGTTTCGACTGATAGTTGAGTACGGATGATAGAGCGCCTTGGTAAGTAAGGGCAGTCTTGGTAAGCAAGATCGATGCACATGAGATTTGATACATACTTGACCTTCAACTGCATGATATAGGCCAAGTAAAACGCCAACAGTCATGCAAAGATGGTGAACATAACACCTTTACTCGAGCAATAGTTGCGTATATAGGTGGATTCGAAAGTATCATACATCATTATCTACATTAAATGCTCATCACATACTATTTACAAAGAATCTCCTCTACATCATGTCTCATTACACGTTCCTGTCTTACTCGCTTTTCTTCCATTTGACGTTTAACCAGCCTGGTACAGACCAAGCGCGACAACATGCGGATTGATCATGCTCAGGTTGAACGGCGTAAGGAACAGATCGCTATCGGTGATAGCAATGAACGCAGTGCCGTTCAACGCAGGATCACCCTCGTACACCTCGCTCGCGGGCTGGTAGGTATAGCCGGAGTTGTTGCCAGTGAGTGTCAGGGGAGTATAAGTGAGGTTGAGCTGCGCGACCCACGCAACGAACTGCGGCTGGCCGGCCGAGGTCGACGTGACGTACGAGTTGTTGGGGCCGACGGCCTGGCCGGGAACGTCCCAGGTGAGGTTGACCTGCTTTCCGGGGAAGGAGAGAGGCTCGGAGCGGTTACGCGCGATGGCAGGGCCGCAGGCGTAGCCGGTGACGTTGAGGTTGACGCAGGACTCATCAGCGGGGATGGTGCTCTTGCTTGGGTCGGCGGTGCGGTTGCCGGTCACCTCGTAGTCGGCGGTATCGTTGGGGGAGAAGCGGTTTGGGTTGGCCTGGTTGACGACGTGCAACGCAGGGAAGTTCTGCCATGCGAGGCGCGTGGTGTTCTCCGGGCAGGAGCTGATGTAAGGCGCAAGGTAGGACCACGCCCAGGACTGAGGGATACCGGTCTCGAACCAGACGGGCATGGGGTGCAGACCAAGCATCTGGCGAAAGCTCATCTGCTGGCGGGCCTCGGTGGCAATGGACTGGGAGAGGAGCTGGCCAACCTCGCGGCTGTCGAGATGGTTGATGAACCCCCATACACCAGACTCGCCCCAACGGGTGAGCTTCTGGTTGAAGTCGATAAACTCGCGAACGGTGGTGAATGGGTAGTCGTAGGTGCACTGGGGCGCAGCAGACTCGCCGAGCATGTTGCTCAGAAGAGTTGCGTGGCCACTCTCTTGGATTGCCATGAAAGCAATGTAGGAGCGGTCCTCAGCAGTGAGCCCGGCATCGAGGAAGTCCTGCTCGGAAAAGACGGCCAAACCATTGTTGAATAGGTCGAGCTCGATCCATTCCTGGTACAGGCCAAGCTGGATCGACTCATAATCGAAATCGCTATTAACCATGTAGCGGGGCTCAGTTCCATTGGTTCCGAGACCGCCAGCAGGCGTGTACGGAATGGGCGCAGGATTCTGGAGTTTGCCATCGGCGTTATAGTAGGTCGCCGTGGGGTTCGGGGGCAGAGGCGCAATGACAGTGCCGATGGTCGTAGGTGCCTGCTCAGCTCCAGTGGTGGTAGCAGTGCCGGAGAAGGGACCGTGGCTGGTGGCACCAGTCAAATCAGAACTTCTCCGCAGGGGCGCAACGGTTCCGGGTGTGGTGAGGATAGCATTAACTTGGGAATCGGGGCCAAAAGTTGTTGCCGGTGCACCAGTGTCCTGGCTGACGGTGACGGGGAAGTCAGCATCGCTGTATCCAGGCACCTGAGGTGCCGGAGCGCCGACAGCGAACGCTGACAGCAGTGTAGTAGCGTAGATGGCCTTAGTGAACATCTTCGCAATTGTCAAGTCGGATGGTGTTGCACTCGATCTGGGAGCACCATTGTTATATGCGGTCGGAGTCGACCTCCAACTGCAGGACTTTCGTCGTCAACGCGTAATGGTGGTCTAAAATCTCCTGCTAATTTAGATCCCAATAAAGAATGACTTCATGACATGCTCGAGGCGGATTAATCGGCAACAGCTTTCCGGAGACCTCAGATGGACGCCACGGCAACGGCCCTGCAGCACGGAAGGACCAGTACTCATCCGTGGAGGTGGATCGCCCGAACAAGTTACGAACGAATCAGATTCGATGCGCGTGTATTAAGGTTGGGCGGTTTGGAGCCGCTGTGGGGACGCGTGGGCGTTGCGGTCAGTATTAACGCCGTGATGTAGGCATGACAGCACGACTAGTAACATGCTCTGTGGCTAGTATCGAGGCAATAGTCTGCATATTGACCAAGTCAGTGGAGAACGTTGACAAATCAGATAATGGCAACAATGCACTCGCCACAGGCTTTGGGCTTTGTAATAATGCTTGTCCAGAGTTCCGATATGGTTTCTATGCTTAAAAAGAAGGTCCCGCGGAGGCTCGACTTGGCCAAAGACCTCTGGTACCTGAGCAGCTGTCACCCAGATAGCATAACTCGAGAAGTGCATGCCGATAAAACCAGGAATTGGACTTTTCGATATTGGAGGACTGCGCGCTGAGATCAACAAGATCTGATCATCAGCTTGCGCAGAAGTGACGTTCGGAAATCTAGCCACGCTAGACTTAGAGTATCGATGACGAAATCAGAACACGCAAACAGTTTTTGAGGGGAACGATACGAGAACCAGGGCCGCGGGGTAGTAGAGCCGTTGTGAGCTGTTGGATGTGTGACTGTGTATTCTCGCTAACTACGAAGTATGCGTGGCATTGGCCAGTTCGCGAGATTTGTCTCTCACCTACGTTACGACCGCCTTCAACGCGCGTCCAGGTCTACTTTGCGCGCGACATGGGGCCCCAGTTCTCGCGTGGAGCGACCTGGTAGCGCACGTATTTTCCTCGATCCTGGTCCTTGCCAAGTCTCTCGTCGAACTTGACGCCGAACTGGACACCCAGGTATGACGGGCCATCAGTTGACCCGCCTCTCGTTCCCGGCAAGTCACCGTTTTCCTCCGAGCTATTCGGCTCCGTGCTTCCTGTCGCAACGTTCTGACCAGGAGCCACCGGCAGGTTTGCGGCCTGTGTGTCTGCCTCCGCGGCAGCAGAGGCGGAGTCTTTCTGTTCATGTTCATTTGGTGTTTTTGTATGCGCGCTGCCTTTCGACATGATGGCGTGACCGGCGCTCGTCTGCTTAAGAGCGTTCTTCAATGGCGCCTTTTGGCGAACCCATTCGAGCATTATGTGCCAAATATCCCTCCACGATGCATCCGTCTTTATAGAACCAGGTCGACAGTGGCTCATGGTCACCCTGAACCCGGCATGCCGAAGCGCACCTCGTACGGCTGCGGTGGGTGGAGCTGAGCAGTGCACAACTCTGGACAACGAACTGGTCGTGGTGAAGAACGGGTGGCGATCCAAAACCCCTGGATCCGCTTTTGGGATCAGTGGATCTAGTTTTTCAGACTCTTTGCCTTTGCTGGCTCCGTCTTCAACACCAAAGGTTATCTCTTCTAGTGCCGTGTGGAGCATGCCCTCGATGCGGTCCATAGTGGGGTACGTCTCACGATCTGCACTCTTCAATTGTGCGAGAACGCGCTTGATGAAGTCGGGATTGTGTAGGGGACCGCCGTACATTGGACCAGACAGCTGCTATCGTTAGCAAGTACATTTAGAACTCAATCGGTACGCTCACATGTGTCTTGAACCCGCAATGCTCGCAGTGTTCATCTGCAGAAGGACCATGGGCGAAGCCATGTTTGTAGAAGGTGCTGTTGTTCTTCGCCTTCTGTTCCCTATGCCGAGCCAGAAACTGCGTCTTCCATGCACCGCAGCCGGCATCACAGTGGTATACGAGCATAGTCTTGCCAGCAAGGAACTTGACATCATTAGGGGATTTTCGCACCCTTACGAAAACTCTTATGTAGTAGTCGATGGAAAGGGAAAGGAGGGGTTCTATAGCCATGCCATACCTCCCAGCTGATTGCGCGATAGCATGCAAGATCAGCCTGAGACCACCCTCATGACAGGAATCACCGGTCAACGGTAAACCACCGTACAAAGAGAATGTCTTCTCTAGATAACCATGGGAGGCGAAAATGGCAGAGTCTGTGCATGTGACGCAAAGCAGGCCATCGTCGTTGATGGCTTGTATGGCTGAATCTATAAAGGGAGAGGCAGTTCCGTATGGGTCCAAATCGATCACATCGTATCCTTTCTTGTCACAGAAACTATACATGTAGGCGATCGCATTGCCAGTGTGTGCTTGGATCTTGCTTTCGAGCTTGTTGTGCCTGACGTTAAGCGCGATAGACTGCGTGGCCTTTTCCGACATGTCATTGGCTGTTACCGAGGTTGTGAAGGGGATCTCATTCGCATATCGCAGCGCACGAAGGCCAGTCGCAGATAGAGCGTCTAGAATGGTGAAGGGTGGTCTCCAGGTAATTTGCTCGGTGGGCTTCCCGACTTCTGTGGTGGCACTGCCTGTGTCCTCGACACCAGTCATGGCAGTATCCGCGCCCTCCTGCACGCTCTTTCTCCGCTTTGCTGCCGACTCTTCCGCATCTGCGACGGCCTCGGTGTCGCCCAGTTTTCTCTTGTTTGCCGCAGCACCGTCGGCTGGTGCCACGAAGGCCTCTGCAGTTAGCCCGTCCTGAGGCCCGCCCTTTTGTGTTTTCTTCTTCCTCTTGTCCGCTTTCTTCTTCTGCTGCTCGTGCCTTTCCTGCTTCCGCAAGATCGAGTCCTCGCCGAAGGTTTTGATCGCCAGCACGCTCAGATCGCGATTGAACTGCTGGATCGGGTTGTAAAAGACTTGCTGTTTCTGTGTATCCTCTTTGGACAGGTTCGGGTCCAATGAGGTGGGCGTGCCGTGGGGCACGAGTATATGCGCAAGTCCCTCTTTGATCGTGGTATATTCCTTCCCTTCATGCTGGACGCTCTGCCCTGCCCGAGGGGGAGCGTCAATTGATATGAACTGCGCCTCGGCCATCTTCGCAGGTATGATCCTAGGTATTTGTACGTTCGAGGGTGGGGTGATGTGTATGGCGCGTCGTAGAGGGTTATCGATGACCCATCGGCGGAAGATACGGCGGGCTGGTAGCGCACATAAGGCGGACGGCCGGGTCAGATACGCGGCCAGATTTAGCTAGCCGGTGTACACGCGCAAAGCAGACGCGTTTGGGGAAAGTTGTGGAGAGATCACAAAGATGGAGTTCGGCGCGATTGCACAGCTCCAAAACTTTTTTGGAACGAAGTTAAGCTTAAATTAAGCGTCTTGGCGCGAGAGGTTCCCAATGCCCCGCGACCCCTCCAGGTTCAGACTGGCGCGTCTAGAACCTGCATCACAGGTCTATGGCATTGCTTGCCTATCAATTGTCGAATATTAAGTTAGAGGTGTTGAGAGCGGTGCGAGTTGCATGAGTTATGGCCAATGGCTTGCCCTAAGCGACGCCTCCGGTCCGGCAATACGACGGTTGCCTGGAATAGCCCCAAAACAGCTACCGTCTGACACCCTTGAGAACGCATAAAGGCTGACAAGGACCCGTCCACTGGCCATCGTGGTGCTGCTCATTGGAGTTTTATTTTCGAAGTCAACGCCACGCTCCGAACACACTCGGCCATGGGTAAAGCGCAGCCAACGCCTGCTCCCTATCGCGACGATCCGGATGCCGTCTCGCTGCACACGACTCCTGAGGACTATGAATACGATGATGCGCCTGAAGCAGGCCTACCCCCATCATATGCGGACAGCCAAGGCTCGAGCTCTAACACCGACACTGCGCCTGTGGTGCACCACATCACTCCTCCCACGGCACGAACCGACCACTCAAAATGGTGGTCGCTCAAGAATGGGAAGCCGCAAGTGCCAGAGACGCAGACACACAGCAATCCGAGGCTCGACACCGATCCTGTCGTTCTCGAGGAGACAGTGCGCAGACTGGCCTTAGAGCCTCCGTACCCATTTGTCTATCTCATGGGAACACACAGGGAGACGGTTAAGCGTGGCGACAAGACGGAGACTAAAAATGTCACCGACTTCAGGATCGTGATAGACCTCCAGCACCACATCAGAAGAGCGGATATGACTTTGAGCACGGTCGAAAATGGCGAGAAAACGCATCGGGGGGGCATAACAAAGTGTCGCGCACCTGGACATAAGCAGGACGTCGAAGTTGGCACCCCGAAACCGGAACTTAGAGAGTGGTGCCACCGTTACTGTGCCTCGCCCAGGATGCTGAGGATTTTCCGTCTGCGCCGTGTTGTATGTATCCCAGGACACACTTATTTCGCTAAACTGATCCACATAGGTGACTGGCTTTGATGAAGAATACCTCAAGCAGCGTCTCGAAGGTCTGATCCGCGGTACCAACTACCGTGGGCACATCAGTGTGACCTTTCCAGTGGAAAATAAGAACGTCGATCTATACACATCAAACCGTATCAATCAGTGGCGCGTAACGACGTGGATCCGCTGGGTGTTTTACCTGACTTTCCTTTGGATCTTCTCTTGGCCTACGCTCTTCTTCGCTACCAAGCGCTACGCAGTTGTCAAGGCAGAATGGCCGTGGTCAACGACCGACAGCCAAGGTATCAAGCAATACTCTTCAATCAGCGAGGAGCAGTGGTTCGAGAAATGGCATGTGGGCATCAGACGCCTTGTACTCGATCGCTACCAGTGTGAGGCGAGCGAGGAAATCTTACGTGGCGTTATCGCGCGACCCGAAGACCCACCTCTCCGCACCGGCCATGAAGGGGTGGATTCGACCATCAATCTGCTTACGCAAGGCTTTCAAGTCGCTCGTGCTCTCTCGAATGGGGGCAACCTGGGACGCGGGATCCAAGGAGGCTGGGGTTATGATACATAAAGGGCTATCGAGTCGAGCACCCATTCCTATTGCAGATTTGTTAGGTATTTCATTGCTCCCATAAGAGAATGTTGGAACGGGACTAGCGATCCCCAACGCAGTCACCATTGCGGAACGTTGATAGTGAAATGTCTTGCGATGTGAAATGGTATCGCCTGTCCAGTGCTTGCTATCCGCACCCTTTCCCGTTCCTGGCAACTTTCTTTTGGTTCGAATGGGGGTTGTCCTGTCATGTCTTGAGAAATGTTCGGTTCCACAAAAGTGGCAATGCATTCGCTGGACGAGCTGCTGATCAATACCAGACAAATCGTACTCACTACGGTGACCCCACAAAAGTCCACCCCTGCTGCCTGCAGATTCTATAGGTTGACGTCTGAGTAAGCACGAACAAACTGAAAGAGTATGATATGTCCGAGGAGTGCTACATCATGTCGGTAATGGCGAGAAAATCTTATCGTTACTTTTCATCGCGCACGCCGCCCCGTCTTTACTCCCGGCGGGTTTTACATGCTCGCTGGGTCGTATGATCCTGGGGTCTCCACACTAGCGAGCTTACTACGCGGGTTGTGCCGGCTAAAAATACCTCGCCCTAGACGTCAAGGCGCAGCAACCAGCACAACATCAGCATTGAACACTAGGGCAAGACTTCTGCGAAGGTCATCCCATCATAACTCCTGCAGGCGATGATCGGATCAACGTGACATTTATTATAGCCTCAATAGCCGATAGATTAGCACCTGAGCTCCCGTAGCATGACCGTGCAACACTCAACACGTTCTCGTTGTATAATGCTGCAAGCTTTGCAGCAATTGCCGAACAAGTATCACCAAATCGTGCATGCCAATTATCAAGAGCCTCATTCAGGACATTCACGAGGAACATGCCTGTCCAATACAGCAAGATCGTTGCATCATAGGCCTCCCGCTACCCTGCGTACACACGCTAAGTGGGCCGAGCATAGAGTGGTATTGTTAGCCTCGTATGTCGGACTAGAGCGGGTAGACTAGCAGGTCACGATACTACACATCCATCCTCTGAGCCACTTTGGGCATCCACTTTATCAAATACAGCGTCACAGACCACGTGCTGTGGGTATATAAGTGGACGAAAGGGCCCGTCGAATGCATATCATCACAGCACATCACTCTACATTCAACAACGGCCACGAATCCGCCCGCCTCCAAACCTATCAATAAACGATCCCTAGAAACACCACCCCATCAACAGCATGCAGCTCATCGTCACCACCGTCCTCGCCCTCCTCGGCGCCGCTTCTGCCGCCCCAGCGCGCAACATCCAAGCCCGCGACGGCATCACCATCACCTTTTACCCGGAGGCCAACTTCGGCGGTGAACCCACCGTCGTGTCCGACGTCGTCAGCAACCAATGCCAGCAAGTGCCTGAGGGTGTCACCGTCGGTAGTGTGAAGGTGGCTTCTGGCGGGCTCTGCCGTTTGACCTAGTAAGTTCGCCCACGAGAAATTGGAATGGGGTTCTGGTTGTGTGGCAATTACTGACATGATTCTGTAGCTCCGCACCGACATGCACTCTGCACGGCGATGTGTTCGTGTTCCCGGATACGCCTGCGGAGGATTTGACGGGCGAGACTGTGACGAGCTTTCTGTGCCAAACGTGCACTGAGTGCTAAGTATGAGGAGATGAGTAGGGGATGCAATGAAAGCGCTTTAGCGATGCATTTGCTGGAGTCGACTATTTGTGGTGCGCGCAGCGGTGGTATTAATGACGCTCCTTTTACGACACACAACACTCCTTAAGATAGTAATAATAATCTAGAAATTTTGCAAGTACACGGCAACGAGCACTTCCATACTTCATTAAGCCCCATTGGACAACAATTAATAGCAGGATATTTGTACTTGTGAACATTAAGCATAGATTATCAGATTATAATTCTACGGTCGTGTTCTATAATAAGTAACTCCGGATTTGATACGCGCTACGGATTCCTTAATTGTGTTCGGCACTGTGAACTGTGTAACAACCGTCACCATATCAGGCTTTGACGCGTTCCGAAAGGAGCTTGTCAGCGCTGAGCCGCTCATGATTTCCCTCCCTCGGCACAACTGTATCCTTGTTGTTTTCCAAGAATTGTCGGAAAGTCGTGAGAGGAACTCCATGGCTCCTGACCTCGTCCATATCTGCTACCCCTTCCAAATCCTTCATAAGTTGTTGCCCAATAACAAATGGATTGCCTGCTTCCTTGTTATTCTCTTCCTCCGTGCGATAGTGCACGTCAATGGTCTTGCCAGATGCTCTCTCTATCTCGGAAATGATATCTGCCACAGTAATCTCCTCGCTTACAATGTTCACAGACCTGCCTGCGTACTGGTCAGGATGGTCGAACACGTGAGCAGTAAAAGCACCGATGTCGTCGGGATCAACAGTACATATGCGCAAGTCCGGAGTGTAGCTGTTGATAAACTTGCCGTCCGATAGGCCTGGGTACATCATGTCTAAAGTTAGGGGTAACAGTCAGTGATGTATACATTTTATCAAGGGAAAGAGGATGAGGGGAAGAGAGAGGATTAAGATAGGCCATGCGTAAGCAATGTCTAAATGAATTCAGGCATTGCTCGCAACTAGCTTTTAGAACTTGTACCCTGTTCTTACGTACCGACGACTGGCAGAGTGATGTTGGTATTGAACCATCCAGGTCGAAGAGCCGTCCAGGGAATGTCGCACTCGCTGACGAGCTTTTCGACTGCAATCTTTCCGGCGACGGAGGGCGCGATCATTGGATTGGCGAATATTTGCTCCACGTTGGGGTGACTTAAGCCGGCCTGGGTGGAGACGGCAATGTGTCGCACGCCAGCGGCTTTGGCGGCATCGAGCAGCATGCGGGCCTCGCGAGTTTCGGAATCATCTTTCCAGGTGGGCATTTGGGTGAGGAAGACGGCGTTGCAGCCTTTGATGGCAGCCTCGACTCTGGGAGAGTTCAGTAGATGTAACCATAGTAACGAGTGTTGTGATCACTTACGATGCTGCGTCATCAAGACTCCCTTTGTGCAGAGACACCGAGTCGCCAAACTTTTTAAGCGCAACGGCGCGCTCAGCAGAAGGGTCTGGCACAAAGGCATGGACGTTCCATCCTGATTTTGCGAGGTGCTTGACAACGCCCTTCCCTTGAGATCCCGTGGCTCGGATAACGAGAGCTGTCTTGGACATGGTGAAGATGGAGGTAGAGTAAATAGGTATGTAAAGCTGGTCGGTGTAGAACGACTTGGAAACCGAATCCTGGATGTCTCTCTCATGTGCTGGCGATGTCTGCTTATATTGCTTCTACGCCATGGAACTCCGCTCTCCATACTCGGGGAAATCCGCATCCTATACAAACGGTGATCCGCACTTCCGCACTTATCTATTACAAGATCCGCGGAAGCCCGCACACACACACTACACAACATATCGACAAAGTGAACGATGAACACGAGTAGTGCTCAGACCACAACATGTTGTTCTACTGGCAGCAACGATCCAGGGAGGAAGATGGAGCGAGGCTTTCCGAAGCTGATTGGTCGACATGCAGCTTACAAATGCAAGCGCTTCTCTTCCCAAAGCTTCTGGACTGAACTAACCATCGCCCGCTCCCATCTTTCCATCATGCCTCCGGATCGCGTGCGGACTTCCAATGCGCAGGGTCGTCAGAAGTCCTGTTCCGAATGCGCAAAGGCGAAGCGGAGATGCGATCTCCAACAGCCCAATTGTCTCCGCTGCACGAGGCAAAGACTAATATGCACATATCCAGCACAACCCCACACATCAGATAGTGGCAAAACAACGACTGAACCTGACCTTGAGGACGCTTCTTTGATTGAAGAACTATTCAACCCAACGTTAGAGCTGCCTTTCGATCTAGATATCCCGGATGTAGCCGCTGCGCCAGATCTAGAATTGTTGGATTCTATGCCAAACCAATCGGTGCCAATGAGTAGTTTGGAGCAAGGCGAGAATACAATTCGAGATTTTTTGGGACGCGAAGTCTCTGAAGTACCCTCCAGGATTGCAAGATATCCGTCGGCGAAGTCGATCTCGAACCTTCTCGCATCCGAGCTCTTTGAGTCGCGAGTAGGCTATTCTATGGAACTATGGAAACGAGCCCCTCGGATGATGGTTGAGGAGAAATGTACTCCGTGGAGCCACCCGAATCTGTACGAAGAATTGATGCCACGATCCATGCAAGGTCCGAATACCTGCTTCAGATATTGTTCGCTTCGGCGCACTGCTGATTGGTACAGATGCGTTCGCCGCTTGTTCACTTTACATATCCCGCACTGATGTCAACGCAAAATTTGTCCTACGACACATCACTGACAGGGCACATGAGCTCGTCGAACAGCCGATACCGACCACGCCCGCCGAAGTAATCGCCCAAGCGCAAGCAGTGCTCCTGTACCAAGTCATGCTGATCTGTAGTGATGATGTGAGCTACGCCACAAAGATATAGTTTAACGTAGGAACTCCACCACTGACAGGCTCGTAGTTCCGTTATTATCGGCAGACCCAAACCCTACTTCCACATCTCAAGGAGCTCAGTAGTTCGCTTTACTTCCTCGTAACGGAGGATCCAACCAAGGACGAAGACCACGCGGCAACTTTACCTCTTTACCCCAGCTCTGCCGCTCGTACCGCATGGCTATCATTCATCTTTAGAGAATCCTGTCGACGAACACTTCTCGCCGTCTGCCACGCTGTATCTATATGCACACTCCTCGCCGGTGACTTGGTCGCTTGCAACGATAGCTTGTCTGTAGGCAACCGTGTGACGTTATCAGCTGCACTTTGGGAGGCCAAGTCGCCGCTCGAGTTTGCAATCGCTTGGAACGAGAAGAACCACTTTCTAGTCAAGGAATTAGACTTCAGCGAAGTTCTGAGATTAGCTAATGCTAGCGATGTGGACGTTTTCGGCAGGATGCTAATGGTAGGGCTCATGGGGACTGATGATGTGAGAGGATGGCTTCATTCAAAAGGAGGAAAGCTATGAACGCAACCTTGCAAAGTATCAGGGTACCGGTCTGGTTTCAATCAATCCTCGGGTGATCAAAGGTATTTGGGGTTCACTGGTCATCTGGAAGACCCTCACGAACTATTCCTCTCACGCTCGTCCACCCTCATTGTTTCTCTTGAAATCATTTTATCCGCCCTAGAAATTTGGTGCTATATGTATCAGCTACTACATTATCTCAAGGGAGGCTAAGTACACTTGTAATTGGTTGCGGTGTCCTCACACCGACGCTTTGCCGCAGCTGGGGCCGACTTGATGTAAGAGATTTCTGGGCCACACCGGAGATCCAGAAAATGGCCTGATTCTCCTCAATGGTGTTCGAACGGTCATTTTGAGAGGGGATGGTGGTGCGAGGATGAAAATGTTGGTGGTGAAGGACAGAAGAGCTAACAGCGCGTTACCTTGGAGGCCACCACAGAAGAGGGCGGAATCATCTGATCAGCTCGAGGTAAAGATGAAGATGGATTCAAGCTTGGTGATGTGAGTCCTACCAGGATGCATTGTCATGTCCCGCTTGGATCGCACAACATCAACCAGGGCACCGAACCATGAACTACCAGCCTCCGGAAGGTCTAAGAATGCTCAGTGTAGAGATTTCCTTCCAACACATTGATGAGGTCACCCCGAGCTACTCAGCGTTTGCGCGCGCGTTAAACTAACATTGCGACTCCCACATTTGGAGCCGTTCCTGCCGCTTTTCGTTTGCGCCCGAAAACATCGCGATTTATCACTGCCGCTGCCTTCCAAGTCACAACAAACCCTTGCACCTGAGCATTTGGAACTGCTCCTTCCATCATAACGTCGCAGCAATGGCGAGCATCTATCTTGTCAACGCACTCTACAACAAGCCCAGCGCCCGGGCTACACCTGCAATGCAAGGCATGACTGAGGTCAAGCAGGAAGTGGTTGCGTCCGACGATCAGTCTGCCGTCGCGGTCAAGGAGCCTGCAACCACAACTGTTACCACCGACTCTGCGGCTGCGGCTGCGGCTGCGACTGGCATGGGCGGGCAGACAATAGGAGCCGGTCAGGCCGAGGTGAAGTCCGAGCAACGCGAGCAGCAGAAGGGAGCTGGGGACGCCATGCATCCAGCGCGCCAGCTCATGGTCGAATTTCTTGGTATGTAAGGGTATTCCACACTCCATAATGTCCAGGCTGACCAAGCTCGACAGGTCCCCTCGATGAGGAGCCAGAGCCCGTCCCGTACAGGGTCACCGGAGCGAACATGGCGCCTTTGGGCCAGACGCCTCAACACGGTCCAAAGAAGCGCGGCAAGGGCGCGATGAACAAGCATAAGCTGGTTGCGCCTAAGCCGCCCGCCTCGGGGAACATCCAAGGAGCCCGGGAGCGCGCTTCCAAGGCTGTAGCTCCATCTCCTATAGCTGCAGTGCGTTTCGGTCAGCGTGTCCTGGCCTTTAGTGGCAATCAAGTCAACGCCGAACGCGACCCTCATCGTCGTGCGCAGGCTGGAGAGGGCTACGAAGCACCAAGCTCTCCGGCTCCTGCCAGCGGTGTTCTCTTTGGTCACGCTCTCGGTATGTCAACCTCCTGGAAACCGTTTCGTAATCCTCTGACTGCATCTAGTTAAGCAAGAGGAGGCAGCTCAGGACACCTTTGTGCATCCACGACCCAATCCATTTGCACTTGCCGCTGCGACCGTCTTGTCGTCTCCCCAGCAGGCTGGGCCGGTGCCCTTCCACCCCATGGTAGGCCCGGATCAGCTGCATAGGCCTGTGAGCAGCGTCGGTGCCCCCCCGAACACCCTTGCCGTCAGGCCCAAGCAGCTCGAGTCAGACCCAGCTTCCGATCCAGAGATTCGCATCAGAGAGTTGGAGGATGAGAACCTTGGTCTGCGTCAAGCCGGTTTCTTCAAAGACCGCGAGATCAGGAAGCTCAAGGCTGAGCTACTTGAGCTGGGTATACGTCCCAGTGCGGCCCAGGATGCAGCTATTGAGGCGAGTATGAAGGGAGTCGAAGCTGGCATCAAGCGCCCGCGCTACGATGAGAACGTCGGCGGCTCTGTTATGGAGCCGTAGAATTCTTCATTCTCTCGGCATCTTCTGACTCCATGAATGGCCTGCCGCATTGCGGAAGGCGATTTCAGACTACGCTGGTCAAGCTGGTCGTGCGGGACAGTGGGAGATGATTTTTGGTTGACCAAAACGGATGATGCAATCGCGGAGCATGCATGTATACCAGGACAGAACCGGGACGCCGCGCCTTTGGAAACTCGGAGGCCACCCAACACTCGTTGGGATCAGATGATTACCATGATAGCATGCCTAATTACACGAATATTTGTGGATCGGCAGCGCATCTGGAGAACTGTGAGTGGTGTATTGCGGTAAACACTTGACTTATTACAACGTAGCTAGGTCTGAACCTCGTCTGCTTCCACGTCCACATCACATCGAAGCCAAACGTTGCCGAACACGAGTAATAACCGTGACTTATGGGAATCTTTCATCAATACACGTCCGCACGATTAGCAGTCGCGCGCTGTCGCCCGATGTACATCCCCGACGTCCGTCCCCACCAAAAGGCAACCACCACTCCTGCACACCACTGGCCACAATACTCTCCACCTCACGGAAGAATTTCAGCCAAGAAACGCCTTGCGATAAGATCGGTATTGTGATAAGAATTACTCGGACGATACGGAGTCCACCGCGAAGTGGCACAGCGATTTTTCCGGCTGGCGAAGCTTCTGAACGAGGGATGGCCCCATCTTTGTAGTCTTCGCGCGTGCTCGGGGCTGACTTCAAGGTCTTACGACGCTCAGCCCTTCGATAGGCGAGCCAATCATTAGGGACAGTTCCTTGCCAGACGCAACGCATCGGAGTAAAAACTGATCTCGTAGGGTGGTCTGCGCTTGTAAATCCTACATGCATCTAGAGCACATGAGTCTACACCAGCGGATGCGCACTCATGCGAGGGCATAATAGCTTTCTCTTCAAAATCAAGAGATGTGTTGTGGGAATCGCAGCTCTGTACACTGAGCATCTGTTAAACGTATGGGCTTCTCAGCAATTGTGGAAGCCATCGGAGCAGCGAACGATTTTTGCAGGGGCATGCACGACGCACAACATCGGACTAGACAACGTCCGATGCCTTGCCGTTGTTTCATGTTTCACGCGTAATTCTCTACCATTGCCAGCGATAGAGCGAGGCTCTTCGAAAAACCGCTACATATACGATAACAGAAACCCATGAGTCGCATCGTTAAGTTCTAAACCACCACTGCAGCGCAGACCGTCATTCGTTCTATATCCCAGAGCTATCATCCATTCATTCCAATCAAACGCCTTCAGCAATCATCAGTCTCCATTGGCATACACAATCTTCCACATCAACCGCAACAATGTCCTCCATCCCGTACGACCTCCTCCCCAGCTGCGACCCCGACTTCGCCCACATGAAGCTCAACCAAAAACAATCCTTCGTTAACCGCTTCTTCGGCATCCGCGCCTGCGACAACAAGAAAGACACCAGCCTCGCCGCCCTCTACTCCCACAACACTTCCCGTGCCTTCTCCTCCGCCACATCATCCACAAGCTCCTCGTACATCTCGCTCAACCCAAAGGCGCCCTCGAGCAGCATGCGTATCCCCATGGCCACGCCCCGCAGACCGCGCTCCAACACTGCGAACTCGTCGACCTCGGTGGCGTCGTTCGTGTCGCAGAGCTCCTTGCACAGCTGCGCTTCGTACAGCAGCCTGCGCAGCCGGTCGCCGAGTCGGGAGAGGAGGGGAGTGATAGAAGATGGGTGGACGCCTGTGGAAGAGTACTTCTAGACGCAGGACGGCCCGTCTGCGATGACCACGACTCCGACTTGGATTGCTCACGACTTTACATCCTACGCTCTCTTCCCGCTTCTTGTATATTCGACTTGCCCGCTAAGCTGTCTTTCGCTTCTTGTCTATTCTTTCTCCAACCTCCAGACACTCTTTTGCCCTTACGTTACGACCTCCAGACACTCTTTTGTCCCTACGTTACGGCCTCCAGACACTGCCTTCTTGTACATACATTCTCTCGACACAGTCACTACCGCATTTTTTGGATCTTGGAAAATCTCTCCTTTCCTTTTGGCCGCTCATTTGCACCCTCACCCTCCATCATATAGCTTTCATGTACATTCTTTCGCTTTATCCAACCGCTCATGCACACAACTTCATTCTTTCTACACTTCAAACACTCATTTTCAGCATCACCATCGGCGTCATCTCCACGCTCAATATTACGACTGCTGTTGACCAGCATCTTTGTTCTTCCTTCCAGTCACTCCTTCACACCTAAACCCTTCCTGTACATACATTTTGGACTTTCTTTTAGAGGAAGATGACTTTTATGCGTTGTCGAATACATTCTTTTCTACGATACAGATCTTCACTCGCTTTGGCTCAATATGCACGTTTATCATAGATACGGGTATATTCCAACTCACTACCATCCAAGTGGCCATCAGCCTGCCAGCTAAGAATGCCTCATCCAACACCTCACCTCACATGCAATTTCGATCCTAAATATTCCCAAACAAAAACGAAGAATACGGGCTATATACAAGGATCGGCCGCCGCCGCATTCCCAAAGCCGCAAATATATACAGTAGAAAGAATCCATCCACCCAGATAGAGTCTAGGAATGCTCTAGCCAACCAAATAATTTCTAGATCTGGTATGAAAAATATCCAATGGTGTTGGCGTAGCCAGATAGATTGGGCGTCCAGTCTGCCTTGTCCACGCCATCGACAGTGAGCATCTGCAGCGCGCCGACTTCGTTCAGCGAGTATGCGCGGACCGTCGACGAGCCTTCGATGCTGACTATGCGGTTCTGGCAGTCGCGGACCGAGTTGGTGTCCTTGCTGCACGAGTTGTTGTTGGAGATGAAGAAGGAATAGAAGCCCGCGCCGTAGAGGAGGACGTTCGACGAGTTCAGCACGCGAAGTCCAAGTGCGTCGCAACGTTGGCCAGAGGGGCAAATGATGTTGTAGTCGGGATCGTTCAGGGCACTGTTAACAGGATATGGCTGACCCTTGGCATCTGGTGTAGGCATGTAGTATGGGGTCTCGCTCTGGATGAAGCCCGCAAAGACGTCTTTTGCGTTCGCGAACTGGTATTGGTACAAAGACTGGTGCTCCACTCCGTTTCCGTAGAGCCAGATGTTGGTACCCTCGACGAGAAGACCTCGGCCGACGAAGATGGAGATCTGAGTGCTAGCAGAGTCATCTAGATCGTGGTCGGCAGTCCAAAACCAGTTGTTCTCCATGTAGACATTGGTCGCGCTTTTCGTGATGTGGACGTTGGTGTGGGCAGCCATGCAGGCATCGTTGACACTACCAACAGGACATTGAGCGACTTGGAGCTGAGTTCCCTTCGCTCCACCGATGCGGGTGTGGACATCCCAAAGACCAGAACCCTTAGTTGTGGCCAAGTTGTATTCGATCAGCTTCGCACCGGGAGTTGGCCCTTGGGTACCAATCAGAAAGTCAGATAGCTCAACGCTGCCGCTCTCGCCAGACTTGCCGATCTGGACGACCGGAACGGGATTTGTTTTGCTGTTCCAAGTACTTCCGCTTGCCAAGATGATGGGATATGTCTCGCCAACGATTTTCGTTCCCGGAGGAAGGTAGAGTGTCTTGGTGATCTTGTAATGACCATGGTCGAGGAAGAGGATCTTTCCGGAAGAAGCGACAGAGTTAATCGCGTTCTGGAGCGCAGTGGTATCGTCCGTGCTTCCGTCGCCCTTAGCCCCAGAAGTACGTGCGCTTACAAAGTTACCGACCGCGACGGTTTCATACTGAGGTTTCGACTTGGCGTAGAAGTTCTTACCATCTAGAAGGCCAGCCGGACGCACAGGAGTGATCGCACCTTGGAATTTAGCTGGGCCACCAGGGGTGTACTGGTTGCCTTGGCCCCACCCGATGATAGTCGTGGTACCGCCTGCAAGAACTGTTCCGCTGGGTCCCTTCACAGCAACGGCAACGTTATTCAGGGCGATGTTTTCCAAGATGAGCTGTCCGGCTCCGGCCGCAGTTGAGGTCCTAGTCCAAGCCTAAGTCGGATTAGTGATAGAACTTTGCTGGATGGTAGGGTACACTGACCGAGTCCACGAAAATCGGACAGTTGGTGATAGTGCTGTCAATGATGATCACTGATGCGACGTTCTGATCAGGACTGTTGTCCTTGAGGCCCTTCATCGAGAAAGCGGCGGTGCTGCAGTCGCTGATGGTAAGTCCCTTCCACAGCCAGCCCCAGTTCCAGATCTGGCTGATACCAATGACGGCATTTGAGATCTTGATGTTCTTCATGGTGAACTGCTGATTGCCGACATTAAGTCCGTACAAACCACCAACAGTCTCGATGTCAGTAAGATGCCCCCCGGAACCTGTCGTAATCAGCATATGCCGGCAGAGCAAGGTGGGGTTAGCCTACCGTTCTCGATAAAGATGCCAGCATGTACTGAGTTCGCAGCAACATTCATCTGGATCTTAACATTCTGGATGCTGGTCGCCTGAGATGCTGGCCAGTGGATACCCTGAGCGCCGCTCGTCGCTGGAATCGGGGTCAAGTCTATCACGAAGTTGCGGATCTGCCGGGCGAAGACATTGGTAGAAGTCCACCCTGGTTTTCCCGTGCCATCCTGATATGGACTGGCATCGATCAATGCTAGAGCTTGTAGATTAGGCGAGGCCTTGAGCACTGGGCGGCTGTTGGGGTTTCCGTGAAGCTGTGTCATGTAGTACATGATGATCGGCTTTCCGATGACATATGTGCCACTGGGAAAGTAGACGATGGCAGGAGTATCCGTAGAGGATTCGCATACCCACGGAGCGCAGCGGTTGCCGTCAGTTATAGCGGCATTGATGGCGGCTGAATCGTCAGTAACACCATCGCCTGTGCGCGGTCAGCTAGGTACATGTCTCGATCAGTAAACGATACGTACCCTTTGCACCGTAGTCTTTGACATTTCGAAAGACCTTGTAGCCAGCGGGGTTCGCGTTGAAGGCTGCACGGCCCTGATGCTGGATGTTTTCCAGCCAGTATGAGCTTGCCTGTCGTTCCTCGAGGGGAGCACTCGTAGCGGCGTTTGCGATGGGTGAAGCTGTTACAAGGCCCTGTCAGTTTGGAATGCTGCAAATGAAGGTAGAGGGGCACATACGTAAGGCCAGCGCAGCTGCAGGGCCTCCCGCTGCCAGCAGGCAGGAAAAGAAGGAAAGTATACGCATGATGCCAGACACAGTTGACAATGCTTGCTAAGCTGCTACAATATAGAAAATCTGTTTTCACAGAATGAGAGAAAGGAGCGTGTGGAGAGAAATAGCAGGCGATCTAAGGGACTTATATGACACATGGGGACATCTCAACTCTTGGGCAGTGACGGGGGACAAACCGAAGTGACGAATCGCCATCTCGACATGCCGCGGTCATACCTTCCGCGGAAAGTCAGAAACAACCTGGTGACTAGCCATGTCGTCCACTGGATTGATCATAACAGCGGTCATATGCACCGTGAATCCACAGTCAACATGTGCCAGCGAAGCCGCCTACGTTCGCAGCCAGGGTTCTCGATGAAAGGGAACCACGCTAGGCAAAGCATACTAATTAGACAGAGCGTCTACAACAAGTTTACTGCAGGGGACATAGAAGTCGCGCTATGAATAAGGAGAGTTGATGTCCGAAATGAACGTGTCGGACGACCAAACAGACTTCAAAGATCGCTGCCCCTAGCCTTATTTAGCCAGCTCAGGGTATAGTCACCGGGTCGGCTCGACACTTGAGCAAGTCCGTCTAACCGCCGCGCCGCGTTATTGGTAGTCGCATGTGAAGGGCACTTTTCTTCAGACAAGACGCCCAACCGCCCATCTCTTGGAAACACGGTGGCCTTTGCTTCTGAGCCCTGGCGCGATTCACCCCGAGTTGCACAAGCCTCGTGGCGCAACGGGTTTTGCGGGGTACATCAGTCAAGCGGAATACTGTCACACAGCATCTTTCGGGCGGCCCTATGACCCGGTGTTCTCGAGTCGGTTTGGCCGCGTGCTCAGAACTGCTCAGAAGTTACATTCGGGCTGCTGTATGGCTTCTATGCAGCATGGTTGTAACCAGCAGGTCTCGTGAATGATGCACCTGGCTAGCCATCGCGATGTAAGGGCATCTTGTCCGGCTTGGGGGTTGCCGTAAACGGCTATGGTTGTTTCATTCCAGATACTTTGATTCTGCCTTGTTGAACCCTGGACCTCTAAAGGGTGCGGTCTTGTCGCAAACGCGCAGGTACGCAACCCTTCAAATGTTAATTAAGTGCCGAGGAGGATCAGACTCCCGTGCAGACGTGCACTGGGGCGCTTCGCGATGTTGCAGTGCTTCGTCGATCGTGAATGGAGGAAGCAAATGCCTGTCGCACATCACAATCCGGGGGTGCGATCTGGAAACTCCTGACCGCAAAAGACTTTAGCAAGGCTGCTGGACTGCGAAACGTGGGGAGATTGCAGTGTTGATGGTTGCAGCCAGTGACAGATCGCAATATCACCTTCTTTTTATGGTCAGCGACCAATGAGATTCAAGTCCTATATGAATGAGCACCGAAAACCGGGGACATACCCATCCGCCACGGAGATGTCGCACGACGACTGCAGCTCAAATAAGACTGCCTGCTTGCACAAATTACAGGACGAAGTTACTCTAGCTCGAGGAGTTCCATACCGACAAAGCAAAGCGAAAACTTGACTTTTCTGCCGCTGCTTGAGACGTGACAATCTTTTCAGAGTTAATCTGGCCATTAGAAAACATGTAATCTGAATTCCACCTCTGGCCCATGTTCCATGGGCGACCGATCGAAAGCCTGCATGATGATGGGGCGGAAAGGCCGAAGGGATGGGCGGCAATGTACGCGCTCCACGGAAGGCCCACTTGATGTTACACTTGAGGTCAACACACCAACGCCAGGCTCGGTCCTAAGATTACTCTTTTCGACAGCAGCCGCGTCACGCGACATTCGGATGTCGCGTAGTGCCACCTCAACCAACTAAGAACCTTCAAAAAAGCAGCACGTTCCAACACCTACGGGAGGAGCAGATGGGGAAAAGGTCTACGCCGTGACGGTCAGCAAATCGTACATGTGACCCATGTAATTCATACCTGCCTTTTCGAGCAAGACCAGGAAGAGATCACATGGTCTTCATCACAGGTCCGTTGTACCTCAGCACTACATTCCATAGCTTCAACTTTTCCATAGCATCAACTGTGGGACATGTTTGCCAAAGGCAAGCTTTTGCTGACGAACATCTCGAAGGTCTTCATATCTTGCTTCTCACTTCTACAAACATGGCATCCCCAATCGTACAGACAGTTCCCTGGCCATCTTCAACCGTAGCACGAATGTATAACTTGTTTCTTTCGCGTCGGGTTAATTTGACAGTGCACAACACTGTCGCAGGCGCAGGAACAGGCTTCTTGTAAGCTGTATTGAGGTCTGGCTTGAATCAGCATCCCTGCTGGTCGCACTGCATAACGCGGGTAAGGTGAGTGCAGAACATACATGCTGTGAACGCATTCGCGCCCTCGATTGGACGCACGCCTTTTTGTTTTTTGAGATCTATGTTGAGCTGCAAGAGCATGCCCATAGACTCGTCCAGGAGGGTCACCACAAAACCCCCGTGCGCTATCTCTAGCGGTGAGAGACAGAAGTCAGCAAGGTTTCCGTGGGCCAGACATCACTCCTGGCAGAGTTACCAGAAGTCATTCACGAACTTACTAGGCCAGCCGCTTACCCCCTCCCCAATCTCGTAGATCACCCGAAGCTCATCATAGCACAACTCCCCCCCGATCGCACACTCTCTCGTAGGCCTAAATGCCGTGCACGATCTTATAGTGCGCTGCGTCCCCAGTGTCTCAGCGAACAACGCATCCTCGGTAGACGCCTTCGGCACACGGGATTGTGTCCGTGTTCGTGTCCATTCAGGCGATTCAAGGAGGGTGCGACACCAAGGGATGGCGGAGAGGCGCTGAATAGTATCCGCGCCCGAGACGCCGTCGATGTCCATGGCTATCGAGAGGTGTAGTCTTGTGATGACATCGGCAGTAGCCTGGAGGAGTGCAAGGACATCTGGTGCCGAGGTGATGGGGAGGATGGCAGCCACGAGTCAGGGAAGCGATGTTGATTGGTGTGCCTGGCGGAGTTATCGATAACATGAGCCCCACCGTGGGGTATTTCGTCCGCAATACACAGTACTACATTTCTTTCTGTTCAAGCTTGTACATCGTCTTGTGCCTGATAGATCATTGTCTGCTGCTTTGAGTTTTCGTAGTCAACATGGCCGACATCAACCTCCAAGAGGTCCATGACTTCATGATTGAGATCGCGCGCAAAGTTGGAGAGCGCATCACATCCGCAACGCCCTCCACAGGCGCCGCAGGATCCAAGAAGAATTGTACGTCTGAGATGGATGATGATCTTGGTTTCCTCAATGATAAGCTTGCCGCTTTCCATGTTAGTCGTCGACACATGACTGATGAGACCCTACCGTGGCTTCTCGAATCTGCTGTCACCATCATTATCAGAACCCGTACAATATCTTTAGACACATAGCAGCTAACCTCCTCCAGCCGTTGACCTCGTAACCGAAACCGACCAAGCTGTGGAAAAGATCATCTCCACCTCCCTCCACGAAAAATATCCCTCCTTCTCCTTCATGGGCGAAGAGACCTACAAGCCCGGCGACAAGCTCACCGACGCGCCCACATGTACGTGTTTTCCCAATACAGCCCAGGGCCCTCACGACCGCTCCAACCTCCGGTTCCGACAAACGACCTATGGAAAAGATGCTTTCTGGATCCAGAAGACTGACCCGCAAGACAGTCATACTCGACCCCATAGACGGCACGACCAACTTCGTCCACCGCCACCCCTACGTCGCCATCTCGCTCGGTCTCGCGATAAACCAAATTCCCACAATCGGCATCGTGTACAACCCCTTCACGCAGACGCGTACGTCGTCGTCCTCTTTTCCCCATCCGTTTCCCCCTCACCATAACCACTGACAACTCTTCTTCCCATCTAGTCTACTCCGGAATAAAAGGCCACGGCTCCTACCTGACGCAGTACCTGCTCACCCCGCAGGAAAAGAAACAGCGGCTGCCGCTGTACCCCCCGACCCCCCTCGAAACCCTAAACACCTGCCTCGTAGCCGTGGAATGGGGCTCCGACCGCTCCGACAACGACTTCCGCGTCAAGTCGTCCACCTTCGCCAGACTCGCCGCCGCGGACGGCGGCATGGTGCACGGGCTGCGCAGCCTCGGGTCCGCGGCGCTGAACCTGTGCGCCGTCGCCGCGGGCGAGATCGATGTGTACTGGGAGGCGGGGTGCTGGGCGTGGGATGTGTGCGCGGGGTGGGTGGTGCTGGGGGAGGCGGGGGGCAGGGTGGTGGATGCGAATCCGGGGAACTGGGAGCCGAGGGTGGACGAGAGGAGATATCTCGCTGTGAGGGGTGGGGAGGGGCAGGAGGGGTTGATTGAGGAGTTTTGGGGGTTGGTGGACGGGCGGTTTGAGGTTGGTGTTTGAAGTCAGTCAGGATGCAGGCTTCTCTGCGGTAGGGTATCGCACTATCTCCAGGCAGCGCACAGATCAGTTCGTTGATATGATTGTGTGAACGACTTTCTTGTCTTTCGTGTGTATCGTGAATGCTCGATGGGCGCCCTCGGCCTGCTATATGGCATGCAAACACTCTCTAACTCCGTAAATCCCACCAAATGCACGTTCCCATGCTCCCTTTTCGTGTAACACCGTATCCAATCCCAACCTGCTACTCCCACACGCACTTACTTCTCCTGCGCCTTGGACGAAGCATCATGCTCATCGATGTCCCGCGCCTCCCATGGATAGCAGATCCACTCATCCCCCACCGTCTCGGCAGCGAGATACCGTCCCTGCACCACATCCTCGGGCAGCACGCCCTTCTTCGCCTTGTCCTTGTTGTGCAGCACGAATATGCTGAAGCGCGTCTTCTCGCCCTCTCGGCCGAGCTTCTTCTGCGCCTCCAGCACGTCCTTCTCAAGCTCCTTGACGGCGTACTCGAGCGTCGTCCGCGTGTCGTCGACCTCGTCCACGATCAGGATGTCTTTGCCGATGAGGTTGGCCATCTCGAGCGAGGAGAGGTCGAGCCATTGTGTGCGGGTTACTTTTGTGCCGGGCTGCTCGACGGGGTCGGTGCCGAGGGTTTCGTAGAGGGAGAGGCCGATGGCTTGGATGGGGATGTTGGGAGAGCCGGGCGTCTTGAGGAAGGATCTGGTAGACGGAGATTAGATTAGGTTAGGTGGCTGCCGGGCGGAGGAGAGACAAACCGCAGGATGCGCGCGGGTACGTAGCCGCCGCCGCCGATGGCGACCATGAGCTGCGGCTTGAAGTCATCTAGGATGCGCTGGGCCGAGTTCTGGCACAGCTTGTGCACCTAGAAGCGAGGGTGTTGTCAGTCTACACGTTGCAATGCTAGGCGCATGGTAAGGTGACCAAGGATCGGATAAAAAGGAAGAATAATGAGGTGAATATAGAAGAGCAGGGCGCCGCAGAGCTGCAGATGACGCGCCGTCAGTAGAAGATGCGCTGTACCTATAATGCGCTCACTCGGCACAGCAGCCTTCCGGGCGCTGGGAAGCGCGCATATAGGTACCGCAGCAGTACTCGCAGCTGCATGCACCATGCTCGTGCGGTTTCAAGAGTGCACAATCGGAGACGGAAAGCTGCACGTACCTGGTTGTATGTTACGTAGATCTTCTCAACCATGATGTCGGAACGGCGAGGGGCAGGCGAAGAGCGCGGAAAAGGTTATGGGAGCTCTCGAAATTTTCTTGTCGGGTTTGAGAGTCAACAGGAAAAAGATTCGGAGGCTGCCGCGGTCTGGTGGACGGCCCCCCGCACCCGCCCGAAAGCGCTTAGCGCGGGGGAATTTTGTGAGGGTAACCAATGCTGTGCTAGTCTGTGCACAGCGTACGGTGCTCGTACTTGCGTTTGGCTGACCGCTACCTTCCATAAGTCTTTTAGATTGTACCAAATATGTGTAGACCAGGCAGTGGACTACCGCGTGTTACTTGTTACCGTCCAGAGTACATGATCCCCCATCTGCTCGTTCTCCAGTCCTGATTCCTCTGCTGTCCCGACGTTGGCGGTCTTCGCTTCCACCGCAAAGGAGAACACATACAGTCTCTTGAACGCCTGAACTACCGCAAATCTATCGTTGAGCAAGACCGCTATGTCTGTGCCGCCGTCCATGTCATCAAGTGAAGCGCTGTCCTGAAAACATAAAGTTCTCTTGGGGTCTTGTCCACTGCTGTGTGTGAGAAATGGCTTTTGTATCGTGGTTGCTGTGCTAGAGCAGTAACGAGAGTAGTGAGACGTCGCTAAGATATGCATCCATGAAGTAAACAGTGATGACAGTTCTCACTCTGGTAGGGGCAAACACACCTTATCCCAATGTGGTCGAAGTAAAAGCTCATGCTCTTGGTCTGTACAGTCTCACGTACATGGATCTGATAAAAGGAGTCCTTCCACCAAGCAGTTCGCACGTCTTCTGCAGAACGCGTTTGCTGCTCCGGCATGCTAAATGCTTGGATACTTTCGTCGAAGTTGAACATATGAGTAAAACCATTGTGGTTGTAGCGGCAGAATACACTAATGCGATAGCCGCCTTTTCGGTCGATAGGGTGGATGCTGGTAATCGAAGCCCCTGCTAATTCAGTGATCTCGGCCGTGAGTGGGATGACAAATTTGTTTTGTTGCACCAGTTGGCCGTCAAACGTGATGACATAGTAATCAATAGACATGCTGTCGACTTGGTGCCCACACCATCTAGCTTCGCACGTCTTTGTAGAGAAGAGGGTAAAAGTCTTGGAGCTGGGATTAGGGAGCAACTGGATGTCTAAACATTGGGGGCTATAGAGGTCAGCATGGATAAGGGAGGCATATATGGCTATCACTGATGGCAGTTCTGTCTTTGCCGGGTTTTGTTGTAGTCGCTGCATCTTGCATGGACATGGCGCCCAGACATTCCCAGGTTGCAGTTGTAGATGTTGTCGGGGCGAAAGACCCAGCAAGTGAACATACCTAGTTATAGCAGAGTCGAGCGGTGGCTGATCCAATCGCAGTGTTCTGCCCTTCTGCGAGTCCAGGTCCCACAGGTACAACTCGATGTGCTGATTCAAAATACCGCCGCAGATAAAGGTCCGCTCCCGACATCCGCGGAACTTGTTCATTGACGGCGGCAGTCGAAGTTTAGCCCTCTGCCTGGCGAAATAATCAAATATGTAGCAAGTTTGTGCTTGATTCCAGAATGCAATGAGCTCGTTAGAAGCGTAGATCCTGTCAATCAGCTCTCGACCCTCGGTTGCCATTCTCCAGTCTTCACCAGTGCGAAGATTCGTCAGACGCACCTGACGATAAGGATAAGGGACATGGATGAAAAAGTCTTCTGACAGAGCGATACGTTTAGAGGATTCAGGAGCGGGCTTTGTGGCGGCGACCTCGATAGGCCGTCCCGTTCGGAACCTGTGAATACTATGGGCTCTTTGAAGGCAGTCTTCATAGCTGGCATCTTCAAGTGGGAGTGTATTGTCGTACCATCTTCTCAAAGCGGGCTTCAACAGGTCTGTGCTTCGTAGCAGACTATACCAGCGGCGGGAGACCTAGGTCAGCAGTGTTAGCAGCGTGCAGAAGCCCAGACTAGCCGTGGACAACTACTCCAGCTGCGGTGCTGATCAAAAGCATCTCAGCCTAGGGCTGTCGCATAAACCTGGAGACAGCATGTGACTCGGCTCCGACCGGCTGAATCAAGACCCATCAATGGGCATGCAGGTACAGGTAGGCCCGCACCAGCTAGTGTTGTAGAGCACGGCGTTTGCGTTGCGCTGCACAACTTACAGTTTGGAGGCGAAACGGGGTCGAGATGTCGAGATAGGAGAAGATGTGGAATACGAGCTCGGCGGGCAAAGTTCCCACGATGTCAAAGTGGAAGGATCTGGCGTCGACCAAGGCCTGGAGCTGGCGCCACTCGTAGGGCGAGAGCTCGTGGGCAAGGGCCGCAATAGCGTGTGCGCGGGCGGTCGACGTCTGTAGGGCCCTGAAGGCGTCGACAAAGGCGGGCGTGGCCATGGCGAGGACCGGACGGCCATCAGCGCTCCGACTCGCGTCGAGGTGAATCAGTCAGTGGGCAAGCAGCGGGTGGCCCGTGCGCTAGCGAGATCGGCACAGCAGCGGACGATCGCTGCAGATGGACGAGGCACGCTGGAGAAGGTTGCGCCATGCCCTGGGCCGTCTCCGGCGCCGGGAATTCTCGCTCGTCGGCGGCGCGCGCTCGTGTTCGAGAAGGCGGCGAGCAGCAAGGGTCTCGTGCGTCCGGGTGCAAGCACCTTCCAGATGAATGCTTGGACGGCGCGCGGCATGGCGCTGCATGGCGCGCGGGGGCTGCGAGACGCGCAGAGTCAGAGTGTCGCGAGACGAGCGTCGGTGCCCTCGAGGCTGGCGGCGGTTTCAGCGGCCAGTGCTGGGCCAGGGTTGCTCGGCAGAGAGTCCCCAGGCGGACGGCTGTGGGAAACGCGACCATCCATCCGCTGCGTGGTGGAGCCCGCAACGGCAGTCAGGCCGTTCCAAGAGCAAGCGTGCGCGGGCGCTCGACGGCTTGACCCAACAGCAGGCTCGTGGGAACTGGCTCTGCACAGTTCCGTCGCCTTTTTCTAGCCCTGGGCCGCCTCACGCACCCGGCTTCCCAGCAAAGCACAGTCTGGTCCTCCTCGCAGCTCGTGCACCCGTGCAAGAGCCCCAGGACGCGCTGCCGACGTGCTCCCTCTTCCCCGGCCGCCCTGCCCTGCCAGGAGCATCATTGCGCAAGCTCCACGCCCCTCTCGTGCTGTGTGGTCTGTGCCGGCGCCGGTGCCTGCGACACTCCACCGCCGCGGGTCCCTGTGGTCGTCCCAAATCGGCCGCTCCTCCTCTCGTCTGAGCTGCACGGCGCATCGCAGCTGCCCTGCACCCAGCACCTGCAAAGGATCGCCTTCTCCTGGGTCTTCCTGGCCACATAGCCACGGCCTTGCCTGATCCGACGACCAGGCCTCTGCGCTGCTTCGACCTGCAACGCCCGCGCATCCCCCTAAAAAGAGCTGTGTCCTGCCACCACGCGGCCCGCCGCCCGCCAGAACCGTTCCGCTCCCGCCGTGAAGCTTGAGAGCTGCCGTCGCACGCCTGCCCCTAATCTGCACCCCGTGGCATGCCCGCTGCATTGAGACTGCTCTGACATCTTGAACCTCTGCCGCCGCTGGATCCTCCGCTGCGGCCGCAGTCCTCTGTCTGATCTGTGCGGGTCGACAGAGAGAGAGAGAGAGAGAGAGAGAGAGAGTGCTGCGCTGCCTCCCCTTGGTAGCCCATCATTTCCACGACAACGACTCGCACGCGCACGCCGCCGAGCGCAGCCATGGCTTCTGTCGCGGAAGCCCGCCGAAGTCCCTTCGCCGCCGACCCGCACCACCACCAAGCACTGCACAAGTCCATACCCATATTGCCCTCCTCCACCGGCTCGTCGCATCTCACGCCGCCGCGGGACCCCATGGACATCACCCCCTCCACCCTCCCCACCATGGGCCCGCCCATGCTCAACGGCCCCGTGGCCGATCGCAGCAGCGCGCATCAAGAGCAGCACACAAACGGAGACGCAGAGGCCAAGATGCCCAACGGCAATGGCAATCCTGCGCCCGTGGGAGCCGCCGCCGCTGCTCAGCAACCCAAGGTCGTGCAGACTGCCTTCATCCACAAGCTATACAAGTGAGCCTCCCCAGGCATTGCCCGCGCCTCTGCACCCCCAAGCTGACCCAACCGCAGCATGCTCGAAGACCAGAGCATCCAGCACCTTATTTCGTGGTCTAGCACCAACGAGAGCTTTGTCATGTCTCCGTCAAGCGACTTCTCCAAAGTTTTGTCGTACGTGCATCGGGAGCTTTGACCGCTTTTAATATACCTAACCGGGCTCGTAGATCGTACTTCAAGCACACTAATATTTCCTCATTCGTCCGCCAATTGAACATGTATGGCTTTCATAAAGGCGAGCACCCCCAATATTGGTACTATGGATCATGGCTGACAGCCTCCAGTGAGCGATGTGTTCCACACTGGCTCGCCCGACTCTCCTCTGTGGGAGTTCAAGCACGGCAACGGCAACTTCAAACGCGGCGATCTGGTGGGCCTGCGGGAGATCAAGCGCCGCGCCTCGAGGCACGCGCTCATCCACCGCGATTCGTTTTCCACGCCTAAAGTCCCTTCTGGTCCGCCGGCTGGTCCTCCGACCGAGTCCATGCCTGATCCCGTCGAATCACGACTCGCAGCGCTGGAACACGGCCTGTACGATATGCATGCTCGTATGCAGCGCTCAGAGGATAGCTGCGCCTACCTCAGCCAGAAGAACACCATCCTCATGGACAACATGCTCAAATGCCAGCAGGTCCGTCTCTTGGCCCGATCCGATTCGCTCCAGCTGACTTGCGAAACAGTGGAACCATGATCTGACGAATTATATCATGGCCTTAATACCAGACCCGGAGAATCAAGTGTACAAGGACGGTACGTACTTTTGCCTATACTCTATCTCAACGTCAACTGACCACTGCTAGCCTATTCGATGCAGCGCGAGATTTCCCGCCAGTCCGAAATGTTGCGCGTGCTCGAGGGCCCAGAGGAGCCCCTCTCTGCTCGACAACCGTTCTTCATGCAGCTAGACAACAGCCAAGCTCCTCTGTCCCCACGACAGATGCCGCAGGACAACGGGCCCGAATCGCGACGAGGCTCTCTGGCAGGTCTGCCTTCGCGCCAAGCACAGCCATTTAAACCTCCGGTCCCGGCACATCTCGCGATTTCTCCGCGCCGTTACGGCTCAATTGGCACGGGTAATTACTCTCCATCATCAGCCAGGACCCCAGTGACTCACCAGCCACCCCCACCGCCTCCACCGTCAATCCAGCATCCCGGCAGTACACTGGGAAGTAATCTGGGGGCTAGCTCATCCCCGCCTTACAACCTCTATAGGCGGCACACCTCGGCAGATATACGTACGCACGGCTGGCCTCCGCAACCCCCCTCGCAGTCACCATACGCGTCTGGGCAGAATTCAACTCAATGGCCCTCCTCGCCTCATCGAACGCCTATCGGAGGTGAGGACCAACAGCTCCGTAACGCTTTAGAATCCTACCAGCTACCCCGCGGACCACGCCAGCAGAACTCTCGTCAGAACACTCCTCCTCTGACGAGTGACACCACGCCCTCGACATTAAGTGCAGACAGCAGCTGGTCTCTCCCCGGCGCCCGGTACCCCTTCAAAGGCCTAGACACCCCCGGCCCACCTACGCGTCGTTCAAGCATGGCGTCGAATGTACATTCCCTCCTTAACCCTGCAGATACCCAAGAGCGAGCGGACGAAGACGACCCCGACGAAGCACGCAAGCGAAAGCGAATGCAATGATCCTACGACATATCTACCATGTAACAGTACCGCACATACGGCTTCGGCCTGCGATATCCCGCTACGTTTCCGCTATTTGCATGTTGGCGGTCATGCGGACATTTCATTTGATCTTTTCTGCCGATACTGACGTCGCGTTTCCATATATGCTTTTCGTTGTCATTTTCAAAGCTGCGTCACATGCCGCCTCGTACGGCGTGGCGGATGCGTTTCCTCGACGGAAAGAAAGTTCCTACTGTAGCAGGCTGCCCGCGCCCGGGACACATACCCTTTTCCTCCCGTATCGTATCTTCTTGTATTCCTTGGCTCGCCCATTGACCCAAAGTAACGAACTGTCGATGTCTGTTTGCGAGCATCCACTGCTGTCTAGCCTTTTCCTTCATCTTGTGTAATTGAGCCAAGTGGCGTACGCGCTGCGGGATCTTGGTCGCTTTCTGCTTGGATGGATGCATGGGCTTTGCGTATATGCATCGCCATGGGTGGTATGTAGGAAGGAAAACTTATAGGCTGAGGCGTACGCGCTTCTTCTTTGTGCTGTGCAACTACTTTGTCTCAAACACTCGGATTGTGCCTGCCTGCTTGCCTGCTCGCCTGCTCGCCGCCCATACCTCGCGTTATGCCACGGACAACATCCCTCACCAACCTGTGTAGTCGCATCCGCGCTACCTCCCATCCGAGCATTCTCCCCGAACCGAAGGATCACAATGCCGACCCGCACCAGTCGCGGGATTGGGTTTGCCATGCGACGCTCGAAATCGCATTGCTGGATGCGCCTCCGACGCGCGCCCGGGATGCTGAGTCGCATGCCGCCGAATCACACCGAGTCGGGCCGGTGGGGTCTTGGATCCTGGGGTCGATAGGCCGCGATGGGATGGGGTGGGTAGGGATGGTGTAGGGAACGGAGCGCCGAATCGGGGCGATGGCGACGAGGGAGCAAGGCCGAAGCACGTTGAGCCGGCTCGGCGAGCGCAGCGATGGCGGAGGCCACGGATCCGCGAGATCTCACGATGCAGCACGGGCGTCGGTTCGAGGGTGCTGGCTGGGTCGTCGGTTGGTGAGAGGTGGAGGGGAGGGATGGTGACGGGATGGGGGGGCTGTGCGAGGAGCGTGTGGCATGTACCTGTGGTTGCCTTTGCCCATGCGGCGCTGAAGCGGGAGGTCTGGCATGATGGCGATTCGGTGGACGTCTCCTTGGGCTTCTGGTGTGAAGGCCGGGGGGAAGGTGCGATGTGGGCATCTGGTCAATAGGTTACATCAGTTCTGCCTCTACCGGGAGACAGATTGTTGTCGTCGTATCATCATACTTATGGAAACGCTGTTGAGCACAGGGGACCGCACGAAACTTCTCTGTAGGTGTACAGAACTTAGACTTGTATGGCTCTAGGTTCTATGTCGGAAGAAGACGGATCTGCAGCGTGATGCTTGTCTCCTGAGATGGATGTTGCTCAGCACAAGTCACTTCATTTCACTTCACTTCACCAAAGTAGAGCTCCCTCTCATAGCGGCGACCTTGTATCACATTACATCGCGCGCTAAAGCAGCTTCCGCTGTCATCATCCACCGTTGCATATCCTCCAAGCATCCCAGCTGCGAAAAACACCGCCCCGTTCGCAGCCCTCAAGGCTCCTACTAGTAAAAGCGGGCCCGCAACCACCGCAGAACCATGCACCAGATAAGAAACAGAGAATCAGTGTCCCTCGTCCGTCCCGCAAGTCCATCTGTCATACCTACACCTACAACAACAAGAAGCACCAAGCGCAACAAAACAAAGGAAACGCAGTTTCGCGTGTGTGTCGTCGGACTGTACTCTCCTGGCTCGGCAGGAGGGGGTGCTATTTCTGGTATAACGCTGCAGGATGTATGAGGTATGGAGAGATGGAGCGCGCGGAAAGAGGAAACCAGATGAGGGTGAGTATTTCAACACAAAACGCCACGGAAAGGCAAAGCGCAGAGACGAGTACAGTACGATATCCAGCCGCGCCGGGGATTTAGGAGGCCAGTCTGGGGCGGGCGGCTATGAACGCCAGGAGGGGAGTCAATCCAATCCGATCAATCCGATGGGTTTTTTTTTGCGGGGGTTTTGTGTTTTGTGAGGAGAGAGTGCGCGGGCGACACCGCATTTCGTGGGCGTTGCTTGGTTGTCAGTCTGATTGCGCGCGAGAGTAGGGATGTGAGAGTGCCGTGGGGTGTGCGTGCTCGATGGCGAGGCGTGCGCGGGCGTAACCTTCAGATGGTCTTTGGGGTGCGAGCATTGCTAGGAATATCACGTTAGCGGGTGCTTTGTTATCACATGTGGATGCTCCAGTGAGGCAAAGGAAGGAGAGGCGTACCTCGCATCCACGATATCATCGACATGGTTACACATCGCGACGAACAAGTCAAAGAACAGTTTTCCCCCCATCTCCATTTCCATCTGCATGGTTCCACTACGCTTGAAGGTTTTCCGGCTACGGATGATGAGCGCGAGGTAATGAGCGCGCAGCCGCGAGTCACTGTCCGGCGTGTTCTCGTAGGCATACCGTGCGCTTCGCAGGATGGTGCCGACCTCGATCCCGCTCTGCAGGCCCTGCTTGCGCAAGGAGAGCTTCTTGAGCTCTTCGAGACCGTACCGATCTGCGGCGCAATACACGGCTGTGTCGCGGAGAATGATGTCGCCTACGCCGGCGTGAAAAAAGGTTGGCTCTACCGCGGCCACGCGGTCGCCTTTGTTTGGGTCCGGGCTTGACACTGCACCTTCGAGCATCCAGGTCTGGCGGCGCTTGTCGTGGACCAAGCGCGGGTAGTAGTCGCCCTTGTAGAGATACTCGAGAATACAGGAAAAGACTTCGGGCTCCTCCGTTGGCAGGTCGATGCGTCGGTTTGTGCTCTCGAAGAACTGGCCCCGCAACGCTTCGGCGAAGTACGGGGAGTGGCAGAGGACGTCTTCGTGTGCAGCAAACAGGCGCTGTTCCGGGCCGATGACAATCGTGACGATGGCAGAGGTGAGGCTGGGCGACACCTGCTCCATCATCGGACTGTCCATGCGGACGGACTCCATCTTGTCGACGATGCGCTGTTTCTGTCGGGAGTCATCGCGAAACGACCTCTTCGGCTGTTTGGTAATCTTGCCCGAACGGTCCTTTGAACTAGCAAAAGAGCGTTTTCCGAACATGTTGGGCGAAGAGCGGTATCGGTTCAGCGAGCGACGGAGCGAGCGACGAAGGGTATGGTAAAGAGTGGACAGGTTAGTGTGACGCAGCGTGTGAGGGAGAGCTCCGGAAGCCCTTCAGATTTAACGCGACTTTGCGGGAGAAAGTGCTGAGAAATCCGAAGTGGCTCTGTGTGTTGTCGTCACGCTTGGTGACGATAAGCACACGTTGGTTGTCGGGCTCTATGGGTCTTGTCGAGAGGCGTACGGACAGGCGGTGGGGGAATAGCCAGCCTTGTTATATACAGCGCCAAGTCAGACTCCCTGCAGCCTGTTGATAAGCGGGCAGGCAGTGCCTGCATGTTGCATGCTGCGATTCGTCAATGGCTCTACAAGTGCCGTCTGAGTGGACAACAGAGGAACACGAGGGGATTTCCTGTGGCTCTTCATTCGACCGCGTAGACAAGGTGGAAAGACTTGGAATTTGGGTTTTGGTAAGACGCGGTATCCCTGCAAACCTGCGTAGGCGACAACACAGCACGAGGGCTGACGTCGTCGGGCCTTTTCCCAGGAGCCTCCAGTGCGAACATCGGTGTTCGCAACCTTGCTGTCGAATGTTGACGCTGCTCAAATAACGATTGTACCAGAGCCATACACGCGTCAAGCTACGCGCCGTCACGCCGTGTGACCAGCAAGCGGAGCAATGGCCCATACGGAAGGGCGGCCTCCACCGGCGTTCAGCCTCGTGACTCAGAGACCAGGCGATGGACCTGAATGCATCGGAGTTCAGGCGCTGAGGCCTTGTACTGGGAGATGACAGCAAGGCTGCTAACATACATCGACGGTGTTGTGTTTCGGCAGGTGGGTGTTACTCTTCGCTGTTCTCGAGTTTCTGCCACGTCGTAGCGTAGCCATTGTCCACACCGCCCGGATTGATAAGTAGCCGAGTCTGGAGTCTGGAAGTCAGGAGAGAAGTGGAGGAAGCGTGCTGCTTAGCATATCCAGGTGTACATAGGTATAATGCGCTGGCAGCTGGTCTAGAAGGAAAGAGCGTTGGGGGACGTGGGGAGCACGTGTTGCCGCGCTGTTGCACTTGTGGCCATCATGCTTGAGGAAAGATGGTATACTAGAGTAGCGCAGTGACTCTGGGTTTGTGTTTTAAATATGTCTGATGAATGAAGCACTTGAATGGAGAGGGTGCCAGTGTAAGCTCGCGCGAGCACTGTGAGCTCAGGTAGTCCGCTAATGGCTAATTGGCTGGCGCCAGTCGTTTGCTATGTGTGACGGTGTCATAAATGGCAGCCTGGGGGAAAATTCATTCGCTGCGATCAATCAACCTAGCAACGCTGCCTAGAGGTTGCCAGCCTTTATTCAATCAACACAGACGTGGTGAGACATTTCAAGTCAAGCGCAAGGCGACAGTGCTGGGTCTGGACGTTTACGGCACATTTGACCCCACCAAGCCCACCACGGTCACTCCCGCAGCAACCTCAACACCTGCCGCGCGCGTTGCTCCTCTCCTGGACCGCTCCAGACATCTTTCACCTCACCTCCAGACTTTGCCGGCGAAGAAATTCTTGCGCACCCTGTGACTGCGGCTGAACACACAATATTAAAGCGCGCCGCCTCAGTCCATTCCGTAAACGCACCCAAACCCGAAATACGCATCCGCCACTTCGTGATCAACCGCCACAATGAGCGCCAGCGCGAAGAAGAGGATCATGAAGGTATGGCACATGGATACCCCGGAATTGGCTTGCGCATACAGAAGCTGACTGGGGTGCAGGAGTACACAGAGTGCATGAAGGAGACGCCTGCGGGCATGAAGATCAACTTCGACGAGCAGAACATGACCAAATGGGAGGTCCTGATGGATGGGCCGGAGGGCTCTGTGTATGCGGTACGTATCGGCTGCGCAGATCAGTTAGGAATGTCTGCTAATCGTGCTGCAGGGCGGCCACTTCAAGCTCGAGATCATTTTCCCCAACGAATACCCGTTCAAGCCCCCGGTCGTCAGCTTCAGGACGAAAATCTACCACCCCAACGTGAGCAACGACGACAAAGGCTCCATGTGCCTTGGCTTGCTTCGGCCCGATGAGTGGAAGCCGCCGAACAAGGTGGTTGCCGTGCTGCGCCTGATCCAGTCACTGATGGTTGAGCCCAACATCGACGATGCAATCGAGCCGTCGATTGGAAACGAATATAAGGAGAACCGCAAGGAGTTCGAGAAGAACGCCAAGGACTGGGTGAAGCGGTATGCGAAGTAAGGTCGGGAAGAGACGTCACCATGAGGAGTTGTTGTTGGTGAGCATTCTTTGTGAGGCGCGTCAGCTGGCATCTGCGCATACAAGGCGTCCGGCGAAATTTGCATTTGATGGGTCACGGCTGGCGACTGGAACGACGAGGCAAGAATATGATGTGTACAAGGAGCTTTGGCATGCCATGACCGCTGTAGCGTGAGCATCTAGGCGGAGCAATATACCGACCGAGGTGTACCTCGGGGTTAACAAAGCAACGCACGACGACGATCAAGCTCGCTATGTCGTCATGTTTGCGATGCAGCGGGTGATGGAGCGATTCGCAGACGGATGCTCCCAGGATGCTGACGGAACAGCGCCAGTGCTTAGTCGTGACATGTAGTTGGCGTTGCCGCATCTAGTTAACGGAGCAGAGCACAGCTCGCGGGGGAGGCGTGCCGCAGGCGAGCTCTCTTCGTATGCAATTTAACAGCAGCCCGGCCTGCCAGCCCGACTGTCAAGTCTTGCAAGCGGCGACTACTTGGCCGGCGCAATTTGCCGAGTCAGCTACACACGGTGGATTCCTCCTCGCGTTGGTGGTGCCCGAGCAGGATGCCAGGAGCATCGTGTGTCGTGAGCGAGACGCGGACGGGCACGCCCCTGAAACAGCGGCCACGCAATGCGTGAGCAACACCATGACTGACAGGTGCAGCGTGTCAGTTGCGGACACGGGGGCTGGCGACGCTCTGTGCTGCACCACTGTTTGCTTCTGGAGCAGCTGCGTGGGAAAGCTGGAGAAGTGCTGTGCCACTAGCAGCGGCGCGTTGGATCGCGTGGTGTTGTTTACCACACAACCGCGTCGGGCAAGGCGCCATCGTTGCAGCGGGCGCTTGTCGAAAGGAGACGACGGGACAAGATTCGAGAACGCAGCCGGCGCAGAGAGCGGCTCACTGCAGGCCCGGCCGTACACAGTCGATTGGCCGGGAGGCAGCATCGCTCCCGCGACTGTGGTCGTTGGACGGCCCCGTTGGAATGCGCTCCGCCCGAGCCCCCAAAAGTTAATACCGCTGGTGGAACCGCTTGGCTTCTCACCAACATCCTTTCCTTTCCACCCGACGATTCCTGTGCCAGCGCGGCCACGGCGCCCCTTTGCTCCGACTGCTGCGCCAGACGCCGTCGCTTTCATTCCTTACGCTTTGATTCTGTAGCCCGCGGCGCCTGCACTGCCCACGCCCATGGGCCTGCGCGCCGCCCACCTGCCCGTTTCCTCACCACCGCGCTTCGTTGGCGCTGTGCTCCACCCCATTCACACGCGAACTCTGCAGCCGTAGCTGGGCTGCACCGCACTTCCGCCTCCACCACTCCACCGCCGCCTGTCTGCACCGCCCGCCGCATCTCCGCCTGCGTGGACCCCGACATGTTGATGCACACAGACGGCACCCCCGAGACATTCTTCGCCCGGCCGAATGAGGCAATTCTCCACACCTGCTGTCACATTCTCCAGGCCTGCCGCTCGAAATGAGTGAGCCTCCACCACCGCCCACTAGCCCTCGTGCATGGGCTCCCACTGCCGACACGGGGACCAGGTCGGACACCCCTGTCAGCGTCTCGAGACAGCAGTACCAGTACCTGCCCTACCGCCCGCCAGGCTCAAACGCCGAATACACTCCGCCTGCCTCGCCGCAGCCCTCTAACCATCCATATGCCCACCAGTCTGTCCGCAAAGGCTTTGGCTCTGGACGCTCCCGCCAGCCCGCCCAGCTTCAGATGGACGTAGCTGTTGCACCCGCCTACGAACGACCTGTATATAGCCCGTCGCCTACAGCAAGCCCGCCGCTGCCACCACTGGCCTCGCCCAAGTACGCTGCTCGATCACGAACGCCGTCCCTGCTCCGCCATGCTGCCTTGTCGTCGCCTCTGAACAACGGATACCCACGGGCAGAACAGCCCCAGTCGCCGACGTTCCCTCCAGTCATGCGCCAGGTCAGCAACCAGAGCGTGACGAGCGATCCTCGATCCTTGTTCAACCCGCTTGCCAGCAACCCCGTTCACGCCAATGGGTCAGATCCCTTTGCAGACGAAGTGCCCTGGTCACGGACACAGCAGAGGAACCGTGGCATGACCACATCGACGCAAACCAGCATTGCCAGCTATCAACAAAATTACCCACCGCTGCGATCCGCCACGTCCATACCAGACTATGGTCCCATCAGAGCTAGCAATCGATCGAACCCATCCGGAGCCTACAAACCCGACCGTGGCGGGCTGAACTGGTCCCACAACGATCAGTTCCCTCCGCGTCTGCTCCGTGGCGAAGAGTCACGAGCTAGTGTTCGGTCAGGATGGACGAATGCATCCAGTTTTATGGAACAGAGTGGCACGGAACGAAGCAGTGTCGCTACAGGCAGGAGCTCTATTGTGAGCAGTGATAACAGGGCTAGCACCTATTCCAGGGACCAGTCTGAGGAGCGCGATCTATCAACCGATACCCTTCCGACCAGTATCTCGCCCGACGAGGAAGACATCATGAGCTCAGTCGAGGACGTGATTGACGCCTACTTTGACGAGCCCGAGGACATGGACTCCGAGCCTCTCCGCGGAGATAATGTTGGCGACCGTGGCTCATCGACGCAGGACTCGGACGCCGGGCACAATGATCGCTCGTCTAATTACTCGCAGGACATCAGTCGCCCAACATCATCATATGCTCCCGTTCATGAGCAGCTCGCGCACACTAATTCACACAATAGAGAGCTCTCAAAGATTACCGAGCGAAACTCACGGGGAAGCTCTCAAAACCACTCGTCGATATCTCAGCCCATACACATGAATCTCGATTCGCTCAATGCCTCGACGACCGAAGGCGCACAGGAGAATCAAACTGCTCCGAAGGATGACCAGGTCAGCTCTCACCCACCACACGCGGACCCGAGTACATTCCAGTTGGATCGCACAACGACCAACGAGGACCGTGAACGCCAATTGCAGACGATCGACATGGCCATGCAGCGGTCAAGCGAAGAATTGCCCCGACGGACGTCTACAATAGCTGCAGAACGTAGGAGCAAAATCTTGGCCCGGCCCCGCCTGTCGACCAAGGTGAGCAGCGATAACCACAAGATGCAAGAGATTCATAAAGAACTTGCCAGCCTGCCCCAAATCCCTCGGAGTAAATCGCGACTGTCGCGGCAAGACTGGGCAGAGTTCGAGGGCTACGCAAAGCGGCACTCTAGAGGACCGAGCGCTGCACTGCGTGCGCTTACTGAGGCCTCGACCACTTCTCCACCCAAAAGATCTTCCCCGTTGCCCGAGGTGGATGAAGACGAGGCCTTCCCTCGCCGCGCGTCCACGAGCATCTTTGATCGCAAGAGCACGTTATTCGACCTCAGCAGCTTCAAACCTGCGCCACCCAGCAAGTCCATGACTACCAACTTCGGCACGAACAAGCCCCATGCCAGACCTTCGGCGGGATTAAAGAAGTCAGCGGCTATAGGTGTAGAGCGAGATCGCTATGGTTTTAAGAAGGCCTCCGACAAGATCAGCGTGCAAGAATACAACGCATGGCACCCGAAGTATGAGGACTACATCACGCGCAGGTCGAACAAGTGGACCGCTTTGATGAAAAAGTCCGGACTATCGACCAAGAACCCCACGGAATTCCCAGAAGCATGCGACAAGGTCAAGCGCTACGCCCGGAAAGGCTACCCACCAGAGTGGCGCGGAGAGATGTGGTGGTTCTATTCCGGCGCACAGTACAAATCACGACAGATGGCGGGACTCTATCGGTCCCTGGTCGCTCGGGTCGAGAACGGTGAACTCAACAAAGACGATCGTGAGGCCATCGAACGGGATCTCGATAGGACGTTTCCTGATAACATCCACTTCCGACCCGATCTGAAGTCAGCGCGATTCAGCGACGGAGGTGACGATGAGCCATCGATGGTTCGAGACCTCCGCGAGGTCCTATCTGCGTTCGCCTTGCACAACCCCGGTATTGGGTATTGCCAATCCTTGAATTTCATTGCAGGACTATTGCTTCTCTTCTTGAAGCAGGATACCGAGCGAGCCTTTATCCTGCTGACAATCATCACCCAAAATCATCTTCCCGGGGCACACGCCCGGAACCTCGCCAACACCGAGGTCAACGTCTTGATGATGTTGATACGCGACTACCTACCCAAAGTTTGGGCTTCGATCAACGACACGGACATTGTCAACAGCGGCCTCGGCTCCAAAGCGCATCCCGAATCCAAGTTTCAGCGGCAGCCGACCGTCGCGCTTTCGTGCACATCCTGGTTCATGAGCGTCTTCATCGGGGTCCTTCCCATCGAGACTGTTCTCCGTGTCTGGGACGCCTTCCTCTACGAAGGCCCGCGCGCCCTGTACCGCTACGCCCTCGCCGTCTTCAAGCTTGGCGAAGGTGAGATCCGCAAGTACCGCCCCGGCGACGGCGAGCTCTTTATGGCCGTGCAGAACCTACCGCGCCGCTGCCTGGACGTAAATACTCTCCATGACATCGCATTTGTCAAGAAGGGCTTCGGCAGCCTCACGCAGAACGTCATCGACCAGAAGCGGCAGTTCTGGCGCGAGCAGAACGAGCGCTCCGCAAGCCAGCGGAAGAGGCCCGGTCCGCAGGCCATTGTCCCGCGGCCAGATACAGCGGGCGGTGACGAAGAGGGGAAGAAAGGGCTCGGTGGGCTGCGGCGCCGCGCGAGCAAGAGATTCCTGAGGAAAAGGGAAAAGACGTATATGGAGTGAAGACTGGTCAAGTTGAGAGCGGCATTGCGCTGGAGTTTTCATTCCTTGTTTATTCTTTGGGACGCATCCATTGCGCAGCTGGGACGGCCGTTTTTTTTTTGGTTGCTTACCGCTCCCGCTCCCGCTGCCTTTTTTTTTTTCTATCACTCCTCTTTTTTTTCGCTGTTCTTTTCTTTTGTTCTTGTTCGAAAAGTTAGAGACAGACGGACGTCTCGGTGATGTTGGGTGGGCGCGACTTCCTTCCTAGCATTGCACTAAAAATCTCCTTTGAGCGCGGTGGAGACGATGACATTTGGCTTCTTGTACCATAGAGTTGCATATACCCCTTGTAGCTAGCTAGCAGTGCGCGTGCGTTTTCGCATTGGCGATGAACATGTACGAATTTCACGATCATTTGTCACTCACGTGGTTCACTTTGCGTCCGGAGGTTTTTTTTTTTACTCCCACGACTTACCCTGACCTGCCCGCTTCGCACATCTATAATATCATAGCAGGACGCGCAGCACGAACGATATCACACCCCAGTCCCAGGCTTCGCAGTGTTCACATCATGATAATAGCGGGGGTGGGGCGGGTTCTCCATGCGTGCTGTGGCATTCTGGAGCGTGCGGGCGGGCAGTACGTGGCGAGTGGAGAGAGATGCTGGGATGGACTCCTGCTTGTGCAGCAAGCGTGGCCGGAGAAGCAGATGCGTGTTTGCACAGGACCCAGTACGTGCGAGGGCGCGAGTGAAGGTACCGGAGGTGGGTCGGATGATATGCGTCGTTCCTGATCAACTGGCTCGCAAGAGTCTGGCTGTATATGCGACGACGGGTGTGCAGTGAGTCAGACGAGAGAGGCATTGTGGATTCGCACGCGCGCACCGTCCCAACTTCTTCCTCTCAACAATATACAAAGACAAAAACTAGAAGCCACTTCGAGGCCCGGCTCAAAGAAACCGATGTCTCGATTTTTTGTTTGATTTTATTACTGAAACTTGGGTTAATGGGTATATATCGTGGTAAAATTGATGGTTGGATGGTTGTTCTTTCGTCGAAGACATCGCGGGGTGCGGATTCGATGATATATCTCTTTCTCGGACGGTGATGGTCGAGGGGTTAACTTGAATGCTAATACATACGAGAAAGTGGAAGGTAAAGCTAGATGTAGTATACAAGAGAGGTAACTCTAAGAAAGGCAGTGCCTTCCAAAAACCCATAGGTTCACCACCATGATGAATCTGTGACATTCGTGCTACTGTACCTCGGTATGCCATGCCACCTCAATGCCCAGCTCGTTCAATGATGTCTTCAGAGCTGCGAAATCAAACTCGTTGGAGTCCTCGTCCTCATACTCCTATAGATCATCAGTTAGTGAGTATGCAATGAAGGTGCAATAGCATCCACCTACCTCTTCTAGGTCCGAATTCGCGTCTTCATCATCGTGTTCAAGTTGTGACTCCACCACGAATCCTGCGTCCCAGTTATCTCGTACGAGGACTACTTTCCGAAGCTTCTGTACGCCTCCATCCTCCCGGCTTTCAAGTAACGCGCCAAGAATATCAGATGCGACCGACAAGCTTGCTGCTCTGATCCACAGGCTCTTCAAACGGCTGGTGAGGATGTACAGTATAGCCGGGTTCAAGTGTGGCCAGTCGAGTTCTAACCTAATCACCGAGATGCTCTTCTTAAGAAACTCATTCAACGCGTCGAGAGTGTCTTCATCGGGTGCATGTGACGAGCGGAGGGATAATGTTGAAAGGGTCTTGTGGCTGTGAAGGGAGCCGAGGATCTCCGATGTGAAGAATAGCGCCGATGACGCAGCCGAGGGCACGCGTTCGCTGATGGACAGATACGCCAATTGGTCGACTGAACGGAGAACTGATGCGTCGAATGACTGGATTTTGGACGTGAAGTTGCTGTGTTGTCCACGTGTTGGTGTTAGCAGGCCAGGCTGGGATACGATCGACATGCGCGTCAAACAAAGTCTTGACAATAGTGCGGCAGTCTCGGCGGGCTCCGTACCGCAAAAGCCATCAAAGGAGAATGCGGTCAGCGCTCTGAGGTCATTTATAACACCAAGGCTCTGGGCATGCATGTTGCCCTCTAATGCCAGGTCTCGCAGCAAAGGCCAGTGAGATGCGATCATGTGCAGCGCCTTTGCCATAAAATCTTCGTACAAGTGTGTCTGTCGGCCACTAGTCGCCCGGATGCTCAGAGTTGTGATGTTCGGAAGCTTCGTAAAAGCTTGATCGAGTCTATCGAGCTCTTCCTCGTATAGCTCCCATGTTCGAAGGCTTCTCGTTCGCCCGTGACTGTCGGCGGATCGATCAGAGACCAATAATGGTGTCAGATCCACATCCTGGAGCTCAAGAGACAGCTCATGAACGTCTTGCAGTACGTCTCGTGGTCTTCCTTCCAGCCAGTCGTTCAGAGCAGCTTGGCTCCGGAAGACGATAGGTCTTTGGTACAGGAATTTTCGTGCTTCCGTATTTATGTCGTGGCATGCCTGTAGGATTTCTGGGCCCTGTGAGGGATCTAGAAGAATGTATTTGTAGATGAGCTCTCGTAACTCCAAAGGTAGAGCAAACAAAAGAGTGTTTTCGTTGCTCATCTCGCCCACGATGATGCGTGACAGCTAAGCTGGAGTGAGTGAACTTTCAATTTTTGGATTGAGGGCATGTGAACTTACTGGAGACCAGGTCTGCATAGAGTCTTGCCGGAAGAGAGAGTGAGCAACGCTCAGTAATCGGCCTGTTCAACCTTTGCTGTTCACTTTGCCACTTAACTTCGGTCGCTTGGTTGTCTTGGTCAATCTGATATAGCAAAAGGCCATACAGGAAGATCAACTAATCCCGGTAGATCGTTTGGATCAAGACAAGTCTATGTTAAATTTACGACGTATCGAGCTATAGGGCCAGCATGGCCATTTAAAGACCGCCCGCGTTATGTGACTTGTCCCTTGAATGAGCTGGATCTTGGAAACGGCAGGGGCCATTCGTTTCCCCTGTTTTAGACCTAAATGGATATTTCCCATCACCGTCTCGTTTGTATCTGGGCCATAAGCACTGTATTGGTACTAACGGACCTGGATTGACAACGACCGGGCACAATCGGCAGCCGAAGTTGTGGCGTTTGTCATTCCGCAATGGGAGAGCGCCAGACACAGGCAGGGTTCGTCATGGTTTACAACTGTGAAATTGTGAAGTCAAAAAGGAAACAAGCATTAGAGCCTGACTTGGGCTGGCTCCCCGCTGGACGTAGGCAAGGAAACTCTGACAATAAAACAAGCCAATAAGCCAGGGGTATTGCGGCGCCATTGATGTAATTCCAGATACGCGAGCCTGACTTGATCGCGCGGAATCGCTAGGATTGGAGCGTGCGCAGAGCAGGGTGCGTTAAACGAAACCAGGCAAGGCCATTTGAGGTTCTGCAATCGAGATGGCCGGCTGGCCTTGCTCCTTGGGCATCGCGAGAGAAGAACGTCGTACGACAACGAACCATTATAGAACCACCGAGGACCACTCTGGCCGTGTTGACAGGGTCTGGAAATAATTGCTTTTGCTACTCCCAGACACTCCCTGCATGGCCCGATTCATTATATACACTAAGAAGCGATTGAGCATTTCCAAGGTTGCGGCACATCGCCGCTGTTGGTCATAGATCAGCTGGTCGGTCAACGTGAATCACTTGGTGGATCAACGATGCTCGAATCTCTGCACGTCAGCGCATTGGACCGTTTCTAGAAGAGAGTCGATGTCCATACAATCTGGAGACTCTCCGGCTGCTTGCTTCTGATACACAGCTCGATCTGAACCCGCGTCGGGCTTTGGTTGCCATCGTGGCTTCTATCTCCCTTAGGCTGAAGGGGTGGGCGCAGTGGTGAGGGACTGAAGCGAAGAGTGGCGTCGCATGGATGATCGCATTCGGAACTGCACCCTGGCAGTCGTGTAAATCGCCCGTTTGCGGTGGCTTGGGGGTAGCCGATTAGGGCGGTTGATATTCTGCCGCAATTCTAGACGTAACCCCGGAGAGTCGTACGATGCGTGACTTTGACGTATGTCGCATACTAGAGGCCTCCACCAATTGCATCTTGAGATGATAGTCCCGAAGAGGTGGACTCGTCTCGATTGCGGTGATGCTGAGGGATGTGATAACCTGTGGCTGGGATTGCATGCGGTGCAGTGTATTTACAGTGCTTTAGCGTGTGCACTAAACTTGCTCCGTCGCTGCTCCCCCATTAGACCCTCGCGGCGGGAAGCCCAAGGTGCATTTCTCGAGCTCTGCCTACATTCTCCCCTGTGATCACAGGAGCAACACGCTCTATGGGCCTTGGTGAGGCACGATGCGAAGGGTATGTTCGCGGGCGCGTGATCAGGGCCGATCATTCCCCGATACCCAGTGTCTTCTTGCGCGGTACACCATCTGACCTACCTCAAAAGCCTTGCGGTTGAGAGCAGTGCTGTTAGCAGCCACAAGTCAGCTGCTGAGTGGGCGACCCTCAGCCTGCCGACGCCACAAGCGGTAAAGACACGCGACCTGCCACATAACCGCATGGCTCTCTAGGGTCCATCTCTGTCAGCCCATTCGGGCCGCCCAATCCCGACTGGATTCCATCATGAATGGAATCAACGCAGTTTGGAATGCCAGCAAGCCGCCCTGTACATGGGCACGCAAGCCACCCATGCTGATGGTGCCTTCACACTTTGACAGGCTGTCTTTCCATGTTCGGTTCGCGCTATACTCCACAGCACCGACCGAAATAACCAACAGCTACTTTCCTGAGAACATCGCATATTTTTGTCCGGTGGAAAATAGCTATCATGTCTCGGGTTATTTGGAGGACTCATCGATAGCTGGGCATGTGGATGGCGTCGTACCATACCAACATATTTGTATAGATATGAAAGGTTTCATAGTCAACGATCCCTCAAGGCTCGCACGAACCTCCGATACACATACTGACAGGGTAAATATCCTGTATACAACTGGTCTCACGGCCTTGTCAGTTTCTCGCGATATGTTGGCCGGGCATCGTCCTCCTTTACCTATGCGGTGGTCCTTCGAACAGTCATCAAGCAAGTAAACCGATAACTGTGTATCAAACATACAGCATCAAACTGCTCAGATCCCTCGAAACAATCCAGAAGCCTTCCACAGCACGTGGCAGTACGAGACCTAACGCCTCCATATGTTCGAGCCGAGTCTGGAAGACGCCACCAGTCACACCCTGAACCAGCACACTTTTGTAGCTCCAAAGGAAAGGACCTTAGCGAGAACCGGTACTGAATTCGTTTATTACGGCTAGATAGCCATATCCTTTCGTTTATCGCAAAGACGATGTGATCTGGATTTCACCTTCAGTGAGACCTTGCTCGCACGCCGGCTTGCACACACGTGGAAAGCATGCTTCAGCTGGAGGCTTCGTCAAGAAAGTGCCGCCACTCAGTGTTCTCGAATACGATCGGACACCGTCAACCAGTAGTATTGAGCATAAGGTCTTACACTGCCCGACACGCCCTGTTCATGCGGGTGACGCTACACCTCGTGGCCGCCACCTCTGAGAGGATGATACAAGTCTTATGCTCCTTGAGACTCAGCTGGGGCTCACCTCATTTGGAAATGACTGCGAGCGATCCCAAGATCACAGCTGCGCTTACTGGCCCCGCTTGCGGAATGACGCAGACCCCGCGTCTTTCACCAGCTTGAAGCGTGTACAACGTAGAATAGAAGAAACCACCACATCGTGGAAACCTTCAAGAGGCGTGGCATGGAACGCTAGCTTGAGGCTTGATATTCTGAAGTCTAGTTTACGCAACCCGAGGACGGTCAAAATCGGGCGTAACAGTAACTCCAACCCAAGAGTGAAAGTACCACATTCAACTCGTCTTGTTTCATAATCTTGATGACCACCAGCAACGCTAGTTGCTGGTAATGAGTTCTATTAAAGCCTCGATGTTTGTTTCGTCAACAGACTCTAACCAATGATCTTCCGTCTGTCGAGGAAGTTTCTATCGCCTGCCAACCATCATAACTACAGCCAGGGTGTGCCATCCCGGCACGTGGAAGCCCGACCGTACAAGTGTACACCTCGCCAATACCTGCCTGCCAGTGCGTGTCTCAAATTGTCCACGTACGCCTATCCATACCTCGCCTAGAATTGCTCTCCATCGCCAAAATTCAGGTGAACTAGTAAGCCAGTACATGGCATCCGAATGCGCGCAGAGTCCAGCCGCAGGGCCCGACGGGAACATCCAAGTCGGTCCTTCGTCAGACGTGAGACGAGTTCGTTCAAACACATGCAACCGATACTGCAGCCTCCACGTGGTGGGCCAGCCCGTTCCGCACAAAGCCGCACGCGAGACGGGCGCGTTGGTCGCACAATCACTCTAGCCTTACCGACCCGTAGCTCTGGTTCGAGGCCTTGTAGGGACAGCCATGTAGTACAACCGCCACAAACAAAAGCCTCAATCAGGACCACTGCTTCGCAACGCCACAGGTTGCAAGTCATTACCACAACCGACAGGCGGACTCGATTACCATCACTGACTATAGCGCCACTAATAGCTCCACGATGCCCTTGTGTCCTAAGTGCTGCCGTTCTATCTTCTCTTGGAAATCATGTTTGGCCAAATGGAACAGCCTTTGTCGTACAAGCGCCACAAGCAATCCACGTGGTACAACCGCCAGTCACATCCGCTCGCAGCACATGCGGAAACCTTAAATGCAGGCGCTGCGGGATCGCCGAGTGGTTGGCTACGGCTTCTTTTGCCCAACCCAGGGATCGTACGATGTGTAGTTCGCTCCAGCGTCCTCAGTCCAAGTTCGTCGTATATGGGAAATGCTCGTACCCACCCCTCAGCACCACAAGCACGATGCCTCACCCTAGAATCGTACGATGGTCGTTCACGCCCAGCATCCTGGTTTCCAGACGCGGTTGCCATGGAATTCACACGTCCTTTTCCCGAATACGATGTTCGTAAGCGACATTGACTGCAAAGTGGTTCGCGCCGAACATATGTGATGCTCTTCCGTTCTAGCGTGTTTTCTACCAAACTCGATGTGTGTGGAGACCACACACATTCTCCCCCGGGATAGTCTTTCCCATTCACAAGCATGCGCACTCACCCTCTACCGTCGCCTTCCCGAACTACATCCGCACACAGGTGGATGGAGTGCGCTGGTACCCACCACGTTCCCGTCCCTCAGGGCTCCGCCTGCCTTTCCCAGCTGCATGGCTGCGATGCGAATTTGACTCAGCACATAGCACGGGTGCGTAATGCATTCCAGCGCGTACGCTCGCTTCGTCGTTCTCATTTCCAGTTCCGCGAGATGGACTGGTTCACGCAGAGCAGATGCCCACCGTAGTCCCGCCCTCGGTCATGCTTTCCTGGCATTGTACGGACCAGCATGTCAGGCGAACTCCACGTCACGGTAGCCCTCCATCCCTTGTCCCATGCTTGCGTCTACCCGCGCCCGGCGCTCCTCGAGACTCTGGAACCCCCTCAATGCATCCATCGCCATTGTTGCCGGGACCTTCGCCACGCCGTCTTCCTGATTCTTTTGTAGTGAATATATGCACGCGTGGTGGTAGGGGATATCTCACAGCCGCGTCGCTGCTGGACTTCCCGACAAGGAGCCATGCTACCGTGCCGTGCTGTTCACTTAGCCCCTCTAACGTCACGTCACCCTAAGGCGGAAGTAGAGCACACATAGATATATGAAACACATGATTACCGATCGTCCTCGATCCTACCTGCTCGCTCGCTTCGCTAGTCTAGTCCCGCACAGGTATGAATGGAGATGCATCTGAAGACACAGATAGTTGTACACTGGAAGCAACGGCTCCACGCTAGCTTGGTACCCACATCATCGCTCGCGAATAGAAGGTTCCTCATCTTTTGATACAAATGCTCGACTCAATCCAACTTCATCCAAAACCGCCCCCTTCCTCTGGTGTCCATAAGTCTAAAAAGGTGAACTTCATCCTGCAAGCCCCCAACCGTCCCCGAGAGCGCGCTTATACGCGCAGCAGCTTCGCGGCATACGATGTGATGAGTCCCTCGGTGGGGAAGCTCATCTCCTCGAGCTTCTGGGCGTACGGGGTGGGGACCTCAGCGCCGGTGACACGTGCAGGCGGTGCCTTGAGGTAGTCGAAGCCGTACTCGCAGGCGAGCGCCATGATCTCGGAGGCGACGCCAAAGGATGGGTAGCCGGACTCGACGACGAGGAGGTGGCCTGTCTTCTTGACCGACTTGATGATGGCTTCCACGTCGAGCGGCTTGATGCTGCGCAGGTTGATGACTTCGGCCTCGACGCCGTACTTGGACTTGAGCTGCTCGGCGGCGACAAGCGACTGCCCCACGCAGCGGGAGAGGGTGACGATGGTGAGGTCCTTGCCGGGGCGCTCAATCTTGGCTTTGCCGATCTGGAGGGGTATTAGTGGGAGAGTCGAGGGAAAGGGAGGGAGAGACGTACGGGAATGACGAAGTCGTCTTTCTGGGCGGCTTCGCTCACGGGGAAGGAAAGCCCGTAGAGGAGTCTGTGGTGTGTTAGAGAGCGCTTAGCTAGACTGCTTTCGGGGCGAGTTACTCGTTCTCCAGGACGACGACCGGGTTGGGGTCGCGGATGGCAGCCTTCAGGAGACCCTTCGCATCCTCGGCGCTGTACGGCGCGACGACCTTCAGTCCGGGAATGCTTCCGTACCACGCACTGTAGTCCTGGGAGTGCTGGGCACCGACACCGGAAGCGAAGCCGTTGGGACCGCGGAAGGTGATGTTGCAGGGCTGGATACCGCCGGACATGTAGTGCGTCTTTGCGCCCGAGTTGATTATCTGGTCAATGGCCTGCATGGCGAAGTTGAAGGTCATGAACTCGCACTGCCGTGGCCGTTAGTCGCGGGCACGCTCAAGGTCCCCAGCACGGGCGGTACTCACCACGGGATGCAGACCCGCCAGCGCAGCACCCACACAGAGACCGGCGAAGCCAGACTCGGTGATGGGGCTGTCGATTACCCTCCTCTCGCCGAAGCGGTCGAGCAGACCCTTTGTGACCTTGTATCTGTGGTCTCGTCAGCGCGAAATTCGCCGAAGCGACACCTGGGCGCCGCGCAGGGCCAGGGAGCACGCTCACAGCTTCGCACAAGCCGCGAGCATGCTCCCATAATTCCCCGACGCCCAATTGGCACGCATGGAGGGCAACGTACGCGCCGTTGTACTGCGCAACCTCCTCACCCAGCACGAAGACCTTGTCGTTTGCCTCCATCTCCTCGGCCATGGCCTCATTGAGGGCCTCTCGCACCGTCATCTCCTTGCTTCCTCCATCGGAAGCGTATCTCCTGGCGACAATAGACGGGGTGACGGCCTGGGGGCGGAACGCGGGTCGGAAAGCAGGAGCAGCTGGGCGGGCGCCGGACAGCAGGCGGGCTGCCGGGCGGAGGAGCCTGGAGGCAGCCATTGGAGCGGCGGGATGGGAGGGAGAGGTAGAAGGGAGCGAAGGCCGCGGGCGAGAGATGGCCGGTTTGGGGGGGAATGCGGGAGGTGTTGACGGAGGTCAAAAGATTTGTTCTGAGGTCGGGATCGGGTTCGATAGTTGCTGGGTCCGACCAAAGCACGCTAACAAAGCTCCAACACCCCGACTGTTGGCCGCGCTGGCTGCACGCCTGTCCCAACAACAGCGCGACAGATGACAGGTGCACCACGAGCTTGTTCTCTGTCTCTCAGTGCACCGCGGCTGGCAACCAAGACTGCAATTCTTGTTGCAGGCTTCTGTCTGTGCGCAGTCGCGACGAATTCTCAGATTGCAGGTGTGCAGATGTTTCGTAGAGCGGGTTACCGCAGGATCAGGAAGTCGCCAGAATCCACGTTTTTTGTAACAGCGGTGCATTGCGCCGGGGTACTCTATCAGCAAGTTCAAGTGCACACAGGTACCACGAAGTGCATAGTTCTCGTTCACTCTGCGCTGCGAAGAGCCCAGGTATTAGCTCTATATGCCATGCCTGTCTATGCTAACCGTCACTGCGTTGACATTACTGCAGATCGCCCTACTGATAGCCCATTATTACAACAAGATATAGTTGCAAGTGCTCAAAATTCTCTTTTTGAGATGCACCAATCCGAAAACCCGCAGACTAGAAAAGAAGAAAAGAGAAAGCGACCATCTACGCCTCCGGCTTGCGGCCAACCATCAGGTACATGGGCGTGAAGAGCTTCTGCTTGCCGCCAGCAACGAGGCAGTCGGCAGCGAGCGCAAGACTGTCGGCAGTCTTCTGAGTTCCCTTGGGCGCAATACCGACCATCTCGAGGGCACCGACGAACCTGTGGACAAAGCCACGGCCGATCTTGGTCATTCGCAGGATCGTGGGAACGTCGCCGATGGTCTGGATGTACTTCATCTGGCCAGAAAGCGGCCAGTACCACGGAGCGGGGTCCTCGTCCCGGTCGGCCAAGTCCTCGTGGTGCTCCATGACGAAGCCGGCGGCCTTCATGGCCTTGAGGGCCACCTCGATCTTCTCCATGTTCGAGATACCGTCACCAATCTCGATACCGAGACGGATTTCGCGGTGCTCGGGGTTGTCGTTGTCGTACTTGTCGGTCATGAGCCACTCGTAGACGCCAAACACACCGCCGGGCTTGAGGACGCGGAAGATCTCGCTGTAGATACCCTCGAGGGACGGTGCGTGCACGGTGGCCTCGATGGCGTAGACAGCGTCGAACGAGTTGTCAGGGAAGGACATTTGCTGTTGCAGGTCAATGCATGTACAGTGGAGGGTGTCAGGATGGAACATACCATGAAGTCGCCCTTGGTGTACTTGAGCTTGTGCGAAAGACCCTCCTTCTCAGCGTACCGAGTGGCGCGCTCGATCTGGTAGTCGTTGTTGTTCAGACCCACAACGTTGACGTTGGCGAACTTGACCATTTCTCTGGCAGGTCCTCCGACACCGCAGCCAACGTCGAGCACGCGCATGTTGTCGGTCAATCCCATCTTGTGCGCCAGGTAGTGCTCGTGGCGGGCAATGGCCTGGTAAAAGGGCTCGCCGTAGGCAAAGCGGCAGAAGTGGAAGCTCTGGCCCCAGCCGTACTCGTACAGGTCGGTCGCGAGGTTGTAGTAGTGGCGGGTGAGGGTGGCATACTCATCGCGGCGAGCCTGGATATGTTAGCAAGCCCAAGGGCAAGTGCGTGTACAAGCAGCATACCTTGCGCGTCTCCTCTGTCTCGTCGGCAGCGGCTTTGTTGTCCCAGTGCTTGAAGTACTCGTCGACAGCAGCCTGCTGGGCAGCCTTGTCCTTTTTCAACATGGCTGCCATACCGCCCTGGGCCTGGGCAGACTTGCCGTGCATGGCCTTGTTGAAGTTGGCATCGCGGGAGTGGTCCTCCTTCTCGAGCGCAACGGGAGACATGTTGAATGTATAGGCAAGGTGTTAAACCGAGACGAACAATTGGAGAAGAAAAAATTAGTGTATGGGAGGAAGCAAAGCACAATTGCCTGTGGAGTGGTAAATACAGCGCAGGGAACGGCCCTCTTAAGGAGAAAGACCCTCCTGGAGTAAAATCAACGGCCGGTATAGAATGGCCCCTGATTGGCGGGGCGCGGGATACGGTGTAAACGGCGCTAGTGTGAAATTACCACCGCCACCGGCCAAGACATCCAGTGCTCCGCTTCGTCACATCGCGAGAACAGCAACCAAGTCCAACTACGAACGCTGCTGCGCCCCGCACCGACGACGACGCTCCACATAGAAGCAGAAGCGGTCGCATCCTCCTGCAGAAGCCGTACGATCTTTCGCTCCCACGCGCGACCGCCTCTCTCACCGCGACATGCCGCCGCAAATCAAGCAGGACCTGAATCGGTCGGGCTGGGAGACGACAGACTTCCCGTCCGTGTGCGAGCGATGCCTCCCGGACAACCCGTACGTGCAGATGCTCAAGGAAGACTACGGAGCTGTAAGTACCCGCCTGCTTCTTCTGGTGTCTCCGGACCCGGCTAACAAATCTGCGCAGGAGTGCAAGATATGCACCCGTCCTTTCACGATATTTCGATGGAAAGCCGACCGCACGGCGCGCCAGAAGCGAACAAACCTCTGCCTGACATGCGCACGCCTCAAGAACTGCTGCCAGTGCTGCATGCTGGATCTGTCATTTGGACTTCCCATCGTAGTTCGTGATGCCGCGTTGAAGATGGTCGCGCCGGGTCCCCAGAGCGACATCAACAGGCAGTACTACGCGCAAGAGCACGAGAGGGAGATCGAAGAAGGCCGGGGAGCCGTCGAGGCCTACGACAAGACCGATGAGAAGGCGCGCGATCTGTTGAAGCGGTTGGCGCAAAGTGAACCCTACTACAAGAAGCAGCGGCGGCAGGAAGCGGAGGGCGAGGGTGCACAAAAGGCGCTTCCTGCGCCTGGAGGAGAGTCCAGCTCTGCGGGTGGACACACACCAGGGCCTATAAGAACGAGAGACTCGAGAGGTCCGGCCAGCGGCCGCGGTGGGATGCGACCAGGGCGCGGCGGACGCGTGGGTGGAGCACCAGCAGCACCAAGTCCCGAGGACTGGTTGCCCCCGAGAGATCCCAACGTTGCGTCACTGTTCGTGACTGGCGTCGAAGACGACCTGCCCGAGCACGAGATCCGTACACATTTTGCACAGTACGGCAAACTTCGGTCGGTCGTATGTTCACATCGCGCGCATTGTGCATACATCAACTACGTCCAGCGGAAGGATGCGGAAACCGCGGCAGAGACGCTGAAGGGCAAGGTAGTCATCAAAGGCTGCCCGATGAAGGTGACCTGGGGCAAGCCGAAGCAGCTGGATAGCCTGGATCAGAACGTCCGGATGATGTACGCGAAAGAAGGCAGGCAGGCGAGCGGCAGTGCCAGACGCGCGCAGGCGGCTATTGAGGCGGCGCCCGAGGCCAGCCTTGACAGTCTGGCAGCCATTGCGCCACCGCCAGGAGCAGACGATGAAGTCAACTATGCCAGTCTGGCTGGCAACTAAGCATGTATTACATTTGTAGCATTGGTCGGCGTTCAGGGCGGGTATCACGATTCGTATTGGACGGAGAAAAGTTCAAGCCGAGCAGCATTTGGTTCCTGCTAATGTATTCCCCTTCCCCTTCCCCTTCTTGATATCCTCGTTGTCCCCGCGCTCGGTATGCTCGTGGATATTGAGCTCTGATAGATGGCATTAGCAATTGCAATATCAACGACTGCGAAGCCGCAAGCGCTTCGGAACATACTGTAGCTGCCTTCCGTATCCATTGCCTCTCCCTGCACCACGTTCTCTCGTAGAAACTTTGCCACCTCCTCTGCGTGTGTGATTTGCTTGGAGTATTCCTCGCTGCCGGTGGCGAGCCCGCGGTTGTTCTCAAAGTTCTTGCGCACTTCAAGACGTGCGGCGGAGAGCATGCGTGTGTCTCCTGCTCCAGCTGTGAGCGTCCGATTCCATCTGCTTCAAGACTTGCGGATCCGTCACCAACCTCGGAACGCGATGCGCGTTGATCGCAAGAGATTTCTGTATGCTGCAATGGCCATCTCGTGCGACATGGGAACCGGTCCTGGAATGTGTGAGATGCTAGGGGCGATGGCGAGAAAAGTCGCGGAGGCCAATGTTCACTGACAGGGATTGCGGTCCCTGCAGCCGCGTAGTCAGCTGAGCTTCGTCGACAAGTGACGTCGCAGCCAACACTGCTTTACCTTTCTTCCCCTCACCCACGCGACGATGTTAACGCGTCCTTGACTATACTCTGGCGCCCGAGGTGCGCTGATAAACTTACACAATGGTCTCCTTCTGGCCGTTCAAGGTACGCAAAGCTTTTTACTGCGTGTCCTGTTTGTGTGCTGATGAGGCAGCAGTCCAGCGAGGACCAAGCGTACTTCGAGAAGACGCTTTCGACGCTCTCTGGGAAGATTACGAGGGCTGCTGCGAGAAATGATGCCGCGAGGCAGAGATCTAGGCGTATCCGCGTCATGTGGACGCTTTGGGCTGGCTTTGCCTACATCTTTGCGGCCCTGTTCTGGTCGCTGGTAGTGGGCTACAAGAATTGGGGACGCACAGAGTATACCGCGGTTGCTGGCGGACCGGTATTGTATGCATACTCACAATCTTCATAGCTTGGTGTTTGAGAGGCTGACCGCATCCAGGATCTACATCGTCCGCACCACGACGACCCGTTTTTACGACTGGCGCATCTCCAGCACAGAAGCCTACATCAAGAACCTCAGCAAGGAACGCGAGGCAACGATTGAGCGGCTGAAGGAATCCACCAAGTGGAATACCACGCAGCAGCTTCTCGAAAAATACGGCGGTCAACCGCAGAAACCGAAGGCACCTGCAGACAAGAAAGATGCCCCCCAGAAACCAGCTCCAGCACCTGGACCTCGCACCGGCATCGCACCCCCGCCCACGGCAAACATCCAACGCCCCTCCGACAAGCGTCCAGCAACACCACAACAACCTGTCTCGGCAACCCCTCCCCAAAACCTTTCACACCCACCCGCTCTACCCTCTTCCGAAACCCTCAGCGCTGAATTCGCTCCCAACGCATTCTCCGCCCCCGAACTCACAAGACAATACACAGCCTCCTCCGCCGCTACCTTTACGCAGTCCCACTGGTACGACCGCATCTTGGACGCGCTCCTCGGCGAAGACGAAACCCAACCGAAGAACCGCATCGCGCTTATCTGCACGGAATGCCGCCTCGTGAATGGACAGGCGCCGCCGGGCGCCCGCACGCTCGAGGATGTTGGCCGCTGGCGGTGCGGTGGGTGCAATGCGTGGAATGGGAAGGAGAAGGTGGAGGAGGTGGCCGTGGAGCGGCTTGTGCAGGAGTGGGAGAAGGAGCGCCAGGCGAAGGAGGAGGGAAAGCCGATTGAATCTTCGAAGAACCAGGAGATGGAGGATGTCATTACATTATCAGGTGGAGACGAGGGCTCGGGCGTGGATGTCGCGGACGAGTCTGTTGATGAGGCGCCTGTGCGGGAGCGCACGACGAGGAGCAAGTCCAAGGCGAAGGGGAAGAAGTGAGAGGGATAAGGGAGGTTCGAAAGAGGCCTGGTCTGGTGTGGGCTGGTTTCCTTGAAGCGATCTATCGATCGTCTATCAAAGCAGCATACACTTCTGCCAACGGCTATATTCTATCGCCTTCTCTTAAGCGTTCAACAGCATCAAATACCAGTCTCCAAACTCGATCGACCTCGCGCGTTATAACTTGTTTTCATCGCCCAAACATGACTTGGTCACATAAGCGAAGTACGATTCTCCGCTGTAAGCTGTAGTGCGGCTTATCACGCCCCACCTCGCTCTCCAGCACCCTAATTACACCAACACCACGCGGGCGCTGGACAACACCTGCGCGCCGGTATAATTTGACACCTGAATCGAAAGCTGACTCAGACCTAGCACGCAACAGGCAGCTCCGCGTGTAATGGCGTGAATATCAGCGCCGGGCGTATCGTGCGTGTGCATCCCGCGCGCCCTACAAGTACTTACATCTTGGCTGTTCGCCTGCGTCCTTGGGTGTTATCCCGTTTGCATGCATGTATCCTTATATATGATATCCCTAGAATCTTGTAACACTCAGAATCTCCAAATCACAAGCGTTAGTTCTCGAGGTTCGTTCGTTCTCCAGCAACATGATCCTCATCATCGGCGCCGGCATGGCCGGCGTAACTCTCGCGCGCTTCTTATCCAGCAGAAACATCCCCTTCCGCATCTTCGACCAGCAGGCTGAATTCAAGAACCAAGGCTTCGGGCTCACCCTGCGCGCGGACACGACGCAGAAACTACTCCCCCTGCTGGGGCTCGAAGAGCAGGAGTTCGGGACCAGCGTCGCTGTAGACCGCAGGACGGGCAGGACAAACACCTTTCTTGCAGACGTCGAGACCGGTGCGCGCTTCGCGGCGGCGAGTTTCAAGGAGGGCGCGAGCGCGAGGGATTGGCGGACGAATCGGGAGAGGTTGAGGGGTGCAATTTTGGGGGATGTAGCGGGGAGGGTGGAGTATGGGTGTAAGATGGCGTCGTTTACACGCACATCCTCTGGCGTCCGCGTGGTGTTCGAGAACGGGATGGATGTGGAGGGCACGGTGCTGGTCGCTGCGGATGGCGTGCATTCCTCGATCCGCTCCAAGCTGCTGCCGCAGTGCGTGCCACAGGACTGGGACGGTGTTATGTTGAACGGGACGTGTCGCTTTGGGGTGAAAGAGTGGAATCAGAAGATTGCGCCGCATATCGGGGATGTGGCGGTGTATCCAGGTTTTGCGGACCAGAAAGTGCTGGCGATTACTATTTACGACGCCGACTGGGATCTCGTTGAGGGGTATGTGGATGTGTCGTGGGGGTATTCAAGGCGGAGAAGGGTTGGGCACGACCCGCTGTTCGTGCGGTACGCGGACCGCAGCTTCGATAAAGCAAAGGCGCCCGAGGCATTCTGGGATGAGATTGCGGCGCTGCCGGCAGGTTTAGTGGAGCCTTTCCGTACGGTATTTGAGGGGATCAGGGAGAGAGGAGATCGGACGATTCATCATCAGCTGGTGAGCTTGCTGGTGCCGAAGGAGGATCTGCTGGAGAAGCTTCATTCTGATAGGGTCGTGTTCATTGGGGATTCGGTGCATGATTGGAGTAACCATGCGGGGACGGCCGCGAATGCGGCAATCCAGGACGCGTTGGCGCTGGGAGAGGTTCTGGACGGGAAGAAAGCGTTAGAGGCGTATTATGAGGAAAGGTATCCGGCATGGCTGGGATCGTATGACAAGAACGGAGAGGACTTTCAAGCGTTGCATAGGCCGCTTAAGGAGTGGAAGGCATTGTTGGATCATCAGAAGATGGATCGGGAGAAGGCGCAGGTGAAGAGAAATGTTGCGCAGCTTTAGAGTCACCTATTATAAACACATCATACTTGAGGTGTCGTAGGAATAAGAGCTCATCAGATGTACTTCCATACTCAAGGTATTGTAAGACGTAGGATAAAGGAACACACAATTTGTCCTGGAAGGTACGTCTTAGACAACACTTCTTCCTGCTGTTATGGTTAGGTGTCTCACATCACTGCACAGGTTCGAAATCGCTTATATCATTTTCATTCTCATTGTACGTACATCCCCAGTAACAATGCTAAACAATACAAAAACCGCTGTCAGCCTTTTAAGGAGTAAATCAGTGTCAATAAGACGGTGAGTAGCCCCGGCTTCGTCCAGCAAGATGATGCTCATGAATATCCACGACTGACGTATCCAACATTCCTGAAACCATGATACGCCGAATTGCAGAATCTTAACCCGAATCTGAGCTCTGGCTACAAGTTGACAAAACAAAGAACAATGAAAAGAATGCCGATGGCTTCCATGAATTGAACATCGCCGGTTTGCCTTACAAAAGGTGTTAGAAGACTGATGATTTGATGAATGACTGTTTGGAGATGATCCCAATTCCGAAAAGTGTCGCTATATTGTTGTACAAGTGGTGAAGTGACAGTGTAGGCGATGGCGACCCTGTCAGAAGCGAACGAGCCCCCTCCTGGCTAGTCCTTCAACTCATCATCACTGTCAGGGAGTACCATCTTTTCGAAGTCATCCTGAACGTCGTCAGGATCGGAAACGGTGGCGCGCTTGTAAAGCGGCTTGTGATAGCGAGGATCTCGAACTTTCTCGAAATCAGGGTCTAGATGACGAGGGATAGATTGTCGGCGCTCGACCTTGTTCCGAACTTCCAACTCTGCGAGGTTCTTGGGCCAGTTCTCGGCAATCTTGCGCTGTTCGAAGTAGTCGTGTGGCTGGGCACGAACTGTGCGAACTACGCGGGAAACGTTGCGGCCTACGCGGCTGGCCACGCCCACCGTCACCATTGCGGTGCTCTCGACAGCCGACATGATAGACTCGTAGTACAAGTCACGCGGTCCGTCTTGATTTTCGGTGGGCAATTGTCCGCCTGCTTGCTCTAACGGCTCTTCGGCGCCGTCCTTCACGTTCACCATGGCCCAATCATCTTCGTCAAGATCATCGTCAATGTCGACTGATTTATCCTGCATGATAGATCGGTCCTTGTTGAGGACGTAGTTACGTGGATCGCCCTTGTTGTACTGGACATCCGCCATCTTGTAGACCGGCTTCTTCTTCTCTGCCTTCCGAGCCTCGTTGAGGGACGTCTCCTCCGCCCACTGCGCAACATGCGCGGGAAGAGACTCCTTGTAGCCGAGCTTGATCGCTCCCATGGTAGCAGTAGTTGCTATGACTTTCGCAGTACCACGCGCGCCACGTCCGACCAATGTACCGACAGACCACATGGCTTTACCGACACCAGCCATACCAAGAGCGCTGCTGAAGGAAGATGCAGCGGAAGAGACGTTCTTGGTTGCTTCGATTGTGTCATACTTAGCAGCCTCGTACGTACCGGGGAAATGGTACGTCGGGTAGTCCGTCGACCCAGCATTGCCCATCTCGTAGTCGAGCATGTCCATGGACACGTCCGCGTACTCACCGTCGACGAGGTTCTCGTCGCTATCAATTGGGGACTTGGACGACTTGGGCTGAGCTGGTGCACGTGCGCTGCCACGCTTCAAGTTGCGACCAGCTTGGGCTTTCACCTGAGTGAACGTTGGCATGGGGGACGCGCCGGTGGGTGTTTCCAGCTTGGAAAGTGGAATGAACTTGGCATTGACCGTGTTTTGTGAGTACGGATGAGAAGCAATAGGCGTCTTTGGTGCAAGGGGCTGACGCGCACCCGTTGAACGCTCCCGAAGAGTCACCGTAGTAGAACCTTCAGGGATGTTCTCCTTCACGGCCGCGGCGACAGAAAGCTTCGTGGTGCGCTTTTGGACAGGCTTCTTCACAACCTCCTGAACATGGGACTCCAGGTCAGAGTCTAGCTCGATCTCCTCTAAATTATCTGCCAGCTGCTCCTCCAATGCCGAAACAGCAGGCTTAGCGACGGTAGGATCCGACACGATCACTGAGGCCTGTCGAATGTCAAAAGTTTTTGTCGTGGCGGAAACCGGATCAGCAACTGCAGGCCCCTCGAGGAGCTTCTGCGTCATGACTGGACCTCGAGACGGCGAATCTTCCCACTCGCCATCGTACTCGGGAGTCGTAACACCGTCCAACGTCTTCAACCAGTTGACTTCAGTCATGCCTGCAGACTTCTCAACAGATGAGAGTTTGACAGGCGTCTCGGACCAGACGGAGTGATTGAGATCCTTCTTGGTCGTAATCGAGAGAAAAACCGGTTTTTTCGACGCTTGTATCTCGGTAGAATTGCCATCGAAGACAGGGATAGGCGGATAGGCTTGATTTTTACCCTCCTTAACCCTAGGCTTCACAGCAGATAGACCCTTGGTCTGGGTGCCGGACCAGACGGAGTGAATGTCGTTCCTCTTTGTTGAGTCCGAGGCCGAAGAAGCAGCAGGGGAGTCTGGCAAGTTAATCAGAGGAGAATTGTCGTCGCCAACTTCGTCACCAACGTCAGGGATAGGCGAAGTGATCGTACCATCGCACTCCTGAATCATAGAGGTCGACATAACAAAGAGTTTGTATGTGAGATCGGCCTCTTTATAAGAGTCGTGCTCAGCGGTGTGCTCTGGTGGTTCGGTTGCTGAAGTTGTGCGCTTACCAGGTGAGTGGTCATTGGGTGAGCCAGGGTAAGAAGTGTCGAGTGTCTTAAGAGTAGAGGGCAGCGGCGCGGGCTCAGGGAAGACATTAGTATCAGCACCTTTCACTGTTATTCCAGCGCCCGTGCCCAAGATTTCACCTGGATTAAGGCCCGTGGTGTGGTCAAGAGGTGTCTCCTGCTTCGGGACAGCGGGCGCGGCCTGCAACGCCACCCAAGATGCATGCTTAGCATCATTATCATTCCCAGAAGCCACGTCTTTTTTCGGAGCACTAGGGAAGGCAGCAAGTCGTGCGTTAATGATCTCATCCGAAACTGGTTCCATCTCGGGCTTAGGAACTCCGTTCGGATAGAAGATGGCTTCCAACATCTCTTGGTCAGTCTTGGGTGGGTCACCCAGTCTCCATGGGCTCAGCTCTTTGACATTTCCGAGTGGGGCGCCACGATCTGCGAGTGCTCGATCCAGGCGCTCGTCGTTGGGATTATTATCATGCTCGTCCTCGAAGGGATTCATGTCGAGAGCCTTGGGACAACGTTCCTGTGAAAATCGTTTCGTCAGCGATCTACACGAGTCAAAAGAGGTTAGTATGTCTGCAAGTGTGGGATAGTAATGAAGCCTCAACATACTTAAGTGTGAAGGTTTCCTCGTTAGAAGTTAAGCAAGGTTCGAAGAAGGTTGCTCTGCCTCTGGGTCCACATTGACGATGTGCAAGCGAGCGAGCAGTGCGGCGAGAGGCTTCGACATTATAAAAGATGGGAGAGGCAAACAGCACGAGCCTTGAACGGAGAGACATAGGGTCTTGGCATTTTGTCACTCTAACTTTGATTCTCGAGGCGGTCCTGTGGCGCAGCAGATGTTGATGTGGTGTCTTTGAGTGTACGGGTAACAACCGAATACCGTACCTGGGAACTCGTGTACCGAATTGTATTGTTCGAAATGGCTATTTTATACCTAGGACGGAAAGTACTTCTCGAATTCGGACATCCTGAACAGACGCGCGGTCGCTTCGATTGTTTTCAGGAGATGCAAACATGTGGACAAAACGATGGGTTTGTACTGGTTTCACGACTTGTTATATCGTTTCTTCAGATGTTGGTATTCTAGTGTCTCTTTCTCCCCTTCAGTTTGGCAGAATGCACGTGTTTTCCGCAGGATGGCAATGAGCATGTAAGTGTCCATCACAATCACCCATTCTGTATATGTTGGAAGAAAAGGTACTGTGATAGTGAGAGCAGGATCATATATGGATTGATTTCTTTAGCCTCTGAATGTGCGCCCGATGCCGCTGACATTGTTTCCTCACGAATACTTTCACTCTATGTCCGTGCGCACCCTTGGGCCTATGGCATCCCTGCGGTGGTCGGTGAAGAAACCCCGCAGACTCAACCAGCATTGTATATACACATGAAACGCATAGTCACTCGTTCATAATCCGCTCATCTGCCCTCCGCTCGGAAGAGTAAACTGCGACTTGTTTTATCGTTGGCTATACGCCTCCTGCATACGCGCACGGATGCCGCAAGCCTGCGACAACACCATATTTACGAGCTATTCGGTCAATTAACATACAGGGACATCACCCCAGCATCTATACTCTCTTCTATCTATCTACCTTCGACTGCACATCCACACGACCAGTTCAAAGTTCGGGAGCGATGTCTTCCCCGGTCGATTACTCATTTGACGGCTTCTTGAGGCTCCTGAAGCAAGAGAATGCTCGTGAAATTTTGCTCACACTCGTTCAAAGTCCCAACTTCCAAGGCCTGAACGTTGCACCCCGTCTTGTAGCACCAGTCTCTCAGAATTTGACAGCAGATCTGAACCTGGCTCTAGCCACAGCAGCGTCTACGCCTCTTGTCCAAGCCCAGGCCGATAAGAATACACGAGACGTCTCTCAGGTTCCCGGAGCGCTGAACCTGGAGGAGATGGATGTACCTCGAGACGACGACAGCCGTCCGGATATCCAGCCTCTGAGTTCTCCAGTCCCCCAAAGCTCTACAGCCGATGCGGACTCAGCTCCATTTAATGCGGCGTCTGTGCCTCCTCAGCCCCTAGCTCATGTGCTCGCCTCAACTCTTCCTCAAACCCCAGCCAATCCGGGGCCTACACCTCTTGCCCAGGCTGCACCCACTGTGCCTACAGCGCCTCGCCCTTTTTCAGCTATCGATCGATGGGAGGAGGAGCAACGTGAATTTCGCCGCCGACAGGAGGAGGCAATCGAAATGGTGAATGATATCTCGCCGCCGCCCTCCCCAGTGTCTTCGGACTCTTCTGACGATGTTGTGTGGGACAATAGGGAAAATATGTTCGTTCCCAAATACGAGAAAGATTCGGCGAAACATCCGTTGATTTCTCTAGATCAATCGTTCACCGAGGGCCCGTTCAGACCTGCCATCGATTACGAACTGCACAAGATGCGGAAAGAAGATCGGGCTCGTGAGAAAGCTGAGCGTAAGATTCAGGAAAAGAACGATAGGGAGCGCCCCATTTTCGATTGGCTACTTATGGTTGGCAGGAAGAAAGAATCCGAGCCAGAGATACCCAATCTCGCGAGTATCAAGTCATTTATTTATGAGACTGAAGCTGTGGACAGCTTCATCAAAGAAAAGCGAAAGCGAAAGGACAAGGCCGATATAGAGGAAGCTGCCTGGAAGCCATCCATGCCGCCTTACAAGCGTCGCGCATCCCCTCCCAAAACGTCACTGGAGGCCGAAAAGAGGAATGACAATGGCATCGCAGACCAGGCTGGAGAGGGACAGGGCAATAAAGTCCCAGAAAATACTGGAAAGCAACAAGTCAAGGAGCCTCTAAGAGGGAAAGCCGATGTCGGTTCGCAGCCGGCTGAAAACAACCCCTCAATCTACATGAACATGACGCTGGAGCATGAAAAGAACGAATTGAAGCGGAAAGAGATGGATGATGGAGATGAAAACGAGTCTTCGCCACAGCCCCCCAAGAAGAGGCTGAAGAAGGTATCATTCGCTGAAACGCCCACTGAGGTGCGAACGATTCCCGAAGAAGAGGTCACTGTGGACGAAGACTCTTATCCGTGGCAGGAATCTGTAACAACTGACATCTCCCCCGAAGAGTTGTACGAGTACAGCGACGACGAGCTAGAAGCTGCGGACGGTTTGATGCAGCTCTCGCGAGAGTCAACCCTTCAGGACGTTCCATCGGAACTAGGAAACGGGGAACTTTCAGCTCCGCAAGCCCCTCAACAACCTTGGCAGCCTCCGCCCGAGGTAGAGAACCTGCGACTCCATGAGGCCAACAAGGCATATGGATTCAAGGCCACAAACATCTACCCTCCAGAGAGCGATTTGGTTAAAGTTGCTCCGCTTAGGACTCAGCCGTACGTTTTCGGGGGGGTACGCGAAGAGAACCCTCTGAAGCGTAAGGCAAAAGGGGAAGCTGGAGCCGCTCGTCCAGCAAAAGTCACAAAGACTCGTCCATGGAAGGATAAGGCCATTACCGAGCCTGTCCGCCGTTCAAGGCGAATTCAGGCGAAAGTCGGTCCCTTTGAAGATGATAGCTCAAGTGTTGTTGATGGACGAGGGGGTCCCGAATCTGCTACACCAACTCAAGCGCTTAATTCTGGCTTCGCTCCTGCCGTTGGCGCGTGTCCGCAACCTGGAACTACCCCCGAAGGCGCTTCTTCAAATCAGCAATCTGATTCGCCAAATCCAAATACCAGTTCTGAGACGGCGGGGACTCAGCAGACGACGGAACACTCGGAAGTCGTGCAGAAGCCTGACCAGCCCATGAAGCTATCTATCAAGCTTGTCAAGGCGAAGGCACGAGTGTCTGAGACTGCAGTGGTTCAACCAAGTACCGCATCTTCGATCACCGCGCGCGAAAAGCCTGGTAAGCTGGTTCTCAAGCTCAAGACCAAGACCGAGGCTGCAAGTCTACCTCCTGCTGAGGCTGCCGCCGAGGGCTCATCTACACACCACCAGTCCGGCACAACGGCCGCAGCGACTGTACCCGATCTTCTAAATTCTCAGCCGACCCCCGAACCATTGGTCACTGTGAAGCGGAGGCCTGGTAAGAAGTACCTCATGGTCAAGATTAAGGTCGGTGGCGCGAATTTGGAGCGCCTCATGCGGCAATAAAACTGGTCTCGCATACTAAGACATCCCTTATATGAACGAAATTAACGCCATATTCTCAGAGGTCAATATGGCAACGTACAAAGATTCCTCCCCAGCTAATATCCTCCAGACATTTTTTCCATAGCAACATCTACCACGGCAACATTGCCAGGAGCGATCAGATGGCGAATGGGATATTACTCTCTGCTCATATTGAGCGGAAGGTCTAGGCTTTTGAGCCTCCTTTTAGTCTCAAGATGCGAGTAAAGAGCCAACCTCCTCGTATCACCCTTCATCGAACGCAAGTTCCCAAAAAGATACACTTACATAAACAAGCCAAACCACAAATATGACTCTCTGCACGGTTGCGAGCGTGAAGTGTAGGCCAGGCCTCCTTTTAGCCTTAGGATCTCAGTAAAGAGCCGAACGCCCCTGTATCGTTTGTCGCAAGTTACCACCGGACGGAGAAGAGGCGGCATGCGCGCACCAATACCACCCTTCATACTAATCTTGAGCGTAGAGTCGAGCCTCTCCTCTTTTTCTCGAGACTGGTATAGGGTCAAGCCTTTCCGCATTGCTTTTCGTCAAACGTCGCGCCCACAAGAATGCCAAATTGACTTTTTATACGCTCTTGAACGTAAACTCGAGCTGCTCCTTTGGTCTTAAGACTGGCATGAACCGTCAAACCTTTTTGGTGGAGCTAACTCACCCTGGTGGATGTATCGATGTCTGTCTACTTGGGAGAAGGATGTAAGTTTGGAATCTTGGGTCTCGGAGAGGCATTGCGAATTGAGTTAACATCCGTCTCCTCGCGTTGCGTCCAACACTCAGTTACTTCAGACCCATTACAAACTGAGGGTTATTCTGGGAATACGGGATGAAGAGAATGAGATACTTGACACTATGCATGGTAGGCATCATCAAGTTGTTGTTTGATCTTGGGACGAGGTTTTGTCAGTCATTCCTACCGTGGGATTTTGATTGGTCGTGGGATTCGGGATTCCTGTTAATTGTTGGATTTCTCTTGTGGATTTCTGTACTGACTTCTGTACTCAAGGTGTTCGTTGCCATTTTTTGTTGTTTCATCAATAAGATCTTCCAATATGGTTCAACATTGTCCGTTCTATGAACGTTGAGTTGAATGCTAGCTATCTAATAAGATGGGTTGTTCTCCCCTCTCTGCTCTTACTTCCTAATGATATGATACATGCGACCATCATGCATACCCTCCTGTCTCTCATCGTCCTGCCTCTCGCACTCACCAGCAGCCTCCACATTCGAGCACCCAAGATATACGATGCCGTAGAAAGCGCAGTCCCAGTCACGAACCAGCCAGGGAACCTCAGGACTCCCGGCTGTGCCTGTATGCCTTTTTGATCTCTTCCCTCCCTACCCGCACGTTCAATCACTCGCTAACTTAACGCGAGTGAGATAGACGATGTCGCTGTGAGTGTGAATTAGGCGGTCGAGGTGGACGCTCGGTCCTTGACAAGAGAAACAAGGTAGTGGTGTATTGTTCTGGCGCCTAGAACAGGGGGGTCCGGATCCTGGTACTGTAATCTGGAACCCTCACTTCATATATCCGTCCGCCACTGCGTATGTCCTCTATGGCGTGCTATCCTCGTCCCCGAACGGTCAGGTTCCGATCCACTGCCTTCTTCTCTCTTCCTTGGTTCTCGCGTTTTGATCGAGAGACTTGTACGCGCTCGAGCTAGGCGGTCCCTATCAACCTGATCATTCTCATGATTGGCCCATCCATCGCATCCCTGATATGCCCCAATCACACTCAACACCTCACCCATTAGCTCAACGCCATCACCCTGGCTCGCCTCGAGACGCTGCTGCTGCGCCTTCTCCTCGGGCGTGAAAGACAGCGGGCATGGCGTGGAAGCGTAGCGCCTTGATGTCTAAGCCTGATTGAGAAACGAGAGGAACACTAAACAACCCCTCAGGAAATGGGGTGTATATTTGCGATGCGCACAACTACAAGACGTATCCGCTGTCGCCCTACTTGTATTCATCTACTCGGTACCCCTCTCCGTTCCTCTACAATCCTAGATCGCACCCAAACTCCTCACTACATCCGCATCTAACTCCCCCTTGTCACCCTTCCCCTTGCTATCATCCACCTCAGGCGCACTCGGCACCTCCACCCCGCCCAACGTCCACCGCATCCCCAGATACGCATCGCTGAGCACAACGACATCGATCTTCTTCCCCTGCGCCTCCCGCGGCAGGTTCATCTTCGCCTGCCCATGCAGCTTGGCTCCGCCAGCACCAGCGTGATTCCTCCCTGCAGCGGCACCACCGCGTCCCCCCCTACCCCTGTTGTTGGTGTGGTTCTTAGAGGGATCGTTCCACCCCACGCGCTTCAGCGCGACGATCTCGTCGGTGCCGGCGTAGGACAGGACCACGAAGAAGCCCTCCGTCTGTGGTTTCGGGTACCGCGGCGCAAAAATGCGCACGCCGCCGTTCGCCATTCTAGCAGGGTTAACCCGCGTCAACGCAACCGTGACGCCCATCGCCGTAAGTGACGCAAGCTCCAGCTTGACGACCGGCAGCCGTGCCACGGGTTCCAGGAACCTCTTTACCGCGGCGTTCGGCACGCCTGCGAAACGCGCTGCCTTTTCCAGTACAGCTGGCGGGGAAGTCGACGCTTCAACGAGCGTCTTGGGCGCGGCTTGCTTGTGCTCGAGACGCTGCTTCTCTTTCTCAGGGTCGACGCCTGGGAAGAGGGAAAGCGGGCCGTCAGTGGGCCAGCGCGCGGACTTGATGGCTTGCAGGAGCGTCGCCATCATCTCGGTGGAAGAGCGGTAGCCCAACTCCGTCAGCACATCGATGGATGCCTGCACGATACGGATGCTCTGGTCCAGCACGCTGTTTAGGTCGCCGACGTAGTCGGAGATGGGGAGGTCCACGCGCGAGAAGTGTGCTTGCAAGAGGAGGAACGCCTTGACGTGGGGGTCCCAGAGCGGGAGGTCAAAGTGCGTTTCCGCCTTTAGTGGGAGCGCTTTGGATAGCTCGCCGTTGATGAGATCTTCGTTGTGACGCACGGGGAGCTCGTCATACTCTGTTGCGTGAGAAACCCAGGCGAGAACTTCGGCGAAGGTCGCCTCCCGCTTGGCGTGCTTGACGAGGTAACGGATGGTTTTGTGGCTGAGATAGTAGTAGCTCATGATCTTGCCTAGGGGTGTGGAGTCAATGTCGCCGGTGCCGTGGAGGTCAATGCAGGAGGATTCGGAGAGCTCGGTGAGAGAGGTTTCGACGAGATTGATCATGTAGTCGTTGGCCATTGTCTGAGCGGCGATCGTGTTATGCTCCTCGGCGGAGATTTCAAGACCGTAGAAGGAGGGATTCTTGTGGAGGCGCCGGAAGAAGAAGGTCCACGTAAGATAGTCTAGGGCATCTTGTTTGGTGGCTATTGTGCCTGCGGAGATTTCGGCGCCAAGATGGTTATCCAGAACCTTGTGGAGAGAGGACTCGACTGGGAAACCTGTGTGCAGGAAATGCTTGTAGAAGTCCTTCTTTGCATCCTGTGTGAAGATTCGAGCTATACCCGAAGAATCGAACTGGGGGCGACCAGCACGACCAAGCATCTGCAGCACATCGGTAAGATCCATGTCCTTGTACCCTTCTGTTTTTGCATCGAAGAACTGTGTGCCTTTAACGACAACAAGGTGAGCGGGAAGATTGACACCCCAGGCAAGCGTACTCGTGGCGACCAGAATCTGGATTTGGTTGTTCGCGAACAACTCTTCAGAGAGCTGACGGTCGGACTCCACAAGTCCAGCGTGATGAAGACCAATTCCGAAGCCCAAAGCTTCTCGCAGCGCATCGTCCTTGACGCGGTCGAGGTTCAGCGCTAGGTCATCCTCAGACATGTGAAGGAAACGTCTCGGGTTGTCTTCCATGCCGCAGAAGTTGATAAGGTCTCTTGCAGTAAGGCGAGTCTGCCGACGGGAGGCAACAAACACAATAACGGGCTTCTCGGGTGAGTGCGCTTTGATGGCAAGGAACGTAGGGCGGTTCATCGACTGCATGAGCGGGCAGAAGCCACGCTGCTCGGGAAAGCCGTCGATGTAGATCTCCAACGGCACGGGGCGGACCGAGTGGCGGAAGTTGAACAAGCCTTCTTTGACACCAAGCCAGTTACCGAGATCAGATGCGTTCGCACAGGCAGTCGACATGCCTAAAAGACGGACTGAACCCTTGCTTTGAGAAGCGATATAGTTCATTCGAGAGACGATAATCTCGAGGATAGGGCCACGATCTCCACCAAGCAGATGGATCTCATCAATGATCACTAGGCTGACCTGTCGCACGTAGCCACGCGTTTGCCAGCTACGACTGATACCGTCCCACTTCTCAGGAGTCGTAATGATGATGTCTGCGTCCCGGATCGTGCGTGTGTCAGGTGTGTTGTCACCGGTCAGCTCGACCAGCTTTAGGCCCATCGGACCAGCGAGACGCTTGCCCCAGTCCTGAACACGTTCGCGCACGAGCGCCTTCATGGGAGCGATGTAGACGACCTTGGAACCAGGCTTCTCGCGGAAAGCCCACCACATTGCAAGTTCAGCGGCTACTGTCTTACCACTACCGGTAGGCGATCCCAGCAGGACATTTGCTGGAGTATGGTACAAGCAGTGAAATATTTGTGTCTGCATAGGATTGAAAAACTGAAACCGTTGCCCATAGACTTCCTCAAGAATGGGATTCTTCAGGACCGAGATGGGCAGAGGCTGGAGATTGAGCAGGTCTGTGTACACGCTTTCGGTATCCGGCCGGATCAGATGCTGAAAGGAGATTGGATGCACTGTCTCCGCACCAAGCCATCGATCAGATACAGCTCGCACATAGACTTGCGTTGGCAAGGGATCTGACAGCGGAATGGTGAAGTTGAGCTCGTGGTCGTCGTACAGCTTCCTGCGTGACAGGATAAAGTACTCGTAGTGGAAGATCTCAGAGGTTTCTGAGTTCTCCACCCATATCCAGAAAGATTCAGAGGATCCATGGTGGCGGTCGTTCCACTTGAACTCTGGTGTAAGCCAAAGCCTAATGCGGAGTACGTCTCGGCTCAACGGTGCGATTTCGCTTTCAATACTCAGGGTTGGGAAGTTGTCCAATAACCGACCGATGACATTGCCCATTCTCGTGTTGTGTACCAAGTCTCCAATCTCGCGTTGGTCCATGTCGCGGAGCGCCTCAATAGAGGTGTACTTCCAATCTAGTTGCCGAAGCACAGGCTGAGGCAGGTCGAATTGGTGCAGCGGATGAGAGTCCGAGCGGACTTGGTGCTCGATGGATTGACACAAACTTAGAAGCACCTGGCATTGGTAGCCCCAGCGGCGGTTGAGTGCGATCATGAAAAGTGCGCGTGCAATACGTGCGGCGTTCTGCGAGATGTAGTTGGTATCTGAGACCAGTGTAAAGTCCTCTAGCCGTGCTCGGGACACGTAGGACTGCAGCAAAACATTGGTCTTTCCATGAGGCGTGCCGACCCCGCCCTTCACTTCATGGTAGACATGTTCGTTCTCGATGAGGGAAGAGAGCTCCTTTTCTTCTGTATCCCTGGAAGTAATCTGGTCGAACTCTCCGCTCATGCTGACCATAGCGAAAGCTTCTTCCTCAGATCCATGCGGCTTCATCATGGTGTTGAAGATCTCGATACTGGTTTGCTGAACGTAGTATTGGCTTGCGATGCGACCGACGTCCTTGGAACGGAGATCTCCAGTAGTCTCGTTGAACACAATCATTTGACTCTGCTGCAAAACGCGAGCAGCATCAGTGATGAGCTTCGTGCGCCTCATAACGAGTTGTGGATCGTCTCTTATTTCGTTCCATTCGATTCCGTAGTTGAGGGGACTCTTTTGCATTCGGGCGAATAGATAGGAGTACCCGAGCCATTGCACACCTTCCTGTACCGTGGTGACCGTGCCCAGCGAGATCTCAGCGTTCAAGTTGTCCACAAGCTTCGCAGAAAACCTTGATTCGATCGGTTGTTGCTCAGTTACCGCCTTGAGGTAGTGGTCGAGCCTGTCATGCGTCGTACAGATGAAGCCAATACCAGTGTCCTGGAATTGAGGACGACCAGCACGACCAAAGATTTGAAGAACATCAAGAATGCCGAGATCCGTGAATTTACCCTCTTGCGCGTTGTATACCTGAGTGCCCTTGATGAGAACCGCAGCCGCTGGCAAGTTCACACCCCAGGCCAAGGTGGCGGTACAGCAAAGCACTTTCAGCACTCCCTCTGCGAACAGGCGTTCAATGAGGTTCCGATCGGAGCGAGGCATGCCAGCATGGTGAGTTCCCATGCCCTTGGGAAGCAGCTCGCGTAGCTCGCGACCTTTCGACTGTTTCATGTCGCGTTGCGCATTCTCGTAATTCGGGTGCGTTGTCGGGTCGAATAGATCGGAACACCCGGCGTCTACTGCCTTCTCGAACAGCATCCTTGCAGACTTGACGGTGTCCTTGCGCGAATGCACGAACACCATGACTTGGTGGCCAAGCTTGAGCATATCTGCAACCTTATCAAATGCTACCTGGTCGAGGTTTTCCCTGGATTTGACAGTACCAGCCTTGCCTTTGGCGCCGATGAAATGCTGTTCTAGGGGAACTGGACGGAACGATTGATCGAAGTAGAACATGCCGGCCATCTTGTTCACTCTAAGGAAGTCGGCGACATCGACATAATTGGGAAGCGTAGCAGACAGGCCTACGATGCGGATTAGAGATTGAGTTGCCTCCACCTGTCTCTGCGTCCTCGCCACCAGACTCTCAAGAACTGCGCCGCGCTCATCGTGCAACATGTGCACCTCGTCAATGATGAGGAGGCGGACCTTTTGCACCAGCTCTGTGTCGCCAGTGCTCTTACGCGTCACGACATCCCACTTCTCAGGGGTGGTGATAATGATTTGCGTATCCAATATCTCTGCTTTGGTAAGATGCATATCTCCAGTCAGCTCACGAGCTTTGATGCCGAGCCAAGCGAGACGCTTTCCGAGCTTCTCTGTGACTTCAGCTGCGAGTGCTTTCATCGGAGCAACGTAGATGATCTTGAAGTCTTCAGCCATAACAGTGAAGTCAGTAGCGTCAGGATTTTCAATCGGATTAGGTATGATGTTCTTGGCTACAGTATTCAAGATTGTAAGCATGGCGGCATCTGTTTTACCTGCACCTGTAGGTGCGCAGATGAGCATGTTCTCGCTGGTGTTGTAGGCAACAGGATACACCAAGCTCTGCATGCGGTTCAACGACTTGTATCCCTTGAACGTGCGCTGGCATAAACCGTCCATATCTTTGATCTCGACGAGCTTGCGACCAACGCCGAGTGTGCCAACGCGCGCGGCAGGGATGGTGTGCTCCTCGTAGGTCTTCTCGTCGACGTGGGTGCTGCCAGCTGGCAATGCGTACTTCTTGCCCAGACTGGACAGTTTGTTTCCTGCCTCATGAGCGCGGTAGACATGGGGATACTGCGGTCCTTTGCGGTCGACGGCAGCTGCCAGTCCACGATTCTTATGCTCCCAGTCCTGCTGCCTAAGAGCCTCTTCACGTTCTGCCCGGGTCTGCAAACGACCGACAACACCATTGTTCCGGGACCCATCACGCAATGACTGCGTGATCTCCTTCCGGTGGGAGATGAGGTCCGCCACCAAATCCAGCTGCTCATAGCCCACAATCTCCGCGAGCGTCATCTGCAGTTCGTCATCGTCACTATCACTCGCAAGAATAGCAGACAACTGTTCCTTCAGCGCGGTGGCGTCGAGGCCAGAGCTGCTCCGCGCAACGTCGTTGCACTTCTCCTGGAGCCAAAGCTGGTCGTGGAGCAGGCTCGTCGGCTGGGCGGTGGCGATTGGGTCGAGTTGGTCGCTGCTATATGCATCTCCATACTCGTCGCTCAGCACGTCCCAGATATCATCGCCGCTCGCAGTCCCAGAGAAGTCGTCCTCGTCGATATCGAGGTCGTCGCCGTACGCAGGCGTCGTTTTGTCGTCCGAAGGTAGGTTCAATTCCGCGATGGCCTTGCGCATCGCCTCAAGCTGCTCCAGCCATTGTGCCTGCGCACTCGCCACGGAAGGTGACATGGTAGACCGGAGTCAAAAACGTCTTCCTGCCTCTTCGCGTGTTCTTTTCTGCGGCGATCAGACACGCTGCGGCCTTCTGCGGCAGATGTTTTTTGTATGACAGGTGCAAGGGTGTGGCTGTTGCGCCTTTCCCCCGCCCCCGCGTGGCGCTGGTTACATCAGCCGCAGACTGCACATGAAACCCTATCGACAGCGCGGGCGTCATGCCCGCGGTTCTTCCACGCCGCCCAGGCACCCAGACTTCTGTACATAGCTCCGCCCGCTACACATACGCTCGCGCTCCCATACGCTATCCTCACCTTCGCAAACCCACACACCCGCCGCCATGAGCATGAAGTGCCTGTACATGGGCGTAAGACCCCCTTCACCGCCCCAGCGTGTCCGCACCACTCTGACCACCATGCCCAGGTCTGGCGCCCCAACGATGGCGGAGAGCCCGTCGAGCTGGCCCACCAGCGCGAGCTGAGCAGCTTCAACCGATTCACCCGCGGCAGCATCCAAGAGTTCGTACGTCTCCTCGATCTACCCGCCGCCGAGCCCGTGCCGCAAGCAGCGCTCTGACACAGCTACAGCTAAACCTCTTCGTCGCAACCGCAGCCAAGAAGACGCCGCCAGGCAAGCGCGTCGCCATAGAAGAGGACAAGATCCCCGGTTAGTCCCCCCAGCCCACCAACCCAAGACCCGCCCAACTGACGACCCCAGACTACCTCATCCACACATACAACAACTCGCGCGGACTCTGTGGCGTCGTCGTGACCAACAAGGAATACCCCGACTTCGTCGTAACCGGCGTGCTCAAGAAGCTCACCGACGAGTTCTCCACCAAGCACGCCGCGTCGGCCATCTCGTCTGCCACCGCGAACTCGCTGCCCTACCCCGAGCTCAAGGACTACATCACGCAGTACCAGAACCCGCAGGAGGCGGACAAGATCCTCAAGATCCAGCACGAGCTCGACACCACGAAGCAGGTGCTGCACCAGACCATGGAGAGCATGTTGGAGAGGGGTGAGAAGATGGATCAGTTGGTGGCCAAGAGCAATGATTTGAGCGCGAGTAGTAAGATGTTTTATACGCAGGCGAAGAAGCAGAATTCGTGCTGCAGCGTCATGTGAATATTGGATGAAGAGGAGAGGACGGGGGCTGCATGCATGGTGCGTGGCTTTGCTTGACTTGGCTGTTTGGCGTTACGGGGTCTTGTCTGGCAGAGAGAGAGAGAGAGAGAGAGAGAGAGAGAGAGAGAGAGAGTCATGAGGGAGATACTATCTTCATACCCTTTTATGCTTGGACCGGATCAGGACTGTATAATGCTGTTGCTGTTGCTGTTGCTCCTGAAAACGAGAATACACGTTCATACCACATCACACGCTCCACCTCACGACATCAAACGGGATATTGAAAAGATACGTGCATTGCTTGTTTGCTTGCTTGCTATAAGGGATGCCCATGTGCCCACTGGGTATCGCGCTCACGCGTTTCCCTAATGCACCAAAAACTCCAAACGACTCGACAGAAACGCCATAGGTGCATGCTATAGGAAGACCCGGTCCGTGTGCTTTTCCAACATGATATCCGCGCACGAAGCAACGGTCGTGAAATGCCCAGCCGTCTCTTTGTCGAGGCTTGGGAGGCGAGCGATTGTGTCAGAGAGGTACTCTGATCGCTCTGTGAGTCGCTCTTCGAATGATTCTCCACGGTCTTTGTGCCCTGCAACGGTGCAGCACTTGTTTTGGTAAGTGAGGTAGTGGTAGGAAGAGGGCGTCGTTCAATCTTCGAAAACGATAAACTCTGCGCCCTGGACAGTGACCTCTTCATATTCGAAGACGACAAAGCTGCCTTCGACCTCAACGTCCTCGTCGTCCTCATCTTCATCCTCATCCTCTTCTTCTTCCGAATCGTCGTCGTTGTCAAGGTCGCTGGCCACCTCGTCGCATTCTTCATCTTTATCATCAGCGCCAGGTCGGAGTGGAATAGCTTTTTGGGCATTAGTAAAGGCCTCATTGCTCTGATCTTGGCCTTCCCCATCGTCTTCCTCGTCTCCATCCTCATCATCGTTTGAAGAGGAGTACTTGCCGCCCGCTTCATAACGCGGCGACTTACGCCAAAAGTATAGCTGGTCTCGGCCCCGCTCGAAGCTAGTCTCGGGGCAGAAGACGACCGTGCATGCCTTCTTTTGGCGGGGCGACTGCATCATGCCCGGGTTGGCCTCCATGCTGTTCCAGTACATCTCCAGTGCCTCGGTGGCAGTCTTGACCTCGCTCGTAACTGGACTGGACAAAGTATTGCTATAGGCTCGCTCGTGCAGCGTGAGGTCCTCCAACAGGCCAAGCTCCTTAACGAAGGCAAGTTTGCCAGCGTACCACGCCTGTAATGCGGGGCAGTCGTTGTCAACGGCCTCCCAGCGCTGCTGCACCAGCCCGCCGGCGGCTTCGAGCGCGTCGGTAAGGACTTTCATGTACGTGACGTGCACCTCCACAGTGCAGACAGGACATCGCTCTGCCTTCTCTTTGTGCGTAGGGTGTAGCGCGTGTCCGCATACGCTGGCCTTCCCCTGTTCTTCGCCTTTGTTTGACGCGCGCTCCACGTAGTACGCGATGTCGGCGAGCGGGGTATCGGACAAGTAGCCCGAGTCGCGCTTCGCAAGCCACGACTGGAAGTCGGCGTACTCGACGGCAGTGGGAAGCTGACCCTGACTTTTGGGTGCGAGAGTTGAGGTTTGCGATTGGTAACGGCGATATTGCTTTTGCTCGCGCGGGGTGAGGATGAGGCTCGCAGGAAGCATTATGGTCGGCGCCGCTGGGCGGGGTCGCGCAATCATTTTGGCGGTTGCGGTTGACTCGACTTCGATTGTGGCTGTAGTGATTGCACAGTTGTGTGCGCGAAGAGTTTTCGTTGTGTCGCGGACAGGTGCAAGGTTGAAAAGGTGAGCGGCGGTCTGTGTGTAGCGGGCTCGCGCGCGCTCAGTCCGCAGTACACAAGCTGTTGGAGGAAACGGAGTGCTGGCGAGGGAAGATTATCTGCCAGCTGCGAGTGGGGAGAGTAAAGCCGTCGACTTGGACAACGTTGTGAAAGTCGTGCGGCTTGCGAAGGGAGAGTGAAAGTGAACGGTGCCCGCGCGAAATGGTGAATGCCATAGTATTGTTCTGTGCGTTCACTATGCGTGTCTCCTCTCTGCTGTCGAACAGAGATGGCGGAGGGTCGCGTGGTGGGGTTGAATAGCGGACTTGAGGTCAAGCGGGCTGTCAGATTGATGCTGACGCGATTGTTATGTCGCGGCGGGTGAAGAGGCGATCGGGAGCGTGATTATTCACGCGTTTATTGTTCGCTTTCGAGGCAAGGGTCTGTTTGTAGGAGAAGCTGCGTTCTCCGAGCGTGGCAATTTCGTGAATGGAAGAGGTTTCGATGGTTGTGGGGTAGATGACCTCTAGTGTCGGCGGCGGGGAGTCACGGAGCGCCTCGGCTATATTGGGTTGGTGCCTGTTAGCGTGGGCTTCAAACGTTGGGCTTCGACGTCTTTACGTCGCAGAATGAGAGCTCAATATTGGTTTCTTAAGAAATATGAGGAGGTAGATGACGCTGCCTTAGGAATCGCTAAGGTGTGTTCACAAATGACGATCAGCTGTTGTGCGTCGTTTCTAGATGCGTCTGCCTGACGTCACCATCGACTGAGGCTGCGAACGCCTCCAGGGCAGGGCTACATGCGGGCCGAGAATGCTTGCCCATTGCATGCGCGGAGTGAAGTTTCATTGTATATACTTGACGGTACTAACGAGCAAGTGCATTGTAGACTGCATCATGTCCGTTTAGTTGCAACACCTCGTAGTCTCGAATGTCAACGACCCAGCAGTAGCTCCGTTCTCAGGTCGCTCCTAGATCACGTGACTAAATCTCCTGCGTTTGGCCCACTCACAGATAAATGCACAGCACTTTACGATTGTGTAGTTAGGAGAATAGAGTCATCAAATTAGAGTCCTAAGCTTTCTTATCAAGTGCAGTAATCTTCGGTGCTAAGTAGACTCGAATTTCATCGTGTGCTTTCTGCCACACCTAGGCACGGCAAACTTATCGTTACTATAACATACATTAGCTTACGAACTCCTACGGTTGTCACAAGTGTTCCATGCATAATCATGCAGGGGCCGCCGAAGCCCTACGCACGTACGCTGGGCCCAATTTAAGCCTGGCTCGGCGCTCACGAGCCAATCTTAAAGATCTCCACCACCTTTTTCCGTTCTTTACGCGGCTCCACTCAGTTACGCTTCATAGCGCCATGTACAATGTACAATGTGCAATCCCGAGCCCAGGCTTACCCCGTCTCTCACAGCGATGATAGGGCTACAACCTTTTTTTTTGCTCTTAACCTCCAACCTACCCCGGCGTACTTCATAATGAGGGGGGACCATGGCGGAGACAGTTGTCTGCGCACCCACCATCAAATGTTCTGGACTTGAATGAAAGATGATGCATCATATCGTTAAATGCATCGCCTGACCACGTCTTAACAGAAAAGAAATGGAAAGAGCGAGGTCATCGCTATTTGTACTACCACAGAAGTTTCAACCTTCGGACTTCATGCACACTAAGCGCCAACTGGTCCTGCATTCGGGATCACGAAGCCTATCCTGGCACTCAATTAACGATCGGCTCGAGATGGGGCCAAACTGGCCCCAACCGCTGGTGTAGTTTGATGGCTCGACTGGACTGAAAAGGGGTTCGTCAGCGACATAACCATCGTCGTCCTCAACGAAGGAACTTGAATTGAATTATTATATCGTACGGTTCGTAGGGAGAGCTCAAGCTCCAAAGTGTTACAACTAGCGAATTTGGGAAAAAGGTCTAACCTCAAGTACTGATAGCTTCTACGGAAAGCGCCGTTCAACCCAGGCTAGTGCCTGCTAACATGGTAGGGTTGCCGGAAGGATTATCTTCATGCACCTCAGTCTAACAAAAGCGGCCCGGAAAACACTGCCCACACATCATGGGTCTTCTTTATCTCCACAGGTCCACGCTCCCGTGTGTCCACTCCACCCCGCATGCCGGTCCCTTCTCTTCCTTACTCTCCATTCACGCGCTCTTCCCGGACGACTACTCAGTAGAGATTCTTCATTTCTGCTGACGCCATCATCAATTGACTAAGACATACACACAGTGCATCTTTCGTGGTCTCTTAGTTATCGATCCAGTAGCTCCCTTCGTGTGACTCGAGTTGCTGCAGTCGATACCGGAAGCATGTCAGGTCCTCAGGAAATAAGAAGAGTTCGCAGGGTGGTCTCACCACATCTCGACATACGGGCAACAACCGCAAAGCCAAAGTTCTCTCAGCCTACCGATGTGATAGCTTTAACATCAACCTTCACGCCGCCGTCATCATGTTTCGAGAACCTCCTCACCATGTTACCGCCTGCCAGCTTCATATGGCACAACGAACCAGTCCCTGTGGCGAATATGACTGTCGCAGCATGTTACCCAACCGAGTTCCTGGAGTCCTACACATCCGTGGAAACCATCAATCCGGGTGGTACGACAATAGGGTCGTCAGTTGTTCCAGCAATGAGCCCCTTCGTTTGTCCTAAGAATTACTGTACTATGTTAGCAGAATCGAGGAATTATATCGCGTGTTGCCCTTCGTAAGTACACTTCACGCACAATGGTCTGAAGAATGACCGCTAACAGTTGAAAGTTCATATCAATTTCATCCTCCAGACACCACCGTGGACTCAGACCGACCTGCATATGGCGGCACCTGTTACAGCGATTTACCCGCCAAGACCAACGTCCCAGTAATCGCCTATGATGAAGACGGCGACACAGCAAGCAAAGCTTTCAGCCAGAGCGCCAGCGGCGGGCAGGCTTTCGCGCATCCCATCGACGGCTGGGCCGCTACCTCACCCACTATCATCGGCTGCCCGACGTCATCAGCATCTCTCGCATCCGACTCCGATGGCGCCGCGGCCAAGTCTTCGTCGTCGTCGTCCTCCTCCTCCTCATCATCTAGTTCACAGTCCGGCGCTGGTGTCAACAACACAAGTCCCATTCCATCCACCACAGCCTCCTCGGACGGCATCTCCACCGGCGCAATAGTCGGCGCTACAATTGGTGGCTGCGCCGCGCTCGCCCTCCTCGTCGGTCTGGTGTGGTTCCTTCTCGCGCGCCGCCGCAAGAACAACACCATCCCCAAAGACGCCCACCAGATGGCCGACGACTTCGGCGGGCCAAAGACGTACTACAGGTCCGAAGGCCCAACACAGTTCAATAGCCACGAAGTCAGTGCATATGCGCCAGAGAAGGCAGAATGGAGACCGAGCCAGCTGAACGGCGCACATGGCATATTTGAGATGCACGCTGTAAGTGCGCAGGAGCTGCCGGCGGACTATGCAGGGAAGATGGGCGATGCGAAAGTGATGGCGCATTATGCGCGGTAATGTGGCGTGGAGAGCGGTGGTATGGAATAGGAGTTCTGCTCGATTATCTCGATCACCTTGTAGCCGGCATGCTGCAAGTACAGAACCCATCGGTTGGTTTGCGTCTCTTACTGTACATTTACTTAGCGCTTTTGGTGGATACCCTTGGTCTTCTTCTCGCACCTCGTTCAAACACTTGTCGTTTTCGATTTCATCTCTCACGTTGCGGAATCTATCCGTAATATGCATTGTTCAGCCACTTCGTCGTATTGCGAGGCAACAAAGAGGGGGTCTGTCTTTGGTTCTCGAACGTTTATTTGCCGTGGAACAAGACAAAATATTTCCGCGACGGCTGGAAACGCACAAAATGTAATATTTTATTCACGCACTTTTCAAACATATTGTCGCCGCGCCTTTTAGCAAAGAAGTGTGTTCATGAAGCGGTGTGCGTTGCTCCTTCCCTGATTGTATTCGCTGCTAAGCAAGACAGCACTATGGTGGGCTTGACCGTCACACAAGAACCCAATAACCACCAGCATACCTGATCATTCGGTTCACAACTGATTTACGGAGCGTGTTCATGGGCCAGATCATCAGCTTCTGATCGGACATCATGTTGGAGCGTCTTGGCTAACAACATTGTGTTCTTAAGGTCCTCTGCATCTAGCTGCCAACTTGGAATTTGTCTCATCCCCCCACCCACCCACATTTATATATACCAGTTCTATATATGTTCGAGGGCCATCCAAAGCGAGCCCTGAGGCTACGCACACTGGCCGCAGTGAAGAAGAGCATCTCCGTCCCGTGCTTCGAAGCAGTTCATGCATTTGCTTGCCTATCTCTTTGCTTCGCTCCGCTGCCACCATCTCCCTTCTTCAGTGATCAGCCCCGGCAGTATCGAGACACAACGTCATACCACGACGCTGCTCGCATTTCAAGGCCGAATCCGAGTTCATGGCTCCATGTCCGACATTTGCTCAACAACCGAAATGTACGCAAGGATGACTGAGGTGGCTCCAAGCGCTCGTAACGTGCCTGTGAGCAACGACATCTCGCCGCTGCTCACCTTGAGCTCATCGAGCAAAAGGAACCTGAAGAGGTTTCAGAGCCTGTGCCATCGGAATTCTCGCGTCGTGAGAGAGTAAGGCATGAACAGCCGGCTCCTGGCAGCAGTGGTATGGGCGCCGTCCCCGTGATTGAGCCGACGTCTGAACCGGAACGTCCAGGAGAACGCCGATCAGCTTGTCCAGAAGAAGACCGCTCGGCATTTCAAACGCTCTGGAAGTTGACCACAAAGCTCTCACTGCGCCGCCCAGCTGCAGACGCACGGCATTCACATTATCGAATGCAAGATGCGCGCGCTTAGTTTCCAGTGCGGCCCAGCCCAACCCATTCGACATCCTCGAACCGGAAATTCGTATCTCTGCTGTCAGCAAAGAGGTCATGGCTACTACGGCTTCGTCCAGACGCGTGCGAGATATGCCTACTATAGCTATGGCTATAACTTGTCGGCCTATTCAGGGTACGCTAGTATGCCCGCCTCGCCCGCAGTGTGACCCCCGCTATGAGGATCACGGGTAGGTGCTTTGCCCTTCGCTTTGGTGCTTTGCTTGGTCCAGGGTACTGAACTCCCACTCGACCACTAGGTATTACAACGAGCCAGGCACTAGCGGCCATAGTCAGTAGACCTCTGGCTGATACAGCCACCTCTACTCCCCTTACCCAGACGTCAGCAGCCTGGACCGCGGCAATAGGAGAGTGTCTCGTACTTCAGCTCAAATTATTCACCGAACATACCGGCACCCCAATGAACTAAGCCCAGCATCGTAACCGGCGAGGGCATCGGACGGGCGTGCCTAAAGGAGGCGAGCTTTAGGATGGGCCAGGTCCAAGAATGGGCTGGTGCAGAGATACATTGTCGTCATGGCAAGCGTCTCCTTCGCCGATGGGTTTTCCCAGGTGACCCTTCAAGATTGGGAGATACTAAACCAAGACCTACTCGACAGGAACGAGAAACGCAAAGTCATTACGACTCAGCATATATACAACTACATTCACTCTGCTGGAGAGAGCATATGCTATCCTTTAACAGCAGGAGTACCAACGGTCATCTTTGCGTCATCGAGGAATATCTCATACCAATTTCTGCTCATCGTGGGTCCGGCCACTTGCAATCTCGCAACCTAAACCCGAGCAGCGACAGGCTCTACAGCAGCTCAAAACTACAATCAAGACCATCAACATATTCGTTATTGCCAAAGTACCAATCACACTCTTTCTTCTAGTGTGAAAGTCACTACATTGAAGCAGGAAATCGAAAAGCTCAACATCGAATGTCTTTTCACTACGATCAATGACACACCCGATACTTCGAGTCCTCGTATTCCGTTACATTGCACTGTACTCTACCACTACGCCTGAACAGCATTTTTTGCACCATTTAGGCATATTTAGAAACAATACAATCCCAAATCCATACGTACTGCAGCCAGGGTTTACTCGCAATACCTATAATTGATCGCCTAATTACGTGCAAACCAATCTAAATTTGCGCACGCGAACGATGCATGCTGAGATCGACAAGTAGAGTGAAAGATGCTCGATCGATTTAGCATCACTGATGTGCTCGCCCCTCTGTTAATATCATGTGAACGAGTTGAGTTGTAAAAATACAAAGTAGCGTGTGCGCCAAATGGATATATTGGAAGAGAAGTCTATGGGCATAGATCTCCCCGGGCTAGAAATAACTGCGCACATAGCACAACTCTCGCAAGAGTTGAAAATTTCAACCCTGATCTTGCTAGTGACGCGGTTTCAAGACCGATCCTTCTCTCGCGATACGGATCAACAGTCACACAAGCTCCAACTCGCTAGACGAATTCGGGCGCCCAAAAATGGCTTGCCCAAAGAAGGGGCTTCAAGCGGCGTCCCTTTGGCCGGACGGTGGCGATCTTGAGTTCATCGTATGGCAAAAGAAGCAATCCGTCAAAGTATCACCCTTGAAGAAATACATTTCCGGCGCAGAGGAGTACCATCGCTACATGAGCCGTAACCGTGCAACCTCGACGGGATCATTCAGCATCAGCAGCTTGATCGCGTTTTTCCTGCGCGCCACACTGGAGCCCAAGCAACCTGAGTGTGGCCACGAGCTTCATCCTAGCGCCGCTGTCGAAACCTTTTGCCCAGTATGCCAAGTCGACCATTGCATTGCTTTCCTCGATGCAATCAGCGAAGCGTGGGAGGCCGCGGGTGGTCCTTTCCGTGGCGACTATGAGCCGAAGTCATACTCCCATAGATACATCAACCTGAGACGTGGCTGGCGCGTAGCCCGGCTCGAGCTCATCAACCTGGTAGCGAAGCTCGAAAAGCAGGCCATCATGGAGAATCGGATGGATTTTTATACTCTGCCCGCCGAAACTTTGGACGAGCCCGACGATTCACTTCCCATAGTCTACGGCACACAAGCTGCCCTCATTAGGTATCGTCTCGCGTACAAGTATCCCGCCGTAAATGTCACCCGCCAGATCGAGGACGATTGGCACACCCCCGGCAGTAGCCTGAGGCAGAAGAAGGAGGTTCACTTTGACAAGGATCTTGTCGATGGAAGCACCCGTAAGTATGAGTCTTTCAATCGAAAGCACCCGGATTACGTCCGAGGCCCACACTCTGTCTCACCTGGCTCACAGTTCGAGAACACCACCTGTACCCACGATGTCGAGGTCCTTGTTGCGCAGTCCAAAATCTTCTTTACAAGCATGCTTGGCTTCAAGGTCTTCGCGGAGAAGCCCACGCATTGGCCGGAGTTCGAAGGCATTGCTGGATGCCATCCTCGCTGGGAAGAAATCCTCGTCAGCCTGGGAACTTACGCCTTTTGGCGAAGCCGCAGAAAGTTTGGCGAGTGGGAGAAGAAGCTGGAGTCCAGCGGGGTGGATGGGATTGCCATCGTGGAGAACCATGGCAGGATTGTGGACTTTGTGGTGTTGAAGGCGCCTAAGGAGAACTTGCACAACCCAATCAAGCGCAACGCGAATTGGGTCTCCCTTTCTGACGCTGAGTCTGAGGAGAGAACCTTCGTATCGGTTCCGGGAGTTGATAGATGAAGTTTAGACAAGAGAGTCATACAGACAGACGGCACAGCAAGATGACACAAGAAGTGGACACAGGAAGACGACACAGGAAGATGCTACAGGAAGTTGAGGTATCGAGTTACCATCCCGATGTGCAATGCGTCATGTTCATAGTCAACGTACAAGGTGTACCACATCAGCAATCGAAGCGCTACATCACCATGTCATAAGTGCATACGATGTGAAGTCCAAGTGATAGAGTGAATTTTGAAAGATGAATCGATCGGCATCTAGCGGCTGACATCAGGAAGTGCAGAACAAGCACGATTGTATCCACCATCTTTATCTACATCGTAAAAGCCCTGCTCACGCGTACGTGTTGAGGTGGTCCGCGGACCTCAACCCCTCTTCCACTAACACTGGTGGTTGTGCTCACTTGTGCTCCGCAGCAAGAATGCGGCAGATCTCCAGAGACTCGATATCAACATATACTTCCTCAAGCCTGCCACTGTCTCCCTCGCAAACACCGACTTCAGATTGGACCACAAGGCACTCAGTGTCGGGCTGTGCGGCAGGCTCCGAAGAAACGATACACTCGGAGAACACCTCTGTCATACCAGAGAATTCAAGTGGCTGGGATGATTTGTGTCAGTTTGGAAGCACAGAGTGGAGTGAACGTCGGACGCACAATGCCAGATACTTGACGCGAGTGTTTCAAAGATTGTGCGAAGACCGAGTCGGTGGATGTTGATTCTAGGTCTTTAACAGGGTTTGGTGAACCAAGAAGGTGGGCGAAGCTGATGTCGAGCGGTTTCGAGAGTGCGATGGCGGTGAGGATGCTAGCGAGGAAGAAGTATGTGGTCTTCATTCTGATCGTGCAATGGCCCGTTGAGAGAACGGAATGTGTTCTGCTGTGGCGACTGGGGTGAGGCGGAAAGCTACTGTCTCCTGCGGTAGCTCTGGGGGGACGATGAGGATTTATAACCTTCACAAGATCTGTACACTGAAATGCCCTTCATCTTCGTTATTCTTGGTAGTCTCTAATCATAGAAGTGCCTTAATCGGGATCTCCGTAGTAAGGTAAGTCATTTTGAAACAAGTGCCGCCTTCGTGCGGCGGAGTGTCTGCAGCGATAGACACTGGGCGATCGGGCTCGGAAGCTATCCCTAGCGTTAATATCTACGCGCTGATGTATCTGGTCTTAGAGAATAAGCCACGAGCTCTTGATACAGCACCAGGGCAGATCTACAGTGTGTAACACCGGGGTAGGCAATGCGTACGTTGAATGTCCTTGTCCTCAGACGTTTTTCCCAATACTGGATTTAATGCATGGGAACACTTCCATCCCTCATGTAGTTAGCTAAATCATCAAGCGAAGCACTGTCTGGTGTGTAGAGCTCCAAAAACACTGTCAGCAGAGGCAGGTTGTTTCAATTGTCCTCCCCCATGCTTGGCGCTCACCAGCAGCGCAGCCAGACGAAAATTGAGGGGCGACTAATATACATGGGCAATCATCTGTCGATATACAAATTTACACGAAACTCGGCCTCTGAATGTCTTGGTCATATTCGCGCTGACTCTATTTTCGCTCCGGACGCGTCGCGGCGCGTAGCGGTGAGATCCCTCCGCTTCCTAATTCCAACGGAGCCGCTCGGAACTTCCTCGATCCGCGCATGCCTCCCCCTGAAGAGGCCAAGCTCGCGCAAACTGTTGCTGACGGATGATAGCGAGTGATGGGATCATGGTTTGTCTAAATGTGTTAGGAAGGTCTGAAATGTCACTGGGAGCGAGCCGCGTTGCTGCCTGCAGATCTCTCGGAACTCGGCGCTCGGACATAGGTTATCAGATCATCGGCTTTATCAGATCATCAGATAAAAAGCCCGCTGCTCCACTGCCTAGCCCCCTCTCATGCTCTTGCACATATGTGTCCACCATGAATACATTCAAAACAGGTCAGCGTATTCAGCCAGATGCTGATTCTATAAGAGCTCTGCCGCCATTAGCTGAAGTTGAACTCACCACCATCCAGGATGTGCCTCAAGAGCCGATTTCAGACAAACTCAACGATCCATATCTTGTCGCCTTCTCTCCAAACGATGCTTCAAATCCCAAAAATTGGAACTCACGCAGAAAGTGGGCCGTAACCGATGTTCTCTCTGCGACTGGTTTCAATCGCATCATGGTCTCCACGATCATGGCTCCGGCACTGCCTCTAATCGCACAGGAATTCTCGATGAATTCTACTGAAACGATGATGTCCTTCTCAAGCTACGTCCTTGCCACTGCGTTCGGCCCGCTGATAATTGGCCCATTATCCGAAGTATATGGACGCTCACCTGTACTGCATGCGAGCAACATCTGGTTCCTGGTCTTCAACATTGCATGTGGTTTTGCGAACAACAAGCACGCGCTCATCGCAGGGAGGTTTCTGGCTGGACTTGGCGCAAGTAGTATATACGCCTTGAGAGGTGGAGTGCTCGGAGACATGTTCACAGCCGAACAGCGTGGAAAGTCGATTGGTGTATACCAGTTGATCCCACTTCTGGGCAAGTGCTCAGTGTTCAAGAATGTATAGCAAGGTTGCTGACTTCCTCAACAGGCGCCGCGGTCGGTCCAATCATAGGAGGCTTCATGGCCGGACGAGCGACCTGGAGGTGGATGTTCTGGTCAACATCGGCGTTCCAAGCTGTCATGGTCCTCGTTTCCTTCACGGTGTTCCGCGAAACGTACGCTCCACTTATTCTCAAGCGCCGCGCTGAGCGACTACGAAAGACGACAGGCGATCACCGATACTATACTGCACTTGAACGCATGCAAGAGAAAAAGACAGTGCGCCAAGTCATAACCCAGGCTCTGTCGCGACCACTTCGACTCATGCTGCACCATCCCGTTATACAAGTCGCTGGTCTGATCGAAGCCTTCTACTACGGCATTCTGTATCTCTTGCTTTCCAGCTTCGCAGATCTCTGGACGCAACACTACCGCATCAGTACGGAGATGAGTGGTCTGCACTACGTAGCTGTAGCAGGAGGTGAGCTCGCCGGCAGTCAACTCGGAGGGTACGTACTCGACGCTTTCCACCGACGCCTGCGAGCTCAAAATTCTGAATCCACTCCAGACCCGGAGCATCGGCTACCACTCATCTTCCCTGGTCAGCTTATCGGCTTTGTGGGACTCCTCATATATGGTTGGACGGCACAATACCGCGCCCATTGGATCGCTGTCGACATCGGTATGTTCGTGGCATTATTTGGCATGCAGATGTCAGGCATGGCGACGCATGCGTACGTTATAGATGCGTACGCAGAGCATACAAGTAGCGCGGCGTCAGCAACACAATTCTTGGAAAGCTTGACTGCTTTTCTGTTCCCACTGTTCGCACCGAGCCTATATAGATCACTGGGATATGGTTGGGGAAACACTTTGTTAGTCGGGGTCGGTTTGTTCCCCGGGTTTCCAATGGTTTATACGCTCTGGAAGTGCGGCTTGCGATGGAGAATGGTCAGTCCTTCAACAGAGTAAAACTTACTTATGAAGCCAGGACTCTACTTTGAGTAGCTCACAGTCTAGGGGCTGGTACATACGCCAGATGAGAGGTCAAATGTTTTTTTCCTGAGGACTTCTCCATGTGCTGTTTTTCACCCTAGTTTAGTTTGAAAGTCGTTGAATTTGTAGAGGTATCCTAATACATTACATACACACGAGAAGAAGAGATGACCTACTATAAAGGGGTGAGATGAACCTCGTCAAGCCAAGTCACCTTCTGCTTACTGTCGTCACCCTCGTACGTGAACTCAAAATACACAACCGCACTGACAGCGCTACTCCCCGCGGGAACAACAACGCTACCGGTACCCAGCGACGTGAAAGCGTTCGAGGCAAGCTGACCACCAATCAACCTCGTCGCGGCACGGCCTTGCAGTTGCACGTATCCGTTGACATAGGTCTTTCCGTCGTTATTGACATATTTTGCTTGCGCGCTCAGCTGGTAAGTTGTCCCAGGGCAAAGCGTTACGACCTGCATAATGCGCTGTGGCTGATTTCGAGCACTAGAGTCAGTGACTGTTGTTGAGCGGAAGACCCAAGAGCCTGCGTTTGCGCTTGATCCTGCACTAAAGCGTCCGGAATTTGAATTGCTTATGGGAGCTGCGAAGACGACCCAGTTCCCAGAAAGATCATTTTCAAAGCCGGGATTGACGACCGCGTCGGTGCGACTGCATGTTGGAGCTGTCGAGCTGGGTGTGGCGGTCACCGTGATGGGAGGCGGAGTCGCCGCGGGAATGGTTATCGTTATCGGATCTGGCCGTATTGTAGAAACTTCCGTCGTCGTTGAAATCAAGAGTTCTGTTGAGGTCGATATTGACTGCTCCGTGGTGGTTGATATCAAGACCGAGACCTCTGTTGTTGTAGTTGGTATATAATCGGTCGTGGTTGAGACCTCTGTGATCGTTGTAGGTACATAATCAGTCGTAGTTGAGAGCTCAGTTGTAGTGGATATCTCCGTCGCAACTGATACCTCAGTCGTTGTTGATATCTCCGTTAAGACCGAGACCTCTGTCATAGTTGAGAGCTCTGTGGCAGTTGAGGTTTCTGTTGTAGTCGAGAGATCTGTTAGAGTTGAAAATGCCGTGCTAGTTGAGTGCTCGGTCGTAGTTAAGGTCTCTGTAGAGAACGAAACCTGTGTCTCCGTTGAAGTTTCCGTTGAGTATTCTGTCGCTGTGGAGATCTCCGTAGATATCGATAGATCAGTCGTAGTTGAAGTCTCGGTTGAGATTAAATACTCGGTCATGGTCGAAAGTTCTGTATATGTAGATGTGACTGTATTCGCGGCTTGCGTCATGGTCGAGAACTCTGTCGAAGTGGTAGTTTTTGGATCTAGCGTGATCGTGCTGGCTTCGAGCGAGCAAGGCACTTCTTCGCCGGGCAAAGTTACAGTAGTCGGTATTGTCACAGTGGTCTCCTCTACTTCTCCAGGAAAACTGATGGTGGTAGGTATTGTCACCGTTGTGGTTGCGCCGAAGACAGTGGTTGTCGAGATACCGCTAGAAATCGTGAGGCCCGGCAAGGTAATAGTAGCCGATCTTGTTACGATCTGTGTTACCACCGAAGTCATGAGCGTGACAGTATGCGCAGAGCATGTGGACTGAGACGGGACAAGAGATGCGCTGCTAGATGGTCGCGATGAAACCACGGAGCGGAAAGTCGTGCGTGCAGGAGACGAATAGCCGCTGCAAGAGCCAAACCTGACTTGGCAGACGTTGGCGGCACAGTGGTCTTTACTCTTGCCGCACCAACTATCATCCACCATTAATTAATTGCATCAGTGTGTAGAAACTGTGGACTCACCCAGTCGAAGAACAACAGTTACCGAACTTGCTGCCTTGGCACGTGCTTCCCCCAAAATAAGGCCCGCACCGACCTTTCTGAGAGATGGGTTGCTTTGGTACGGTACAAGTGCCGTACTGGAGTTGACAGCCATTACCACAGTGGGTAGTTGTGGAACCACTGAAAGATATTAGAACCCATAACTCAACCTGGATCAGCTAGACATACCACCAACCACTCGCAGAGCAACAGTTGCCAAATTTAGACCCTATACATGTCGAACCACTGTAAATCGCTCCGCAGCGACCGGTAGTTGACACTCTGCTGGCTTCTGTGACACCTAAGAGCAGATGAATAGCAAACACTACTCCAATCTTGTATAGCATATTGAAGACGTAAGATAGAAGCACAGCGACCCCACAAAACGTATATTCTGAGCATTCGTTTCACCGACTTGTTTTATACATCCTGCCAGCGGTCTGGACAATGTTTATTTCGAGTGCCAATGCTCTCGATCGCTACCGATTAATGCAGGGCCTGGCGAGAGGCTTAAATACGATCCGGTTATCCCAGAAGGGGCATGGCTGCGTGCCCGCTAGTCGCCTTTGTTAACAAAACCTCGTATTCGATCTTCGGTTGTCGGTCGATCCGATTAGCACGAAGATCAACTCAAGGTCCCTCGGGCTTCATAGTACCGGTACGCTACAACTCAACGAATCGCAAGGCTATTTAACTAGTACCTTTGTTGTACAAGGTGGAGCTCACAAGATGTTGCGCAGTGGTTCAAGGAGGTCCATTGAGGCTGATGTGGTGGCGTAGGCTAGGTGCGGCTGGCGCATCGCAAAATCACAACTACAGCTGTAAGCGGGCAACGCCCAGGTACTAGGCTGAGCTTCACCGAAAGATGTTTCTTGATTTGGCCTGCATGCTGGACAGCTCATAGTATGCTGATCTCGAACTGACTTAGATACCTGTGAGAGTCTACCAGTGCATTACACCTTGGGTGCGCCACGCAGCTACCGAGGGTGCGGGGCCATGGGTAGTCAAGCAATGTTGAAACTCGAATAAGAATTTCGAGTACAATGCCTGATAATTTCTTCCTCAAGCATCTGTCGTATAGTACTGACGATCAAAGATGAGGGTTCACAACCAATGCTGTGGTAGGGACGAAGAGATGAAGACGCAAGTTCGCTTAGGTACTTCCAAGCGCTTGTGGGGCGGAATGATTACGTAACGCATCGCTTCTCTCAGCAACCAGTGCCGGAGTTCAAAGGATCGACTAAAGATGCATAGGCATCTCATGTTATAACCGCTGCGGTTCTTACTCGCACCAATACTCAATCCATTACAATCAACTACCAATTCAGTGGAAAGGCAGTCGCCAAGTTATGCATACTTTACCTCGAAAAGACCCTTGACTTTGCTTTGTCGACTGCGGACGGGCGTCGCTGAAATGGCGATGCCGGTGCATCGTTCCCCGGGGACATTGATCTGCAGAGATCAACTCGTTCTACTTGGAATCGGGTTTTCCTAGACCGCCACAAGCCGCCAACTACGAAACAAAGCAAGACGTTAAATGCTGAGAAGACCAACGCAGGTCCATGTCGCTGGTCCTCTAAGTTCTGCCCACATCCGCACAAAACTGGAATTAACCAACCTTGCATGCAACCCTGCTATGTCTATTGTTGTAACAGCGCGAAGTTCCTGCGTGGCGCACATCAGGTTGTAAACCATAGGTTCCTTGCTATGTTGAAAATCAGTTCGAAGGCTTCAGTCTTTGTAGCTTTGGAAGGGGGCGCCATGGCCTGCTGGCCATGTGTGCTCGTTTGAGATATTGCCTGTATCTGCCCAAGCGCCGGTTGTGTTTCTCGGACTCAGATACGGCTAGAACACATTCTGCTTCGTGCACACCTATGGAACGATATCAAAAAGGTAAGTGTTTTGCCTGGACTGCCCACTGATAAGGTTGCAGTTGGACTACTATAGTCTCGATAAACTGCCGTAACGTCCATGACTTTTCACAGACTCGCTCGCATTGCGTTTAGCCATGAGGTGTTTTCCAGTACGCTCAGCGCGTGCTCGAATCATCAAACTGTTATAAAGTGCTTGGCAGGACTTCCATAATTATGTGCAGCATTTCGGGTCTCTCGGGGGGCTGCAAGACGACTAGGTCCTTGAGATGCTCTCCCACCGATCAGGGGAATCTGATCGCAGATCTTGGAAAAGACGGAAATTCCATGCTCGGGTATCGCTTGATTCTTGTCTCGTTATATTTATCCGATCGGCGAATTCACTCGAAGGCCTAGCTGCTTTTTGCGGGGCATGCTGGGATCTACACTTCTTCTACTACACCAAGTAAGTACAGCGATTAATATTGGTAGTTGTAACAAGCACTGGGGCCAGCCAAGACGGACCACGAGAGGCAGCGCGCTTGAATTCTGGCCGCCTGCCTCAAGCAGAAGGTCAGGAGCCTCTCTCTATAGCAAGATAAGCTCTGCAAGCATTCGCCAATAAAGACTTGCGTCCAGACACCTCGGGAAATATTACAGGACCTTCATAAATGTCGCCGCTTTGGGCAGGTGATGTACTAAGCGACGGTGCCTAACTCTACGCACCAATAGCGAAGGACTCGCCCCCGGCAGATCACTGATGCCAAGACACTTGTTCCATATCTCAAACCAAAACTCATGCTATCCAAGAGAGGCTTATATTAATTATCACGAACTTGGCAGTAGTATGGCACAAGGGCACAATGCGATGTTGACGGGGTCGAAGTGCCAGGGATCTTTGGGTAGCCTTTTCCTCGACATGCCTATTCGAACCTTGATGCTCCGACAAACATGTTTCCAATGTTGTGGAACACAATATAAGCGGATTTTTAGGACCGCATGCGCCAATTAGGATCTGCATAGCCCGCGGATATCGACCTCGACACTTACATTATCGTGGATTACCAAAAGCAGAGGATGGGACCAACTTTTGTATAAAGCGACGATACTTCTGCATGCTTTATTGTTCATCAAGGTGCTCAACAGCTTCTTTGACAACTTCATTCACTACATCGGAGGTCTCACAGTCCAGTCTTTCAACATGAAGGTTATCTCATTCGCTGCTCTTCTGGCTTTGGCCAACGCCTCTGTCGTCACCAAGCGTGCCTCGCCTCTGGACGTCAAGCTTGAGCTGACCGGTAACACGAATGTTAAGGCTGCCATCACCAACACCGGCTCCGAGGCTATCAAGGTCTTCAAGACTGGTTCCATCTTCGGACAGCACGCCACCGAGAAGGCCCAGGTCTTCCAGGGCAGTGAGTTGAACCTCCACGCGAGACATACGAAATTTGATAATCTAACGCAATCTCAGGCTCCAAGGTCGATTTCGCTGGTATCAAGGTCCGCGTCACAACTGAGAACATTCCCGAGGATTCTTTCCAGGTCATCGCCCCGGGACAGACTGTTGAGACCTCCTTCGATGTAGCTGAGCTGCACGACCTCAGCTCGGGTGGTGCTTTCGACATCGCCTCGGTTGGCGCTTTCTCTACCGCTGCCATCGACTCCACGGAGATTACCGGCGCCGTTGAGTACACCAGCAACACTCTCACCGCCAACATCGATGGTGCTGAGGCTGAGAAGGTCCGCCGTGACTTCATCAAGCGATCTGCCGTGCAGTCCGACTGCACCAGCAGCAAGAGGACCTCCTCTGTCAATGCTCTCGCCAACTGTGCCACGCTCGCCCGCGCTGCTGCTTCCGCTGCTGCCTCTAACACCGCCAAGGTTCAGGAGTACTTCAAGTCGACCACTTCCAGCACCATCTCCACCCTCCAGAGTGTCTTCAACAAGGTCGCCTCCGAGTGCGCTTCTTCCACTTCCGGTGTCTCCAAGACCTACTGCACTGATGTCTACGGAAACGGTTGCTCTTCCAACGTCCTGGCTTACACCCTTCCGTCTGGAAGCTACATCGTCAACTGCCCTCTATACTTCAGCGCGCTTCCCGCTCTTACTAAGTCTTGCCACGCGCAGGACCAGGCCACCACCACTCTCCACGAGACCACCCATCTCAGTCAGATCAAGGGCACCGATGACTTGGGCTACGGCTACGCTGCTGCCACCCGTCTTTCCACCTCCTCTGCTCTCAACAACGCTGACAGCTACGCTCTATTCGCTAACGCTATCTACGCTGGCTGCTAAACGTACCGTGTGCGGGGCTGTCGGAAGTGCATGGATTGCATGATTGATGAAGGGATGAAGGAATGAATGAAGATGATTACATAGATACGTGAGAGTTTGCTTTTCTTCGTAGCTACTAGATTCTTAGTACATAAATTTGAACCATTTGTACTCGATCATATCCAGTGAAGTTGAGAGTGGCTCGATAGCGTCAATTACAGCGTCCTTCGCGTTCTTACACTTAACCAGGGAGGTAAATGGGTTTATGCACCGTATTTGCCTGTCCCTGTACTGCTGATGCATCACCTACCAAGCCCTTGGGTAGACCGTATCACGTGGTCTTCGCTAGAACAAACTGCGAATGTAATCTCCGCATCCTTAAACGCATCCACTCGAAAAGGATCCGGGCGCATTCAGTATCGATATTGCGTTGATCCTTGTGGAGTGGAGAGCATCCAGAAGGCACTCGAGGTTGCTTTCGCTCGGCGGATGATCTAACAGGGCATGGCTCGTTTATACCATGATACCACATGTTCATGTGTCCCATTATCGCATAGTCGTTCATCGACTCTTATCCACTTATTTGAATGGCAGGGACAATTTGAGAGTGCTCTGAGTAACGTCCGAGTAACGTCCTGGACACAGTGTAACGTTCTGCACCGCCCCTCCAGGAAAAGGCAGTCCAAGCAGTCCACAAACATTGGATCGTCATACTTGAGTTACTTGGGCTATATTTCCGGCAATTGCGGAAGTTTCTGGGCGCTTTGTCCCTACAAACTCGGGTCTGACTCTGCGTACGCCAAGAGTTCGTAAATCCGCAATCTGGGATTTGATTCGTGTTGAATCGCGCGCTGTTATTGGCACATGCAAGGTTTAATTTCTCGGCCAAACATTCTCCGCATAGGGTAACAAGACATCTGATCGAACCCAGAACAGCGCGAGAGATGCATTGCCATATTGGAAGTTGTTATAAGCCATAGAAGCACAATCACTGCCGTTCTCGGTATCATCGAATACGAGCGTGAGTACTTAAACATCACGCTCGACCGCCAAAAGCCATACTATCTCATCACGAGGGCCTCCTGCTTTACAAAAACTCCAGAGACTCCCTAAAGTGAACAACGAGAACACGATGCATTTCCAGATTGTTGCCCTTCTCGTTTCCATCGCCTCTGCGGCAGTCGCGGCACCTGCTGCCTGCGCTGAGCCTCCCAAGGAAGTCTGTCGGGCTATTTGCTATCTGGAAGAGCCGACATGCGGTCCGCAAGGGGTATGCTCATTCCAAGTATGGCTATCTATGGTGTGGAGTTACTGATAAGGGACAGTACCCCAAGCAAGAAGGCAGTTGTTGGACTTGTTGCTCTCAAGTGTGATTTTTGAGGTGGTGGATTTAAGACCGCGCACGGGGTTGTGACAGTGGAGACGCGGATACCTGTATCGCATGCAGTACGGATTGTAATAAATCTAGCTTCGGACTCTATATTATGTGGTACCGAATATATTTCAGTTCTCAAAAATGTGCGCCATAGTCCTCCTCCACTCCCTTAAATGCTACGTCACATCGACTTCAATATACCTCAAGGAAACATTCGCGTGCCTACAAACCTGTGTTACGGATTCGGCCTGTGATCGTATGCAAGAAGTCATCTGGAAGATGATCATGTTCCCCGCTTCTCTCGAAGCGTACATCTTGATACGCCTACAGCTGCTTCAGCGATGTCCAGCCCACCTTCTGCCGAGACCATGTATCTGTGGTCTCCTCTTCGCTCACTCTGATAGGCGCGAACTCGTAACCCGTGACCTCTCACATATTGTTATGGTGCACCACAATACCGTCCTTATCTTCATCCATTTCACCGTCCTTCTCTGCTTTCATGAAGTCTCGAAGCTGGGGCCACAACGGATGTAGTCCAACCAGCCCTTCCTCATACTTGTGAGGACTGACCAGACCAGGACCGTGCTTGATGACGTAAATCTTTAGTTGCTGAATCGACGCCATGTCTAATTCGTACCCGCTTGTGTTGATGTATGCCGATTTGCTCTCCGGTGCATACTTTCCTGGGAAATAATGAGAGCCATTACGGTCAAACATATAGCACGTCCTGGGCTCGAATCTCTCCTCCACATCGGCAGCAAAAGTGACACACTTCTTCTCTTTCGCTTCCGGTGGCTTGACAGCAGACACGTCTTCACCAACCTGCGTGTCCATAATAACGGCTTGATATTTTGTGTTAGCGTTTGCGTATCTAACTGCTGAGGCTGAAGTGTTGAAGCAATGTTGCAACATCTCCTTAGACCATGCTGTTGCTTCGCCGCTTTCTAGGCACTGAACTTCGAGGTCGGCTATTCTCTCATGATGGAGAACAGCATGGGCGAGCGTAAGTCGCGCATGCCGCCATACACACCGAGCTGCATTCATCCATTCGCTCGCAGTTTCGTCAAGTTCTTGTACATGTAGATGTTCCAAGTCGATTGCTTGCTTTCGTGGACGGCTCACAGTCGATACGAGCAACTCTTGGAACTCCAAACAGATCCTAATGTCACAGTGCGGAAACCTGAAAGTGTTCTTATTGACTGGATGCAGCATGTGTCCACAATCGGCGGCAGATATATGCCAGCCTGTATTCGGCTGTTCCAGAGGCGCACAAACAACGATCCGTTCATCACACCATTTCAGGAACGCATCGTACTCGAAGCCATTGAAAATATAGCCGATACGCTCTTGATTGTGATTCTTCTCCGCTTGCCAGGACTTGAAAAAGGCTATGTCCGCGTCGTTGAAGATAAAATTCGCCTTGATGCCAGAGACAGGGCCGATCTGGAGAGACCAAGGAGGTACGTAGTAAGGGCTACCCGCATGGGAAAATTTGGAACCAATACTGCCCCCCGGTCGTCGAGTTGTGTGCTGGTTGGGCTGAAGGGGCAATTTAGTAGGGTCACCATCTTCGGTTGGACTCACCCACAGATTTGAATCGTCAGCAATTGATTAGAACAGGTTGGGCATTACGTGGCTTAGCGTGTTCATCTCGCGCGATTTAGCTTACGATTGGTCGGTGGACAACGCATCTTTTCGAGCTCGCGAGAACAGCATGCTGATTGGCTGGTACATTTCAGCACGTGACTGGCGAGAGTATGCCTCTGCTATTCGGGTGCACCGGGCGCGATGCACGGTCCTTACCTGTGATATCGGGCAGTGACTTCCTTAGCACACCTGACGGCTATACATATGGAAGGCGCCCACATCCAACCAAGTTCTCAAAGCCAGGACCATCCTATACCATTGAGATAACAGCCATCTCTCATTCTACTGCGTCACAATGGCATCCTATGCTAAAGCGGCCGCGTATCTCGCACTTGTCACGCATCTCATTACGGTAGCCCTCGCACAAGACACTAATGGTCCTATATTAGACTTGGGCTACGTCAAGTATCGTGGCCATTACAACGACACCTTCAAGATCAAAGAGTATCGCGGCATTCGCTTCGCTGAGCCTCCGATCGGAGCTTCGCGTTGGAAGGCACCACAGCCATACAATCCTGAATTCCCCACAGACATCGTCGTAGACGCTACAAAATCCGGTCCGCCCTGTGTGCAAGGGTATCCGCAATGGACTATTTCCGGCCCAGTTCAGGCAGCCGGTTCAGAAGACTGTCTCATGCTCGATGTCTACACTCCCGGAACCGCGACCAAGAAAAGCCATCTTCCGGTCGCTTTGAGTATACCTGGTGGAGGGTATGTTATGGGGTACGCAGGTCAAAGCTCGCCATATGCGCTTATGAGACACTCTAACAACGCTTTCATCTTTGTGAACATACAATACCGTCTTGGCGCATATGGCTTTCTAGGATCCGCTAGGTACACAGAAGATGGCGGTGCGACAAATGCTGGACTGTTAGACCAGCGACTCGCGCTAGAGTGGGTGCAAGAGCACATCGAAGCTTTTGGAGGCGACCCATCAAAAGTGACAATTTTGGGTGGGAGTGCGGGCGGAGGAAGCGTGACGAGCCAATTGACATGGAAAGGGGGGAACCACACGCCACCTTTCCGAGCTGCAATGGCCGACTTTCCTTGGTGGCAACAGTTTCTAAGGGAAGAACAGTTGACGAAACAATATGACAATTTGTTAGAAGCAGCAAACTGTGCGACACTCATGTGCCTAAAAGCACTTCCGGAAGATATATTGAAGGAAGCCACTCAAGCGACTTACATCTCGGCATATGCGGACAAAGTTTATGGCTACGGCAACTTTTATTATGGGCCTTACGTTGACGGGGACATAATCCGCGACCTCCCCTCTCGAGAGCTCCGAGCAGGAAAATTTGTGAAGGTGCCAACATGGGTCAGCAGGGAAGGGTATGAGGGTTTCACGTTTAGTAATCAGTCGATGACGACTACGGAAGAAGAGGTCAAGGATCTGCACACTCAATTTCCATATGCCAACGAGACATTTGTGGACGATGTATTCGGGCTCTATCCCCGGGACCAGTTCAACTCCACATTCTGGCAGCGTTCGACGTGGTTTGGGTACGTTTTCACCTAGTGTCATCTGTTCACACGGCTAACGTGTTTCAGCGACTTCTCCATCAATTGTCCCACGTACTACGTCGCCTCTTCACTCGCATCATCCAAAGTTCCCGTATATAAGCAGATCTTCAATGTCGGTACACAACTCCATGGAGCCACCGGACCATACCTAGCCGACCTCAATTACGCTTCTGAGCCTGGAGCCAATGTGACTCTGGCGAACATACTAAGGGACTGGTATGTCTCTTTCATCGTTCACAGTGATCCCAACAAGCAAAGTTGGAGCGGCGTCTCGAAAAATGACTGGCCGGACTATGATGTGAGTGGGCAGGTAATGAGCGTTAACTTTACGGAGCTCGGCGCTGTGGACGATACGTTCTATGACGATACGCAGAGGTGTAACTTCTTTTGGGAGAAAGAAGAAACGGTGCAGAACTAGAGCAGGCAATTTTGCCATAACGATTGAAAATGTATTCTATATCTTCAATAAGACTATAGGAGTTGGGGAAGTTGCCGTCTGACGATTGGAGGTGCTTGATCATCTCATTTGGACCGGGATTCGGTAATCGAGGGGGGCGTACTGATTGTTTCTGATGCGATATTTTATTTCTTGGGTCTCTCACTTGCGTTTGACACGTGACAGCCGAGCGCATGAAGTCAACAAAACAATGCAAAGCTGCTTACTTACTTCAACAACTACCGCCACCAAAACTTCTCCGTAACTTCACACAAGACATCGTCACGATGCCACCCAAACGCAAGCGCGCCGAGCCCGAGGAACAAGATGAAGAACATAGAAAGCCGACGTACGCCTCCGAAGTAGATTGGCTAGCCTGCCTTACGGACCCATCCAGAGACGTCTCGACCAGTACTGAGATTGCAAAAGAAGAGACCAATACCGCCCTCATCACCGCAGCCTGCAAACTGACCTACGTTCTCTACCACAACGTCCAAGCACAAGAATGCCTGGCGACGATCCTCCAATCGCTAAACAAGAGCGGCACAGAAGACGATGCGGAGCTCACTCGCGTCGCAAAGTCCTCTCAATCTGCCTGGAAAGCACACGTGGTCAACAAGTTCTTAATACCACACGTCAAGGAGATAGTCCGCAAGTGGTGTGTTGCGCGTCCGTACAAGAACTTTGGGTCCTTACCGGCGAGTGATCGCATCCAGCTATGGTTCAAAGTTTATGATTACGACCCTAAGAGCACCGTCGTTTCGATGTGGAAGCCCGTGATTGGGGTCCTTGACCTGGGTCTGATCTTCCGCACAGACCTACCTCCTGAGGATGATGTAAAGATGAAGGCTGTGCGGCAAATGCTCAGACACAAGTACTATTTTGGGTGCGAATGCACATACAAGTACAGCGTTGCGGATCCGAAGAAGGTCAGTTCCATCTGGATACGCTTTGAAGCCATCGCACCACACACCCTCCCATGACAGCTCGGAATCGTGCTAATATATATTATAGGCAGAAAAGTCGAAGACCTTGCAAGACTGGGCGTCGTACGCCAAGTATAGCGACTATGCCTCGGGTATCGTTCCTTTTGCGGACATGCCGATCTCTCCAAAGACACTAGCTATCTATCCATCGGAAGCACCAGCAAAGAAAACCAAAGTCACGTTGGCCGATGGTGCTTTCGGGGGCGCTTCCCTAAACTCTGCAATCGACAATTCAGACGCCGCCATTGTTGCTTCCGAAATCTCTGACAACAGTTCAGCCAGGTGTCACAACACTGGAGTGACTTCGAGTTTCCAATCCAGCTTGCCAAACTCTCGCACCATATCTAGAGAACCCTCTCTATCCGCACTTATGGAACAAGAGAAGCCCACAGAGCCCTTGACCTACCTTCAGGAGCTGATCAACGGACCTTCATCTGGCGCAGGCTTGGCTCGTCAAGGTGGACAAGGAGCTGCATGCCTCACCAAAGGCTTCGCTGGGACAAAGGGTTTGCTAGTCTTCCAGCCTACACCCAAGCCGACCCCACGCCCTAAGGCCCCGATGACTGAAGCTGAACGAGGTTTCAATGAGTTCTTTGGCGTCCCGAACCAGGCTTCGATCGCTGCTCCGATGATTTTGGAAGCCTCTTCGCCTGCGGCAGCGCCGGAGCCTGAGGTGGATGAGGATTTGCTCTGAGCGCATGGGGGAACGGAACGGTGTATTTTGATGCTGCTTGGGTTGGCATGGACGGAGGTAAACACAATCTTGAACACGGATCCATTCTGCACCGATCAGAATGCAGATCCCGGAGCAGGTCTTTGGAAGCCAGTACCTCGTAAGGAGGTCGCTGTGTCAAGACCTTCAGATCAGTATAAGAGGGTTTCCACTCTGCTACTCTGTTTCAGAAGTTTTTCCTTCACGTGAGCGTATACCTTCAATGATTCGGGAGGCCACAGTAGTGATCAAACGTTGATTGTATATCATATAATCTAAGAAGCATATCTATCTTGAAATCAACCAAACGCCACTAATGCAATTCGCTCAAAAATGCAAACATTTTGTAATGCTTTGTCTATGCCTGGGCAGACAGGAACTCCTTGCTGAAAGGGTAGTCGGTGTATCCCTCAGCCTTCATGGGGAGGTAGAAGGTGTCACGGTTGTACTCATTGAATTCAATGCCCTTCTTGAGACGGTACACGAGATCCGGAGTGCTGATGAAGTAGCGTCCAAAGACGACAATGACGTCCTTGTTGGGATACTGCTTGTCGAGGAGGTTATGCGCGGAGTCAGGCTTGAAGCCTCCAGCGATGAGGACGGGGTTACGGAACAGGTCCACGAAGGGCTGGAGCTGCTCAGCTGGGTTGGGGTCGATGTCGACATTGCCGTCGATGCGGGATTCGACCAGGTGAATGTAGGCGAGGTCGTTGAACGCATCGAGCTTCTTGATGACATCTTTGAATTGCGGGTGCGGGTCATCCATCTTCATGCCCTGGAAGGTGCTGAAGGGGGAGAGACGGATTCCGGTCTTCTTAGCACCGATGGCGTCGATAACAGCCTTGGTGGCCTCTATGGCGAAGCGCGAACGGTTCTCTACGGATCCGCCGTAGGCGTCAGTACGCTGGTTGACCTTGTCCTGGATGAACTGGTCGATGAGGTAGCCGTTGGCGCCGTGGAGCTCTACACCGTCGAATCCAGCTTCGATCGCGTTCTTTGCAGCTTGCGCGTAATCGCCGATAGTCTCCTTGATTTCTTCAATGGTCATCTCTTTCGGAGTTGCGTAGCCTTCGCCCAGTGGGACAGGGCTGGAGGTCTTGATGGTGATACCCTCCTTCTCAGCCTGTGCGGGGCTCGCAACACGACCGAGCGCCCACAGCTGAAGGTAGATGAAGCTGCCCTTCTTGTGGACGGCTTCTGTCACTCTCTTCCATGATTCGATCTGTTCCTGAGTGTAGATACCCGGCACGTTGGGATAGCCACCCGCCTGCTTGGAGATGAAAGTGGCCTCAGTGATGAGAAGAGTGCCAGGAGTTGATGCGCGCTGGGCGTAGTATTCTGCGACCATGGGCAGGGGCACGTGATTCTCATCAGCGCGGAAACGCGTTAGTGGGGCCATTGCAACTCGGTTGTTGAGCTGAATGTCACCCAGCTTGAGAGGGGTGAAGAGTCTCGAGCAAGACATTTTGGATATGTACCGGTTTGGTCGTCGGCTTTGGTCTGAGATGGAGGGAAGGTGAAAATGTATCAAATATGTTGTGTAGTCGAGTTTGTTGCCTGAGGTTGATGTGGAAAAAATTCGTGGAGAGGTCAATCCCTAATATACTCAATTCTGCATTGTCAATTTAATTCTGCTACATGCAAAACCGCAGGCTAAAACGCCGCTTAGCGCACATATTCGATTTGCAATCGAAGGTTCGCCCTGTTTCGGAGAGCAAAAAGATTAGTGTTCTTCCCAGAAGCGTGACAAGAGCCGAGGAATGACGTGATTCGCCGCCATTTGTCAGCGGTCAAAATCGGCAATCTGATCCACCATCCGTGCTACCTCCGGACGGGAGCTGGCAAGGGCAGTGTGCAATAATGCAGCTGGTATCAGTAACACCCACCGCCTGAGGACCTTTCCTTATAACCTACCCTTACATCGTGACGGCATCGCTCGCATAACAACATCTCATCACTTCATTACTGTCTTATGCTACGTGATTATACTGAGCGCGGGCGCCCGCGTTGGGCTGCCACCCCACCGCTCTGCGGTGCGCTGCGCTGTTTTCACATCGACATTTCTTCAACATCACCCCCCGCTGACAGCCCGGTCCGCTGTACGTCTTTGTGCATGTTTTGCTTATTGACCGGGCGTCGTAGGTGGCATTGTAAGCTGACTCGAATATGTTGCACTCTCGTAACTACGGCCACAGTAACACAGCGAAGAGAGGCAGGATTGTAGTCGGGCGACTAGTGAAGGTCACCGATAGCTGATACATGCACTCAGTGTGTAAATTTCAGTAAGATTCGGAGAGAATATCGTGTATCATAAGGGCTGCATAAGTTCCAGATATTCTAAGTTGCGCTTGTGCTGACAGTGACCAACAATGAAAACTAGAATCTAGCAGATCCGTAGATGTGAGAGACCACGAAGATTAATCAAGTCATATTTTCAAAGAGGTATAGTAGAGTGAGTTACGACAGAACTGGGTGTATACTAAGGTTTGTGTTTGGTGTCAGGCACTGTGCTGCAAGACTTTAGTGCAGTCCTGAAAAATCGAACCTGCACATAGGATACACCATACACTACACCGAGGATGATCATCTTCCCTGCAATAAACCCATCGTGCGGTATTGGACCAGCTTTGCGCATGGTGCGAATTTCGTGGAACGAAGTCTACCGTTCATTGGCGGAGGAATCGAGGTTGCCCCACTTCTAGCAATGAAGTACAAACACGCCAGACGTGTCGCTTGAGCCGTGTATTCGTGGACATTGAAAATGATGAACTGTTTCCGCAAGCTAGAGAAGAGGAGGTTCGCGGTCAAAAGCGTTGCGATGCCGATGGCGTTCAACAGTCCTCTCACCCGTTCCTGGACATCGCCATGATTTCTCTTTTGCGCCGTCTGACCCTGGCAGCCGCCTTTCACATTTCGGTCTCTTCCACCGCCAGTGCTTCCAGCGATGGCACGAAATATATGGTCGTGTTTGGAGATTCGTACTCTAGCACAGGTTTCTGGATTACATCGGGATATCCCTCGGCAAGCAACCCCATGGGCAACGGCGGCTATACGACCAGCGGTGGACTGAATTGGGCTGGCGTCGTAACAGAACAACTCAACACCTCGCTACTTCTCACCTACGACTTCGCCGTATACGGCGCTACCGTCGATACTTCGCTCGTTCGAGGCAACACGCCCGATGTCAAGCAACAAGTAGGGTACTTCAATCAGTACTTGGCGGGAAAGCCCAATTACGCGCCTTGGACATCTGATAATCTTCTCGTCGCAATATGGATTGGCATCAATGATCTAGGCAATCCGTTCTGGGACGGCATTACTCCGCCGATAGACAAGGTATTGGATAAGTACTTCGAATTGGTGCAGAATTTGACGGACTCTGGCGTGAGGCAATTCGCATTCCTCACCGTACCGCCGTTTCAGAATGCGCCGAGTTTCCTGCAGTCGGACACTACAAAGCTGGTAAACAGCATCTCTTCGTGGAACTCTGCTCTGAAGACGAGAACGACCACATTTACCAGCGCCAATACTGGTGTGACAGCACAGGTTGTAGAAACCGAGAAGTCCTTCATTACGGCGTTGGAGAGCCCATCGAAATATGGTGCAAAGGATGCGAAGTGCTCAAACGCAGATGGCACCACATGCTTGGTAAGTTGCAATTCAGTTACCGGTTCCCTGAATAGAGTGCTAGTTTTATCTGTTATTGATGTTACTCGGAGGGAAATGTTCTCTGCTAACTTGCTAAAGTGGTACGACGGATATCATGCCGGAAAAGCTATTCACAAATTAGCTGCCCAAGCCTTCGTGAATGCACTCAAGGGGTCGTTCTTCTAGATCATGTAACTATGGTTCTACCAATCCAAGACTCGTTTCGAGAAGCTACCTCTCATCTCTCGCATGTTGCACTGCTAATGTTAGGTTATTCCTGCATAGGGGCTTCAACGCTCTTGAGACACAATCTTATCGCTCGCTGCAGCGCCCAGACGAGGAATATCGTTCCATCTTTGACCGTAGGTGTGGTAGCGCCTATCGAGAACGTGGGGAAACCCACTTGGCACACAGCGATCAGATCGATACCAGAAGCAGCATGAAAAGTGCCGATAGCCGAACTTGACCGCACTACTGCCGTAGCCAGCACACCAATCTGCCCGCATACCCGTATCTAGCGGATGCTATCGCACTTATTTCTAGGATGGCCTTCTGTCGAGAAATGTGTATGCGCAAGGCAAAAACGTCCACCGACGTCATCTTCGGCTAGCTTTGCGACTACTTCCTACTCTTGCGAATCCTACCCAGACTAGTTTCGCGATCTATATGCTATATCCTACTGTTTCTGCTAATCCCATAATTTCCTCTGTCCCTAGTTTTCTTATCGCTGTTTGCGTGGAGAAAGACCTACCCCACGGCCTGTACCGTGACGTTGCGGGGTCGCACGACGTCCCAACGCCATGAATTCAACCATCGTACAACAAAAGAACCAGCCGCAAACTCCAGGTCGCCGCTCTTCGATAGGTTCTACATCCAGCGCTGCAGAAAGACTGAGATGGCGCAACCACCCTGAAGTCACGTCGCCCGGTTTTGACCGCAGCAACCCATTCGAAGATGATCACGTGGCGGGGCAGGATTCCTTTCCGACCATCTCAGACAATGATGACTTCGAGAACGAAGATAGTGCAAAAGATCATGACTACGAAAAGCAGAATTCTAGAAGAGATAACCAAATCGAAAGAGGTGCTCACGAACGGGGTGCGGGCGACATGGGAGTACTCCAAGGGACCGAGAAGGAATCGGATGAGCGGCGAAGACTGAGCTGGCGAGAGAGGATGCGGCACTTCACCTGGACGTGGTTCTGCATGACTATGGCTACAGGAGGTATCGCGAACGTGCTATACACGGGTTCGTATGTCGCCAATCAGACACAACCTTCGACTAATAGCATTTCAGTACCTTTCCGCTTCCGCGGCATCTACGCCCTAGGCTGTATCTTTTTCATTCTCAACATGGTCCTTTTTCTATTTAACACTATCATGATCTCCCTCCGCTTCTACTGGTTCCCTAAGACCTTCAAAGCCTCTTTTCTCCATCCCACAGAGAGCCTCTTCATTCCCGCCGCGATCATCAGCTTCGGCACCATCCTCATCAACATCAGCCAGTACGGCGTCGACCAGACCGGCATTTGGCTCGAGAAAACGATGACTATCCTATTTTGGGTCGACTGCGGACTCGCCATCAGCTTTTCCGTCGGCATTTACCTCATCATGTGGTCCACGCAGACGTTCACCATCTCGCAGATGACGCCAGTCTGGATCTTCCCTGCCTACCCGCTGCTGATCATCGGTCCGCATGCAGGGAACCTCGCGCCGAAGATATCGGATCCGAATCGTGCGCTGTTGGTCATCCTTTCGGGCTACGTGATTCAGGGCATCGGCTTCCTCGTCTCCTTAATGATTTACTCCGCCTTCATCTACCGCCTCATGACGCAGAAGCTGCCTAAGGAGTCACTTCGTCCAGGCATGTTCATCAGCGTTGGGCCCTCGGGCTTCACCATCGCCGGCATCATCAACATGGGACAAGAACTACCCAAAGTTGTGCCCGACGATTTCATGGGCAAGGGCATGGGCGAGCTCGCGGGCAAGGTCGGCATGATCTGTGCCAACTTCATGGGACTGTGGCTCTGGGGTCTCGCGTTGTGGTTTTTCCTCGTGAGCGTAGGTGCACATTATAGCTGTGTGCGCCGAGGCAAGATGGACTTTGCGATGACGTGGTACTCGTTCATTTTCCCCAACACTGCGCTGACAACGGCGACATTTGCGATTGCGAAAGCGCTGAATGGGAACAGACCAATTCAGTATGTTGGCTGTGCGCTAACGATCATGGTCATTGTCACGTGGCTTTTGGTGTTTGGCATGATGTTCCGTGCCGTCAAGATCCACCAGATCCTGTGGCCCCAAAAGCAGGAAGACCGCACGGAGGGTGGCTGGAAGCAGCAGAGCGCGGAAGAGCAACGGAGGAGGAGGTATGAAGGCGGACTTGATGGCACGGAGGAAGGTAGGAGTCGTGGCTGGAGTATGGTGAGAACCTTAAGTAAGCGCGGGAGGCCCGAAGGGGAGGCAAGGAAAAGAGGCTTCAGCTTCAGGAGGGAACCATCCTCAATCACCTAAATAAACCTATTCGTCTCCTGAGCTAAACCGGGAGCTAATATTGCTGTGCTAGGAAGGTCTGTGCGGCAACTATTGAACGACTCATTTCGATACTCGATGCAGTCCTAGAACAACCTTCCGAGTATAGTGTCTTATGACAGGGTAGGCAGGATTAGGCCATTCAAACTCAGATCCGTTGGGTTCTCTGCTGCTTCCGCCTTAACTTCCAGCCGCTCCATCTCCGGAGACCGGCAACGTGGACAAAAGTATTTATCCGGTGGTGATGGTTCTCCTGAGGATTCATGTGTGCGTTTGATGATTCTGATCACCTCAGAGGCGGTAGGCCGTTCCTCAGGGTTCCAGGACAACATGCGTGAGAACCTCGGCCAATTGTTACACAAGTCCAACTCTCTGAATGAGAATATTCCTGTAGTTATACTTTCGTAAAATGGTTCCTCCATGAACCTTTCTGGAATTAATCCAGGATATAATGTCGCAGTTATCTCGGCATACACACATCCAAGACTGAATATATCCGATGTTGAATTACGGCGGTCGTGATCAGCAACCTCAGGTGCGCAATACCTTCTTGTGAACGCATTTGGACGACCTGTTGTTGTGCTGCGCCCTCGAGTACTGTGGTCGAGAGAGAATCCGAAGTCGGTATAGAGCACGTTGCCTTGGTGGATAAGAATGTTCTGCGGCTTAATGTCTTTGTGTCGTATGGTCTGTTTGTGTATGAACTCGAGGCCAGAGGCAAGACAGCCGAATGCTCGCTTCAGTGTGGTCAACATTTCAATCCTTCTGCGTTCGAGTTGAACAATTTGGTGTAAGTCGCTACCATTGGAGTGCACAGTCCCAGAATGTTTCCTCGAGTCACTTAGCTCTTGCTGCAGATCATCGTAGCCTTGCATGAATTCAGCCAAGTCCCCGCCATCGGCAGCAGGATCCAGTATAAGCGCCAATTCCCTACCGGCTAAATAAGTTGCGTACAGGTTGACAACATGATGACCCGATGAAAGTCGCCGCATGATACGTATTTCGTTCCGAAAGTGTTGTTTTACGTCTTTCAGGGTTCGTCCATACACGTTCTTGAACACTTTCCTCGCGTACACCTTTTTGGTATTCTGATCAAGGACCAATTCTACGCTGGCACTGGCGCCATGACCTAGATTCCTCACCAGTTTGTAAGGTAAAACTTCTTTATCTTGAATCTCCAGATGTGCGCCTTTACCTATAGAGATCCAGCGCGACTTGCTGAAAGGTTTCGATGTGTCATTGTTTCTGGAACGTGGATTTTGCTTCGAACTAGGATGTGCTGAAATAGACGCGGAATCTGAAGCATTGGAGTCGGCTCGGTCCCGCGCCTCTATTCTATCGAGCTCCATCTGGATATGCATAGGAAGAGTGGGTGATAGAATAGTGGGAAGGCCATAAATAACAGACCGCGGCAGTGTTATTGATGGCAACAGTGGTGGTAAAGCGTGGGGCGTTGGTTCAAAATCTTTCTTAGAAACGGATACTGATTCCGGGCCTTTGTTGCACAAATCGAAGGCTGAATTGCTCATTTTTTCTATCCAGTCATCTAAGAAACCTGAGGGCCCTTCCTGTTCCGCTGTATGTGCATCCAGGGTGCCCCTTGGGTTGTCATCCGGGTTTATCGACTCTCGTGAGTCTGCGTATTGGTAAGGATGCGTGAATCCGCCCCGCCATTTTTTCTCGTCCCGCATGGTCTTGAGAAGCACCAGCTCCAACGCGAGATGACGCTTCTTCTGAGTCTCGCGTGCCCCCGATACCGAGGTGGTCATCGCGTATTGTTTTCCAATAGACTCCAGCCAGATCTACCACTCTAGGGCGCCATATCTGTCTCAGTATCACGCCGAATATATGGCGAGGCTGTCGCAATTTTGTGGCTTTCCCGCACGTGACCCAAGTAGCAACTTCGTATCATCAGCTCCTAAAGACTGAGCTGAGCTTTGACTGAGAACTGTGACAGCACTGTATATGGTAGAGGATTTGAAAATCGGGGAAGAAGTAAAGACGAGATCGAAGAAGTCGTGAGGAGTGAAGCGGTATGGCGGGGTTGAGGCTGAGCGCTTGCATTCAGGCAGCCGGTCACCGCTCTGATTGGACATCTAAGGAAAGGCAAGAATAACACAGCAACAGAAACGACGAGGCTGAAGTGCGTATTCACCTTCTACCATTCTCCAAGTTCGTCGTAATCTATTGCTTATATGGCCAATATAGGTATGTATGCCTCATACATCACTGTAAAGTAGTTGATTTCCTTGCAGCGAACACATGCATGCATCCCGCGTCAGTCTAATTGAGCACAGTAAATTTCCCCAAGGAGTCTTACGATTGTACATTTGGTCTATGCACGCCTCACAAGCGGCACCTTACTCCCCATACTACTCACACTACTCAAGCTCGCCTCCCTCTCCATCCCAACCCCTCCCCCTTCCACCCTAGCCCCAGCCATATCGACCTCCCTCATCTCTTCCCCGTTCAAAATAAGCTTCAAACCCCCCGCACTCCTGCCCACGACCTTCGCCTCCGCACGCTCCACTTCCCCCACACTTATACTCCCCACACTCTTCACACTCTGCCCTGAAGATGTTGTATGTGGCGGGACAGGAATGGGCGCCGATATGACGATTTCGCGGACTTTGCCGCGCGACCTCGCGCGGAAGAAAAACACCCCGCCGACGACGAGGAAAAGACCCAGGATCACGGCGGCGGTGACGATGCCAATCTTGGCGCCGGTGGCTAGGTCGCTTGTGTCTTCGCCTTCATCTGGGGTGGCGGAGGAAGATGGCGACGGCGGATTTCCTGGGCTGTTCGACGGTGTGGGGGATGCTGGGGGATGAGACTGTGCGTTGGGTGTGCAATTGACCTTCCCACTATCGTCAACCTTGACTATCTCAGCGCAGGAAGCGTCAATGTCCTCTTTGGACGAGATGGCCAGGGTACCGGTAACCTTCTTTAGCATAGGCATCGATATGTTGGCGAAGCTGCCGCTGAGCTGCACGTCACCCTTCACGCTCTCCAGCGACCCAAACGCAAGAGTTTTCAGTCCATCGTTCTCCTCCACCGTAAATGACCCCGTGATGCTCTTCATACCTCTTACATCCAACCTGTCCAACTTCTCATTATTGCTGATAGATACAGCACCGTCGACGCTGTCCCACGGCAGACTTATCTCCTCCAAATCCGCGTTGGACGAGATATTCAAAGAGGTAGAAACAGGCCACTCCACCCACTCCACGCTCTCCAGCGCCGTGTTAACAACACTGACCACACTTCTTGGCCCCAGCCCTCCAAACGTGACATCATCCAGGGCCGGAAGATTTTCCAATGCCAACGCGTCTAGAACAATCAACGCAGAAAAGTTAAGCGAGTGAAAGGTAGGCAGATCGGTTAGCGTGATGCTACCAATCTCGACCAGGGTCGAAGAAGATATTGAGTGAAGTGACTTTGCCGCCGTGGCGTTTAGCGTAGCCAGGGCTTTCGGCCCGTTGAGCTGGATGTCTGGCGGCGCGGAGGAGTTGATAGTAACCGGGGCGGTGATGTTTGTGCATTTGTTGAGGGCGGCGACATCGGACGGCGAGGAGATGGTGAGGCCGATGAGGGAGTGGCAGTCTGTAGCACAGGGTGTTAGTTAGCAGGTGATTGTGGGGTTGTTGTGTTACGAGGGCGACATACCCAGGGCGTGAGCTACGCGCATGCAAACCTGCACGACGGCCCAAGCATACAGAAAACTGTCGCGAAACATGATCAAGCAAGCATGACAAAAGAGTGACTGTGGTAAGATCTACGAGTACTTTCAAGAGAATGGCTGGGACATCAACGTCCACCCGAAGACATAGCAACAACGATATGTGCAGCAGAGTTAAGCGTTGAGCATCGCACGCGCAGCGCGGGGCAAGCGACCTCTTGTGCAGCCTGGTTTTCGCGCGTCGCCGAACAGAATAGATACTATGTTTCACAAAGAAACGGCCAATGACCGAGGACGTGGGTGCAGGGTGGGTTGCAAGTCCGGTATTCTCGACTTCCTAATCGGGCGAGTCCGCCACACCCGAACTCCGGCCGCTTGCATGTCTCCTGCAATGCAATCGTTCCTTCGTGCGGAGGCATCAAGAGTGACTGTCGGTCTCAATTGTGGTGTAGAAGAGTTGGACTCTGGGTGGTTTTCGTACTGGGTGACGGAAGAAATCCTGCGCTTTGCCCTAGGGCTGGACAGGCGCATTTTACGTATAGTAGCAAGACGTCGGAGACCCCCAGGGACCGTCATTCCGCTCAGCTCGCGCCGCGGGCCTAGCCATCATCGTTCATGAAGCGCGAAAAGGCGTACAGAACGCTTCCTAGTGCCCGTCATATCCGCTGTCAGTGCCGCCACCTGTTTCAGTGCGAGCCACGCTTGGTGTTTTCTAGAAACTGTAGACCATCAAAACCCCCGGTCCCACTTTCTTCAGAGCCTATCTTTAGTGAGGGCAGGCGTTCATGATCCTTCGACATTTGGCCAGGTGGTCAGCGGCGCTCCTGTTGTTTCATCGTTAATGCACGAATCACCGCGTTTGAACGAGGCAGACTGCAGTGAGAATCATCGAATCAGATTAATGTATATGCGTTAGAGTCCTACAGAATGGTAAAACGTCAAGAATTATACCAAAGCTGGAGAAGCAGAGCTCACAGCATGGACTCTGAGCGCAACCGGTCGATCGCCCCACTATCATCTTAGCCCTTGTTTTTGCGGCCCCCGCACTCGAGGATGGAATGGCATCCTTGTAGAAGGCTCATGCGGGCTAGTTTCTTTGGCCACTTCCGTTGGGGGCCAGCTACTGCACTCCACTCTGGCTGTTCACACAACTTAGACGCTAGAACATCAACAGTTCCGGCAAATTTACATTCACATCCTGTCAACACATTAGCATTCGTAGAGGGCTAAGAGATTTGCACCCAGCCGTACCTTGAAAAGCCGTTAAACATTTTCACTTCCCATAGACCCTTACGCACTATCTGAGTCAGAAGTGGACTCATCGTCGGAAGAGAGCGAGATGGTCCCCTGCTGAACCTCTTCGTCATCCTTCGTAGACTCGTACTCGGTTACCTCATCAAGCTCGCTGTCATTGAGCTCTTCGCTGCCCCTCTTTCGAGGAACAAGAGGAGTAGAGGAGGTGGTCGAAAAGACACCTGCGCCTACTCGGCCACGTCGCACAGAGCTATCGCTCTCAGACTGAGGCTCTTTATGTTTGCCGCTCTGCTTTCGTTTGCCCTTACTCTTAGCCATCGGTCGTTCCTCGTCTGACGACCCTGACTCTTCCAGCTTCGCCTGCATTGCCGCCACCTTTGCATCGACATATGCATCTGTCATTTTGACTGCAAGAGCGAGGGCATCCTCGTTCACTCCCCCTTCACAGTGCTCGTGGCCTTCTTCAATCAACTCCCAGTACTTTTTCGAGCAGAATTGATTATGAGTGACGATCTGCTTCGCCTTCTTGCTCTTCTTCGTCAACTTGTAAGCCTTTCGCGGCTTGTAGTTGACTAGTCCTGGGGCTTCTTGCCGTGCTATTGTGCCAGAGGGCAAGTAGAAGTCCATCTCAGGATGTTGACCAGGGCCGGATCTGCAGGATCCGCAGCCGGGGCATGACTTCACATCGCCAGCAAGGTAGTAACGTCCGAGTGCGTGGTTAATGTCGCAGCGCCAAGCGAATTCATCGTAACGGACTTGTTTTTTCCAGTATGCACCAACAGGAAGGTCCTGGCCATGCTCCATTGTCTTCGAGCCGCTAGGGTGAGGACCCAGGTCGACGGGCTCGGGTGTTGGTTCAGGTGTAGGCTCCTTCTTTTCTTTCTTCTCCCTTTTCGCTCGCAGAAAGGCCTCTACAGCTTCGATGCCCTTCTCTAATGCCTCGTCTGCAGTCGCACCGGCCGTGATAGCCTCCCAGTAGGCATCCTTGGCAATACTGTTATGCGACAAATGTCCACACCGTCTAGGCTTTCCTGTCGGTCTACCTGGCATCCAGGTAACTCCAGGAGCAGGTTGGAAGAAATGTGATCGCGATGGTAGGTAGAAATCCATTACTTTTCGCTTTGGGTTAAGCTTTGCATTCGAAGCGGTAAAGCAACCCGGGCAGTTCTTCCTGTCACCAGCGTTGTAGTAATAGCCCATGGGATGTTTGATGCCACACCTCCATGCAGGCTGTTCATCGTCTGCCATCTTCTCGAAGTAGGCATCTGGAGGCAGCTGTTGGTGGTCTTCCAGCGTTTTTGATGTACTGTTGTCGGGATTCGCTTGGGCCGGTATACTGCTTGGAGAGGAACTTGCACCGGCCGACCTTAAGGTCGCCTCGGGGTTCTCCGGGGTTTTTGAAGAATTCGAGGCGTCTGTGGACTTCGAGGACTTCGAGATCCGGGCCTTTGGCGCCCGCTTCTGGCGCTTGTTGGGCCTTCTGACGGATAATTGACTATTTCGTCGTGTAGAGTGGCCAGAGTAGACCGCAGAACCTTTATTATCACCGTCCTGCTGTATGACGCGCACGGTCTGCAAGATACTGATCTCGTTGGAGCTTGACTGGACTCGATTGGCTGGTAGCACTACGGCAGGGGGGTCAACAAAACTTGCCAACTTTCGAAGACCAGCTCCGAGAGGTTTCAAATCGCCATTTTTAATAGCTCGTTCGACACAGCTGTTGAAGTCCAAGGCAGCGTCTAGGCGCTGTTGTGATTGCGGCCATCTCTCTGCCAAGCGATTCTTGTGGTCTTGAATCAACACCATTCTCCATAACGTTCTCTTGCGACTATCTTCGCTTGTTGTGTCCTCCGACGAGGAGGATTGACCTGAACCTTTCCAGAGTGCATCAGACCCCTGCAAAGCCACGAGACTTTCGGGACAAGTGGGCTCTTCAGCTGGAGTTCGGGTGATACGTACCGTGCTCGCTTCGGCGTCATCGTTCATGGGCATGCTGTTCTCATGAATTGGACAAGATCCAACAATGCCACCAGAGGCGCCACCCCAGACACTCTTCGCCCCGGAAGCACACGCATCGCTCGCAGGAATGGCTTCCAGAGGCAGCATGTCTTGCGAGGTACTGTACACGGTGATTGGGACTTCGGTGTCCTCTGAGAATCTAAAGCTGCTGGGGCTACCGTAACGCAACAGTCCCTGAAGCGAGTCATCATTAGGGGTCGTAGGGTTTCCGCGCAGTGTGGCGCCAGGAAGAGGACTAATCTTCGGCTTCTTCATGCGGGGAGCACGCACAACTCGATCATGTGATGCAGTATGCGCAATACTTTCACCCTCGAAGAGCTTGGTGTGTCCCGTGACCTCGTCAATCTCCTCAAATGGCGAAGCATCGGGGCCGATCTGATACTGCTCAGCGCTGTATCGCACCATGGAAGGGTGACTGAAAGCTCTATGCCAAGACTGATTCATTAAACGCAGAACGGGAAACGTATTACCAGGGGAGAAGTTGGCGAAGGGCTGGTTTTCGAATTGTTGGAAGTCCCAGAATACTGTTGTCTCTTTTTCATCGTTCGCCATGAAGTTCACGGTACGCGAATGTGTGTTCCAGATAATCTTGGTAGCAAGCTTGTTCACATTGTCCGCGACCGACTTGAGATACTGACCAACACTTTCTTGGGGATCTTGAGCAGAGAAGCAGGCGTCGAATCGATTGGGGTGGAGTGCGTGAGCTACGAAGTTCTTGAGAAATGTCGCCTCGTAGACTCTCTGGCTGGCTTGATACAAGACGAAGTTGGAGTAATCCTCACGACTGGGCTTGCGACGATTCGTATATACACCAATCTTGGCTCGCTTGAAGGGACTGACGGCAGACTTGAGGTGTGAACTTCCGTTTATGTCTGCGGAGAGTAAGCAGGCAGTCGAGTGTCTTTACCGTATGACAGCTTACAGGGATTGAAAGGATCTCCAACAGGCAGTTCCACGAACTCCTGATATGCTTTTGGGTACTTGTAGTCTCGATGAGGCAGCCGGGGTTCACTTGAATGGGGTAGAGCATTGAAGCTGAGCTCAGGGAGGTCGAAGCCCATCGAAAATCCATGGGTATCTACTGCACGGAGGGATGGGGAGTTGATGGGGCCGTCACTCCAATCGAATTCGTCCTCCATACTCGATATAGGCTTGTAATCCGCAGGCAGGAACAGTCATTGATTGATCTGACAGTGGACAATAATGCCGCCAAAGTGGATTCTGAGGATCGAGGTTACAAGCTGGTCGCTAAACAGCTCCTGATGCAGGTGGGCCTGAAGCGTTTGGTTCTGAGTCATGCCGCATCGCGGGTTCTACCGGCCTTACAAACTATGAGGCAGGGGAACCGGTCTCATGAGTTGTTTTGAGAGGCTTTGGGGCCTTGTTTGGTGGATGGCAAGTTTCTGCCGCGGGCGTGATTCTACCATGGCCACCTCCTGCATGCAGTTGCGTAACATGACGAACGGGCAATGCAACGTTTTTTTTTGTGAACAAACGCATCGATCGGTGTGCATGCATCCGAGTTGCGCGTGGGAAGGCTTGCGGTATAGCAGATCGAGGCACCGGGTGGGGTGACCACAGTTTGTGAGGGGGTGAACCCCCACGGCGTTTGCAGTTGATTTCAGGGCTGGGCTCGTTGAGATTCAGGTACGCCGAGCGCATGTGTCATCCCTACATTTTGCTTTTCCAGGCCAACGACGAGAAAGTGTATATAGCCCGTCGGTGTATAGATCACTTGTGGGTCTACAAAATCTCAAAGCTGTTGAAGTCAGGACATGTGTGTGGCGCAACATGAAGGAGTCTTGTGAGTTGGTATATTCGGCCCAGTCCGTTACGGTACAGCCTTGAAAGGCCTTGACAAGATCCCGGGTTACATGACCGGCAAGGCGGTAGGATGGAATAACGATGCATTCTCTGGCATGTCAATGCCTCCTGCAGTATATGCCATTGAACAAGCGAAAGCAATTGATGTGAAAGCACTAAATGAAAAAATTAATTTCGTATGCTCCAAAAGTAATGTAACCATCGAGACGAGTGGTATGCTCGTTTGCAAGGTGTGCGGAGTGCTGTTAGTTGTAGGTGGGCGTTTGAGCGTGTCGCGCATGATCGCGAGCATTGTGTCAGGCTTCCCATTCAACGGTCAACACTTCGACAAGATTATTGCCATCGTTGTTTCTAGCAGTACAAGTCGAGCGAAGAATGAGTGGAGAGTGAAGTGAGGTCAACATAGGACGGCGCCGCCAAGCCCCCGCTTCTCTCTGATTGGTCGCGATTCGAGGTGCCACATTTCATGCGCAACTGTCGCAGCTCAGCAGAGCTTCATTCTCTCGACACTCTCAAAATGGGGAGACAGACGCTCTCGTCAATTGCCGTTCTCCTCCCGCTCCTCACAGCCACCGCGAATGCCGCCTCGGAAGCGCCCCGGCCGCGCGGCGTAGGGCCAGACTGTACGTAGCACCACAGCTCCCCCGAGCCCAACTGGACAGCTGTGAGCTCACAAGTTGCAGTTGCGAAGTACTACAAAGACGCAACATCCTTCGCGTGCATCTCCAACCCGGAAATCAAGCTCGACGTGTCCCGCATAAACGACGATTACTGCGATTGCCCCGACGGCAGCGACGAGCCTGGCACCTCCGCGTGCTCGTACATCTCCCCACTCTCGCCAAAGCAGCCCTCGCGCTACGACCCCACCAAGATCAACGACTCTCAAGCCCTGCCCGGCTTCTACTGCAAGAACAAGGGCCACATCGCGAGCTACGTGCCCTTTACAAATGTCAACGACGGTGTGTGCGACTACGAGCTATGCTGCGATGGTAGCGACGAGTGGGAGGGCGTGGGCGGCATAAAGTGCGAGGACAAATGTGCCAAGATTGGCAAGGAGTGGAAGAAGCAGGACGAGGCGCGGCAAAAGAGCCTGGGCAATGCCAATAGGCGGCGGAAAGAGCTCGTTGCCGAGGCGGAGCGACTAAGGAAGGAGGTCGAGGATCGGATCCAGACGTTGCAGGCTCAGATCAAGGGCCAGGAGGTCAAGGTTGAGGCATTGACCAAGACACTGGCCGAAGTCGAGAGGTCGGAGAAGGGCAAGGTGGTGCGGGGAGCAGGCAAGGGGGGGAAGTTGGGTGTCTTGTCGAGCCTGGCGAAAGACAAGGTGAACGAGTTGACGGACAGCCTGAGGACAGTCAAGGACGAGAGGGACGCAGCCAGGTCCAAGATCACCGAGCTGGAAGCCATCCTCAAGCGCTTCAAGGAGGAGTACAACCCGAACTTCAATGACGAGGGCGTCAAGCGCGCCGTCAAGGCCTGGGAAGACTACGCCGCCTCGCAGCCCATCGCGACGGATGATTCCGCCCGCGACCGCGACCTTGAAGACCTCCTGAACCCCGCCTCCGAAAGCGCCATCAAATGGGACGACTTTGAGGACAACGAAGAGTCCGACGTCGAGCTCCGTAAGATCCACTCCCCACTCACCATCCCACCTCACTGACACCCCCCACAGTCTACAAATTTGAAGAATACCTCCCCACCCCGCTGCGCACCTGGGTCGACGAGAAGCTCCGTGCCCTCCGCCTCACCCTCATCGAAAACGGCATCCTCGCCGACACCACCGCCTCCGACGCTCCAGAGTCGAAGCGCGTCACTGATGCCCGCGACCAGCTCTCTTCCGCGCAGAGCGCCCTCGACAACGACCGCAGCGAGCTGACCAAGCACACCGAAGATCTCGCCAAGGACTACGGGCCCGATGCCATTTTCCGTGCGCTCAAGGGTGTGTGTGTCAATCAGGACAGCGGCGAGTACACGTACGAGCACTGCTTCCTGGACAAGACGACGCAGAAGCCGAAGAAGGGTGGGGGACACACCGGGATGGGCAACTTTGCACGGATTGAGACCATCACTGTAGATGAGGATCTGCCCGCCGACGGCAAGGGCGTGGGGAGTGGGGAGCGCTACGCGCTCAAGTACGAGAATGGGCAGCACTGCTGGAACGGGCCGAATCGGAGTACGCTCGTAGTGCTGGCGTGCGCGGAGAAGGACGAGATCTGGAAAATTGTCGAGGAGGAGAAGTGCGTGTACCGGATGGAGGTGGGGACGCCGGCGGTGTGTGGGGTCAAGGAGGGTGTGCAGAAGGGAGCCCCCGCGCACAACGAGCTATAGGATATCATCTGGGCGCATATAGGGTGCATGCGAAGAGGTACTGTTGTTGTTACATAGAGAGGAGTCGCATGGTGCGTTCCGGCGTTGTTTGGCTGGCTGGTTGGTCGATTGATGCGGGCATTAGCGTACAGTACAGCAAGTCGTCAAAAAGTAGAATGAAGTAGACGGCAGCATTGTTGATATATTTTCTTCTTCAAAAACTTCGAGCGAACAACGAAATGGTATCAATTGGACAACGCCCCACGGCAGCAGTGCCGGCGCCCCTGAACGTAGAATATCAAAAAACCTCCCACCCCGGACTTCCTTCCTCCCTTCTCTACATTCATTTACAACATCGCAGCGGCAAGCCCGAAAACAACAGCGCCGAGCCCAAGACCGTTTGCGACCGCGGCGCCGGTCGCCTGCACGGCACCGCTGGCAGTCGACGACGCAGCGCCGGAGGTCGCGCTGGCGCTTCCAGACGCAGTCTTGCTCGCGCTGCCGGTGGCACTGGCGGTGTTGCTGGCGCCCGACGCAGAAACGGCGGTGCCAGTGGGCAGGTCGGAGAGGGTGATGCCGGCAGCGGCGCAGAGCTTGGCGACGGCGGGGGCGACCTCTGTTGGTGTATTAGCAGCGAACCCCAAGCACAGAGACCGTTCCCTTGAGGGAAGAGAACGGTGGGAGGTGACGTACTCGCGATATCAGCGGCTTCGCACTTGTCGGGGATACACTTGGTGATGCTCTCCTGGATCTTGTCCTTGCCGGTGGTGCACTGGCAGGTTGTGTCGGTGAGGGAGCAGCCCGAGGCGGGGACCGCGATGGCAAAGCACGAAAGGGCGCAGGTGGGGATGTCGCTGAGGTCCTGGGCGGCGGCGAGGGTGGCCGCGGCGGCCAGGGCGAAGAGGGAGAAGCGCATCTTGATAATAGAGTGTATTGGAAGACAGGGGTTGGCAAAGGTGTCGATTAAGTAGGATGATGGAATTGGAAGTGAAGAGCAGGCAAAGGAGTGAACTGCTTGGGATGGCAAAGCAAATGGAGCGACGGGAGGAAGTGCAACGACTTTTGTAGCAGGTTGGAGGATACACTGTAATGAGCACCGCGGGCTGGTCTGGGCCGGCAGCACGGACTAGCGGCGATCTGGTTAGGTGGACCTACTGAATTGAATACACTATGGTGCTACAAACGACGGGCTAGCTATAGGTTTCTAGTGGAGCCGACATTGCTTCGGGAGGCAGTATGGTAGTACCTGATAGAAGCGTGCTGGAAGCCCGACGCAGGTTCGACGTGCAGCTGCAGAGGGCTCCTCGTGGCGAGGGCCCCGTGTACGCATAATGAGAGTGTGAAAAGGCTGCGTCAAAACTGCGCTATCGCATGAGCGCGGGCGCAAACCAACGCCCAACGCTGGGATAACAACAGCTGCGAGGCATGCGTAGAGCATGCTGTTCGCAGCAACATCCGCAACGCGACAGGGACTGTGCTGTCGACCTTGTACATCAGCGAGTCGTAAAATGCCGCTAAGTATCGACTCAAGGTGCCGACGCCCCGCTGTCGAAAGACTATTGTGTGGGGGTTTGAAGTCGCGTTGATATGCACCAACTATTGGTGACTCGCGACTGTGGAGTCTTGGTAATGTGGATGATGTGACGACTATGCAGGCGCTTTTCGTGAGGTGCAAAATGGATATGCGAAGAGGCCAGAACGGAAACTGGAGCGGAGAGTTGGGATAACGTTTTGGTGGTGCTAGTCTAAGATGTCGTAGCTTCGCGCTACTGCCCCACTATCGATGGTGAATCAATCTTTCCTCATAATCCTCAAGACCTCATTACAAGTGGATGATACTGCACTCGATCCTCTTTCCAGCTTTGCGCATTCAAATGCTCTCATCGTAACTCGTTAAGAACCACTGCCCACAATTTGTGTATCAACTCCCACCCACGCCCATCGGCAACCTCATCCCACCCTCCATTCTAGCCTAAACCAGCACCCCTGCCTAAAACATACGCGACCGCGCCCTTGCAGTAGCTCCGCAGATCAGGGGCGGGCTTGTTCTCGGCCCACTCGTGCATGCATCCGCAGTTGCCGTGCCAGACCCAAAACCTCCGCACCAAACCATGATTAGTGACAAAGTCTCCATGACGGCCACTCCTCATCCGCGCTCTTCGATACCTTTTTTCTCCGGTGCTTGCCCCGCATGAAGGGGGTTGTTTCGACTTTGGGTGCGATGACGATGGTGAGCCCGCGGAAGATGGTGGGCACGACATGTGGAAAAAGAAAGTATGCCTGCAGTGTAGCACCGTATGCATGGTGATGCCTTGCAACTGCGGGTGCAGCTGCAGCCGGTGCTCACTTGGTCCTACGTGCAAAGTCGGCTCGTGTCCGGCAGCATCTTTCTCTGTGTTTTTTTTCGTTGCCAGAAGGATAGCGATACAGGACCACAGGCTTGACCCCAAAAGAGATTGGGCTTCTAGCGCGCGTCATCCTGTGGTAACTCACAGTACAAAACGACTGATAGGTCGATAGTTCATCCCCAAATCTCATTGCTATGAGAAGTGTAGTTGTTGTTTTCAGCCACTGTGGACGCAGACAAGCCTAATTCTTCCCCTAAGTTGAACTGTCTGTTTTTATACAGTCTTATTGAAGCAACATAACAACGTTGAGAATTTCCAACGACATCATACTTGCCTGAACTCCACATCTTACAACCTCCGCAACCGTCCACCTATCATCGCTTCGAAGTCTTCTCCTGCAATAAACTCCTCCGATGCTTCTTTATTTCCTTATACCAATCCTGCTTACGCGGGAGGTCTAAAACTCGTTCCAGAGACTTTTCGTTCTCTTGGAAATCTTCGGTGCGAACGGTCCCGCCTGGATTGCTGAAGCGATCACTTCCCGGTTCGCCTCAGAGTTTTTGTTCACGATCTTATCGATATTTCCAAGTAGAGCTGTGCTGGATGCCATGGAGAACCTTGCTGGATGGCTGATCATATAGAAGGCGTTGATCGCAGAGGCTTGTCTGCGAGCGGCGCTCGTATCGCCCCCGGAGCTAACATTAAGTTCCGACTCTAGCATAACATCACCAGATTCGCTGACATAAGAAATGAGAATACCATATGCGGACACTCCACTCTGCATCAACTCACTGTACGCTTGTAAATTTATTATATATTACGTCAGCGTGAATGTTCATAGCAGGGCAGATTCCCGTCATTATTGTCGGCCATTGTGACTCGCCACTCTACTCACTCCTCAGCTCATTGGCTCGCCACTATTTGCATTCCTTCACAGGATCGATCACCAAGCGTATTCGTTCAAAAAATAATTCCCTCAGACTCGCCTCTCTCCATCACACCCCCTCGTCACACAATATTCCATTTGCGGTCATGCGTGGATGTTAATACTTCCATTCATTCCGCTTGCGCGTAGCGCAAGCATCTCACATCTACATCCCCTCAACTTCCTGACTTGACAATACGGTACTAAGAAAAGACACTACGCTGTGCCGACCAATCGGTGTGGCCTGCCAATGCGCCCCTGTCCTAGCCAAAGACACCGCAATCATAATCCAGCTATGCACGGTGTCTTGATCCCAACATGTGTATAGTTTGCCCAATGGAGGTCGCAATCTACAATGCAACTCCGGAGCCCTACGTGTCTCTCATGAGATGAACAGGAAAGGAAAGAGAAGGGAAACCAAGAAACCAAATCCGAGGCCGACCAAGAGGTATATTGCTGAGCTGAGGACAAGTAAAAAGAAAAAAAGGCCGTGTTTCGCACATGCTGCAAGTTCGCAAAAGGAAATTACCCAGACTAGAAGTTAAGTTGGTACGGGAATTTGATGTGTTAGTGTATGTAGTTGGGCGTTTGAGAAGAAGAGGTTGCTTTTTGGACTGCCGAGGGTAGTCGAAGTAAAAAGATGCCCTAGAACATCGCACCATCCATGTTCCGTTGTGCGGCAGGCGCACCATTGATTGGGCGTGGTGGTGAGGCCTTGCGTGCTCCAAACGGGCCAGCAGGCATGGGCGGGCTATTCAGAGACTGAACCTGTGCGTTTTCATGTAGACTCCTCCCCTCGCTCATGGTTTTCCTCAATGCTGGTCTGGATGATGCCGCGGTGAGACCCTCGTACGAATTCGTCCTCATCTCGGCAAACGGAGCGTTTGGCGAGTCAAGGCCAGCATGGACCCCTGGGTCGCGGTTCTCGGATCGACCAAAGCCGAATCGCCTTCGTGGGTTGATGGGCGGAACGGGAGGCGGCGCCGTCTCCATGCCATTCTTCAGCGAGGCTCCTGGTGGCAGACTGACAAGGTCGATGACTGATGTGGTGGAGACGAACACTGGCTCACCAATGTCGGCCTTGGCGATGGACTTCTTGCGGAGCGTGCCGACCTTTGCCATGGGAGGAGGTCTCGCATCAGGGTTGAAGGCGGCCTTGTCAGGAGTCCCAGGGTTGGACACTGGTGGGGTGTTTGCTGCCGAGGCTGCTGGAAGAGGTGAGGCTTGGGCACGGAAAGCAGGGCTTGGTCCGCCAGGTGAAGGGCGGGGCGACGCAGGAAGTCCAGGCGAGTTTTGAGGTCGGCCTCCGGGCGACAAATGAGCGCCTGGAACACCAGGCATTCCGTTGCCGGTTTGGATAGGCTTGAGGTGCTTCTTGCTGTTACTTCGTGACCTAGACTTGCTGCTCTGATCAGGAGACGATCGTTCAGCAGGCAGCGGCTGGGTAGCATTGACTGAATATCCCGGCATCGATGGAGTGGAATTAGGCGGGTAGTAAGCCGATCTAGACCCGATTCCTTCGCCCATGGCCTGTTGCAGATCATCCCGGTACTGCTGGGGAGGGCGGCTGCGAGAGCGGCCATTCGATACCTCGGAGCTGGATCGGTCCCTGCCAGAGCCTCTGCTGGATGTCGGAGGTGATCGATTTTGCAGAGGTCCACTGCGGGTACTGTCACCTGTTGCCGACCGTTGCCGCGGTTCACCTTGACCACGGTCGCTGTACGGCAGCGAACGCATGTTATGCCGGACTGATGATCCCTCAGGGACCCCAGCAAGGGAAGTGCTGCTGGCATTGACAGAATTTGCACCCAAGCCAAGCACCTTAATTGACTTCAGGGAGCCGTCCGGGTTTCGGTGGCTGTCAACAGTAGCAAATGATTCCCGGCTTGACTTCGCGCGAAGCATGTTGAGAGCAGTTTTAAGACCACCTTGATGCCCAGCCGGCGTAGGTGCAGGGCTTGTGGATCGGCCTTCAGCGCGAGCGCGGAGGCTCTCCTGGATAGCACGTTGGCGTAGCGCAAGATCCCGCTGAAAAGCTTCATGTTCCTCTACGCTGCGGCCACGGTGGTGTGTCTTGTCCTCCTCTTGAGCAAATGTCGGAGCGTCAGGAGACAGAGGTGACATTGGAGAGATGGGGTAAGCCTGTGATTGAGGTTTTGGCGCGTCTACAGGGCTCACGGAGCTCATGCTTGCCCTCTCGTTGTAGAATGGATTGCTCTCGAGGTCATCCAGATCCCAGGGATTTGAGTGATTGTAAGTGGAGTTTGAGTGCGTATCCGTTTCCTTCTGAGGCTGACGGCGCTGAAGACCAAGCCCAAAGTTCTGTGTCTGGAGGGGCGGAGGGTTCATCATACTTTGGCGATCGTCATCGTAGTTCGACGAGACGTTGCTGACGTTGCGCAAATGTTGTCGGATGAGGCCGCTAAGCCCTCCGTTGTTAGGACCCAGCGTGGGCGAGTCGAGATCCGGGTCTTGAGCAGCTTGGGGATTTGGTGATGATTGAGGCTCAATTTGGGTAGGAGGAGAGTTGCTGCGTGAGCGCAACGCAGGATGCTCAGACTCTTGCGGTGGACGTGAGTTGCTTCGCGAGCGAAGAGCAGGATGTTCTAGGATAGGCGGCGCAGGTCGAGTGGCTACAGGCAGGTTTTCAAGTCGGCGGCCTCGCTCCATTGATTTTGGGCCAGGCTGGGGAGCATCACCTTCATCTTCACTAGATCCAGCAGAGGCAAAAAACGTGGCCCCTTGCTGCGAATCGGGAGACTGCACATTGTGAGGCGAAAGGCTCGGTGTCGAGGAAGCCGTAGCAGGCACAGCCTTCATCTGAGACGCAGCCTGTTGAAAAACCGAAAACGGCGATGGCGCATCCTTGGGCTTCGCTGAAGAGTCAGACCGCTCCCGTTCCATTGCTGCGCCAGCTGTTGTAGTGTTGGACATAGCTCTTTTTCGCCTCTCCAACTCGGCACGCTCGCGCAAAGATGGCTTCTTGGGGATCTCCATATCGGCACGCTCCGTGGCGGAGGGTTTCCGCGGTAAGATTGGATCTACATGGTCCGCAGATGTCTTGCGAGGGTTGTCAAGCTTTGCTGCGGCGGATGCTTCCCGTTCCAACTGCATCTGTCTGAGACGCTCCCGGTATTGCTCCTCGCTAAAAGCAGCCTTGGGCTTGTTGAACGCACCCATTGCGGTGGCCTTTCCCCGGTCCTGCGGCTGCAGTGCGGTATTGAGGGTTTGAGCATCCTCGCTGTCGCTGGCCAATGGGCTCGTCAACAGCGGAGACTGGGGTCTAGAAAGAATGGGGCTCGAGGCGTTTGTCGGCGAATCTTTGCCATTGGGGAAACCGGGATTAGTCTGGAAAGTGGGACTCTCCATGCGGAGAGCTCCACCTTTGGTGAAGCGATCACTCAAATTTGTCGCGGATCTCGTTTGAGTAAACAGCAGAGGAGGGGTAGCACGTCCGGTCTGTGCCCGTGTGCGTTGAATCGAATTCAGGCGGTTCATGGCCGACGATTGTTGCTCGTACATTTGCTGGTCCAGACCTTGCTCGTAGAGCCGCCGCGCCTTGGTTGTCGATCTTGTGATCTCGGTAGGCGATGTAGGTCCAGCAGCCACCGAGTTGGCGCCTTGCGATGCCACAGAAGTTGCTGCGGTTGAAATGCGTGCATTGCTTCCAGAGTTCGTCGAGGAAGATGTTTCTCTTCGGCGATTGAAACCTTCCACAGACGGAGAATACGCATCTTTGGTAGGGCTTAGTGGCTCCTCGGCGGTTTCGTCGTCCTGTTGTGCCGCAAGTCGTTCCTTCTCTTCCCGGCGCATCTTTTGGAATGTGGACAGGTGCACATCGTCGTCGTACAAGAGCCTGCCGCTGGATGTGCCACTGCCCCCAATCTTGTAGATTTTTTGCCTGCCACCGAACAAGACGTTGCCCTCTCCTGGCCGCGCTCGGCTCATCATGCTTCCGCCTTCCTCAGTGGCCTGGCTGTCGAAAGAACCCGAGCGCTCAGAGGCGAATGGCGGGCGAATCGGGCCATGAGAATCGCTGAGGGAACCTTTCAGAGAGCCTTTCAACGAGGAGACTTCGGCAATATCTGTGAGGCCTCCCGGTGCGAAACCAAACTCGTGCAAGCGGGACTGTCGTTTTGGGTGGAGCACGCTGTCATCGCTGGCCTTTCCGAGCTTCGAATGGGGATCATCCTGCTCCCTCAGCATACTAAAGCGGGTCGACAAGCCGGGCAAGATCAGACTGGTCCGGAAATCATCGGCAGCTGGCAGTGCTGTTGCGATGTTGAGCTCGGGCTTGGGTTCTGGCTCCCCCTTCTTCTTGTCCTTTCTCCGGTTGAGGAAGCGGTTCATAGTGCCCTGCATCTTATTAGAAACTGTACAAGGCACGGCGAGGCACCGCAGAATGGAGCGATAGCTCGTATGCACTGGAACGGAGTCCATGTTGCGAGGAGACTCACTGATTTCTGCCGCTGCTTATCTGAACTATCGTATAAAACGCTGCGCTGTACGGAGCTCACCACCCGTTTGCAGGGCAGGAGCGGCGCGGGCGTCCGTAGGATACCAGCACGGCAAGAGCGCGTGGTGGGGTCTGTGGCAGGTGCAATCAGCGAATGTCTCAATTTCTTCTCCCATTCCGCACGTTTCAAGCACCCACAACAACACCATGCGCACGAACTCGGATGACGTACTCGATGACCGCAGCTGCGTTTACACTCTTTTGGCCAATGAGTCCTCTGCAGACGTCGTGGAGTAGCTGCGAGCTTTGGGGGCAGGCACACGATCCATGCAGCAGCAACCGAGGTGCAAGTACAAGTGCAAGAGCCGAGAACGAATGTGAAGAGACAGAACGCCTCGCAAGTGTGTTTGAATCCAAGGAATGTGTGTGGTGAATGCTGGGGCGCAATGAGTTAGGTGATCGGCAGAGGATTTCGCGATTCGGCGGGAACGGGAGGCCGACGACGAAGAGAAAAGGCGATCAGGACGAGGGGTCGAAAGGAGCGTGGGTCGCTAGGGAGCGTGGTCGCCTGCGCGCTGCGAGTACGTGAGGGTGAGGTTAAGGAGCGGAATGAGGGTGAACACCTCGGCGGGGGGAGTTGGGACCGTGTAATGGGCTCTCTCCCAGGACAGCGTGGGCAAGGCGATGTGCTGGGGAAAAGTGACAGGGCAAGCACAGGCGTCAGAGAGTGCAAGGTTTCATTTCCACTAACCCTCAGAGGTCATCTCCGCGCATGGGCGCCAACGTCGCTCATGGCAGCACCGTGTCTGCAGGGAAGGCCTTCCGTGGGCCAGCTGCCGGCTGCCGCGACGCGCCCAGAGCGTGCGGCTGGTCTCTGCTGCGGCCTCACGACTCTGCGATGGCGCGCGACGGCGTGTGATGGGGGAGCGTCGTGGACCTGCGACATGGAAACAGTGCACCGCCGAAACGGGCGCTAGGCGGTCGCAGCCGGCATGCCGCTGTTTCGAAAGACGGTCGGGCGCGTGCAGGCTGCATAGGCAATCGAATCGTCCTCTTCAGAAGCTCAAGACCGCCGGCGACTCAGCAGCGACAAGTCGCATTGTGCACTGCAGCTGGCCGGTGGGAGGCAACAGCGACCGCGCGCCCGGCATAGTGAATCAGAACAGAAAACTGATTCAGTCGAGCAGTAGCTCAGGGCTCATGACTGGCCAATTGCACGGTCGCCAGTGCCCGCGCTCCAAGACGAATCCTTCAAGAGCACAAGAACCTTAATGCTCTTAATGCTGCGCGACCTATAGCTATTTTCGCACGCGTCCATGCCCCCTCAGCCGGTCCCAGGTTCGCCCCTTTGGAACGACGGCGGGAGACACGCCTGGAGACGACTCTCTGCCTTGCCCACGAGCTCGTCGCCATGCGGAGAGAGGTCGGCGGACTCGCATTCGACAGCGTTCGTGGCATATTCTGAGCGGGCGGCGCCCTGGTACCTTGCAGCTGGCCCGCTAAAAGATCCAATCGCGCTGATCCGCGTACCGAAGGCGTGGGCCCCTTTCCACGACCCCTGGACGGACCATCCTCGACCGCCCCTCAAACGAATAGCGCTCGCCGACGATCGTGCTCTGTTGCGACACCGCCAGCTGGACGCTGTGCATATTCCTTAATATTGTACCTCAGAGAGGATATTGCTTATCTCAGCAAGCTTCCGAGTAAAGTAACAGGCACGACTTAGCGCCCTGCGTTTGTGTTAATTAAGCACACATCGGCGTGGCTTCCTGGCCTGCAAGCCTTTTCCTTGCAGCTGCAGCACACCAACGGAGCATACGCAACCCACTGCTCGGCGCGGGTGGCACTGTGTTGCACTCTGCATTTGCTGGCAGAAAGCCCGACGAGCTCTCATGTCGACGACAGCGCTATTGACGGGAGGATTGCATTGAGCTGCAAACAGCTTATATACCGACGACTATGCACATGCGCGGCTTCTGGAGCGAGAAGCCGCGATATCGACCATCGATCTTTTGTGTGTGGGTATCCCAGCACAACAGCCGCTCCCGAAATTGGAACGCGGCCCACAGAGAACGGTTCGGTCGTCACTCGGCTACAGTACCATCGCGATGCAATTTCACGCCCTGCAAATGTTGAAGTCATCGAAATTGAGTTGTGCTGACAGAAGCTGTCGAGACCGGGCTGCGGGTTGGCGATGGCGTTGGGTGCCTGGCCGTCCCGTCCCCGTGCGATGGAAGACGAGATGACGATCTGCTCCCGGAGCAGCATTTTGCTTCCGATCGCATCGCCTCGATCCCACTCGCCGGATGCGGCAGCCTGCACGCGTCGCGCCTGTTCGCGTGGCGGTCTGTGGTAAACAAAGCCCACGCGACGTACTGACCCGCCCTGCGTTTGTACGGATGCCGCAGGCGCGGGCTTCATCAAGCGAGCGCCGTTCGTATTGCCCCTAAATATATGTCGCTGTGAGAATGACAAGGCTGAGGCGAGCGGGCTACTTGATCTGCACCTTTGTTGGTTGTTTGTTTGCTCTCAAGGAGTCGAAAACTAATTTGCATCGTGACTGCCCGCAGCAGCCCGCACACTCAACAACCTCGCCATGCGACTTTCCAGCTTACGTTTCACATTTAATGTAGGCCAGTGTAAGCTGAACGATCCAGCGCAGAAGGATCGCGCTCGTATCCAATCGCCTAGCCTAAGGAAAACTTGCGCGATCCCTCAACAGAAGCAGCGTGTCCCCTCACGTCGCCCGGTTGTGATTCCTCGCCCGCAGCGGTTTGCCCGCAAAGTGGCTGCACACAAGTGACTTGCAATAGACGCGAATCGAGGCGGACGCCGAGAGAGGGGCAGCCGTCACCTGCTGTATGTCTCGTGTGTTGGGGTCCACCTTGTTCGACTTTTTGCCTCTCAGTTGTGGGTATCCCTGCTTCGAATCTGGTTCATTTCTATACCAGCGGGCTCAAGGGCTTGATTCGCTTTGCTTATGCGAAGCTGTTCGTTGCTTGCCGCACTCTCGTCATAATACCCCTCTTTAATCAAACCTACCAGAAATGTGGCCGCTGCAATTTTGACCCATGGCAATGGTCACTCACCAGAACCCAGCATCGTACGCAAAATATCTAAACGGCCATGCCTACATTCTCAACGTTGGTTCAGTTTCGGTCCGCATTTCAATCTCGAACTGGAAGTTATATAGACTCAATGGATCGTGTGTCGCTTCTCCGCAATGTGGTCCTAGCCCCAATCTACTTGATTGCACGGCCGAGTTTATACAACATTTCTCCACCACTGTCATTTTCACATTTTATAGATTCCAGTCCTTACAATTTGAAGCTCATTGCGGCTGTTTGTGACGTCTGACCCGCAAGACTGTGTGTTCGTACACTGGACCCAAATTTCTGGCGTGGTGCTACCGATCGAGCCGCAGGGGACGGCACCAAACTGGGAGTTCTGGAGCAGACTTACGATGAGTCATCCTGTAGTATTTCGCGCCGTTCCATGGCTGTAGAACCATAACTAGAGAGTACATCCTGCGTCCTCATAGCTACGCTGATTCCAAGTCTTGTTGTTGGCCACTGCGAGCGAGTTTTCGAGTTTACCACTTACGAGAACCTCGCTTTGCGCATCATCACTCACAGAAACAACACAGGAGCAAGCGTGTTGTAACAGATCTGGTACCACCTTATAATGATACTCGCTGGTTCTGAAGCACGACGACATCCATCGTTTGCCCATACTCCGAGTACACTGGCTGCAGCCAGACCTTCTAAAACAAGGCTAAAGTGGAGAGCATTTACTGAAGCACAGAAATGACGCGAAGAGTTCTTTCTGTTGCCACTCATGTGGATGAATTCCATGCGAGTCTGTACATATCGGCAACCGTACAGCTGGCTACTGCAGAAGAAATTAATATAAATGCTCACTGAGATGCTGAAACACAGGTATTGCAAAGCAGTTGAAATGATCACAGTGCGGGCCGATTGTGCAATTGCAACCAATTACTTCCAAACTCGCGATGCAGACCTGCAACGCTCGTGGGGTCACTCCATGCTCTCTGAAGCTGACCACTGGCGCTAAAAAGGACATTGCGTATACATGATCAAATGTGTGCATAGTCGTGTCTGCAGAGTTTGAAACTGGCCCAATTTCTACATGCTCGAGGTATCTCTGTCCATTTCGCTGCATTTGTCTGTGTGTATAAAGTCCCGGATCTGGAGCCACAGTGCTTGCAGTCTAGCCAGTCTTCCCTCATACTAAACGAGAGTAACCAGACCCGGGCTGTACTTGACCGGGAGACTCTTGACCTGCCGGACTAAGGCTGTCAAGATAATATTGGAATTGCATCCACTCATTCTGGGTGATGGTATTTGATTCATTACCGGCGCGTACCTACATAGGATGAAACAGGAGCTGTACTTGCTATTTCTCCTGAACTACATCCTCTATATGATGAGGGGTTAGCGGTTTCTCCTCGTCTTTATCCTCTTCATCTTTATCCTTCCGTCTTCTTCGCTAGAGCCACCTGGCTCCGCCGAACTAGCACTTCTCTTCTCTCGTGGTTCTCCTTGATCAGCTTTCACGACCATCTCGCTATCCTCGAACTCCTCCATTCCCACGCATCATCTGTCTGGACTAAAGTACCAAACATGAGACAGCCAGAGTAGAAATTGACTCCACATAATTCTCCTCCTTCTTTCATGCCAAAGCGGATTAATTGCAACCCGCAATAACGTGCCGTCATACAGCTAGAAAACTCCTTGGTGAGAAGAGGCTTGGTGGGAAGAGGGAAATGTTTGATGTGTTAGCTTTGGTTATTGACGCGAGGTGGTGTCCCGTGTTTCGATTAACAAAGTGGACTGCGGCTGACGCCTAGTATTGAACAAATAGAAGCGGTTCAAGGGGTTTCACATACCTCAATCCGGCCCGAGCATATTGCTGTCGGGGGGACGCTGGTAACCTGCCTTTGCCGTGCTCGAGTGTCAGTAACGAAGTGTGTCCAACCGACGGTGGGATGATTCTCGGCAAAGTAGGCTTACCAGAAAAAGTTTTTGTTCGGGAGCTCGGCACCCCACTTGGAGCTTTATGATATAGATTTGGAAAATGTGCGCTCAACGCCCACGGCAGAACACTCTGTGACGAGTTTTAATATGTCGATATATATCTTAAATTTCAGGATTTCGCATAATCTATCCAACGGTGAGATGGCCGAGTTGGTTATGGCGCCAGGTTCAGGACACTGAATCACTATTCCTGGTCACGAAAGTGGCGTGGGTTCGAGTCCCACTCTCATCACTATCGTCCGCTCGCAGAGCGGTCTTCGGGAGATTCTTTTTTGGCTTTTGGGTGTGTGGTGGAGCACTCTGTGGGCAGCTTATCGATAGCGAGCTTCCCCGCCAACATTTTTTGACTCAAGGGCCCATTTGCTCCAACACACTCGCGCAACACTGCAACGCACCACCTAGTTTCTCTGTTCACAAACGCGCCTCTCCCTCTGATACCGAGCGACTTCACGGCTTCTAGCCGTTTTCTTTTTCACCATGCCTCCCAAGCCGGCCTCCCTCCGCACCCTCCTCGACCTCACCTCTACAACCCTTGCCCTCCTCACGCACTTCCAATCCTCGCTCTCGCCCACCGCCACAGCTGACGCCTCTATCCCGCCGCCACCAAACCCCCTCCAGGCCCTCAAGGCCTGCACCTCGCTTCTAAAATCGCACACGACGACGCTCTCGCTGCTGCTCCTTACCCCCCCGCTCACACCCAGCGCGATAATCACAAAAATCGGGGATGTGAGCTCGGGCCCGCTCACGGGGCTGGTCGGCGCGGCGGTCGCGGAGGGTGAACTCGGCGACCTCATGCAGGCCGAGGTCAAAGTCCAGGTGCGGAGGTTGCTGGGGGCGTGGGGCGAGGTCGTTGGGTGTGTAGTGAGACTTGCGGAGAGGAGGAAGAAGCTCGAAGACGAAGGCGGGGCGGCGCAGGCGAAGAAGGACGACGGGCCGACTGAGGGCGAGAGGCAGGCCGTGCTTGCCGCGACCGGGGTTGTCTGGGAGGCGTGCGATGCGCTGGTCAAGCTCTGCGATGGGGGGATTGCGGGGCTGGTGGTGCGCAAAGCGGAGGAGTGGAGAAGCGTGCTGTTGGATGCGGTGGAGGAGCTGAAGGAGTGGGGTGACGATGTGGACGACGATGACGCTGAGGAGGGCGGCAGTGATGGAGAGTTTGGGGATGAAGATGAGATGTTTGGCGCGGCTAACAAGCTCGGGAAGGAGGACAAAGAATTGAAAGAGGTGTTGGACAAGAGCGTGAAGAAGCTAAAGATGGTCGGCGTGCTGTACCAGGCGCTGATCAAGAGGCGGCTGAAGACCTTCCCGAGCATTTCGCCGGCGACGGCAGCGAGTGCTAAGGGACACAAGAATCCTATGACGACGCTGGAAGAGCTCATGAAGTTGATCAAGTCGATGCCAGAGCAGGTGGACGATCTCGCGAGCGCATTCTACGATCTAGACGCAGACGAAGCCAAGACGATGCTAGACAAGTGTTGCGGAGAAGCCAAGAGTGCTGCTACTCTGGTCAAGCAGAACTGGTCGGGCAATGACGACGAGTTCACGGCGTGGTCGACAAAGTGGGTGGATGCTCTCAACGCACCTTGAGTGCCAACTAGCTACGGTACGTTACTTCTTTTTCTCTTTCCTCCTGCAATATGATGACACATTTTACCCTGAACATGATGAGGGTTATACGCAACATTCCAATTGTTCCTACTGATAGCAACATCAACGTTTTTATTACTTCCTGGCCAAGCTGCTTCACCTCACTGACGCATGGCTAGGTAGTAACGCCTCAAATCCTGCCGGACGGGTCAGCGGCTGACACAAAAACCTGGACTTTGGGATACCTTATCTTGTAGACACTTACTGTATAAAACGGCCACAAAAGAGTTGCCTGATAGTCGACCCCGAAGTTTCATGGCCGAAGCATCCAGGTTTTGCTGTCACCCACTGTGGATCCTGGCATTCGAAGCCTATGGGACGCCGGTACCATGATTCCCACGAAACAACAGACCAGATACGAGTACTCCTTACCCCAGCTTTGACTGGATCAAAAGGCTTGGTCGAGAAGAGGTAAATTATCTAATTGGCAACTTGAAGAACGAGATAAACCCCAAAAGTCTTTCCCGGAGCTCGAAAGACTCCAACCCGTCGATCAAAATCCATGCACCATATCTTGTTCACACCCATCCTGAGCGCATCTTGGAGTTCACCAATCTCCACGCATGTTCCACCCCACTCCTCTACAGCTCTGATCCAACCGTCATGCTCCGCCTCCAACTTCGCCTCCAACCCCTCTGCCGCAACGGCACCCAATTCGTTCGGAGGGCATGGCAGCTGGCAGCGGCCGCAATGAAGCGCAGGAGATCCTCGCAGTTAGTGGGCCAAGTGCAGGTTCCATGATGCAGGCACCTTTGGTAGGAGAGCTGCTTGCCAGTCACACCGCGGCACCTGTGCTAGTGTACGATCTTGCAGGGCCATTTTCATGACATTAGCAACAGGCTTTTCGCCCAACGTCGCCTGTGAAGACCTGGACTCTACAGCCCAACTCGCACATATCACGAGTCTCTCGGGGCGGAAGGCACGGGTCTCTCCGTTTCAAACCTTCACGGGCATATCACGAGGGAAGTTCATTGTTTCTTTCATAGTGGAATGTGTGCTCGATGAGTTTGCTCAACGTACGCACTGGTGATAAAGAAGCTCTGCCGCAACTTTGCATACACTCGATGGAGATCCGATAGAGGCGGAACTCTGATAGGCAAAACCAACGTCAAGCACAAGGAAAAGCAGCCCTGGAAGGTGTGTTCCGATTGTTCTTGATTTGTGGTGTCTTGCGTGCTTTGGTAGGGGCTTGTGTTCAAGGCCAAAACACGAGAGTTGGATAAATCACTACTCTGGAACCAAGTACGTTGGCAGTCTCCTCACCAAGAAGCGAAGAGTTCTGGTGCAATGAATAATCAATCAGTCATAGTGGCTGCCACTCAAAACTGGACTCTTGTGCAGTTGTGCAAGTATAATTTAATACTCTATCCCGATGTTTCATAGTCACAGAAAGTCTACTTATAAATTTTACCCGCTGTGCACCTTGTGAAGTGATCCTGCGTGGATTGAAGTGTACGTTCATGATTGAGGAAGTAATTGCATGTGAAGCCCCAAACGATCACCGCATCCTGACCCATCCTTCCTCAACTGTCTCTCCTGCAAAATGTTGGTGACGCGTACCTTACGTACGATAACTACCCTAGAAGAGTTACTCTAGCGATCATTGACTATGATCATCTCCAAAGGTTCCTTGTAAAACTGACTGCGGTTCTTGTACAGATAATCGAACCCCTAAAAGCCTATCTACACTAGTGTCTTGCTGAAGGTGCGCTATGCGAATTCGATGAGCATGTCAATACCTTTGTTTGTTATCTGTATCATTGTAAGACGGCCATCAGAACACTTGCCACATCCGGCGCCGGCAGCATCCAGATTCTTGAGCCTTCGAAAAGCCCATCCTCGACCACCCACCGTTGGCCTAGCCATTCTACCTCGGGCCACTTTTCACTCGTAGAGCTCAGTGTGACTCTGTCATCGTTGTCTTTTGCCGTTTACGACGCCACTCTTGGCCAGCCACATAGCACCAGAGTGAGTGGTCAAAACCGCACTAGTGTTCTTGCTTGCCTCGCGCATGCACTCCAAGCTTTCTTCCTTTAACAGCTCCGTGGTCTGGGCCGCCAGTCAAAAGAATATCAAGATCTAAAGGCGCATCCTCATAGGGGTGCTTCGGGACCACATGCATGCTAGGTGTAATCATTGTTGCGTTGAAAGAAGAAGAGACGTAGAGACATTCCATAGGGGTTGTTTATCTAAGAAGTGATTTATAGTCAGGATTGATCTGCGCGCGTTGATGGCCATGATCTCCGGCGTCTGGAAAATAAGAATGTCGAGACTGGAGAGATCGCTGAGCTAGACGTTTTCGCAGAGAACACCGACGCGCAGAGGCTTTTGGGTGTTGTTTATTGGAGATTGAGCGACGACGTAACACGGACTGTGAGGGCGCTTGCGCCAAGCGCCTTGCAGAGGAGGTTGTTCAAATACATCCTGGTAAGACTTGGTGGATTGAATCTGATCGCAGTTACCTCTGGGGCGCTGCCATAGATTCAGGTAGATGTCATGCTGGTGTTGTCTAATCGTCGCCTAGGTGGTGCTTGTTCGCCACTGAACGCACTCTTGTTGGAACCTGCTCAAACACTCGCACCATACGTTGACTTCCAAACTGTGAGCATGCAGGAAGAAGGCTGCTCATTTATTTTGTGGTTGCATTGTGCTCAGACGGATCGGGTATTGGGAAGTTTCCGTGCCGGCTTGCGAAGTACCATTAATCCTCATTGAATACTTTCTCTGAGTGGCACTGAATAGGCAAGCGGATGCAATGCCATCCCTAGTATTGATGGGAATTCAATGCAGCATAGTAGCATACAATGCATGATCATGATATATCAGGTCGTAGCAAGTTGGAGCCTAATTTAATCTGATTCGGGGCATTCCTTCGACCTGTCTCGGTACAAGTGTGTATACCGGGAAAATAGTGAATTTCACACGTCCCAAGACTCATGCGCTCTATCATATTTAGGTATTATGAGTGCTGAGAATGTTCTTGACCTTCAGATCCGCTCATGCTACCTATATGCAGGCTCCGAGGGGATTACGCACCTTGGAAGGTGACATGATAGATATTTCGATGAACGGTCCTGCCGTGATTCTACCTTACATGACAAGAGGCCACATAAATATTTGCTAGGAAATATTTATCCAGATTTGAGATTGTAGCATGACAAGTGAGCCGATGATCGGCATATCTGACTAACCAGCACTCGCTGTTTGCTACACCGATTCACCGTGTCCAACGTTTTTTTAGCGCCCGAACCCCGCAGATTGGTCGACTAGTGGACGAGGAGGATCACGCTAATACCCACGTGTGGACCAACAAACGCGCATCCGTCGGCAGCTACCCGGTTACGACTTCTTCGGCCGTTAAAACCTGCTTGTCTCGCCCCGGCTCGAAGTTCGTATTTGTCTACTTGCTTTTTCAAAGTCAAGCTTCTACACTCGTTCCAATTGGCGAGCTGTTCGAGACATCTCAGCGACCATGGCAGCGGACTCGTACACCCTGGGCATTGCCCTCTTCGCCGCGATAGGAACATTTCTCTTCGTCAGTATGAGTTCCGAATACAATTGCGTCATCTGACGAAGTAGGGTTTTGATACTGGTATCGCAACAACTACTATTGCCCATCAATCGTTCCTCGACTACATGCACAATCCCACCAAAGCAATCACTGGAGCCGTGGTCGCAGTTTATATTGCTGGCGAGGCGGGGGGTGCAATATTGCAAACGCTTATCGGTGACCAATTGGGACGCATTCGATTCATGCAACTTATGTGTGTCATCGTCACAATAGGTACCGTCATACAAACAGCTAGTATCAATATGGGCATGTTTCTAGCTGGTCGCGTTCTGGCGGGATTCGCAGTCGGGGGCCTAGTCTCAACAGTGCCTATATATTTGAGCGAAATCTCCGCGCCTCAGACACGAGGAATGATAGGCGGGATCTCTGGGTGTGGTAAGCACAAACGTGATCTCACAACCAATGGTTTTGTCGTAGCTGACGCATGTTCTGAGGCATCTCTTTTGGCACCATGATGTCAAACTGGGTGGGTTTCGCCTGTAGTTATGCTCCATATGGACCACAACAGTGGCGTCTGCCTCTGGGCATCCAGATTCCATGGGGTATCATAATGTTCGTTGGGCTCGCAACGTTCATGCCCAACTCACCCCGTCAGCTCATCCGGCAGGGCAAGGTCGAGTTAGCACGTTCGCAATTCGCTCGTATACGACGTGACCTCTCTTTGCACGAGCTGAACGAGGAATTTGCCCTGATGCACGCTCAGATTGAGTATGAAATGGAGCGCGAGATCACCTCATATCTTGAGGTGTTCAGACTCTATCGTCACAGAGCATTGGTTTCTATTGCGGTTCAGACGATGACCAGCTTGACAGGAGATAAGTCACCAAGTACCTTCTCATGTCTCTACAGGCTGACCAAGCCCCACTCAATGTTATTCAGTACTTCCAGACCATCAACTACAAGTCACTTGGCATCGAAGCGCACATGATCTTGGCTCTGGCCGCTATCTACGGCACGTGCGCCTTTGTATCCAATGCCATCACGACGAGGTATTTGACCGACCAGTGGGGCCGTCGGAAGATGATACTCTGGGGCCTTGGAGGAATCGTCGTCATCGAAATATACGCTGCAGTCATGCAGCGCGAATTCCAGGATACGAATAATCGCCTCGGCAAAGGTTTTGCCATTCTCGGCATCTACCTCTTCGTGGTCTGGTACTATGGCCTTCTGAATAGCACTACATGGCTATATGGCTCGGAGGTGCTCCCAATGGCTCTCAGGAGCAAGATCATGGGTTGCGCAGCAGCCAGCCATTTTATCGTTAATGTTGCCATCACTGAGGCTGCACCGACAGCACAGGCGAAGCTGAGAGAGAACTATTACTATGTGTTCGTGGGCTGCTCATTCTTCTTCTTCATAGTGGCATACTTCTACTTTCCAGAGACGCGGTTAAAGAGCCTTGAAGAAATTGCTGCCGCGTTCGGCGATGAGGTGGTTCTGGTTGATGAACATACAGTGGAAGCAGAACACCAGAAAATGGTAGACGAAAGACGCGAGGAGGGATTCGTTGAGCGTACGCCATAGGCTCACACCTAGATATCCGAGCTCATAGCCAACAATCTCATACCAGTAAAGTGGGCACTTCGCAAACCCAAACCTGCTCGATGGGGGACGGTATTGTCTCCCCCCGATGGTCTAATAGCTGCAATAGACAATGTCTCTCCAATGTGCGAGCTACCCAAAGGCACTGCACTCCCACCCATATCTACATGGTCCGACGCTATGTTCAGTCAATGGCGTCACGAATGCAGAATCTTTGCGATTGAAACTGGCAAACCTGCTTCTGATCTCAAGTACATAATCAGGCACGAGGTCGTCAACACTAAATCATTGGCGCTTATCAAGGAAGCGGTGAAGCGACAGTTCTATGAATTCCCTGATACAGATAGCAGTATAACAGTCAAGGTAGACTCACCGAGGGTAAGCTTCTGCTCGCAGGCCCAGATGGGGTAGGGGTAGCCTACCTGCTAATGCAACACAAGGACCAGCTGGGCCACAAGGTCGTAGATCGCATCGCAATTTGGCGGGATCCCCTACCCCACGGACACTGGATGGATTTCGTAATAAATCTGATCTTCAACATCAAGAGTGCAGATGTGAGCAAAACCAAAATTGAGGCGGCCGAGGCGAATGTTGTGGAGCGATAAATGGGCGCCGTGGACAAGACCGAAAGTCGAAAAGATGGATGACGAGGACATCGCTTCCATCCTATGCATGAGGACAAAGGGTGGGTGAAACCATGATCACAGCCCTACATCAACGATATAAATTAATCTAATGATGTCTTGCTCACTCCTCTCCAACATAGACATCTAACAACCGTAACGAGTTCGTCATCCCGGATTTTGAACACAAAGCCATACCCTCGTTTCAAACGTGGATTTGGGATGTGCGAAACTCGTGGTCGCACGGATTGGGGTCCAAACCCAAACTCGCATTTGCGTTTGCATCACGTGACTAAACGTTGGCGGGAAATTACGGATTTCGGTCCGCTCAGAAACACGACTACGTTAATCATGACTTTCATTACTTGTTTGCCAGACCTTGTCTTGCTGGGGCGGTTGTCCTGCGCAACAGGCAGCGGCCTTCTCAATTTGCTGGTCTGGGTTGAAGAGTCATCATAATACATGTGGTACAACCACCATTCTAATTAATATGCATCGCGGGGTACATACTATCGTGTGAAAACGTACAAGGCCAGGCTAGGTTTGGTAGAATTCGGTCAGGATAGGCGCCGAAGAGGATGAAGATGTGAGCTGTCGTTGGAAGTCGGAAGGATCGTGGGGGTTGCGCAACGTCATTGGTCCCTGTCACCACCTACGAAAATCATCGCCACGGTCGAGAGAATCCCAACCAAAACCTGTATGTAATATACATTGTGAGCTGCACAAGAAAGGTATGGTGATATCGATGTGGCCATGTAGATAGGAAAAGGCGAAGAGCACGAGTTGAAGTTGGAAAGAGCAAGTGGGCTCCCATGTCGATAGGCTTGAGTACAAGCCGACAGTATGCAAGTAAACTACGACTACAAGGCTATCCGAGTACTCATTTCATGCGAGTGTGACTCGATTAGCGCTCCAAGTACGTCCTTTTTTCCCGTTTTGGGTGCGGCGTCTCTCACCTCGTCGCTTCACCTTGCGTGTCCGCGATTTCTGCGTTACCGTGTCAACCTTTATTTTACCTTGACGCCACGCTCACTCTCGTTTGATAGCTTCTCATCTAGCTTCCTAACGCTTCTCCACTCAAATTTTCCAACTCTCCCTCTTCTCTCCTTCCATCGCACGACTGCTACTTCTACTTCACACATCTTGCACTTCAATCGCCCAACGCCACTGTCGCAATATCGCCAACACTCTTCAAGATGCCTATGTCCTGTAAGTACCCCAGGGTAGACTTTGTGGTCGTATTCTTGCATATAGTTGGCTGATCCCGCATCAAGGGACTCCCGAGAACGACCGTCTTCTGCTGCTCAAACTCATCGAGACGCATGGCATCTCAGTCGATTCCAACAAAATTGTGGCAGCATGGCGTGAGTACCTACGCTCAATTAATATCCTGGGTCAACGCATGGCCTATTTTCCGGCGCGATGGCTAACCTGCAACAGCGGACGGCGGCACGAAGCCCACGGCTCGCGCGATCACTGAACGCTTTGTGAAGCTTCGCCAGTACGATGCTCCCCAGTACAGAGTCGCTGTGTCTCATACATAGCCGAGCTGTACATATACCCAATTCTTTTTACTCTGCTGACTTCGTACCCGCGAGTATAGGCAGGCCGGCATCAAGGTATCCATTACGCCTGGCGGTGCCTCTGGCCGGCGCAAGGCTCCCGTCTCCAAGTATGCGACGCCGAAGAAGCGCAAGAACAAGGATAGCAGCGACGAGTCGGATGCGGACGATCAGGCCACCGAGAACGAGAGCCCGACCAAGAAGCAGTCTATCCAGCGTTTTAGCGGAGGTCGTGGCCGTGGTGGCGCCGTGCGTGGAGGTCGTGGCGGACGTGTGGGCACGCAGAATGCTAGATCCCCTGCTGTCCAGATAAAGTCCGGTATGTGCAACGGTATAGTATCATGACAGATGCTTGGATGTCCTGCGCATGTATCGCCTATCCTGGAGTAACACGCAGTATTCAAAATCCTGTTCCACTGCTGTGGAGGCTTTGAAAGCAGAATACTGATCTCTGTTCAGAGTACTCGCTCTCCGATCTCCCGCCCGACCCTTTGGATTCAGTTGACACGTTCGCACGCGACGCTGCCGAGGCTGCGGAGCTTCGCCATACTTCCCAGCAGAACCCCTTCGCGGGCTTCACCTCGGCTGAAATGAACGGCGGCATGAACGGCGGCTTCCAGGGATTTGATACCTCTAATGTTCATCGTGGTCTGGATGGACTCAGCATGACTAACGGCTTTGCCATGGACGATCCTTTCACCGCGCCCACCCACCCTAGCCACGGCTTCCACAACGACATGCCAACCTTCGCCAACGCCATGCAGGCCACCGGCGGTGGTGCAATCCCCGTCAGCCGTAATAGGTCCACCCGCACTGCCTCTGTCCAAGCTTCTGAGGGTGTTGCGGCTGTTCTTCGTCGTCAGAAGGACATGGACAAGGCCGATGGCGAGAAGTCAAGCGGCGAGGATACCCAAGCTTCCGAGTACTACGATCTCGACAATGACTACATCTAGGCTGGGTGAAAAAGCAAGTGGCCTACGCCAGCTTCATGGTATCGTGGTATGATGTGGCATGAAAACTTTTGGGTCAGAGCTATCAAATGGGAATATCTTTGATGAAATCGATGACGGATGAATGGTGCATGGTTTGTTCCTACTGGCTAAGGTTGTTTATTTGGGTACCTCGTTTTACCTCAGGACAGGCCGAAACAAATCTCAGCTTTCCGCTGCACAGTGCTCAATCTTGCTCATGTTAGTGCACTGTGTTACCTGAGGATAGGCCAAATCAAGATTCATATTCCTCCATTCCATGTCTGCTAACTCTAACTCTTGATAACTCGAGGGGTGACTCGTGCTCTCTTGTATCCCTAGCCGTGGAGGCTCTCAGTACATCCTCACCGCCTATGTATTTTCTTCGACAACTGCGCCAATGCCTCTGGTACTTGACCAGGGATAGCCTCGAAAGCAGCTCCAACAGGCCGTCCTAGTCCATCTCCCGGATGTAACAAGAGCGCTTCTCTGCCGTCATAGTAGAGGGGTCTTTCTTTGGTGCGAAGTCCGGGCCTGTGGTCCTTTGGGAGTGGATGACGTCGATGCCTACCGGCGTGTTCAGTACTGGGATATCTCGGGCTCATCTTATGGAGGAGCACTCACTCCGTACCTCCTTCATCCTCTTCTCCTTCACCCACTCAGAGAAGCTGATCGCGATCTTCTCAAGAGACTTTCGGGAGATCAGAGGCAGATAAGCGGCGAGAGCGTATCTTGACTCAACTCGAACCTTGTCCACGTCGTCAAGGTCTCTGATAGAGACGGTCCGCTCGTACTCGATGTTGGTCATGAAGAGGTCTAGTCATGTGTGAGCGTTTGTAGGCAGCTCGTGTTCTGGGTGCGGCATTGTACTAATTATTGAATGCGCTGGGGTGGCTGGTAGCTTCGCTGGAAGCGTTGAGGATGAAATCGGCGAGGGCGATCATGCGGTCGGGGCTCGAGGTATTGCAGAGGAGAGCGGTTTTCAGCATGTTCGTGGAAGCGGCCCAGGTAACCATCTTCTTTGCGACGTCGGAGGTCGGGATGCTGAGGCTGTGCTTGGAAAGCTCGACATGATCAGGGTTGGTAGCGCTGAGATGCACTGTATCTACAAAGTCTTCGACTGCGAGTTTGTTCGGTCCTACCCTTTGATGAGTTAAATTGGCTGTTAACGGTGGCTTGACAAGTTAGTTTTCGCAGCCGTTAGTCTTCACTCGTCGCCCGGTCTGTCGACTATCTGTCGCGCGTTTGCTTGTCACCCAGACACTCGCAAACCACCCATCAACTCAAAAACACGCGCACGGCTGTCCAACTCATCTATCTCGACTTCGAAGGCTGCACTTGCCTTCTCAATACAAATGGCGCACAAAGACCTTCTCAAGAAGGCCTTCCGTAACAACTTCATCCGCAAGTCCGTCGCCGACCTCAAGTCACTCGGCGCAAAGGAAGCGCACCCGAAGCCTCGCCATACCAGCTCCACCAACTTGTTCTCTCGTACCGAAAACGATGTCCCGGATCTTCCCACTCCCCCAATGAGTACAGAGGACTCCGACGCACAGAAGGTTACCGAGCACGAGCACAAGACTGACGACAGCGCTTCAAGTCTGGTGGCTGCTTCCGAAGCCGCCAAACCCTCGCGCGAGAACGTCGCGGAGTGGCTCCAGACCGTTCCAAAGGACCCGGCGACGATGTCGTCTACGGAGATACGGGTAGAGATGGAGAAGGTGTGGCTGCAATTCTTGTCATGCTCAAAACCGCTCCAAATAACACCAAGTAGGCCGACGCCGATCGCAAAGCTCAGATCTTGCGCAGCCACGAGCAGCTGCTCCGCGACCACCGCGACCTCGTAGTGGCGTCCGAGAAGATGATCGTCTCGCACCTCGATACGATTGAGACAGCCTTCGCTTTACTGGAAATAATGGATGCGCTCAGTTCGCATGCTGAGCCGATGAGGCGGGAGATGTTGGAGAAGAAGCAATTCTGCGAGAAGAAGCTGATAGACTTGTCGCCTGTGAGGTCCAGGCTGGAGACATTGAGGGCGGGGAAGGGGTACATCTGCCTAGACGCTGATTGAGAGAGAAGCATCGGTAGCTTGGCTAGAGGAGGTCTTCAAAAGGACGAGGAAAGGAATCTGGGTGGTCTTGATGTTCTGCACTCAGGCCAAGGAAATTATTTCGTACAATCGCATACCAGTTTTCGACAGTACTGTAACATCTCACTGATAGAGTAGGAAAAAAAGAGTAAACTGCTCTCACCTACAGCGGTACAGGTGAAGAGCACATCATAGTCCAACTGATTGCGCATAGCGTTCAAACGGGCCACTCTCTTTCTTGGAGCCGCGCTCTCCAGTTCCTTCCCACTCGACATGACGCCCGACAGTGCAACTTACTCCATCCAAACTGCTCTGGCACAGCTACCCTTGGTAAGACCTCGCGATTGGTCCACGAAGACCTTCTGAACTCAGATTATCGCAGGAAGCGAACATGGTGGCCCATCCGGCATCTCCCAGCGATCCGACTGCGTCCAACAACGCCACTCCGGTCCCGAAAGAGTAGCCCCGGAGCATATTTAATGTCATTGATCCCGAGGAATTGTTGGATCAACTCAGGGTAAGTCAAGACTAAGACCCTCGAGAGCCAGTGGAAGAGCTGACACGCGAGGATTATCAGGACGAAGCGGCCGTGAAGCTACCCGCCTGTGAGAGCTAATTGATCGAGAGACAGAGCAACATGGCTGTGAATCTCTTGCAGATGTCGGCCAAAGCATACGACATCCGCATGTCGCTTCTCGAGCTGACTACCTGCCTCGAGACCCGCTTCTTTCAGTATGTGCTGATCAAGAATCTTGAGATCGACAACCGGAAGGCGCAGAGCGAACTGTAAAAGGCTGAAGTGGACTTGCTGCGACAAGAACTACGAGCGTGAGGCAGAGAAGGCGGGTGATCATGGAGAGGACGCATCGGGTGAGGAGATGGAAGCCGGCGGTGGACGGAACGCCTAGTTGATGCTGGAGAGTGGCTTGGCTCAGTCGATGGGAGAAGTTGAAAGAAAGTGACACTGGTCTGAAAAGCTATGTAATCATGAGAAATTATGATAGGGCGTTCTGGACGTGCGCGTAATGGTCGCGAATTCGTCGATGCCTACCCGCCTCATCGTAGCTCCAGATCGTCAGAGGGTTCATTAGAATTATATCTCATGTCTATTTCGCAAATACTCGTTCGGTGTGTAGCTCCGAGCGACTGGGGGAAGAAGGGAATTCGCTGTCTCGGCAGCCCGTGTGTGACAATGATATGCGAGTGAAGTGTCAGATGCGGTGTGACAGGTGGCGAATAGCGACGAATAACCGCGCCCAGCGCACAACGACGCGAATCATCTTGTCTCGCCCCCGCACAAAGGCCTTTACTTGCGCATCACTCGCTGAGAGTAGGAGGTCAGTTGCACTGCAAGCAAGCGAGGTCGAAATTGACGCACTGCGCACCTGTCACGCTTGGCCATTCACAGCTAGGCACGCCCTTAGTGCTGCACATCGTTCCTTCCCAAGCGGGCTGTGTCAACAAACGCTCGCACCACGGCCCCTCTTTAACACTGTCGCCCACCTGCAAAATGCTCCCTCACTACCTCTTCTTCTGCGCTGCAGCGCTTCCACGCGCGCGCAACCTCCCAGGATGAGGGAGTCCGACAGCCTGACGCTCGAGAATGGACGCGTCCTGTCATTTGCGATATACGGCTCACCCGTTCCCCACACCAGCGTCTTCTACTTTCATTCCTTCGCTTCCTCGCGGAAAGAAGCGAAAATCTGGCACACAGCTGCCGCGAAGCTGGGTGTACGCCTTGTCGCGCCTGACCGCCCGGGACTCGGCAATTCAAGCTTCCAGCGGGGCCGCACGTTCCTGCACTGGCCGAAGGATGTCATCGCCCTTGCGGACCACCTTAAGATCCGGACTTTCTATGTTGTCGGCTGGAGCGGCGGTGGACCCTACGTGCTTGCTTGCGTGAAGAGCATTCCGAAGGATCGTCTTGCCGGCGCAGCAGTCGTCTCTGGATTATACCCGACCTCTCTTGGAACCGCCGGGATGATGTTGGGCCTGCGACTGATGATGCTGGCTGGACCATGGATGAACGGCGTCGTCAGCATGGTTACCGACATTGTGGTGGGCAAGGCTGCGCGCAACCCAGACCCAAAGGTCTACGAGGAAACCCTGGCGAAAGCAATCGACGGCAGGCCCGAGGTCGACAAGCGAGCGATGTTGGATGAGAAGAATTGGCCAGGTTTCTGCGAGGGCACAAGAGAAGGACTCCGACAAGGCGGCCAAGGCACGGCGGTAGAGAACAAACTCAATGGTAGTGCCTGGGGCTTCGAACTTACAGATTTGAAGACCGGCGAAGGTGGAATACCCTTGACCCTCTGGCATGGGACGGAGGACATCAACTGCCCTGCTACGATGACGATGAAAGCGAAGGAGCTTCTGCCTGGCGCGAAGCTGAATATGATGAAGGGCGAGGGTCACGTGAGCGTTGCGTTCAATCACCAGGAAGAGATACTGAGGGAGCTAATTGGATTATTGGACTAATGGGTAGTTGATGTGGGCACCATTTTGTGTCACATCCAGTCATGACGATAATGATTGCGGCATGAGCTTATGAAATCAGTTGTCTGTATAGCTATAGCGATGTCCTGCGCCAGGCTGCTGACGCAGTTTCCAACATTCTTTAAGTTCAAAAGGTGATCTTGAGACCGCCCTATAGTTGTTGACCTGTAATACAGTGGCTGTGGCGACGGGTGACAAAGGACAGCCCACAAAGCATCCACCTAGCCAATACGCCCCATCAACCACCGGCCACCTATGCCCCAACATTCACCTACTCAGGACACGTCGGCATATTCGCATCCCCTCCACAGTTCCATGTGCACCCGATCAACCCCCCGACCCCACCCTGTGCACAGATCTCCTTGCAATTCTTGCTCCAAACGCAGCGTCGCTGAACCTTCTCCCCCGTGCCCTCTTTTGTACCACCTGGTGTGTACTTGGTGCTTTTTGCAGCATCCAACTTCGAGTCTTTCAGATACTCGTCATGGCTGTGCAGTCTGCAGTTGCGGCCAAGCTCCTCTAAGTAGTTTTCGTGCGAGTGGAGGCGGTGCCTCTTTCCGTCTGCCCCCTCCGCAGAGTCAGCGCTTCGATAGAAGAGCTGCCATTCTGTTTTGGCGTCAGCATGGTTGGAGTCGAGGTCGATTGCACCATCTGGTGACATATAATGGGCGGCGGCATCGATTTCTTCTTGGGTGTGGGGAGCTGGACCTGGGGGTAGGTACTCGTCGTGGCCTTGCAATCCCTTGCCTTTGCCCTCGAGGAGAGGGGGCTGCTGCCACTTATCTTCTGGGATCTCGAAGATTTTGGTGTCGCGGATGAGGTGAATTGTCTTTTTGGCATCACCCGTGGTCAACTTGAGGTCGTTTGCAACGGCGGCGATGCTGCTAGGATGGGCATCGCTGCTTTTGCGCTCAAGGATGTAGCTCTGGGCATCTTCGTGGATCCACGGCCGTGGGACAGACATGGTGGCAACATGGGTGATTGAGGTTGCGGCCACGGCGAAAACAATTGTGAGATGCATCCTAGACGTGAAGTTGGGTCTGATGGTACAGGCGTGGTTTTGTGCTGCGTTGTTTACCGTGTATCTGATGAAAGATGAGCAGGAGGCAAAGAAAAGAAGAAATCTTATACATAGACTGAAATGGAATTTTTGTCAATGGTGAGCTGGCGGGCCTTGGAAACGTGGTTTGGGGTGGTCTGGGATGGATTGTTGGGACGGTACACCACGAGTAGTAGCGATTCCCGGAACAGTGGATTCAGGTAGACAAAGAGAACTACCCTTGATTCGCTAAGCTAACATAAGGATTCACTATGGCAGCCCTAGCATGATCAGCATGCACCACTGTAACTCGTGAACCCGTCCTCTATATCTTGTACGGCCGGCGTGCATCCAGCTGGGGTCCCTAAGAGCTTACTGTTCTCGGGGACGCTGTTCCCCCGATGTTCCCCTTCCAGCGGCTTTGCCATCTGAGTTTCCCACTAATCTAGGATTGGTTTCAGGCATTACCAGGTTCAGGTCGTCCTCAGAGGTATAATCCAGGGTTGTGACGCTCGTTCCGCGTTTGTGTTCACCCTCTGACGTTGGGTATTTGTCTGACCTCAGAGCTTCAAGTATACCTTCCCTCAAATTCTTCGATAGGGGACATTTCTTGCTCGCTCCGGAATAGCGAGCGATACGCGGACGTAAGATTCGCTTTATGGGCTTCGGGGCGCGCGTTGGGGGTGATGGTCCGAGTTCATCTTTCAGGAGAGTTAGTTGGCATGCAAAAACGACTTTGATCGGTATGCACTGACCAGGAGAGATTTGCGATACCTCTACTTCTTCTCTTGTCATTGGGTTCGCGATGAGCTCAGTCGATTTTCTCCCTTTGCGCTGCGTTGGACCAGCGCTCTTGCCGTAGCATGCGCGCCCCTTCGGTGGCATATTGACAGATTCTACTGCCTGTTACAGAGATATAGAGTCGGTGATTGACACCAAAACTGCTAGATGCTTCGTATATATACCGAAAAACCCGAACCTCGGTTTGTTTACGTCGAACGCAAGACATGATTCGTCAGAGATTGGGTTGCACAGCAGGGACAGCAACCCGCCGACGACCATACATCCGCCGCTCATAGGGCCAGGATGAAACATATAAACTACGCCATGGAAGGCGAGAAGAATTTGGACATTGACAGATTGGCCTGATTGGCCTGGTCGTTTTCACATCAACGAAGGTGCGCGGGCTAACGACTATCATTCTTCTCGGCGAACTCAGACCTGAGGACAGAGGCTTCCTGTTGCTCTAAAGTGATAATACAAAACACTATGGGCTTCTTGTTCTCCTATTCAGAAACTAGAATCTTCCATGAACCTGTGGTCCTTCGGCAAGAAGGAGGTTGGGGCTTAGCTGGACTCGTGGAATAGTGTGCAGCGAGACGACAAAACGCCAGCTCACAGAAAGCCATGCGCCATTCTGTGGTAGTTCCACTCCATCGCAAGAGCTTTACGACAGGGCTTACTCTCAGTCAACCACATTTGTAGTGATGCCACCGAACGGTCTGTTGATATCGCGGGGCAGAACGAAACACGCTTCTCACTGGCTATGCTTTATCTTCGTCACCAAGCAACTCTTCCATCGTCAAAACTAGCTGAGATCACCTTGCAGTAGCGTTCTTGAAGAGATTCGCCATGTACCCGCACAAGTTTTGTTGTCCTGGCTCTTTAGAGCCTCCCATATCTTGTCGTTCGCTTCTGCTTGTTTCTCGCCCTCTAGTATGTACTTCTGTGCCAGGTCATGAACTGTAACGCAAGACTCAATGAACTTCGGGGCGTTCTCAAGCTGCAACTTGTGGGCTTCAGCCAATGTATCGGCATGGCAGTCGAGTAAGGTAAGCCGCACGGTCTTCTCCTGACTCACGCGAGACTGTATCTCCAGCAATAACTCTTGCTGATGCATCTCGAGGCCCTGGAACGCACAATACAGCTCTGCCTTCTGCTTTTGGTCTTGAGCAAATACGTTCTTGATCTTGACGACCATGTTCCCAGGCAAAGAAGCAAAAGCAGCATTGTGGGAAACGCGCAGTTTCCTGCGTCGTTCAGTTCGCATTTCTCTAGCCGAACCACAATACTAAGACGAGTGCAAGCGATCGACGTGTCCCCTCCGCTGACGTGACACACTGTACTGGTGCTCGTAATCTAAAGCTGTAGGAGACACTTACATCTTGTTCGCCTATCATCTTGGTGACCTCCGCTTTATGTTGCTTCTTGATGGCGTCCAACTCAACAGCATGCGGTTGCTTCAACTTCTTAACCTCCTCAAGGTGCGCGGCAGCCAATGCCTCCATGGCGGAGCCTCTAGTGGCGACGAGAAGCTTCATCTGCTCAGCCATTGTCGCGAAGTCGTTCAGCAAGTTGTTCTCTTCCTATCCTTTCGTTAGCACCGCATATATCCTACGCATAATACATACCTTCTGCGCCTGTCGAATGTCGTAAAACTCAAGACGCATGTTGTCTACAGCCGTAGCTACAAGTAGTATGCTCGCCCTGTTTGAGATGAAATATGGTTTTCTTTAGGGCAAGAGGTGGACGTGGAAGTGGTGAGTGAGTCAGGCGCGACTTCCTCGTTTGGAGGGTGCGTTGACACTGACGCGCTAACGGCTTGTTCTCTTTCAGACTTATCACACACGTCGCCATTGCATTTTCAGGAAAACTGGGCATGCCTCCATCATCGCTAGGAGTGACCCCATAGACTTGTGTTTTCATTGCTTGAAGAGGTGCCGAAGGACAGTAGAGAAATTGAAAGGACGATAAGTGAGGAAGCGGTATATATGATAGACCACCGCAGCTTCCGCACAAACATGTATGCGACACAAAGCCCTTTCCAGCGATCTCTCGGACCCACATGACCTCGGTTTGCAAAATGTTGTGTATGAAAGCCCGCCAGTGCCGGGTCTGGATTCCATCGAACGCCAAGACCCTTGTTTTCGGAGCGCTTAAGGCCCATATTGATACCACCTTAACGGCCGCACCTTTTGTACATCCCATAATCGCTCCCAGAGGTCTTTTGTACCACACGATTACTCCACTGGTACGGTATGGGATACCTCATTTTTCTTCTTCAGGTCATAACTCCACCACTCCACCCCGCCCGCACCACATACATCAGTTTTGGTACCTCTTCAGACACGATAAGGCCAGAGGATTAGTTTTCCACAGTCCTCATAGCGCGATAGCAAAGTTTTTTAGTGTGCCAGGCAACGCCCAAAAATATCACTCCCTGTCGAAGTTTTGTTTTCCCTCCGCCAGATACAACGCCATGAAATTCTTTCCAGAGGCTTCTAGTCCACGAACCCAGGCACACCCCGTGTACGAGTTCAAGCATGCCTTGGATATCCCAAGGTCAGTCATCGTGTAGAGCCTAAGACCACATGGCCTCCATAGTCACAAAGTGAGGGGATCTGGCTGACAAAACACAGACGAACCCATCATGCCTTATCCAAGGACTTTTTGTCCCTCTTCCGAACACCCGCATCAGTAAATATCAAGGATCCCCTTGGTCCAAAGCCCCAGGCGTCTCCCATCGCGGCGGATTTCATTCATTTTGATGCAAATATTCGGTTCTTGGTCCGCAACCTGCACACACTCCATATGCGCTTCTGTTGGGCCATTTTAGAGCCATAGGACCAGAAACTCTCATCGATACAATTTCTTCGTGATTTGTGTCTCTCACGTCTCACCCAGACTCCCCATCACTTGTACTGAATGTGGTTTCTGATCCACGCCCCCAGCCACTCCATGAAGAACCTTGCTGGTTTTTCCACAGCCCATCTCTAGTTCAAGGAACTGTGTAGGATCACTAAAACGAGAGGAAGATGCGTTATATGGACGAGGTTTAGTTGGCGGATGCTACGACGACGCCGGCACGCTCTCCATGGTCATGAACGTAGAAAACTGTATGCGAGAAGTGATGGACACACACAACGAAGCGGCGATTGCCGATCTATCGTTCCACCTCCAGGGATCCCTATTTGCTCCTTAAGTCATGCTTTGAGTCATAACCCCAACCTTCAATGTTCTCATAACGCGGCCAAGAGATCCTTTTGAGACACCCCTTGCCGGTCATAGAAGGGTGCAGAGTCTCCAGACCGCGCCGAGAAGAGTCTTATATGTACGACGCTCTGTGGAAGGACGTTGAGACAATGTCACTACGCTTTCCATAAGTATGAAGAGGTTTTGGTGCGGGAAAGCGCATGGCGCTTTACCGGTAGGTATTTTAGTCCGCCGTCTTCCCTTCAGACACAGCCATCAAGATCTTAGGTTTTCTTTTGTAGTCCACCCACTCTCACCCGATGGCTGTTGATGATTGAGACTTTTAGTCTCTCATAATCAGAAAGACAGAGAACTGCGTGGAGTCTCCAGATCGCCTCGAAAAAGCCTTGTATAGACGCTTCTCTATGGAAGAGTGTTGAGACGGTGCCACCACGCTCTCCATCGAGCACGAATCCCAGGGCTCTTCGTGCGCGGGACTGTGTAGAAACACATCGTATCCCGAACACCCTGTTATTGAATACTCTATTAGACCGATCCATTGTATCCTCGAGTGTTGTTTTTTAATTCGCTTCCAGGCACTCTCATCGTATCCTGACGCTACGATATTTTAGTCCACCACTGCATCCACAAACCCATGGTCTTCTACGTTATCTATTTTACTCGCCTCCGAGTCAGATCGGACAAGTGTGACGAGTCTCCATTCGCCAGAAACGGCATTACATAGACATCTCTCGGCAGAAAGCAGGTGGGACGACGGAATGATCAGACCCAGCGCAACGCCCGCCATGATCTCGAGCACGAAGCGTTTTGGAGTGCCAGGAGACGGCAGAACCATCCAGAGTTTCGGGGGGGGGGGGTTGGATTCCTCCCTACCACTCCCATGACATTCATTTTGTTGAAATTTTAGTGCTTACCGAGGCGCATCCATCGATCGGGCGTGGTATGATTTTAGACCACAGCCTATGCAAACCACATGTAATTTGAGTCCCCAACCTAGGCAAGACACCATACGGATGTCGTGTGCGTCTTTTGATGATACGGCGCCGTCCAGACACACGCATGATGCTTAATTCCGTCATCTTCAATTGCAACCCGGACACCCATGGGAAGCCCGCAATGAGGTTTTTAGTCACACCACCATGGCAAGGCAGCACCCATTTTTTAGTAACTCAAGGCCAGGCAAGCTTAAAGACTCACTAGAGCGCGAAATCAGCGGCATTATATACACACCTTCAGACGACGCCACGACGATGGTACCCATCTCCACCAATCACCAAAGCTTCAAACCCCAGCAGAGGATATTAACACTCGAGGCCGACGGCCACTCAATTCAACTTCTCGCTCTCGCTACTATGGGATGCAGTATCGCACTCAATCTCTTCGCTTCGCTTTGCTTCCCGCAAATATGCCACACAAGTAAAACGCCCTCTAGATGCCATGTCCAGACTATTCGAAATCCCGTCCCGCAGGACTCTACTTGCCAAACAAAAGAAAAAAGCCAATCATTAAAGTCGTTTTCCGCACCCTCAACCGCCATCTATCTTCCACCAAAGTAGTCCGTCCTACCCTGACCCGTCCGGTCCGGACTATACGGAGTATACGCACTACTCAGCGGGGTATGCCCACCCATCGGCTGCGCGCCGTGCAGCAGCATCGCGTCGTCCCTCGCACTCGTGTTGCTGACCGTGCGGCCAAAGCCACGGCTGTCGGGGCTGGGACTGTACTCGCGCAGATTGCTCGGCGTAGAGTGATAGCCCGCGGGGTACGTGACGCCGACGCCGGGCTCGTCACGGTCGCTTCCCCTGGACATTGGACGTCCGCGCTCGTTGCCGCCCATGACCGTCGACGGTGTGCTGGGGCGGCTGATAGTTGACGGGCCGTAGAGGGAGCCCGTGTCGCCGCCCGCCTCGTCAGCGAACTCGGGGCGGTTCTTGAAATTCTCGAAGTCCATGTTGGACTCTGAGACGAATTCGAAGGGACCTGGCGACGCGGCGGCCTTGCCTGGGTTTTCCTTGGACATGCGCTTCATGCTGTAGACGTCGCTATAACCAGCGGTGGCGCCGAGATCGCCGTCAAGGCGGCCGCGGTAGACTTCCGCGAGGAGGTGCTTGCTCTTCTCGTGCACCATGGGCACGGTGAGCTTTTGGTAGAGGGCAGGGTGGCCAAAGCGGACGGCGACGCGATCGCGCCTGCGGGATTCCTTGTCAATCGGCGGAGGGGCCTCGACGCCCTTGGGTGTTTCACCCTTGGTGTAGTATTTGATGGCACTGTCGAAGGTGGCCTTGCAGTAGAATTTGAAACCGAGCAGCAAGAACGGGATTGGAGCCATCGCGCCAAGCATCATCGTTCTGTCACCACCACGAGCGGCGACCATGAGGGCGATGATGCAGTTGGAGAGGAAAGTACCGACGAGGAGGCGATTGAAGATGGTGCGCCAGTAGAGACCTCCAGAATCGTTCTTGGTCGCGAAGACGTATCTAGACATGTCAGCTGGAGGATGCGAATATAAGAAAGTCAACTTACAGCAGAAGGTATTTCTTCATGGAGGAGTCGACTGCAAAGTAGAATGCAGTAACGACCAAGGTGATGGGCTGGAGAGATCCGAAGCAGAGGGCAACGGTCGAGTAGAAAAGGAAGTAGTTGTAGTAGCCTGCATAATCGAAAGGCGGAGGAGCCGTCCGCTGGATGAGCTCACGCGGCGTCGGATTCAAGAACTTCCTGGAGAAAGATCCCCATCCAAGGTTGACAGCCTGAGATAGGTCGATCGCAGCACCAAGGTTACGCTGGATGAGCCAAGTTACCCAGAAAGGGGAAATTCGGCAGAGAGCAATCATGGTGTTTACAAGCGGGTGGACCTCGTTGATGATGTCGTACCACTTCATATTGTTCTTAGTAGCGAGATCCACGGTGTTCGCAATCATGCTGAACACGGCACCAAAGAGCGAAAAGATGATGAGATTGTTGATGAGAAAGAAAGAGTAGAGCTTCGAGATGACGTGTCGTTCACGGGACGTTTTTGAAAGATCGCCCGCTTTAATGGAAAGGCGGCGGAATATGATGGGCAGGAAGTAGTAAATCAGCGAGGTCAAAGCCGGTGCAGCAATACCTGAAAGAACAAGTAAGCACGGGTGATACGTTTCAGCAATCCTTGGATACGTACCTTGCACAATTGCCCATGTTTTGGGATTGCTCCTGTATTCTTTATCGAACTCCGGCCAAAGGGAAGCAATGTTGTTCAGCTGGGCAAGAAAGACGGCAATAAGGGCGTTGGGAATGAAGTACAACACCGTAAGCAGCGTGATCCACAGACTATTGACAAACTTCCTCCAGCGCCGGGTCTTTGCGTCCAGGGAGAGGTTCTTCCATATGATGTCCTTGGGCCTCGGGGCAAGCTGGACAATGGCACCCTTGGGCTTCTTGCTCCGCGCGGCGTACGCTACTGTGTGTGCAGATTCAATCGTTTCGTAGCTGGCAAATCCGTAGGACATTGCGTCGCGCTTGTCTACGGTCTCCCTGACGTTCTTGATTTCAGCCTCCAAACGCAGAATCCTCGCCGTCAAATAATCAATCGCATCCACCTTTTCTTGTCTGCCGCCAAATTCCGGATCTTTCTTCGAAGGTTTGCAGAGTGGCCGTGTTGCTGGCAGGCTGGCCGGATTCTTCAGATATTTTGCCAGGACTTGCTCCAGCTCAATGACGGCCTCCTCGTGAGCTTCAATGAGATCGGGTAAGTCCTTGACGTTTCGACCAACGGCTGCACGCGGGACATCGGGCGTCGCCTTGATGCTGTCGGTGATGTCGACAATGCCCTGGTCGGTGCGCAAATTCCTGGCAACATCCGTGATCATCAAGGTCCGCGAGTGGAGGCTGTTCTGGTAGTCGGGGCTCTCCATGAATTTTCTCCGCAACTGCAGGATAGCGCGATATGTCCACCAAAGAAAACCACAGACGATAAGATCGAAAGCGTAGGCACAGACCACGAAGGCCCAGAAAGGCTGGCCAAACAAGAACATAGGTGTCATCGTAAAGATGATGCCAGAGATGGACTTGTCTTGGCCGACATCGCTGGCTTTCGCAAGGTTGACGGGTAGTATGATGCAACAAGCGACTATGGCGAGGCAGATGAACATATTGCGCAACATGCGAGCAATGCGCAAAAAGACGGTGCCGTCCATGCCAATCATGTGCATATACTCGTGCTCGTTGGTCTTGAAGACAGGGCGGAACCAAGCAAAGAGGCTCTTGTCCATGGGCGGCGGTTTGTGCTTGTCGTCGGCATGGCGGAGGCGAGGCGCGTACACGATATCGTTCCATGGCCGGAGGATGCAGAAGGCGAGAAAGATGGCGGCGGTAATGCCCAGTGAGGTGCCCAGGGCGGCGACAATCGAATTTCCTGCGACCTGTTCCTGTCAGCATTCGCTCGCAGTGGACCAGTATCTCGCATACCTGACTGCTGAAGGGATCCCTCATGAGGTCGAAGAGCTTGTCTCCCAAGCTTTTCTCCTCTCGCGGGAACATGCCCCGCGAGCTCGACGCCATTGTGAAGGTTGGATGTGTATGATTGATTGCGGTGTGGAGGAAGCAGCGAGCGTGAATCGGTCGGAAGGTGCGCCGATGTCGTGTACCGAGGGAGTAGGCGCGAGGGACGATAGAATTCAGAGCATGCGGGCTCCCTGCACGTCTGCTTCTACTCAATAGCCAGCAGCGTGCCCAAAATAATTAGAAAGGCTATGTAGTGTACGGAACAAGGCGAAGGCGTCGAGCAGACAAAGGGTCAAACAGATGTGCAGCGTTCAGCGAGAGTGGGATAAAGAGTGAAGGAAGGACTTCGCTCGATAGCTTCGTGCACCCCGTTGGCACGATGACGGCGCATCCCTGTCGCATCCCTGTCGCGCCCAGGGCCCACGCGGAGCTGCCCATTCGCCATTCGTTGGGCGGCGCGCCTACAAGGCGCCGTTGTCCCTTCACGACGCAATTATTTTTGGGCTGCGGTCGCGACCTCGACGATCGCCGCGCCAAAAGCTACCCTGCGTAGGGTCTAACAGAACGTTCCTTGTATTGATTTTCTACAAAAGTTGTGATGCGAGCGCGTGAGTCTTGAGCAGCACACCGCGTGGTCTCTGCCGCTAGCCGCACTGTGAGACAACTCGCACAAACGCCGCCCGGCGTCTCTCGAAACAACTGGGCAGGAGATTATTTTCATGCGCGACAGTGATCGCTGTCCATTGGCCACAGCGTTGTGAAACGGCCCGCTGACGATTACGAGGCGTGCCTTTCTTCCGTCCTGGTCCCAGCATTCCAGGACCCTCTTCCGCCGCGCCGGAACAGCGGGTACGTATCTAGCGGTGCGCTGCACTCCAGGGCTGTCAGGAGACGGGGTCCGCTGTTCGGACTCTTCCCGCCCGTCCAACGTGGACACCGATTCTGCAGCGTCGCGACACGCGAGCAATACGATCGCACGCGATGGCGAGTTACGCTGGGCAGCAGGTCGTAGTTTTATTGATTTTCGTTGTCTGGTGCAAGCGGGGTGGCAATATGTGCGACATCGCCTCAATCGGGCAAGGGATGGATGCACGAGGCCACATTCTTGGAAAGGAATGATGGGTGTCGGAGGAAAGACGTCATATGCTGGCCTTAGCCCGAGTGCCGTTCGTTCTTGCAATTACGCCCTCTGCCGTTACTGTGCGAGTGTGCCCTACACTGAGACGTGAGGTTGACTTCGGGTTTACGCCGTAGGGCTGCTGCTGGCAATGGGCTAGTCGTGGACTCGAGCGACTTTGTGCGGTCACCTGGGCAAGAACTCATCCATATCGAATGCCATCACGTGCATTGGTATTCTCCGAAGGCTACATGACTTAGAGAGATGTCTTTTCGTCCAACGTACGATCTTAGAGAGGTAGGAAATTCATTCGGTCTCCTTTCCACTGTCGAAAACATGCAATAATTATAACGTTACATTATCTATGCACTATCAACTATGTAGTGACACTCTCCCATTGCAGTGCCGAAAATCCTGGTATAATAACCCGTACTAACCCTACCATACCCAAAAGCGCCACAGCCCGGAGCCCCAAAAATCAGATATCCAATTGCATACGCACATCGTCCCCCATCCTCCATTCATCATCCCTCGCTGTCCTCTCCAGCGGCGTATGCACATCGTCTTCGTCACTCCTCCGACTTAGGTTACTACTTGTACTCGTCGCAATCGTTGCAGCAGTGGTGTCGCTACCACCCCTACTGCGGCTCCTCCCGCCCCTCTTCTTGAACCATCCGCGCTTGCTCTTGTTGGCCGCGGCATCGATGTCAGAGGTGTAGTGGTCAGGGTTTATGCTCTCGGCGACGGTGGTGTCGGTGCTGGCGATTGCGCTGGCGGCTAAACTGGCGATGGTGCTGGGGTTGGAGCTGACTTTGGTTAAGGTGGTGGACGCGGTAGAGACGGAACGTGAGTGAGCCGGTCGCTTTGAAGAGGGTGTCGGTGTGGAAGGCTCTACGGCATCCGCAATGGGATCGAGGCGGGGAGTGGGGATGGGAGTGATGTCGGTGGATGGAGTCACCTCCACGAGCTCAGCATCGCGGTACCACTTGCGTCGGCGGGTGTAGCGGCCCCATCCATCTTGTCCCCTTCGTCCATCTCGCCACTATAACGAGTTAGTTTACTGAGATGATATGCTTGAGGACACGTACTTTGTTATCGTAGTAGATCCACCCAGCTTCCTCTCCAGATGTGGCTTTAGCGCTTTTCGCATCTTTCTCGGCACCGTCGACTTTCCACTCGCTGCCTTGTATCCACCTCCACCTAGCCTGCCCTCCTTCCACGTCAGGAAGCTCGAAGTCTTCTTTCGGTGGCACAGGATTGAGATGCTCGTCAGTCCACGCGGCTCGCTCGTAAGCCAGCATAGAAGACGTCCACCCGATGCCTAGCCATCTCCTTTGGTTCTCGTAAATGCTAAAGGTGAATCGAACACCGGGCGAGTCTGGCCGTCGCTTGGCGGCCAGAGAGGCGGCGACTTCTTGAGCACTCTTTCTCCTTGGCGGGAGGGCTGGGGCACCGTCCTTATTTTTCGCTTCAGGATCCACGTCGCCAAAGTTCAAACCCGTAAGGAAGACACATATTTTGCGTACTGTCCGAGACCGCCAGAGGATTGCGCGCGAGACGCGGGCGGGTCGGGAGTGCCAGCTAAGCACGACGGTACCAACGGCCAACACTATCCGCTTCGTGGTGAGTATGTAGAATGGTGGCAGTGTTAGAAGTATCCATATCGGCAAGACGAACAGTATCCGAACAAAGAGTAGAGTGAGCGCCGGTCTTGTGGTTGCCGAAGTCGCCGTCCTTTGCGTGGAGAGGAAGTCTGTCAGCCGCAAAAATGGGTCAAGCAGAATGCTGCATCGCGAGGTGAACAGCTTCAGGCTATCCACAATCTCCTCCAAGCTCTTATGGTGTTTGATATTGGTCTCTGACTCCGCCCTGCTGTGTCCTTTCTGGCCCTTCTCGCCCGTGAAAGAAGTAGACGAAAGCGGGGAGTATCTCCGCGAATACATGCCCGCGATCAGGCCTATTACTAGCACGACAGGTCCTGCATATCGTGTAATAGCGTCACCATATAGCACCAAAGCCCAGAACCCAGCTACCAGAAGGAAACTTTCCCACGGATCGCCGGTCGTCCATGTCAACAGTCCGACAAACTTGTTCAGCGGTAGTATGAACGGATGCGAGTATGCCAACACGCGCGTAATCTGCGGCGGTGTGGCGGCGAGCAAAGGGCTCTTCTGGTGTACTAATATTGCGGATCGTAGCTTCGTCTGCGGTGTGGCTTGCCCTAGGGTAGAGGGAGAGAAGGCAGCGTATGTGGGTGGGTTCGGGTCTGGCGTGGGCTGCGGAGACGCATCGTTTCCGGGTCGGGATGGAGTGGACATATGTTCTAGCCACGGGGTATCTTGGGTTGTATTAGCATGGCGTGAGGTTCGCAAGTGTTGATGTTTGAGTTTGCGGAGTGGACTTGCCAAATGCTGCCATGCATGGAGAGAAGCTGCGTCATAGCCGATAGTGGCTCGCTTGTTTGCGCCAGTGTGTTGAGTGCGCAGTTTGGCTCGGCCACAAATAGGAGCGACTTGGTATAGCTGAGTTAATTCTCGGACTGTTTAGACGGTTCGAGAGCATGTGTTAGAGAGGCGCGATACAGAGGCTTAAGGTGTGGGTTCCGCGCTCGGAACCGCGGGCGGAGTGCTGTAGCGCATGTGAAGGCCACGGCCGACAATCTTAAGCCGCTATGGCAACGAAAGTATGATTTTGACAAACGTACAGGGCCGCGCTGAAGAGCTGAAAGAATACCCTGTGGAAGATACTTGCTTTCTACCAATCCATAACCAGACATTTGAATATGCAGCTCTGGTTGCTTCCCTTCGGTATCCGCCTTTGCGATCGCGATATGATTGGCTGTCGGCCTGAAGATCACGGGATCGACTCTGGCCCGAAATCGCGCCGAATCTTCAGAAATTCTAGGACTCCCCTTCACGCCGCCGCCTGCGCTCTGGTCGCAGCATCCATCAAGAACCCGACCGTGGTTGCTGTCAATACGTCCCACTCCGCTTCCTGTCCCTGAGTCGCTAAATTCTATTACAATGGCATGTATCTCGCCTCCAGCGGCTGCATCGTTTGACTAATTGCTCCAGGCCCATCGCATAATAACACAAGTCGTCTTCACTGGCGTTCGAATCATAGGTCGCGCCGTTTCCGAATCGTACCGTCAAGCTGCCGCATCCCAGAAATATGCCGCTGCGGGCCAGAAAACTGGTGGTGGCTTCTCATCATCGACCATCACCATGGATGAAGCTTGCAAGATTCTGAACGTCGGGCCCTCGAAAATGGGACAAATAGACGAAGCCTTTGTCACGGAGAGATTCAAACGGCTATTCGACCTAAACGATCCCAAGAAGGGTGGCAGCTTCTACCTGCAGAGCAAGATCTTGCGAGCGAGAGAGCGCATTGAGCGTGAAGTACAAGGGTTCAAGCAGATGGCAGAGAGGGAACAGGAATTATCAGAAGGGTTCAAGCCTAAGTGGACGAAAGATTCCAAATGAGATGGATGACGCAGAAGTGATGCGACTGCACATACCCGTTCGATCGGCGAGCCCTGGCCATAAACAGCAGACCGTGATATTCTGTTTTCCTGCAGGCATTAGATGGCGTTTGGATAAAGGCATAGCATTGGGCGTGGCGCTGGTGGAGAGTTTCGGCCATGGCCCTGAGTGTGCCCGCAAGAGAGGCATGCAGTGACCACGGGGATTCTCCACTCTCCGCTGTATATAGGTCCTATTTCCATGGGCTTTGTATTATATACTGTACCATCGCGCTTCTAGAACCAAGAGCGACATGCTGCTCAAATGCATAGTTCCATCAAGTCAGGATACATATGCAAGGAATACTCGGTTGTTTGTGAGTTCAACTATTTGAGATTGATCATTTGGCCGTACTGTCCAATAGTGTAATCATGGTGCTCACTCAGCAGAGCGAGCTCGAATGGACCCGACGCTCCTTCCCCAGTGTTCGCGTCACTGCCGAAGTGGCGCTATCCGCCTTGGCAAAAATAAAGTGTTGGACCTAAAGTCTTTGTCTCATTCCACACAACCAAACCGCCACGCGCAATCGACCAACACCACCCCCAGTAACACACGACACTCTGTTGTTCATCCTCAGGAAACAATATCAGGCGACATCGAAATGGTGGACACGCGTCGCAATCGTCCGCCGCCGCAGCAAAAGCGTCGAGGCGGACGCAATCTGCGAGATAGGATGACTGGCGGCTCCGGCGGCGGTCGCGATCGCAACGGAGGCGATTCATACAGACCCGGACAACAACAGCAGCAGCACGGTAGCGCTCCTAGCAGGAGTGACTTCACATTCACCAGCAATACACAAGGTCCCAGCTTCCCTCCTGCGCCGCCCCCAGAGCGCGCAGCGCGTCGCAATGGTGGGCGCGGGCGCGGCGGTCCATCCAACATGCATGGCAATCGCCCTGCCACGCGCAGCGGTGGTGCTCCCCCATCTCATTATCGCGGAGGCAGACGCAACAACCGGGGAGGCTTCCGACCTCAGGCGGCACACGAACGCGCCCTCCTCCAGACCCGCAATGACGACACTGAGCACTTCCTTGGCGTAGAAGCGAAGTCGAACAAGTTCCGTGATCTAGCAGAGCTGTCAGATGATGAAGAAGCTGATATGGATGTCTCTGACGACAGCGATAAATCAGAAGGTGAAGTCGTTGGAGCCCAGAGCAAATCCAAGGCTGTCCGTACGCAATCGAGCAGTCGTGCAGATGGTGACTCTGTGCCCAAGTGGTCCAACCCTGACCCATACACTGTTCTGCCGCCTCCCGAAGAGACGACCGGCAAGAGAATTGACTTTGTCAAGCTCATTCGCAAGGCTAAGAACGAAGCTGCTGAACAGAGCAATGGTATCAACGCCGTTGCCGCCAACGATGATTTCATTTCGTTCGGCGACGATGACGATTTCCAATCTCCTGCAGCGCCGCCTAGTGTACTTGCATCCCAAGCCGAGCCTCTGCAAGGCTCGCTCAATGATGTTGCAGCTGCTAGTTCGGCTCTGTCTGCAGATGTGTGGAGTAGGCACGCAGGAGACTCAGCAAATGTGCCAGTGAGGCCTCCACTTCCACCTAGCAGTCTCCCCGCGCGGCCTACGTTCACGAGCAGCTCCGCGAGCAGCTCCAGAAAACGTAAGCATCCTGCCGATTACACCGGAATGAAAGACGTGTGGCAACCCAAAGATCACAAAGAGCCCGCGCCTTGGGCTTACCGTGAAGACTACGAACGTCTTCGAGACCAACCCGAGAAATTACTTCACAATGAGATATCCGACTTCTACGACTTCGTAGCACCTTCAGACCATGACAACGAGGTCCGCATCGACTTGATTCGTAGGGTTCAGTCGGTTATTGGTGGTGAATTCCAGTCACACCGGGGTAGCATCCGCTGTTTCGGCTCGTTCCCTGTCGGTCTATATCTGCCAACGGCTGACATGGACCTTGTCTTTGTCTCGGACTCACACTATAATGGCGGACCTCCAAAGCTTCAAGCTGCCAAGAATGCCATGTTTAATCTTGCCAAGAAGCTGAAATTCAACCAGGTTGGCTATGAAACTTTCGTCATTCCGAAGGCACGGGTTCCCATCATCAAATTCAAGGACGTTGCGACAGATCTTCCGGTTGACATTTCATTCGAAAATAAGAGTGGATTAATTGCACAATCTACCCTGGCCAAGTGGAAGAAACAATTCGGAGATCATTTCACCACCTTAATTGCCCTTACAAAGCAACTTCTGGAAATGTATGGTCTCAACGACAATAGCACTGGTGGCCTAGGTGGCTTAAGCATCTGCTGTCTCGTTGCGAGCTTCTTGCAACTCCACGAGTTGCCAGAAAACCTTGGTCAAACCTTCCTCCAATTTCTGGATTTCTTTGGCAACAAGTTTGATTACAGCCGCGACAGGATTGTAGTCGATCCAGCAAGCATTGTTCGCAAAGTAAGTACCGCCACTACTTTTGCGATCACGCCAAGATACTAACGTGCTAAAGGGACGACATGGTGTTGATGGCCGAGAGGAGCGAGCAGACCGTTTGTCCATTCAAGATCCTAACGATCCAAAGAACAACATCTCTGGTGGATCATACAAAGCCGACAAATGCTTGGAGCTATTTTCCTGGGCTCATAGAGTTCTTGTCGAACGCATGGACACGATCCATATGCGTACCTTCCATGAGATTAGCATTCTCGAATCCGTACTCGGTGGCGATTACTCCACCTACATGAAGCAGAGGGAGCGCATGCGGAACATACGGACACAGTAAGTCCAGAGCAAATGGAGGCAAAATTAAGAGAAGGGATAACGCTTCACTATGCAATGGACTGAAATGTCGCATGTGGCATCGTGCCGATCTCACTGTTTACAGGCTAGAATATCAGAAGGTCGTCCCTCAGTCGGCTGGACCCAGGGTTGGAAAACAAGTCACGGAGGATGGCATTGAAGTTCCAGGAGCCGACTAGAAGTTGGGAACCGATCAATGTCCCATCCTTATTGACGACTGATTCGAGGAGTTACGGCGCTCACCCCCGGAAGCGTTGAAAGGCTTTTACGATCATGATCAACGGTATACCCCTTACTGGCGCAGGTGGAATTGCTTGTTTGTTTGTTTGTTTGTACAGCTCAGTAACTGCCTCGGCAATAGTGGGCTTACCGTGCACAGCTCCAGGGCCGTCATCACATCTTATTTGTGGTCGTTACGAGCGATAATCTCAAGCATAGCGGCACCTGGTCCACATAGATCACGGCGTCGAACGGTCCGTCTCGAGACTCCGCGGTTTCTATCCCCCAACTCACTCTCTACGATATCGACTTATACCGAGCATCCTATACACGTTGTTGATTCCGCCCCCGCGGATATACAATTGGGCGCAAACGTTCTCCTCGATGTCGTAACCCGCCAAAAGAAACAAGCCGCGGACCCGAGCGGAACGATCGCGACCGATCATAAGGCCGACAATATGCTTCATCTTGTACACTAAATATCATGACAGTAGACTTCGGTCCTTCTTTTCCTCTAGCCTCGGCTACCCTTTTCTCTTGCTGTCTCTTCTCCGGGTTCCTTCCTAGTCCCTTATGCTTTATGGTGCTAATATCTTCGACGTGGAAACTTGTTGCTAATCTTGCTGCTAGACTGCAACACCAGAAGATGTTTAGTTTTTCTCGGAGGCTACTCTGTGGCTTTGAGCCTCCTCCACGATCGAAACCACGGCTCTAGGCGAGACGTGCCTTTTCTCATTGAGCGGTCACGCTGCTGGCGGGCGCTTGAGGAGGACGAGAGCAGGTCATCGAAATCCGCTCCCGCGATCTTCCCCTTTGTGCCAGACCTGCACCCCAGGGAACAGGCACTAAAATATCATTGGCCAAATATACCTCTGTATAAGTTGAGCGAGGCGTACTGTCCGACATAGCTGCCCCAAAAGTATCGCCTCAAAACTGCACAGTGCAACATGCCAGGCTGACACCGATATTGCGGCATGGCCAAGTCACTGCCACATCTGTCACGCCCGGATCTTTCTGCTCACCGCGAGTTCACTCCAGGATCGAGCCGCAAAAGTTCGTCCAAGGCAGGTACCTAACACCACTATGGTGAACATCACGGATCCCGCATACATAGCACTTTACAGCCGCGAGCCGTTAACATTCTTCCAGCCTGCAGCATTGTCACTCTACACACACTCACAGTGCTTCTCACGTCCAAAGCTACAGCCATGCTATCCGTAGGTCGTTACTAGAATGGGTACTTCGATCCCTCTTGTTTTTCTGTCGGGATAAAACAGTATTCCCAAGTCACTGATGAGGTAGTCTGGACCTTTTACCACTGTTTGTCTTTCCCGCGCTTTGGCTTGTGCATTCGCGGTTGATACTAGTTCAGATAGCCCAGCCGTATGCCCAAGTGGGTGACACGCAGGAATGGTTTTGACCAGTGGGATGGCCAGCGATCCTCGAACAATTATTATGATCATCACCTCTGGCACATCAGCAGTTGTGTCCTGTTTATCGTAAGAACTTCATTACTCCATCGCCCAGATGTCCACATTCGATGCATCGCTAACTTAATACAGGCTTCAGCGAAGCGTCTTTGTCCGCTATACGGTTAGTGGGTACTACGACCATCTTTCGCAGTCATGAGCAAATGAAAGTGATTGGGCTCCGCTCTACCAACATCATGTCCGATGTCAGGTGAAACGTTCAGCCCCATCTCAACCAGTCCGCACCAATTTTGTCTATACTTGCAAGTCCTGAGTCCCGCCCTTGCGCACACCCGTCAACCACTGCCAGATTTACCTTCTTGATTTTCAGTCTTTCGTTCAAAAACGTTCTTGTTGCGATTGACCCAACTCCGAGATTGGGTTTATTGGAAGAAAGAAAATGTCGGACCTAGACCGCGAAATTATACGCGAGCAACTTGCAGTATATCCTGACAACAAATTCGGCTTCGTGGTATATCGTCTCGCTTATAGGGACGACTCAGAATGGGCGCGTTTCATGGACTGGCTTAACAGACGCGTACGTCAAGTACTCAAGAACGAGGGTGAAGATGATTTGTTTACGCACATCGACTGGACAGTCCAGGAAGATACGCAGCTGGAAGGCGCGACCACGTCCCAGGTACGCTCGTAAGTACTACACCGCATGCACTTCCCTAATTCCCGGAGGCTCTTATAGGTGGCTAGATGCTTCCAGCAATGGATGCAACAGAATTCCAGCACCAGGAAAGCCAAGTATGAGCCAGATCCTCGACGGAGAGCATGTCGAGTGGTTAATCAACGTCATATCGATCGAGCTCTGCGAGACATAGACCGCGCGGGCCTACATTGATCTGATATCCATAGACGAAGAAGACGAGTATACTAGTGTTGCCTTGCGAGCGATCTTCCCGTGGGCATTCTCATTGCTTGCAGGGCTGGGTTGGGAGGGTCTTGGTACCTACTGGACCGGAAGATATTTTCGATGAATAACCTGTTTCGTATTGAATTGTTATAGATTGATTTCCATTCCTCTGAGCTCGCTTGACATTGTTGCTTTCGTCACCTGCACGTTAAGCCTACACAAACGGACAGGCGCTTCGAGCAGTGGGTTCAGCAGGATTCTACAACAAGGATACCTGCGGAAGGGCCTGACCCCCAACGAAGAGCCTGTATAGCTGTCTACCAACACTATGTCGATAGAGCTCTTGAATAGATGGAAGCAGCGGACCCAGACGACGAGCGAGCGAGGGTACGTTGATCTGGTGTCCATAGATGAAGAGGAAGGGGATACCAAGGTGGCTCGTTGTCGATCATTACACGCGTACTTCCATGCTTGCAGGAGTGGGTTGGGATGGCATTGACCTTAGAACGCATGATGTATTCCATTCGTGATTGATGCTCGGTACACATGTGTAGGATAGCTCCAGCTGGGATACTTGTTGCCCCCGACGGACACTCATGGTTGTGAACCAATACGAGACTCAGCTCGGTCTCACCTCGATGATCCTCATAGGCATATGATTCCTTTCGAATCTCTTGTCTTGCTCGCTATGATTGGAGTCGTTTATGGGAGTCCACATATCACTTCGTGGGAAGGATAGAAGAATCAGGGCACCAGCATCGGAACCGTTCCGAACACCGACAACCACGCCCCCAAATGCTGACAACCGCGCCGCCCAAACACTGAGCACAACATCACCACCAATGCGCCCTTCATACTCCTAACCTTACAATCGCGCCTCGCACCATCCCTCCAGCCATCCCATCACCCACCTTCCTCCGCACAATGGCGCTCGGAACCGTTCTCCCCTTCTGGCCCGCCCTTCTCTTCACCTACCTAGAGCCTATCTCACTGTACGTCTTCCCTTAGCCTCACGCAACGCCTTGCACCCTTCACATGCCTCTCCAACTAATACCCCCACCAGCCTCCTCGGCTGGGACGCCGCCTGGAACTCCCCCTCGGCCTTCGTAACCCGCCAACTTCCCAGCACGACCCTCACCCCGGTCCCCGCCGGCGCCCTCGTCCTCTCCCACACCACCGGCAACATTTTCGTCCTCCTCGCAGCACTTGCAATACTCTGCACTGCCATCACGCGCGACGCCCGCGTCGCGAAGTACTACCTGCTATTTGTCGCGGCGGGGGATCTGGGACATATCTATAGCAGCTATGTCGTGATGGGACCCAAGGTGTTCTGGGATTTCTCAGCATACAACGATATGATGTGGGGAAACATTGGGGTTAGTGCTTTTCTGCATGTAAATCGGTTGGCGACGGTGTTGGGGGTGTTTGGGCGGTTTGGAGGACAGATGAAGTAAGGGCGTGTGAGAGGGCACGTTTGGGAAGACTTTCGTGTCCTAGGGCGGTAAGACATGAAAAGTAATGCGGAAACATGGCGTCTTGTGGAACAGTGCAAAGGCGACATTGCACTATGGGCCCGATAGGTCGAATGTCAGTAAGCACAATGCCAATTTCAATGGAGAATAACTATCAGAGAGCCCTATCCCGTACGCCAAAAGTAGACTGAAGAAAAGAAGAGGTCTCAAACGCCACCAAATCTCATCGCAATCACATCAAACACTAATCAACCGTGCTCAATTCCCAATCTTGCTCAGACCCTCCAGCTCAGTCAAAATATCCTCCATCATTTTCTCTCCCTCCTTCAAACTCATCATGTCTTGCGGAGCGAAGACTCCCATGTCCAGCGATCCATCTCTGATTGTAGCTTCAACATCAAGCGCATGCTGTGTCACCGTTAGTCTCACATCGCATGACATCGTGTATCAGGGCGGACTTACCAGGTAGGCGCCATTTACAACTTCATCCACCATCTCCTTCGGCGGCGCAACGCCCCTCTCAACGTCCACAACCCTGCTCAACCCCTCGCTCCACTGCCAAACAGGTGTAATCTTGACAGCATCCTCATCAACATCCTCCCCACTACCGGGCAACTTCAGAAAGTTCACGAAGGTATCCACCCCAACGCCGGTCCACGCCGCAATCTCCCACAGCCCCGCAGACGCATTCGCCGGCGCGCTGATCTCCTGAATGTCGTACTGTATCTGTGCCGCGACGTCAAAGATATTTGTTTCTAACGGTGCCGAGACCCGCAGAGGAACGAGGTTTACTGTCGGAACAGGCGCTTCGTGCAAATCGGCGATGGGAAGGGAGCGATTCGCGAGGTACAGGCCAATGATGACGTCCGAAAATGACGGCGTAGAGGTGAGCCGGGCGTAGATCTTCGCATATGTAGCGACGAAGAGGGACTGTGTTGTAAGGCCATGCTTGTGGGCTTGTGTTTCGAGAGCGGTTACGCTTGGGAGAAGGCCAAGCTTGAAGATCTCGGTTCGTGAGGTGGGCGGAATGCTGGGCTGGGTGAGATGGTTCTGAATTACCTCCTTGAGGTAGTTTGTCCAGAAGGCCTTGCGCTGTTCCATTGGCGAGTCGCCCGAAATCTTCGCAATGACTAGCGGGAGTATATCTTTCTGAGTTGGGTTGTCGGCACTGTTGCTGCGGTCTTGGAGTTGCTGGATGATAAGTGGCAGGCTGACACCATCATAGAGCGCATGATGTATCTTCAGGTTTACGTCCCATGGGGTTGATGGAGATGGTTTTGAGACCACTAGGTGTGCGTATGGTTGTTGTAAGCCCATCTTGAGCTTTTGCTTTGCCAGCTCGTTGTCATCTATATCGCTGCCGTTCGTTATCTTCATTGGCGTGTAACGCATGATGGCTTGGATATACGGCGTCCGCTTGTCGTTGGTTACAATGAAGTGTGTGCGCAGTATCGAGTTTTGCGAGAGTACCGTATTCCACGCTGTCTGCAGCGCCTCAAAAGTCACCTCGCCATGAATGCGATAATTGAACTCCGGATAGAACATGGCGCCGCCCGACTTGGCCCACATAGATAACATGTAAATTTGGCCAGCCGTTGCGGGTAGCACGCGCTCAATATCCTTTTCATTGATGCCTGCTTTCGCAAGTACACTGGCTTGGTCGATGCCAGAAAGCGCCTCTTGAATTATGATGTTAAGGTCGTCGTTCTCGCTGTCAGCCGTCGGTGTCTTCCCGTCCGCAATGCGCGCCATTTCCTCCACGGTACCTGCCTTTAGCATCTCGCCAACACTAAGAGTGACTCCGCGCTTGCGAAGGAGTGAGGAGACTTTGATAGCGCTGATGGAGTCTAAACCCATGTGGAAGATAGTCATGCCTGGAATGATCTCATCGTCTGGCGTCTGTGATACGAAAGCCAGTACCTCTCGGATGATGCCGGCGGTAGGTGTTGTCGAATAATCAGATTGCCGCTGTTCTATGTCAGATTTGATATGTGAGCTATCGTCTGCTTCTTGATTCGTGTAGGCCGGTAAGTCACAGATTGATACTCCGTTCGCCGTGAACTCAATGATCGGTGCGTCAGGCTTTGCGACGATGGCCTCGAGTACATTGTCAAGTCTTTCCAGTAATTCCTGTGCACCTGTTTCATCGAACCCTTCATCTTTGACTGCACACCGCCAGATAAGCTCTGTGCCGATCACTTCCATCTCCACACAAACGGGGTACTCGACGTCGCTCCGACCCTGGACACTCTCATACAGCTTCTCTGAGTTCTCAACGTCCTCGCTCAAGCCCTTCTGGTAGATAAACAGACTTTGTAGAAGGCCTCCGTGAACGCCAGCCAGAGAAAGAGCCTTTTGGAGCGGGAAGTGCTGCCACTGCTTGATGCTCCAGAAGTTGGCTTGGACATACAGCAGCATATCCTTCCTGCTGCCATGGAGTATAGTTCGGATGGCGACTGTGTTCATTGTAGGGAAGAGCAGGTTGGCCCTCGACTCGTCCTCGCGACCAGAAAGTACAGAGCCGAAGGTCACGTCGAGCGATTTCGTGTAGGAAGCTATCGTTGCGCCATGTACAGCTTGGCCGAGTGTCTGCAGCGTGATACCATGCTTTTTCGCGAAGGATGTGACAGCAGAAAGAGAGAGGCGGCTGCCTTGCTCATTGCGATGAACTGTTTGGAGTGATGCATCGGCGCGGCGAGGCAGGATCGCTTGTTTGGCGTCCGAGAGATAGTCACGCCAAAATGCTGCAGCGTCTGCTCCCGTTGCGGTCAAAATCTCATGAAGCGCTGGCTCGTATGAAGGTCGCGGATGGAAGTTACCGGCATACGTCTTGTGTATGTCGGAATGTAGAAGACTCAGGGACCACCCGTCGTATAGCGCATGGGCTATTGAGAGAACGAGATAGGTTTGACGTGGAGATTGAATCAATCGAACATGGAAGAGTGGTTGAGACGAAGGTTTGCCTGTTGCCTCTTCTCGAATGCTGTCAAAGACAGTTGGGAAATCGGGCTCAGTGTTAACCACTGTAGAAGTCCAGAACTCATGCGGTTGATGACGGATGACCTGCGCATGAGAGAAATCAATGCTCGGATCATCAACTGCAATGAATGCCGTGCGCAAAATAGGCGATCCCCGGATGACCTCTGTACATGCCTGTCGTACCCGCTCAAGATCGATGCCGGGTCTCAGTTTCAGCACGTCATGGTTGTAGTATCTCGTGTAATCCGAGGCGATCATCTCGGCCACCATAGCACCCTGCAGTGGTGTTGGCGGAAGTATATCTTCCACGCCTTCAGTGTCTCCACGACGCCGAAGGTAGCTCTTTAGTCGCTTCTTGTTTGCTTGATAGATCATATCCGAAGGCCGTGAACTGAGCTTCTCTTTGCCGACGGAGAGATATTGCATCATGCTGGCGACATTCAGGCCGCGCATGATGCCGCTGACGGGGAGCTCGATGCCCTGTTTTTTGAGCTTGGAAGACAGCTTGATGGCATCAATACTGTCCAGACCGACTTCGAATATGGTGGTGTTCGCGCTGACTTCTCCAACCTCGACTCCAGAAAGGTCGGCGATTTCTTTTCGAACAATCCTGGCGTGGCTGCTCCAGCTAAAGTCCGTCGTACCATCAAATGATTCAACCTCATTCTCCATTGAATTACTGGTAGGTTTGCCGCTTGCGCAGTCTCCGTCGTTTTCAACAAACGTCTCCAACACGGCCTCTGGATCTTCCATCACGCGGCGCAAAGCTGCCTCATACGTTTCGAGCAATTTGTTCGCTAATTCCGCATCCGCTACATGGCCTTGAGCGACCAGTGTCAATGTCAGCATCCCACCAAGGCTCTGTTCCACCTCTACAGCAAGAGGATAATCAGCCTCTGCTCCACTATCCTGCAGTTGCCAAAGATCGTTTTCAACAGCTTGTTCATCCTCTTCAGCAACTTGATAAACGAACAGTGTATCGAATAATGGCTGGTCGGGACCTCGCTTCAGCCACTTCATGATATCTCTCAGAGGTGTGTGCTGATACGGTTGCGCAGCAATGTTGAACTCGTGAGATCGTGTGACCAATGTAGCCCAAGTCTCGCGATGACGTGCGCGGTACTGATACGGGATGCTGTTGAACAAAGGCCCAATGACTTTGTCGGCATCCTCGAAGTCAATGCTGCGGCCGGACACTACCATACCGATGGTTACCGGGGCTTTTAGATATTGGTGGAGAACACTAGTCCAGCAAGCTTGAGCAATGGCTTGCGCCGTGACGTTGAGCTTTCGTCTAGTGTCTTCAAGGCTATGCAGGTCCCGTATCTCACGGGAAAGTATAACCAGTCCCTCGTCGGTACGACCATCAAGTGCAGGTAGCGGCCGGAGTCTGTGATCTCGAAGGTGCTTCTCCCAGAACGGCCGAGCATTGACTGATAGTCGCAAAGGACCATGGGCAAGGGCGGAGTGGAACGCTGGGCCGATCTGAACTTTGCGGTCGTTATAGGCGTCCCAAACAGCCTTGAAGACGAGCCCGATACTATTGCCGTCGTATAGAGCATGGAAAATATGCACTAAAAGGTGTTGGACTGTCGGAGTGGTCACCACAAAGACCTCAATCGGCCGCTTAAAATTTGTCCGATTGAGTCGTATCCATTCCTTCTTCTTCTTTGCCAGATGATCTTCGAGCGAGTTGTCGTCGAGAAGGTCATCTACGTGATAGGAAAGGTCAACGTTCCGGAGTACAGCCTGCACAAACCCTTCATCCGTGTTCACGAAGACAGTACGTAGGATCTGCGTCGATGCGAAAACTTGCTCCCAGGCTTCCCGCAGCTTATTGACGTCGACATCGGTCCCAAGTTCAAATCGGAAGCTGTTGAAGTAGATCCCACTCTCACTTTCTAAAGCTCTCGCGATCATGCCCTGCTGCAAAGGCGTGCATGGAGCCAGTGTCTCGATGTTCCTTGTGTCCATGAATAATGTCTCGGCCACGACCCGCCTGTACTGGTGCTGCACGGCTGTGATTGCTTGCTGCGCTGCAGTGACAGATCCTCTATCAGTTTCGTCGGACGATCCATTTGATAATGCCTTCGTCAGCCGTCGGATCGTCGGGTTCTTGAGGATAATTGATGCTGCAGCCTGCGTCTCCCCAGCCTGCTTCAACGCCCTCGAAACGCCTATCACGGAGATCGAATCCATGCCAAGCTCAAAGAAACTGGAATCTTTTCCGAGATTGTCTCCCACGATGCCCAATGCTTCCATGATGATGTCGCGGACCTGTTCCTCTTGTCGCGACCATTTCTCGTCCTTTGTCTGTGTACCTGACGAGAGAAGCGACAAGTCACTGACAGACATTCCCTCGTACAAACCTTTGAGCTTTCTCGACTCAGCTTTGTTGTTGGCAGATAACGGCATGGTCGTAAGGGCGACAAAATGTGTAGGCACCATGTACGGGGGCAACTTGTCCTGGCAAGCTTCCTTAGCTTTCCACAGTTCGCCGGTCGCCTCCAATACAATCTTTGTATCGCCGCGCGTCCCGGATCCAAGAACGACGAAGGAGACCAGCTGCTCTTTCTGTTGCTTGGGGTGTTTCAGCACTAGCGTAGCCACATCTGCGATCGCAATACCGCATTGTTTGATGACCGAGTTGATTTCTCCAACCTCGAGTCGCTGACCACGCAGCTTCACTTGGTCATCCGCCCGGCCTAAGAAGTCAAACGTGCCGTCGTGCAAAATTCTGACGAGATCCCCCGTTCGATAGACTTTCTCACCAAAGCGCTCAAGATAGGGAAATCGCTCTTCAGTCAGGTCTGGTCGATTCAGATAGCCCTTTCCGACCAATTTGCCAGACACGCACAGCTCCCCGACTCCACCTCTTAGAACCGGCACATCGGAACCCGGACGCAGAACATACGACCCCACGTTGTCAAACTGAGGGCCGATGTTTGATGGCTTACCATTAGCGGGAACGCGAGGATACATAGTCACACCGATAGTAGCCTCGGTCGGGCCGTAGCCGTTGTATATGACGCTCTTCGGACCCCATACATCGAGAATTTCTTGCTTAAGGCTCTCGCCTCCCGTGATAAACACTCCCTTGCACAGCGTGGGTACATCGTCGGGATGCAACATTCGAGCGAGGCTGGGGGTGAGATCAATATGAGTAACTTGAAGTGCTCGAATTGAGCCAGCGAGATCTTCGAAGAAAATGTCTCGTGGTGCGGATACTACGCATATGCCAACGGACCAACTCCAGTATTGCTCGAGCACGGACACGTCAAAGTGGAAGGAAGCGAACTGAAGCCAGCGAGATTCATCGTCCCAATGGCCCGAAAACAACCGCCTGAAGGCAAGCATTGCCTGCACTGCGTTCTCGTGGGTGAGCTCGCACCCCTTCGGTGTGCCGGTAGTCCCAGAGGTATATAAGCAGTAGCTGCGATCCTGAGGGTCTATCGTCCTCGCAAGGGTTGGCTTCTCTGCCGATGCAGACTGCCAGTCAACCTCATCGAGGTTAAAAACCGTTGCTTCTGTGTCGTCCTTGAAGCCAGCGGATTGAGCGTGCATCGAAAGCACTATTGGCGCGCCAGAGTCTTCGAGGATGAATACCTTGCGAGCACTAGGCGCTCCGGGGTCTAGCGCGACGAATGCACATCCAGCTTTCAATATGCCCAGGATCGCAAAAGAGGCCTCGGGGCATTTCTCAAAACAGATACCAACCAGTCCACCAGGTCGAACCCCGTGCGAAACGAGAAGATTGGCGATTCTATTACCCTCGCCATCGAGTTGCGCGTAGGTCCACTTCCGGCTTGCATAATGCTCGTGTAGCAATGAAGTTGCAAACTCGAAAGCAATGCGGTCGGGACCCTTAGTTGCCGTCCACTCCACAAATTCGTGGAGCAACATAACTTCGGATGGGATTGTAGGCGTTTCAGCGGGTATAATTGAATAGACTTCGGGATCGAATCTATCCTGGTCGTCTTTTCTCGAGAACACATGTCTTTCAATGAGATAGTCTAATTGATCTAGGATCAGAGAAGCCTGTTTGTCCGGGACGACGTGAGGCATGAATGTTAGCCGCAACTCCAACTGCCTGTTCTTAGGTTCGAGCTCGATCGACAACGGGTACTCAATCGATGCTTTTTCGTCTACTAGAGCCCACAGCCCGTCGAGATCTCCCGTGTTTGCAAGCTTTTGGAATGCAAAAATCGAGTCAAAGAGTGGCTCATTTGGATATCCCATCAGCTTCTGGATTTCGTTGAGCGGTGTGAATTGGTGCTGTTGAATTTCAGCGTTCAACGACATGACGTTCTTCAGTGCTTCTGCTTGGTCACCGGTTATCTTGCAGGCAAAAGGTACGGTTGTGATACAGGGAAAGACAGCATCGTCTGCAAGTTCTGTGGTCCGACCAGACAAAACGACACCGAAAGTGACAGTGGGCTCGCCTGTATAGGCTGCCAAGAGCGTTGCCCAACTAGCAAGGCCTGCAGCTTGCAGGGTGATATTGGAAGCCTTGCATCCGTCATTGAGCTCTTCCAGCGTATGCTTGGACGACTTGGTAAGCACGGCAGCTTCTCTAGGATCATACCGGAGCGGGGTAAGGTTGGGGAAGCGCGTCGGTGTTGCGAGCTGCCCGAGTTGTTTCCAAAATTCATTCGATGCTGTATTGTCTTTGCGGCTCAGATGGAGAATTTCTTCGATCGTGGGTTCAAAGGGCGCTGTGGCAGTCGGGTTGCCCTGATATGCCGCAACAACATCGTTGAAGATGAGCTGCAGGCTCTGAGCATCAAATATAGCATGCAGCAGTGCCACATCAAGATAGGCGATACCGTCCACACTGTTGAAGCGTATGCGCCATGGTGGCTGATGCAGGTTTGTGACCGCTTCTTGTTCAGAGTCGCGCAACCATTTCTCCGTTGCTCTAGGATCATCCGCGTCGGTATGCCACAAGGGCAACGCAGAGCTGACTATATAGTGAACCATGGCAAATGATGTGTTGCTATCCTTGACATGCGCAAAACCTGTGCGTAGCATGCGATGCCTCTCCACAGTGGCCACCCACGCATCATTCAGACGACGTGCATCTACGTTCTCGTTTAGGCGTAGGCGCAGGTAATTGAAATAGATCTCGCCGTCTTTTGCAATGAATTGCGATAGCATACCGCTTTGCAGAGGCGTGCAGGGACGTATGGCTTCAATCTGCCCATCAGGGATACCGCATACTTTCACAATATCGTTTCGATGTTTTCGCTCAAAGGCGTCGAAATCAAAGTGTCCTAGTTTTGTAGGTACGGTATCAAAAGAGCGCTCCAGGTATGCAGCAAGATCCTTGCAGTTGTTGTACCGCATCACGTCTGTCGCGCTTGCTTGCAAGGCGTCTTTGCGTAGCGCAGCTGCGATCTGGACAGCGCTGATGCTGTCGAGACCGAGCTGATAGATGGAAGTCCAGGGTTTGATGTCTCCATGTGGAGTTTTGGAAAGCTTTGCGAATATCTCGCGTATTCTTTGTTCTCGCTCGGTCCACTGATAGCTCAGAGCATCCTGTTCGGAGTCATGCGACTCAACGTCCGCCTGAATCGACACCCGGAAGGCACTCGTCAACGCCTTTTTGTCGATCTTGCCGGCCATGGACTTCGGTATCTTATCGATGGAAATGAAGAACTGTGGTACCATGTATGATGGCAGAATGTCTATCGCCGTCTGTTTAGCAACAGATCTGACTCTCGCCTGCTCACTTTCGTTGGCCGGGGACTGGAGCACAAGAAACGCAACAAGCTGGTCTTTTTCGTCGCTTTCTTTCTTGAGTATCTGTGTCGTGACGGCGACTATGCTCCCATCGCTCTCTTTGAGGATCTTGTTGATCTCGCCCAGTTCGACTCGTAGACCTCTTATCTTGACTTGGTCATCAGCGCGCCCGAGGAACTCGAAACTACCATCGCCCAGCGTCCGCACAACATCGCCACTTTTGTAAAACCTTTGGCCACATTTGTGCGAGAACTTCTCTTCGGTAAGTTGCGTCTGGCCGTAGTACCCCCGAGCGAGCTGAGCACCGCCAATGTGCAATTCACCGACACCTAGCACAGGTAATGGTCGGTCACCTCGGGGGGAGAATACTGCAAACGACGTCGTTGGGAACGGACGTCCAATCACAGAAGTTTTGAATTCCGGTGTGGTAGGAAAGATCGTGGTGCAGAACGCAGCTTCTGTAGGCCCGTAGGAATTGACACATGCTCCGGCCCATTCGTTCACCACTTCAGATGACATCGCTTCGCCAATACAATAAAGCCACTTGACGTTGGGAACTTCAACTCTTTTGAGCGACTGGGCCACAGACGGCGTAAGGTCGAGCAAATCTGCATTCAGAGCATTAATCGAGTCCGCAAGAGAATTGAGCATCGTGTCTTGGTCAGCAGCGCACAAGGTGAACCCAAAGGTCCATGCCAAGAAGCAATCGTAGTAGCACATGTCGAATGTAATAGCTGCGTATTGCAGAAGCCTTGAATTGTGGGTCCAGGGTACGAGAGAACGGGAGCTTTCGATTGTCTGAATAGGCGCGCGATGCTCCATGCTAACAGCTTTGGGTCGCCCTGTGGAGCCCGAAGTGTACAGACAGTAAGCTATATTTGTGGGGCGGAGACTATTCACAGAGGGGTTCTGGGTGGGATAATTCGCAGTCTCTGTAACGTCAAGTACAACGATACCCGCTTCATGCAGCCATCCGATGGCAGTGTCAAATGAGAGTACGACCCTGGGTCCTAGTTCAGATATCATGAACTGCTTCCTCGCCTCTGGTAGATCAGGATGAATTGGAGAAAACGCAGCACCAGCTTTGAGTACACCAAGTATACAGACATAGAACTCGGGGCTCTTTGGCATATGTACCGGAACTACGTCTTCGGGTTTTAAGCCAAGATGGAGCAAAGCGTGCGCGATCTGATTCGCCTTCTCGTTCAAAGTAGAATAGGTGAAGGTTGTTGTCACTCCGCTAGCATCTTGGAAGTCAAGAGCGATCGAATCCGGTCTCTTTGAAGCATTGTGCTCGAACGCAGAATACAGTAGTCCACCCTTTGGTGTATAAAACGGCTGAGAGCTCATGTTGGACTGACCTAGCAAGCGATCCGGAAATCCGATAGTGTCTTCTGCTGCCGATTCTGGGTAGCGCACAAGTGACTGAAGTGCGTGGTCGAAGACTGCCGCTAGTATTTCAGCATCCTCTTTTTGGCATATGTCGAGCTGATAGTGTAGGTTGAGAGTCAATGTGTCCGCAGATTCATCTTGGTTTACTTCGCAAACAACTGGCACATCCATATCTCCATCATCTAGTTCTAGCGTCCAGATTGAATTGTCTAGCGGTGTTTGTGGCTGTTGAAGAATGACAAGCGTATCAAATAAGCGACCTTCTTCTTGTCGTGTCTTGGACTGGATCCAGCGCAGAGGGGTCAGTTGGAAAGGTAGAGAATCCACGTTGAAAGCATGGAGCTTCTTGCAGAGTTTGGCATTTGATCTCTGGAAATCAAAGTTCAAGCGTACGGGAAGCGTGTTGAAGCAAGGCGCCACCAAGCGGTCAAGTCCATCTTCTAGTAGTGTGCGACCACTGACCACGTTTCCGAAGCACATGTCGGTACCTGCCATAACGAAATGCAACAATTTTGCCCAGGCGGACTGTACTAGAGCCAACAGGGAGATGGATGTTTTTCGGCAGTGCTGTGTGACTACGCTGAGTGGTATCTGTATGTGCTGTTGAACCAAGGATGACATGTGTGAAGGCTGCAGTAGCTTGCTGGAGAGATTCGGAAAGTATGTTGGCTCGAAGTTCGCCAGTCCTGCTCTCCAGAACTGCAGAGCTCCTTCATGATCAGAAATTGAAATATGCTGCAAGTAGGATTCGTACGGCACGGGGGCTGGTAGTTTCTTCTCGAAATAGAAGTCTTGTACCTCCCGAAGAAGATTTCCGATGGCCAACCCATCGTAAAGCGCGTGGTGACAGCAGAAGATGAGCCTGGCTGAAGTCCCATAACCCTGGATTGCTAGGCGTACTGGTGGTTGATGTGACTGGAGTAAGTCAGACAGCACGTTCCTGGCATACGCCCGTGCGTCCGTACTCGGCTCTATCTGATCCCAAGATACGGACATATTGTGGAGTACAACCTGTGCAAATGCATGTTGCGCATTGTCGGTTGCGACAAAGGTTGTTCGTAGGATGTCGTGTCTTTGAAACATATGTTCCCAGCACTCTTTTAGACGCTCAAGAGAGCCATTGACTGCAAACACCATCACATTATAATACGAAGCATTCCTCACACTGTGTTGGGGGTCCTGGCTTAGTTCTCCTGGGTATGTCGGCGCGCCCGATAACATAGCCTCCTGTAACGGAGTACAAGGCAAGATCCTGTCTATGTTATCGCGATCTACACCAAATTCAGAGCGGATGTCAGAGAGTTGGCTTGAGTCGAAAACATTGGCTACTGCAAAAAGATAACAATTAGCAATTGACATTGAAGCATTCTCGGCCCTGCGAAACGATCGGTCTGGAGTATTACATTCACTTACAGTTCTGTCCCAAGTCAGGAGCTAAGGCAACCACTCCGGATGCACGTTTCTCCAAGAGAATTGATGATAATCGCTCCACCGTAGGATTTCTGAGTATGAGCGAGACAGGGACATGCTCAAATCCCGCATCCCGAAGATTCTTAGCGAAGCGGATCGCTGAGAGAGAATCTAGGCCAAGGTTGAAAAACGATGAGTTTTGCTTGATGTCAACGAGAGGCAGATCCATCGTACGCGATAGAGCCTCTGCTATTGTTTTCTCGGTAGCAGTAAGCGCCTGTTCGCGTTGATCTGGGCCAGAGCCGAGAGATGTAAGCTCCAGGTCTTCGCTTTCGAACCGCTGGAAAGTACTTTGCAACAGCCGTTGGTCGATCTTTGCTTGGGAGGTCATCGGGATGCGAGTAATGGGTATAATATGTGTTGGTATCATGTAAGCCGGGAGTTGCAGGTTCAATGCCTCAAATATTTCCGAGGTCTTGATCCTGTATGCTTTTGGCGCAAGAGAACAGAATTCGGTATGCATATCGCCTGCTGGAACCCAGAAAACTACCAGCCGTTGGCTCGCCTTTCTCGCACTGTTGGGGTCCTGGGGTGCCGCCATACGGTCTTGGATTAACACAGTAGCACAGTCCTTAACGTGAGGATGATCGAGCACAACGGACGTGATTTCTCCAAGTTCTACTCTCTGCCCGCGGATTTTAACCTGATCGTCTAAGCGACCTGCCGACAGTATTGAACCATCCGGCAGCAGCCTGCCCATATCGCCTGAGCGGTAGATACGTCCATACCTCAGGTGTTCGATTATCTTCTCAGCGTTGAGATCCGGTCGGTTAAGGTAACCACGAAAGACTTGGGCTCCTCCAAAGCAGAGCTCGCCAATCGCGCCTCGCGGAACGATTCTGTCAGTTCCAGGTTCCAATATCAGAAGAGAAGTGTTCGGGAAGATTGGTCCGATATTGTTGATTAGGTCGGACTCAGTTACACAGGGCTTGACGGTACAGATATTGGTTGTTTCCGATGGCCCGTATCCTGCAAGTAGATTAACATGTATACAAGGTTTCTTGGATGGCACCCGTACCTTGGTATAGCCCTTTACCAGCCCATTTCCGCTTGACACTCTCTGTAACAGCCTCACCAGCTGTCACCAAAAGTTTCACTTTGGGTACCCTGCTCGGGTCGACCAGGCCCGCCACCGTAGGTGTAAGGCTCAAATGGGTAATGTCCAAGCTGTCAATTGCAGCCTCAAAGTCGTAAAAAAGATCGTCCTTGGTCGCCGTGCACAGACACATCCCCACGTACCAGGAGAAGAATATCTCGAAAACTGAAACATCAAACGCCTGGGAACATGATTGTAGAAGTCTTGAGCTCTCAGTATATGGGTAGAGAGTGGAGAGATACCCCAAGTTGCTCATCAGATTGTTCTGGGTTACAAGGACACCCTTGGGTTTCCCAGTACTTCCGGAGGTAAACACTGCATACGCTAAGTGTTCGCCATTATATGATGTTGTGAGGTTGTGGTCCGGATATCCCGCCAGCTTCGGATCAGCAGGGTCCAGCACCAAGAGCGCAGCCTGGTGGGCGTATTTCGTATATTCGAGTTTGCTTATGCAGATCTTGACTCGAGAATCTGCTAGTATACGATTGAATCGCTCTGTTGGAGTATCTGGTACGACCGGAAGATATCCGCATCCTGTCTTGAGAATGGCCAGAATGGAAATGTAGAGATCAATGGATTTCTCGAGCATGACGCACACCAATTGGTCGTTCCCGGCGCCAAGTGCTACCAGAGCATGTGCTAGCTGATTTGCACGTGCATTCAATGAAGCGTACGATAGCCTCTCCGTAATCTCCATGTTGCCGTCCACGACGGATCCTAGTATAACAGCGTCTTTGGATGGAAACTCCACGGCTCGCATCTCCACGCAATGGGCCGGTCCGTGTCGTATGGGCCCCCCTTCTGGCTCAGGATTCACAATTGACAATGCTTTATCGTCAAGGAAACCCTTCGCTACTTTCAACTTCCCATTATAGTTGGCAAGAAAGTACCGCACCGTCTGCTGAACCTGCATCGCGAGGTACTCAATTTGCTTCTCGGGAATTCTCGACGCATCGTAGGTTATTCGGTAGGCGATACTCTCATCCCGAGGCTCAACCTCAAACGTGATGTTGAGTTCAAGGTCGTCTGCGCTGTCTACTACGTGGAGGTTAAAATGTCCATTTTCGGTCGAGACGAGGGACTCTTGCCAGACGAAGAGAACATCGAACAAGCGCTCTCGCGGACGAAGCTGGCACAGTTTTGTGATCGCGCGCAGAGGCAGTGTACAATGCTGCAACATGTCTCGATTTGCTTGTTGGGTCTTCTGCAGCAGATCACAAACTGTGAGGCACGATAGATCTGTGCGAAAGGGAAGAGTGGCGATGCAAGGACCCATTACCTCCTCAACCCGTGTGACGGGAACAGTCCTACCGGATGTGACAGTTCCGATCACGACGTCGGATGTTCCTAGATACTGGCCGATGACGTGGCTAATGGCGGCTTGGTAGAACACTTGAGGATGAATTGCGTGCTCTTTAGCGGCAGCGGACAAGAACTCCATATTGATCATGTACTCTCCTCGTAGATACGAAAGCCCTGAGTGGGGAAGTGTCCGGCCGTTAAAATTTGGTAGAGGTGTCGGAGAAAAGTCATGGAGAATTTTTCGCCAATAATCTGCGCTCTTCTCTTGGGCGCCTGAGTTAGACATTTGTAGGTAGTAATTGACCACGTCGCGAAATTGTGGTCGGGCAATGCTCGGACATCCTGCCAGCAGTTCATTCAAGTCGTGTAGGAGAAGATCGAAAGACCAGCCATCGTATAAAGCATGATGAATCTGAAACAGAAGACGCGGCCTATCGGTAGCCGCGATGATTTGCACATTGAAGGGACGTAGAAGAGATTGCACCGACCCAAGAGAATATGATCGAGAAAAGGTGGAGACCTCGATTACCGTAGAAGCTTGCATACTGTCCCACACAAGCTGCAGAAAGGTCGTAGATGCTATGTTGGCCATGTAGAATCCAGTGCGAAGAATCTCATTACGGTGTACAATGGTGCTGAGCACCTCGTGTATATGCGAGAATGAGTGAGGTTGGAATAGTTCGACTTCAATCCAGTTGCAGTAAGCGCTGGGTTTCGTAGCAGTTTCCGTCAGCATTGCTTCTTGTAAAGGCGTGCATGGTAAGATGTCAACTATGTCATTGCGATATGATTGCAATTCCGGAAAGTTCAACAAGCGACTTGAATCCATGTTGGACTGTTCTGTGAGGTGGGAAGCTCGCTTCTCCCTTCCTTTGCAGAGATCTCTGAGCTCTTTGAGGTTATTCGTGGTCAAGATGTCTACAGATCCGACGTCGAGCCCTGTTTCGCGTAGTGCAGACGCAATACGGATCGAGCGCAAAGAGTCCAGTCCAACGCTAGCAAAGTCCTCGCCATCTGAAATTGCACGTCCAAGCACGGCCTGGAAGATCGAGGTAACAGGGTCATCTAACATGCTGCTAGACTGCATTACCGAAGAGGTTGGACGAGGCTTTTTGTCCAAGTAGATTGCTTTCAGAGCAGGCTTATCAATTTTTCCAGAGGGGAGTTGAGGCATGCGGTCAACGAAGATGAATTCAATGGGGACCATGTAACTTGGCAGCCACTGTCGGCAAGTCTCTCGCACGATCGTGCTTGATACTGTCAATGGATCCGTGGCGCAGAATGCAACTAATGCATCTTCGATCACCATCGCAACTGCACTGTAGCAGCCGTCGACTTTGATGATTGTTTGTTCGATCTCGCTGAGTTCCACTCTCTGCCCCCTTAGCTTCACCTGACCGGACACCATGCGTCCCAAGCATTCGAGCGTACCATCAGAGCATAGTCGGGCTTTGTCTCCTGTGCGGTACAGATAGCCGAATGTCGGATCATGGATGAACGCATCCGATGTCAATTCTGGCCTGTTTAGATACTCGTCGGCAACTTGAGGACCTCCGATGACCAGTTCACCCATCTCTCCTCGTGGCAGGACCTTCAGAACTTTTGTAGGTTCACCTTGGTGAACAGGAGCCGCTATTATAGCTGTGACAGTATCCAATGGGAATCCAATGTTGCCCAAAGAAGATGTGCAAGAAAAGCTGGGTTGCAAAGTACAGTGAATTGCAGCTTCGGTGGGTCCGTACATGCCCCAGAGAATACTAGGTCTGGAATCCGTTCCGCCATACTCATCTATCACGTCCCGTGTCAACATTTCGCCAATGGTAAGCAGCAACTTGAGTCCTGGCACACTCTTTCGGCCTCGGAGTAGGTTGCTGACGGCTGTGGGTGTGAGTTCGGCAGCATCTACCCGCAATGAGGCAATGGTAGCAGGCAGGTCGTTGAGCATCTGCGTCCGTGCGCATCCGGAAAGTGTGACACCGCGATAGAAGGGAAAAAATATCTCGAATATCGACACGTCAAATGTAGGTGCCGCGAACTGTAGGAACCGAGTGAAAGGAGGGATGTGTCGATCATGAGCTAATAAGCTCTGGGTGACAGCGCGATGTGACACGCTGACAGCCTTGGGAAGTCCTGTAGATCCCGATGTGTAGAGTACATAAGCTAATCGCGATTGCCGCTGGTGTCGTGTCTCTGAAGCCGTGCCAGAAGTGTGCGCTTGATCGTCTCTGTCGATAAGCAATGCTTGTGTGTTGGAGGAGGAAGGAAGGTGCTCTCTGAGTGTCGATTTTGTGATCAAGATGTCAGCTGAAACATCCTTAAGAATGAAAGCCACTCTCTCAGGCGGTGCATCGAGACCGATTGGACAGAATGCCCTTCCGCTCTTCAATATGGCCAGCAAGGCAATGTAGAGCTCTGGTGACTGAGGCAAAAGGATTGGCACAACTTCAGAGGCATTTTCCAGTCTCGCAAGGTGTAACCTAATTCTTTGCGCAAGACCATCGCTTGCCGTATGCAATTCCTCATACGTAAGCTTCCGCCTCTGACCTCCATCTTCCAGGAAGTCGATGGCAGGAGCGTCAGTAGCTGACGATGGTCGTACCAGCTGGTGCAAGTATTCTGGTCCAGGCAGACTTTCCGGGTGTCTGTGCAAGACGGACAAGTCGGACACGGATCCTTCCTCTTGAAGGAGCATTTCGAGTATCCGCACTGGGGTAAGCCGCCTCAGGTGTTCTTCGTATCATGCGAGTGTCGATGTCGGAGCTTAGTTACGGTGCCTGTCAGAGAGAAAGAGATAACCAGACTTTTTCTAACGCGTGCGATGATTGAGGGCCTTGGGACTTCCTTTCTGATGACACGCTGTAATTGCCGTGATGTGATTGGTCCGAGACCACCTGGGCAGGTCCTACCTTTTTGGCCAACAGATCACACCGTACTGGACACACAAGACCCAAGACGTCGAAATTTTCACCAGAGTCACCTGGTGGTGTTGCGGTTTTTCCTATGCGAAGAGTCCACCACGGGAAGGGGGTCGCCTACGAGCCGCCAGCGTATAGAGCGCGAGCGCACGGGAAGAACAGAACACGGTGGGGAATGTGAAGGCATCAGGACACAAGGCTGGTCATTCACAACAAATGAAGCGAGCAGAGTGGGTCTCGCAAAGCCGAACGTCGCAACGCCTCTTCTTCAGAGCTGCCTGGAAGGACCAAAGTCAAGACGTAATCGAAGGAGAGACCGGCAGAATCTTATCAGATCGGAGAGACATGGCCTGCAAAGATGGCAGGCTGGACAACCTCTGGACGGAAGCGACGAACAATGCGTAAGAGAAGCAGGGTTGTACTCACAATCCCACACGGGCTGCCTCTTACCAACGAGATGACTACTGTCCATAGCTCTGCGCGCGAGAACCGCCGGCTCTGCGTGCGTTGTAAAGGGTCCGGCCCGCCTCGAAGTGCGCGATCGATCCCACGCCAGCAACTTTTAATTATGTCACCGCTTCCCTTCTTCGTACAGGGGCCGAGTGGCTGCTTCACAAGCCCGATCGAGCCGATTTCGGGCGCCTCTTGCTTGCTGTGGCAGTGGCTGCTCCGCGCAGCGCGACACCGCGATACCCCCCGAAGATGCGAGCCAAGAGACAGGATCATCTGATAAGATTTTGCGTCTGCTGTGCGTCACTGCCTGCAGCCAGCCGCGTTCAGCCCTGGCATCCAACGCTAACTGCCCGCTTGGCTGCATTGTGTACCTGTACCATATGAACGATCGCCACTGGCGACAGAATGAATCGGAGCGACTGCAGGCTACCATCAAACTGATCATCAATGTTCTGCTTTCAACAATATCAGTCTTGATGTGTTCTATCATTCTCGCGATCGCAGTTGACGCGATCGGGGTGCTGCTTTCAATAAACTAGTCACCCTGGTTCCCTGCCAAGTTTTAGCGAACAGCGTGCTTCGCATCACCAGAGCCGATTCCATCACATTTGCTCCTTCTCTGAGTCAGGTACGGGTTTCGCGTGATTTGCGTGTCGAATAATACTAACCCCGGCCACGGAACACATCGACATCGACATGGATTACAGGAGCTGACATACGCTCTTCTGTGCCTGCGCCATCTCCATCTTCGTTTATTGATAGGACGTCATGGAACCCATCCAGGCGCTCCCTGGCAACCCTCAGGCAACACCACTCCTTGGGGACACACTCGCCGACACTGAATCTGAAAGCCAACTATTAATCGCTTCTGAAAACGATGACAGCAGCTCTTCGTCGCGCAGTTCGCAATGGGAAGGGCACGTCGACATCGCATCTCTCCACACGGTTCAGGGTCATCCTGAGCCACGCGGCATTGGTCTAATCCGACAAAAGTTCATCAAGCAAATTCTTGGATTGAATCCATTCAGGACCTCGTATTTCTCTCTTTATAAGCCATTGACGGACTTCCAGTCCAGAACAATCCTAAGTTTTGGATGTTTCTTCTCCATTGCATGTGGCGTACCTATACCTTTGATTGGAGTCATCTTAGGGAAGATCATCAACAATTTCCCGCCACGCGAAGATGAACTTAAGCTGCGCCTGGTGCAGCTTATGTCCATGGCTGTGATTTACTTCGTGGTGGCATGGGGATCAACGGTCTGCTGGGCGCTGGTAGGCGAAAGAGTATCGAGAAAGACACGCGAGCAGCTCGTCGAAAGGAGTCTGGGAATGGACCTCACCTATTACGATACAGTTTCACCCGACATTACGAATATTCTCACCGAAAAGACGCAGACGATCCAGCTAGGAACTTCCGAAAAAGTCGGCGTGTTCCTGACATCCATCAGCTACTTCATTGCTGCGTTCACTGTGGGATTCACACTCAATGCTAGGCTCACAGCTGTTATGTAAGTTCCACACTTCCTAGGTGTTGTACATTGCCATCACGCGTGCACGGATGGGTACCACTACTACTCCCATCGGCTTTGCTTATCGTTTCATCAACTTACATGATGTAGGTTCGTTACTGTCATACCAGCCATGACCATCGTCGTTGTTTGCGGGACTCACTTCGTATCAAAATTCTCGAGGCAAGCCAGCTCTTTCACCGAGAAAGCTACTTCCGTTGCCGAGAGCGCATTCAAAGGCGTCCAAATTGTGCAAGCATTTGGAGTAACGGAACGACTGGCAGAGGATCATGTTAATTTTCTCTGCAAAGCTCTCCGAGCCGGCCTTCGCAAAAGCATCGTCGGTGCCGGCATGCTAGGAAGCGTGTACTTCATTGCGTATGCCGCAAATGCACTAGCTTTCTGGTACGGCGACAAGCTCCGCAATGGGAGTGCTGAGGCGGGTACTATCTACGCCGTTGTCTTTCTGATATTGGATGCGTCTTTTGTTGTTGGGGCAGTCGGTCCCTTCATCCAGACATTCGCTCTAGCTGCAGCGGCAGGACAAGCCGTGTTTGATATTCTCGACTACCCGGTCGCCGATATCGATGTATACTCTACCAATGGCAAGATCGTTGGAAAAGAAAGTTTCAAAAAGACCATCACTTTTCGAGATGTTTCATTCGTTTATCCTGCACGCCCTACCGAGCGCGTCCTTCAAAACGTCAACCTTCAGATTGCCCCCGGAAAAGTTACGGGCCTGGTCGGTCCGTCAGGCTCCGGGAAGTCGACCGTTGCTACTCTCCTCCTCCGCCTATACGATCCGTCTGCGGGCTCTGTGTTATTAGGTGACGATGAGTTGAAAGACCTAAACGTCAAGAGCCTTCGTTCCCAGATTGCTCTGGTGACTCAAAATCCCACGTTATTTACCGGGACAATACTGGATAACATCAGGCTTGGTTTGCCTTCAAATGAAGAGATCCCGGAAGAGGAAGTAGTTGCAAGATGCAAGGCCGCTGCCGAAGAAGCTTACTGTGACTTCCTTGAACACCTACCGGACGGCCTGGATACGCAGATTGGGTCAGGTCACCATTCTCAACTCTCGGGAGGGCAAAAGCAACGCATCGCACTTGCACGTGCGCTAGTCGGAAACCCGGCACTGCTCCTTTTGGATGAGTACACCAGCGCTATGGATGCTACGAGTGAAGCCGTGGTTCTAGAAAACCTTCGTCGGAGTTCTGCTACTTCTGGAAGAACTACTATCATCATTGCCCACCGACTTGCCACTATCAAAGATGCCGATCGTATCGTTGTTATGAAGGATGGTGGGGTTGTGGAAGAAGGACGGCACGATATTCTCACCATTGGGAATGGTCTTTACGCTGAGCTCATACGCGCCCAGAAATTTGACAAGAAACCTACAATGTCTTCCGCATCCTCATTTGTCTCTGGCTCTGGCCGCAGAAAGGAGACTGCACCACCTCCGAAGGCCTCGCGGGACAATAGTACCACTCGGAATCCCTCAGCACCCGATACAACGCAAGATAAATCCGCGTTACAACTAATCGGGAGGTGTTTCGCTTTGAGTCGCAATGAGAGCCCGGCGATAGCTATTGGGCTCAGCGCGTCTGTTCTGAGCGGCGCTATATCTATTGGTGAGGCTTACATCTTTGGTAACCTCGTAGAGCTACTCAACAGCACGTCAGACGTTTCAGGCCTGATCGCACAATTTTGTCTTCTGTTTTTCGGCCTGGCTATCATTGCTCTACTCTCCCGCGTAATTGGTGGCAGCGCCTTCGGGTTCGTGTCAGAGAATCTGGTACTTCGTACACGCGATGTATCTTTTCGCACGGTGCTGATGCAAGACATCGCATGGTTTTCTAAACCCGGTCACTCTCACCACGCGTTGATGGCAAAGCTCAACATGGACAGTGGGCACATCAGCGGGCTATCGGGAGTCATCCTGGGGACCTTCTTCTCCATCGCTACGTCTGTCGTGGGTGGTATGATTTTGGCACATATTGTCGCATGGAAAATCGCTATCGTCCTGCTAGCTGCAGTGCCAATCATGCTACTTGCCGGATTTTTCCGCTTGCGTATACTTGCTAAAGCCCAGGAAAGACACGAAACCGCGTACAATTCAGCTGCTGCTCTGGTACGTAATCCCCTAAGAAATGAAGTTTCCCAATCTCAACATAGGTCTTGCATCTGCACAAATTGTTTGCTGACATTCACGAACCCAGGCATCCGAGGCCTGTTCTGCCATACATACAGTTGCCGCGTTGGGACGAGAACGTGATTTCCTCGACAGATATAGAGCCGCCATCCAAAAACCATACGACGAGAGCCTTCGTTTTAACGTGCTTGGCAGCATGATCCTAGCATTCTCATTGTCTGTCACTTACTTTGTGTATGCTCTAGCATACTGGTGGGGTTCAAAACAAGTGCGCGCGGGCAATTACGGTCAGAAAGACTTCTTCATTGTTCTTCCCGCACTGCTATTTTCAGCACAAGCTGCCGGACAGCTGTTCAGTCTCGCCCCCGAAATCACCAGGGCCAAAACTGCGGCGCAAAGTGTCTTCGCACTACATGATGAGAAATCCACCATCATTAAAACGGTATCAGCTACTAAGCCCTACCAAAACGGAGTCTGTCCCACTTATGGAAGCGCGAACGGATCAAGTTCCAACGTTTTGGGCGAAGTCGAGTTTCGTAGAGTGAGCCTGCACTATGCCACACGGCCCGACGTGGCTGCTCTAAACAACGTGTCATTCACAATCCGCCCAGGAGAATATGTCGCATTCGTGGGACGGTCTGGCGCGGGTAAATCCAGTACAGTACATTTGATTGAGAGGTTCTTTGACCCTACAGCTGGCAGCGTCTTCGTCGACGGCGAGGATATCCGCAGTGGCGACGTGAAGCTCCATAGAGCACGACTAGGATTAGTCGAACAGGAACCTGACCTGTTTCCTGGGTCTGTCAAGTTCAATATTGGGTTGGGCAAGGTCGGATCCGAACCCACGGAAGAAGCCATCATCGAGGTGGCAAAGAAGTGCGAACTCCATGACTTTATCATGAGTCTCCCGGAAGGTTACAACACTGAAGTTGGGGCCCATGGATCAAAGCTGTCAGGTGGCCAAAGACAGCGACTGGCCATTGCTCGAGCCTTGATCAGGAACCCCGAAATTCTGCTCTTGGACGAAGCGACATCGCAACTTGACGCCCACACGGAGCGCGATATTCGTAAAGCTATCGCAGCTGCCTCGAGGGGGCGGACCACCATCATGATAGCCCATCGATTAGCAAGTGTACAACACGCAGACTGCATCTTTGTCTTCGAAGCTGGCAAGATCGTTGAGCAGGGACGACACGATGAGCTCGTGTCGATGGGCGGCATCTATGCGGGTATGGTTGCTGCGCAAGAGTTGGACTGAGCTCCTTGTATACAATACGTTTTCTTCACGTCAAAATTGCTTTCTATTCAGGCTCAAGTACTTAGGATACCACGAAGACTCTCGCGACCTGTTTTCTTATTGTTCATCAAGCAATGTACAACAGTTGTACATACAATCCAAATGTGCATACACCTTTGTGTCTTTGACAGTCATTCCAAAGGCACTTAGTTTCCTTTGTTAATGAGCACTTCCAATCGCCGCATTCGTCACCACACACGCTCTGGCGCACGCCTTCAGCATCTTGAGCACTAGCCATGCAAGGCAGTAGGGCCGAGACGGGGGGCGCCCTGCATGATGCATTGTGACGCTCTTACGCATACGCATCTCGGCGACCGCTCGGCTCATAGATGGATCTGATAAAATTTTCATCTGATAACATTTTAGTGCACATCTCCGCCAATAACACCCTGCTGCCCCGCCGGCCAAGGTTTCAATCAACACCATCCCACGCAACACAGCACTATCTTGGAAAAGCGCTGCGGGGCGTCGCGAAGAATTTGATCTTATCTGATCCGGTGCCCTCACCATCTCGACGTTCAGCCGAAAGATCCCTACGTCGTCCTGCAGACTGGCATGCGCGACCTCGGAGCTCGACAGGCTGGGCCGCCGCAGAGCCGTGTCGTACCACCGTACAGCTTAGTACCCTGCGGAGCGAGATGCTAAGAAATGTCTGGGTAGGCCGATTCGATCTTCCGCTGTAGTTACAAGAGTAGTGGAGCGCCTTCTCACCTCAAGCTGCCTCTGCCGTGGGCGTGAGAAAGTATTCAAACCAAGGCTTTATCTTACACCTGGTATCTCTGCACCAATACCCTCATTTCGCAACTGTGAACGGTATGTCAGGTCATGGTGTTCTCTAGCTGCCCTAGTGGCTTCTAGCACGTCATCGACACCGAGTGCACTGTATGCCACTGTATGGCTACTAACTCCTTGCTTCAGACCACCGCACTAGAAGTGGAAGATTGATTGCTGAGACAATTGACAGCTGTCGCGGCTACAGCACAGTGCTGCCAGTACATCTTAGCGGCCCTGTCGAATCACTAGGTGAGCAAACAATGCTCTAGATACCGCTAGACGTCAGACTAACGCTGATAGACTTCTTCGAGATAATCGCGCAAGCTTTCCGAAGCCATGAGCCCTCACGCCGTACCCATGACCGACCCAGAAGAGCGCGCACCAGCGGTCCATGAAGCCTTCACCGGCTTCGCACCTAACGCGCTGGACGAGAGCCACTTCCCCGCTTTCGAGAACCGGTCGCACCTCCGATATACACCAGAAGAGGAACTACACGATTTGGTATGCGTAGGATTCGGGCCAGCCTCACTAGCCATTGCAACAGCTCTACACGATGCTATGGATGGGACGGATCCATCGCTGGACCTGCCCAACCTGCAGCGCCAACCACCAAAGGTTGCGTTCTTGGAGAAGCAATCGGGATTTGCATGGCACGCGGGCATGCTTCTCCCAGGCGCCAGGATGCAGATTACTTTCATGAAAGATATGGCGACGCTGAGGAACCCGCGAAGCGAGTTCACGTTCATAAACTACCTGCACCAGAAGGATCGTTTGATCGAGTTCACGAACCTAAACACTTTCCTTCCACAGCGAGTCGAGTATGAGGATTACATGAGATGGTGCGCCAGCTGGTTTGAAGAGGTAGTCCAATACGACCAGGAAGTGGTCAAGGTCATGCCGGAGAAATCGGCAAGCGGCAACGGTGAAATCAAGACGTTTGTCGTCACGTCCCGCAACTTGCAGACAGGCCAGATTGAGTCGAGGAGAACGAAGCACGTGGTGATTGCTGCAGGAGGCAGGCCGAACCTCCCTCCCCCTTTCCCAAGCAACCATCCTAGAGTCATCCACTCGTCCAAGTTTCACTACATTTCGAGCAAGATCTTGACCGACTACCAAAAACCCTACTCAGTTGCCGTCGTCGGAAACGGACAGAGCGCAGCAGAGATCTTCGACTTCCTTCACACGCACTACCCCAATGCTCGAACAAGGCTACTCATCAAGCAGGGCGCACTACGTCCCAGCGATGACTCCCCATTGTGCGTAGCCCTCCTACCCAAATCCATGTCCCCTCTTCAACTGACATCTACACAGCGTCAACGAGATCTTCAACCCCAGCCGCGTAGACAGCACCTTTCACCGCGAGCCCACCCTCCGCACGACGGCCATCGCCGACGACAAAGCGACAAACTACGGCGTCGTGCGTCTCCCCCTCCTCGAGCACATCTACGAAACGCTCTACCTGCAGCGCATTACCCACGGTAACACGCCCGCGGCAGAGAAGAGCTGGCCCCACGCAATCCTCCCCTACCGCCTCGTAACCGCCATCCACGACTCGCCCGCGATCCCGTCCGGCCTCCGCCTGACCATCCACGACCGGAGTCCGCTGTATCTCTCCGACACGCCGAACGCTGCTGAGCGCACAGAAACCCTAGACGTCGACGCCGTGTTCGTGGCTACGGGGTACAAGCGCGATCTCCACGAGACGCTGCTCGCGGACAGCCGGCATCTGATGCCGGGCGGCGACCTCAAGGACGCGCAGTGGAGCGTGCAGCGCGACTACCGGGTCAACTTTGCGGATAAGGCGATTGGGGCTGATGCGGGCGTGTGGCTGCAGGGGTGCAACGAGCAGACGCATGGTGTAAGTTGTCCTTTTCGTTTGCCTCTCCTTTCCTTTCATGTGAAGTCCGTTGGCATGGTCATCTCCGGAAACGGGCTAATTGGGCGCAGTTGAGCGATACGCTGCTTTCGATTTTGGCGAACCGGGGTGGGGATATGGTGAATGCGATTTTCGGGGGAAAGGGGAAGGGTGGGTTTGAGGATAGGCGCGGGTATGAGGCGCGTGCGTAGAAGGACGAGGGTAGAGGGAGGTGTGGTGTGAGCGTTGTGCAAAAAATCAGGGTCTCAAGAATTCGAATCGTACGTTTAAATGCATTGCAACTGGTGTGTTCCGGAGGTTGGTGGCTGTCTGATTCGTGATGCTAGTGCATGGTAGTCCAAATGGGAGCGTGAGCACAATGTGCATTGCAATGGTGTGAGCTCTGGCACCATGAGTAGACGTGGGACACTATTCATCGATGGGCAGTTCGAGATCTCCAGACTGTCATGTCCAATCTTGGGGTTGGTGCAGTACCCAATGCCCTCAATGTTGGAAGAACAGTCCAACTGAGCCCGAGATCGTTTCGCTCTGTTTGCAGTTTGCACGCAAACACGGCAGACAGCAGCCAAACCAAGGTCGCGCTCGCCTGCTAGTTGCTAGTGCACTCAGGGCATCCTAGGCACGACATCCCTCGCAAGGCCACAGTTCCGTCTGCACGGCCCGCTTTGGGCACCTTCATGTTTGGGGCCTGTGGCTGAGCGTGAGCGATGGCGCACATGCGTTGACGTGATGCATTGTTTGTCGTGTCCAAGACGCAGATTCGCAGCGGTAGAGCGATTATTGCGGGTGCGCAGGCCGTGACAAAGGCCGAGTTGCAATTGCAAGCATCCGGGTTGCGCTCATTGCTCAGCGTGGGCGGGAGATTCAGGTGCTTGGCAGACTGCGCTGGACCACGGCTGCGGCATCACACCTGGAGTCTACTGACGCCCGACGTGCCTGGTTGCAATTATCCACTCCTCCGCGCCCTCGAACCTGCACGCTCTCTCCAGGCCCGCGTGTGCTCCCGCGTGCCCTCTCCAGCCAGTCCGCGAGTCACCACGGCGGCTGATTCAGGCTGCGGCACCTCCAACGCGCACCCCGCCGACCGGCCACAACCCAGCGCGCTGCCAGCTCTCCTCGTCGAGTCCCACGCACGCACGTTTTGCGCGCCCGCTCGCTCGCTGCCGCCCTACCTTTACTCTCTGGCAGGCCCTCTGCCGCCACCGCCCGCTGACGTAGCACCCCTCCTCGCCCAGCCGCGCAATTCGGAATGCTCTGCTCGCAGCTGAGCCGGCTGTCTTAACCTCGCCTACGCCCCGTCTGCCTCCCCCACGCTGTCCTGCACCCGCTATGGACCAGCAGTGGACCGCCTACTCCGAATCCAGCGCGAACCGCCAGGCGCGGTACGACCCTCACACCATGACGACCCCTCAGCACGTCCAGCAGGACCCAAACCTCCCGCAACAGATCAAGCAGGACCAGTTCGCATCCCCCACGGGGCCCTCGCGGTCGAATTCAATGGCGACCCTGCCATCGCCCGGCAGCTCGCTCACCCTCAGCCGGAGCGCAGAGTACAACGACAGAGACGGCGACGTAGCCATGGAGGATGTCGACCCGTACAAGCCCAAGTACGCAGCCGCGCGCCCGAACCACCAGCACCGCCATTCGCAGTCCTTTCTCCAGCAGGAAGAGAGTGCTGCTGCGCGGAGATACTCGCCCATGAACATGTCGCCGACGTCGCCCTACAGCGGGAACCCACAGCAGGGCGGGCAGAACTACACCAGCTTCTCCCCGCAGGCCCAGGCGCAGAATAGCAACAGGCAGAGTCCGACAAGAGGCAACCCCTACATTACCACGCCCAACAGCTATTATTCTCCACCCGGTACGTCTATCTTTGGCACCACGTGCATGTGTTAAGCGCCGAGATACTAATTGACATACTCTCAGCCTCCCGCCCGCACGCGCCGCAACTACCTCCTATACAATCCAACATGAGCCCAGAGAGCTTCTATCCGCAGTCAGCGACCGCACAGTTGAATGCAGTATATAACCGGGAGGCGCGGTCGCCCAGAACCACCAACCCCAACCCTCCTCAGCTACCCCCGATTGGGCGGGGTCCCGTCCCCAAATTCGAGAAGTGCGTGAACACGGCCGATCTGCAGCCGAAGATCAACACCCAGCCTCCGTTCCGCCGTGCGCATCCCGAGGGCGGTTTCATCAGCGTAGGTGCTGTCTATTGCTCTTAGAGAGGATGTGCTGACATGGCGCCTCATTAGCCCCTGCAAGCGTTGACATCTCACTTGCCCGCGACATATCGTGTCTGCAACCCTGGATTCAAATACGAATCGACTCGAAATCCGCGCCGTGTTCTTACGAAGCCGAGCAAAGGGGTCAAAAACGATGGCTACGACAACGAAGACAGTGACTACATTCTGTATGTCAACGACATTTTGGGCTCGGAAGATGCTGGGCACAAGAACCGATACCTGATCTTAGACGTGCTAGGCCAGGGAACATTCGGACAAGTCGTGAAATGTCAGAACCTTAAGACGCAAGAGGTGGTTGCTGTCAAGGTGATCAAGAACAGAACTGCATACTTCAACCAAAGTATGATGGAAGTTTCTGTACTCGATCTGGTCAGTAGTTGCAGGCTTCGAACTCAGTGCCAAAGCTAACCTTGGGGCAGTTGAACAAGCAGATGGACAAGAATGATGACCATCATTTGCTGAGACTAAAGGACACGTTCATCCACAGACAACATCTGTGCTTGGTTTTCGAGCTGCTAAGCGTCAATTTGTACGAATTGATCAAGCAAAATCAATTCCGAGGCTTATCGACGACCTTGGTACGCGTGTTCGCACAACAGCTGCTCAATGGGTTGGCTCTGTTAGGGAAGGCCAAGTTGATACACTGCGATCTGAAGCCGGAGAACATCTTGCTCAAGAAGTGGGTTATCTGCAGATCTCCTAGGGGTTTCTCTGACATGCGAACAGCCTCGAGAGCCCGATCATCAAAATCATCGATTTCGGTTCCGCCTGCGACGAACGGCAGACAGTGTATACGTACATTCAATCTCGATTTTATCGATCACCAGAAGTATTGCTGGGCTTGCCGTACGTTTTCCGGTTTTCAGGGACGACTCTATACTTACACCGTGCAGATATTCTGCCGCGATTGACATGTGGTCCCTGGGCTGCATTGTGGTTGAACTTTTCTTGGGTCTCCCACTCTTCCCTGGTTCGTCCGAGTACAACCAGGTCGCCAGGATAACCGAGATGCTCGGACTGCCACCGACATGGATGCTCGAGATGGGCAAGCAGTCCGGCGAATTTTTCGAGAAGGCCCACGACGAGTACGGACGAAGGACGTACAGACTCAAGTCGATGGAGCAATACTCAAGAGAGCACGGTACCAAGGAACAGCCGAGCAAGAAGTACTTCTCCGCTACGACGCTACCAGAAATCGTGAAGAACTATCCCATGCCACGGAAGAATATGAAGCCCAATGAGATAGAGCGAGGTGAGCGAAGACTTGAATATTCGGCTGAGCCGGCTTACTGACCTGGCGCAGAAATGCAGAATCGTTATGCGTTCATTGATTTTGCTACGGGATTGCTGAACCTCAACCCATTGGAGCGATGGACGCCGAACCAAGCGAAACAGCATCCGTTCATCACACAGCAGAAGTTTACGGGACCTTTTGTGCCGCCAACAGCTATGCGTTCGGGATCTAACAGATCACCTGCTCCTGGTGTCCAAGAGCAGCAACGCTACGAAGGAATGAGCAAGCAGCGTGCCCAGGCTCAACAGGCCGCTGTAGCACAACAGCAGGCGCAACAACAGGCTCAACAAGCTGCACAGAACGCCGCGTACGCCAATATGCAGATGAACCAATACCCGGCGCAGAATACGCACGCACAAGCGCCTAACATGTATAACAACGTCTACGCACCGAACCATCAAGGCGCTCCGCCACCCTACCCCGCCCAGCCTGGATACAGCCAGCCGATGGGCATGATCCAACCGCAGCAGCAACCGCGTCAATACAACCAGCCTCAAAACCTGTACGCACAAGCTACGACTCGCGCGGGTAGGCAGCGCGCGTCCACGATGGACCAGCAAGTACAGTCTGGTATTCCGCCTGCGCTGCAAAGAGTGATTAGCCATCTGGATCCAAACGCGCCCATTCGGTTGCAACCATCGCCCGCATACTATCCTCCTCCGCCTGACGGTGCACCCGATGCAGCAGGCAATGGGCAGAGAAGGAGAGGCTCCCGTGCGGCAGGCCAGAGCCAACGGAATTTCGTTCGTAACTTGGAAGATCGCACCCTTGAAGAAGGCTTCATGAGTCAACATGGATGGCAATGATGCGAAAACCACTAGTTTGTACACTTCATTTGGTCGTTGATGCGCAGTTGCATCGACATAGCTTGACCTATATTCGATTTTCGACACTCCGATACCCAGGCATTCGTACCCTTCTCAGAAGTTCACCTTGATCGAGAGCACGATCATACCGCACGAGAGGCCTACAAATGCCGGTCGCGGTGGATGTCGCCGGTGACTGGCGCCCGGTGTGCGCAGCGTCCAAATTGCATCAAATTTCTTATCATACGCAGCGGGCGTACATGGAGATGAGTCAAACATTCAGTACATTTCGGGACGGCTAGTAGGGTCAGCATACAGGTACGGGTTGCGGGCACAGTGGGACATATCAGGCAGGGCGGGCGGGCTGTTGGTTGGGATGGATAAGTCAAGCCAGGCTGCACTGGAGCTTGGTGCAAATTGTTGGCTCGTATGACTCTGACACGTAGGCAGCATGGTAGGACACGTCTTTTCTCGGGTTTCCCGCGGTTCACGCTTGATAGGGAAGAGGGGTTGGCAGCCTGCTTGGTGGGAGGCGATGCCTTGTACTTTTACTAGCATTCATATGGAGATTTTGATGGCGGTCGTGCGAGTGCTGACGGTCGGCTGCTGGCCTGGAGTACCTTCTTTTTCTTACTGCCTTGAGGCTTGACTTGCATCATGATCATGCTCTTTGCTGATACCCAAGTGAACGGGTCGTCCATGAGCGATGAGGGCAAAGTGATGTTGATTCGACGACATCTGGACTCGACAGATCAAATGTAGTGGTTAACCCGTGCGACAGTCTCCTTGCTATATCTTCGTGACTCTGCATGCTATTTGCGATATCTGGAAAGAATGTGCACCGGTATGAGGCGACTGCAGTGCCCCGCAGGTGGGCAGGCGCACTTGGCCCGTGCGCCTCGCGCCTCCCACTTCGAATTTTGACTCGAAGAAGGTGCTACCGAAAACCTACAAGGCCCGCGCAGCTCGCCCACTACCCGCTCCCCACTTGCGCGACAATTTTCTCGAACGTCCCGACGGCCACACCACTTCGAGAACACCGCCAACATGTCGTCACGCTTCTTCTCGCGCGGAGACAGCGACAGCGAGAGCTCTAGCTCCGAAGAGGAGGAGCTCTACTCCGAGGAGGAAAAGTCCCAGGAGGAAGAGTCTGAGGAGGAGTCCGACGAGGACGAGTCGGAGGAGGACTCGGATTCCGACGACGACGCACAGGGAGCCAACCGTTTCTTGAAGGGCGGCGCGAGCGATTCCGAGAGCGATGAGGACGAGGGCGCCAAGGTGCTCAAGAGCGCAAAGGACAAGCGGTTCGAGGAGCTGGAGGGCACCATACGGCTGATTGAGAACGCCGAGAAGATCAACGATTGGGCCGTCATTCAAGAGCGTGAGTACACCACGGGCACAGCCGCAGTCGCGACCTAGGCTTGCTTGGTGGGGAACGATGCTAACATGTGTGCAGAGTTCGACAAGCTGAACCGCCAGATCCCCGCGCTCATCCGCCAGAACGATGGCCGCGTGCCCAAGGTGTACATCCAGGCCATCGCCGACCTCGAGACCACCATGAACGAGACGCTCGAGAAGCAGAAGGTCTCCCCCAAGAAGATGAACGCCATCAACACCCGTGGTCTGAACGCCGTTCGCCAGAAGATCAGGAAGAACAACAAGGAGTACGCCAAGGACGTCGATGCGTACCGGGCGGACAAGGACGCCTTCATGCGCGAGGAAGTCATCGAGGAGAAGCCCAAGACCAAGAAGAAGTCGGCTTCCACTCCAGCGCTCTCCGCACAGGACATTGCTGATGCGGATGACGATGGCTTCACCGTTGTTGACGGCCGTGGAAAGGCGGTGCAGTACACCCCAGAGAGCATCCTCAAGCACCTGCGTTCTATTGTGGAACAGAGAGGTCGCAAGAACACAGACCGCATGGAGCACATCCGCACATTGGAGAAGCTCTTTGACGTCGCTGTGAACGACTACCAGAGAGTCCGCGTTCTTTTGACGCTCATCTCTACGCGGTTCGACCTGACGTCCGGAACCGGTAGCCAGATGGCACAGGAGCAGTGGAAGCTGTGAGTTTGACCGACAGCTACTGCTTGAATAATGGCTAACAGTATCCAGCGCACAGCAAGAATTCAACAAGCTCCTAGAGACGCTTGAAAGCTCCAAGGAGATTGTCGTCATCGAGGGTGCCGAGGAGTGGGAAGACGACGACAAGCAGCCCACCATCACCGAGGGCGAGATCTTCAAGATTCCCGGCAGTGTAGTGTCGTTCGTAGAGAGGCTGGATGATGAACTCACCAGGTCGCTCCAGCACATCGATCCCCACACCTCCGAATACATTGATCGCTTGACCGACGAGGGCTCTCTGTACGCTTCGCTAGTCCGCGCTCTTGTGTACGTCGAGAACTTGAAGAAGAGGGCGGGATTGAACGTGCCGCAAGAGTCCGTCAACCGCGTCATCATGCGACGGTTGGAGCATGTCTACTTCAAGGTATGGCGCCCCTATATAATAATATTGTTCATACTAACGTGCGCAGCCCTCCCAAGTTGTCACAATCCTCGAGAACAACACCTGGAAAGCCCTCCCCGCCAGCGTTGACTCTGAGGTCACTCCTCGCTCCACCGCCGACGACACCGCTTCTCTCGTCCAGACGCTCTGCACATACCTCTTCGGAAAGTCCGAAGGCATTATCCGTGCCAGGGCTATGCTGTGTCAGGTCTACTTCTTGGCTCTGCATGACCAGTACTACAGGGCTCGCGACCTGATGCTCATGTCCCATCTCCAGGACACCATCAGCAACTTCGATGTCAGCACACAGATCCTCTTCAACCGCGCACTGGTTCAAATAGGTCTATGTGCATTCCGTGCAGGCTTGGTCTACGAGGCACAGACGTCGCTGCAGGAGATCTGCGGCAGCAACAGGCAGAAGGAGCTCCTCGCACAGGGCCTGCAGATGCAGCGCTTCACTCAGATCTCTCCCGAACAGGAGCGTCTTGAGCGCCAGCGACAACTGCCGTTCCACATGCACATCAACCTCGAGTTGCTAGAGTGTGTCTACCTTACCTGCTCCATGCTTCTCGAGATCCCCCTCCTCGCACAGATTGGCTCTTCCCCCGACATCCGGAAGCGTGTCATCAGCAAGACCTACCGCCGACTCTTAGAGTACCACGAGCGCCAGATCTTCACCGGTCCGCCCGAGAATACGCGCGACCACGTCATGCAGGCCTCGAAGGCGCTCTCCGCCGGCGAGTGGCAGAAGGCCGCCCACTACATCAACAGCATCAAGATCTGGGAGCTCATGGCCGACTCCGAGAAGATCAAGGAGATGCTGTCCGCGCAGATCCAGGAGGAGGGTCTGCGGACGTACCTCTTCACGTACGCGCCCTTCTACGACACCCTCGCCGTCTCGACCCTCGCATCCATGTTCGACCTCCCCGAGCGCAAGGTCAGCGCTGTGGTCTCAAGAATGATTTCTCACGAGGAGCTGGCGGCTGCGCTGGACCAGGTCAACAGTGCCATCATCTTCCGCAAGGGCGTCGAGCTCTCCCGGCTGCAGACGCTGGCGCTCAGCTTGTCGGACAAGGCGTCGGGCCTGATCGAATCGAACGAGAAGACGCTCGAGCAGCGGACACAGGGCACAGCGAATGCCTTCGAGAGGCAAGGCGGCCGCGGTGGCCGTGGCGGACGGGGTGGTGGTCGCGGTGGACGAGGCGGCATGGGCGGTCGTGGCGGAGGTGGGAGGAATCAGCAGTTTACGGGCGGTGCGCTTGGACGCGCCATCCAGGCGTAGAGTGCGGGTTAGTGCGTGGTCCAAAGCAAGATGGTTGCATTGCATGGAACGGAACGGCATGGATTGATGAAGGGAGGAAGGGCTTTTACATGGTTGGCGTCTCTTTTTTCCAATGTATGACCGGACTTCACGCCCGGGTATGGTAATGCCGATATGCCACGGTACGGTAGAAGGAACGGATTGCAGCTCAAATTTCAAAAGTTCAAAGTACTTCGTCTGTGTTGGCTGCGGCGTGTGGTGCTCTCTGTCGTCGGCGTTGTGCTGTCTCCTTTCCGCGGCGTCGTGCAGCGACACGCAACGTGCCCAAGCCACGGTCTCAGCCGCCCAACCTAATGCCGACCGTCAATATATCCTTCACCCAGCTTTCCACAGCATCTGCTCCTCGGAAACCCAACCTCGCCGCACAGCACGCTGCCACGCAGCCGCCACGTCCGTCCATCCATCCAGCATCTGTCCTCGCGCCCAGCGACAGGGCGCAGGGCGGAAATCTATGGTGATATCTCACGTGCCGGTGCACAAGGTGGATGGGCACGCCAGCCGCTGGAAAGAGGGGAAATAGGACGGTATTGTTACGCGGAGGAGGGGAGGAACGGCCTCGATTTGGCGGGGAGGACGGCTGGCGCAGGTAGATGGGCAGAGGGCAGAGCGAGGGACGGCGTGTCGAGTGTTTGTGGTGCATCTCGGAACGCATGGTGCGCCCTGGGTTTACGCCCGGCGGTGGATTTGTGCGTGCGCCAGGTTCGAAGCTTGTTGCAGGCGCTGCCTGTTGGGGGGGGGGGGGGTGGAGGGGATCGACCGTGGGATGATCCATCCATCGATGTAGTGAGCATGTGCAGTGAGCGTACGACACCGGGCGCAAACGTCTGCACAGACACGGCAGATGGAGAAAGAAGAATGCATTATGGGGGTAGTCTACCCAAGGTATCCCACGCACAAAAGAAAAGCAGTTACGGCGCGCGCGCGCGACCCATCCCCAATCTCTCGCGCAGCAAAACGACAAACGCCTCGTCCCCCGTCCAGTCCCAGTGGTATCAATATCAATTCGCGCTGCCCGCCATGCGCCTCGGTTTTGGTGTGGTATACAGTACGTTATAGATTAATGGATCCCGGTGTGCGAGTATCTACGAGTGGATGTGCTGCTCTGTGGTACCGCTGCGGTGCCAGGTCGCAAGCAGCACGCCGCAGCGGCCGCACTTGTGCTGGACATCCTTCATGCTGCTCATCATGTAGGGGATGCAGCCCAGGCAGGCGAGACAGCAGAGACCGAGGGCCCATGCGCTGCGATGTGTTAGCCGTGTTCGCTCTTCCAAGCGGTACGAAGAAGGGAAAGGTACTCACTGTGTGGTGTTTCCCGTCTCGAACTGCGTGGTCGTCATGGCGCGCTGTCCGCATGCCGGGCAATCAACAGGCGCAGACGAACGGTTGAGGTTCATGAGCGGCACCGCGTTCTGGTAGACTGTCCCACTCTGTTGTTGCGGGGGCATTCCCGGGTTCTGGGGCGCGTGCATGGCACCCTTCTGCTCGACGCCGGGCGCGAACTGGCCCTGGTGCTCCTGCTGGGGGGGAGGGGTGGAAACATATTGCTGGGGAGGCGGGGACCCGGGGTAAGATTGGCCCGTGGGTTGCTGGTATATCTGGCCTTGCTGGAATTGCGCCTGCGCGTTGGGGTCTTGGTGGTAGGTGGGGGGTTGCTGGTGCGCGACGTCGGGGGACGTGGGGTATTGGTTCATGGGGACTGGGGAGTAGTTAGCTGGGTGAAGCTGTGTATGCGCCGTCTATTCTAGTAGCATGGTGACAGTAAATGCGATTGCATATCCCGCGCGCATTGGATTGAAATGAAGAAATGATACTCACCACCTTGCTTCTCCATTTTGACGGTATAAATGAAATCAGCTATGAGTACGGGGGTGAATGTTGCGTGAGTCTCGGAAGAGGAGGCGAGATAGTCGGGTTTTGACAAAGAACAGAGTTCAGCTGAAAACGGCGAGCAAAAAGTTCGAATTCACGCTTACTCGCGCACGAGATGGGGGAACGCCATCTCTTTAATTCAAGGCGGGTATTGGTAGCACCTGCACATTGCACAGCCTTGGGGGCCGACTGGGCAAGCAGGAGGCAACGCACAGCCTACAATGCGGTCAGGCCACATGAGTCGACCCCCGCGTTCGCAAAGCCATTTTCTCAGCTGAGCCTCAGTTGCCAATCACAGTGTGTAGGACTTGCAGCAAAAGACGCCCATTGACCCACCCAGGCCGCTCAAGCCTCGGGGTCCCAAGGTTTTCGTGGCTTTGGGGTTGCGATAACCGCCTCGAAGTTCGAATAGCGCCGCAGGGAATAGCGAGCCAAGCTTGTAATTTCCTCATTTCGCCTAATGCACGCCTATTGCGGTGCCCGTCTCTTGGGCTACGCTTCGTGTCATGCACCGGCACTCGTATTCTGAAAAGGCAGACGTGGTGCATGAACACGACACCGCGTCAGTCACAAATTTGTCACTAGGAGAGGTACACTTGCCCATGAAACAACAAGGCAAATTCGCAGATCAAGGTTTAGAATTGACGTCGTCGGTAGGGCTGTGCTGAATGCCGCGACGAAGTCGACAACCAGCAGATGAAGCTGCCGCTAGACGGTTTTTGTATCCACAACTGGGCGCCAAAACACACGATTGGCTGGGCTTGCAGTGCATACCCGCTTGCTATTTTTGAAACATGTGGCGGTGGACAAGGCCCTCAGGCCCGGGCTACCCTGGCCCAGAATTCGGGATGACACTGCACCAAAATGTGCTGTGCGAGGACATAAAGCATATAGCCGGCTAGATTCCTCTGGCACCAGCTAAATATGGTGGAGTTCTCTTTGAAGAGCGACCAACATCGATGGAGCAGATTCAACACTATTCAAGCAGCTTGGCGAAGAAGGCGCAGTGAAGTCGATCTTGGTGTACGAGCCATCCGCATTTGCCTCACCGGCAATGCACGGTCTATCGAAGCATCAGTAGCGAGTGTCCATTCCGTCAAGATCGGCCTCTTCTTCTGATTCATCCGAGAGTGAACCATTCACGTTGCTGCCATTCAGCTGTTTTAGTTGCGCAGGTGTCAGCTCCACAACGGTTGGTGCAAAATCGCCAGACTCATCGTCTTCATCTGCGCCGTTCATGTCCATCTCGACTTGTTCGCCATCCTCAAGCTCCAGCATACCCCGTTTCACGTACGAATCGTCCATCTGCCACCCAAATTCTTTCTGTAGGAAATCTTGGAGGTCATCGAATTCATCGATAATGTCAGATTTGCGTTTCCCGTCGAAGTCATCGAGGCCTTTTCGAAACCTTTGAAGTAGTGGGCGGAGGAAGCCTCCACCGTGCTCGTTCATGTCAAACATACTCGCGTCCATGTCTCCACAGTGAGCCAACTGCAACCGCAGCGTTTTCAGAAGCTCGAGGAACAGGTGAAAGCGTTCTTTGACAGCAGTTTGGCACGTCAATAGCAGGCCGAGCAATCGCATCCATTGTTCCAAGCATGAGTTGTTGTTCAAGGTCAACACCATCAGAAAGCAGAATTGTAGCTCTCCCAAGATTTCAAAGTCGCGACTTCGCGGGTCTTTGCTGATACCATGCTTTTCGATCAAATTGCCCAGGGCCCATGATCGATCTTGGGCTGCTTCCGTGCGCTCCCGTCCTGTTGCCCCTTCTCGCCAGGTCTGCTTGAGATCTACCGGAAAGAATCGAAGCTCTTTCTCAGGATGAAGAAAACTGTTGCTGGCTTCCAGGCCTGGTATATTCTCCAAATCCTGGGCCGCGGAAGAAGCGGACGTGAGGGCCCAATGATCTGGATTGAGGCCGCATATTCTGGTGAGCAAAGACTGTGAGATACGCGAGGTAAGCTGGACCCAGTCTGACGACTCTTCGACACTATCATCTTCGGCTGTGTCGCTTGCGTGAACTGTTTGGCGGTAAGGAGTCAGGCCATCCTTCCAAAGCGCACCTAGATTCGCTTTCCACTTGAGGAGCTCTGTTTGCGAGGTCTCTGCTACCAGGTCTTCGTTTTGGGGGTTCCACCTCTTGATGAAGACCTGCGGGGGACCAGATCCCGGAGAAACGTAGAACCAGGCTCCATGTCTCACGGAAAGAGACGAGTCGCTAGCAGCAAAGACGAAATGCAGGCCAGGGGGTAAGTTTTTCACACCTTTGAAGCGGGGTGTGGTGGTGAAGGATAGCAAGTCGATACCGCCCAAAGCATTCGCAGGCAGGTCTAGGAGAAGGACGCAATGCGTCTGCGACGCAGGGTCCATGCGGGAGACGTGGAACAGCGATTCGAAGGCCGTGTGGCGGAAAATCTTGAGAGGAGAGCGCCGTTAAGCCTGTGGATGAGCGGAGAAGCGCGTGTCATGGAGGTGGCCCAATGTGGAAGCGGCGCGGCCGGCTCACGTGAATCGTCGCTGGCTGAAGTTTTGCGGAGTCGCAAACACACTAGGTGGATGGCGACGGGGAGATGAGTATGACGCTGTGGGCTTGGAGTGAAAGTACCCTCTGCCCGCGCCGCCCGGTCCAGACAATTTATGAAGAAAAGGCCCGAAGACGTTGGATCAACCTCTCGGGTGGCCATCTGAAGGCGGGCGACTGGCCGGCGCGCTGTGCGTAATCCTGCAGTGCAACATTTCATTGGGCGCGCGAGGCAGGATTGGCTCCGGCGCGGGTAGAGCTGCCCTCGCCGACATCACATGGTCGATCTCTGCATGTATGCTGTACTGGATGCTCTTGTCGTCCAGCTGCACTGCTGTCTGTGTTGTTGCACCGGACATGAGTCCAAGTGTTTGAGAGACACTCGTTGAGCGACTGTGGAACGCTGTGCAACTTGCCGGGTCGTACGCGCCCGGAGCTACCCCGCCATCGCGGAAGGAGCTCTCGAGCGTGCAGTAGCCATACTTTGTGCATCGCCACTACCACACTCGTCACTCTACGCCATCCTGCCACCAGACCACGAATCTCGTGCCTCCTTCTCCCTCCAACGTCCGCCATGGACCGTCGCCGCACGCCCGGCCTCTCGTCCCTCAACAGCTCGCGGCTCCAAACCCACCACTACACTGCCCACGGCGCCGCTCTCCGCAACCGCAATGCCGAGACGCTCCAGAACCAGCTTTCTGTATTCCAGTCGCTGCTCCACAACTTCGCTCTTACCCACGCCAAAGATATCCGCGCAAACCCAGAGTTTCGAGCCGAATTCGCCCGCATGTGCTCTGCTCTGAACATCGACTTCCTCGCTTCGTCCTACCACAGAGACGGCAAGGATGGGAAGAGCGCGACCGACGGAGGGAGCATTTGGGCACAGCTGCTTGGCGGTAGTGTGAACGACTTCTACTTCAATCTGGGTGTGCTCATTGTAGAAGAGTGTCGTGCCACTCGCTCCGAAAACGGCGGCCTGATATCGGTCCACGATCTGAGAGCAAGGATATCGAAAGGGCGTGCCGGCAGCATAGGTGGCGCCATGCAAGTCAGCGACGACGACATCAAGCGTGCTGTCGACTCGCTGGCACCCCTCGGCTCCTGCTTCACCCTCATGAAAATAGGCCATCGCTCGCTCATTCGCAGCGTGCCCAAAGAGCTCAACACAGACCAGAGCACAGTCCTGGAAGCCATACAAGTACTGGGGTATGTCACTATTAGCATGCTGCAATTGAACCTGGATTGGGAGCGGCCTCGCGCGCATGCTGTGATTGAGGATCTGATGGCCGATAGCCTTGTCTGGGTCGACACACAGGCTGGTGAGAACGAGTATTGGAGCCCGGCCTTCATCACTGGAGGTGCCATGCCGTGATACATGCTTTCACGGTCGCGTGCCGGCCTTTTCGAACCACTTTTCAGCTTTACTCCTGCCATCATGGCTCTGTTTTAGCAGCGCAGATTGAACAGGGCAACACATGAAGCGTGCGACGTGTGTGGACGCAAGATTCCTGAAGGGATCTATTCCAATCCCGGATGATATTCGAACGCGGGGGCCTTGCACCAATCATATATGCTCGAGCTTACCGCCCATCCATCTCACGCTCTCGCCATGTCGTGTGTCGAAGATCGTCGATAATGGAGCCGGTATAACAAGGACATGTTGTTAGAAGATTGTAAGAACGAGGGTCACGCGTGATGCTCTCCTGCACCGGTCCTCGGGAAGTTTGCGCAGGTTGAGAGCACAGAAAAGAAGGTCACTAGAAAGAATGCTCAGTTGGGCTATGGCGAGTGCATCATCAAGACGGCGAATCGCCAAGGGTGGAAGAGGATGGGCAGAATATGCTTAGAGTTTGGGGGGGAGCGAATAGCAGGCTCGCAGGCTCGCAGCCCTCGATATGCAAGAAAGCCTTGTGCATCGACAAGCAAGCGCTGCATCGACCGCAATTTGCAAATGCCATGCTACGAAGGCACGCGGTTTCACGGCACGATCTAGCCCTTCAGCCGCTCGGTAAATTGTGTCATCGCAATCACAGCAGGTGGAAATATGCTAAACCTTCTCCACGAGTCCGGCACGCTGGACCCGAGCACAGGCTGCTGTAGAATGCCGTGGTGCCGTCGCACGCGAGTGTCAAATGTGGGCGCAGAACTTGGTTTGTGTTCTGACGTCACGCGCTGTACCCTAGAATTCCCGTTGTTTGGCTGCCGCTGCGCAACAAGGTATCGATACCCACACATCATCGTGAAACCACTGCGTGCACGCTCGTCGTGATTCTGAAAGTCTGCAGTCCGACATCCACCACGGCGCGCTCAGCGCTCGCTGCCGTTGCCATTGTTGAGCCAAGCTGCAAACAAGCTCTCCCAAGCATTTTTGGCCGTGTGTTCCCACGCCCCCAACGCGGCCAAAGATCGTCGTACAGAGCCACGAACAAGGAATTGATGAGGCGTCATGGGGTCGTGCGCGCTGGCCATGCAAGGATGGCTACTTGTTTGTGGCTGGTGATGTGAATGGACGGATCCTTCCGATGATGTCGGTGCGGGTGTTCATCACGATGCATGGCCGTGGGCGTATATATGGTGCGAGGACGGGTATCGCAGACTGCATTCATCGTCTCAACTCAACCCTCTCCCGTTTCCTTGCACAATCACCTAAGGTGAAGCCGGGCCAGTATCCCGTTTGCTCCCGCTGCGTTGTCAAGTCTACCTATGTCAGTCTCCCTTGCAAACGTACACTGTGTACAACACTGCCGTCGACATTTACTTACAACCACACCAGACCTTCGAGATACCCACACTACACAAAAATGGGTTTCTTCAACAGGCGAGCTGCTGCTGCCGACCCTAACACGGCTGCTGCAGCTGGCACTCACACACATGAGAAGAAGCCGGGTATCTTCTCTAAGCGCCAGCATGGAGCTGCTGCTACGCACCACAATGGCACGCCAGCGTGGAACACGCGTCCCACATTTGGACAGTGGATCAAGGCTACGGTGCTCGATATTGTGACCATGGCTGCAATGGGCGCCATAGGTCTCGGTGTGTACATGGCGCGTCCCGCCCCATCTCGAAGCTTTCCTGGTAAGTAAACATACCGACATCCTGCCTGGTCAAAAGTTCGACAGTACTCAGAACCTTTGTTTCATCCGGGATGATATCTTAAACAATTACTAACTTGACCATAGTCGTCTTCTCCGATGGCGAGATTGTCTACCCTGAATTCGCCTACCCCATGCGCAACGAGATTGTCCCCATCTGGGCCGCCGCCCTCATGGCCGCTCTGATCCCCATTGCCGTCTTCCTCATCTGCCAGATCCGCGTCCGCAGCTTCTGGGATGTCAACAACGCCACTATCGGCCTCCTCTACTCCCTCATCACCGCCGCCGTCTTCCAAGTCTTCATCAAATGGCTCATCGGTGGTCTGCGCCCGCACTTCCTCGCCGTCTGCAAGCCCGTGATCCCCGCAAACATGCGGCCTACAGGCAACGTCGCCAACGGTTACCGCCAGATCATGTTCGACCGCAGCATTTGCACAGGCGACGAGAAGGAGATTAACGACAGCCTGGAGTCGATGCCGTCGGGCCACACCACGGCTGCCTTCGCTGGCTTCGTCTACCTCTACCTCTACCTGAATGCTAAGTTGAAGGTATTCTCCAACTACCACCCCGCCATGTGGAAGCTCATCGCCATCTACGCGCCCATCCTCGGTGCGTGCCTCATCGGCGGCGCCCTCACCATCGACGAGTACCACAACTGGTACGACATCCTCGCAGGCGCCGTCATCGGCACCGTCATGGCCTTCTCCGCTTACCGCATGACGTACGCCTCGGTGTGGGACTTCCGCTGTAAGTCCACTCTATGCCCCTTTTCTCTCACATCTTTGGATTGGTTGCTAATGCATGTGACACAGTCAACCACATCCCCCTCGTCCGTAGCGCGCCCTTCATCTACGGCGCCGGGCCCTCCACCTTCGACGGCTTCCACGATGCGACCTTCACCCGCAAGGCCGGCTGGGGCGAGCACAACGGGTCTGCGTGGGGCGGTGCGCCCGGCGACGCGGCTGACGGTCCCCGCGGCAACATGGCGCAGGCTGCTGGCGCGGCGGAGTCGGTTGCCCACGGTGCTTCCAACGGACGCGGTACCCACGGCGGTGTGGTCGGCACGGGGGGACACACCCACGGCCACGCTGCCACCAACTCGATTGACCGCAGGCCGGTGGCTGGGAGCCGCATGGGCGAGCAGATGGTCTAGGTTCGTGACTACCCTGGCGGTGGATGTGGCCTGAGGTCTTTGGACGAGTGCGAGGGCCGAGAATTGAGATGGGGAGTTCGAGCGAAGTGAGACTCTGCATTAGCATGATTTGGACATGACAGCGATGGCGTTTTCTCTGGGTCGTCTTGAAGGCGAGTAATGATGAGATACCACACATAGTAATCTGACCTTTTGAACAAGCAATTATCTGCATTTACTTTGAATGGAATAAGCTGTTTTAAGTGTTTGTGTGGTGGATGTATGTGGCGTGAGTATGTTGTGGTGTGCTATCATTATACCGTGGATTTGCAAACGGACAGGTGGGTCGAAATGGAATAGTGTGAGTGAACTACCCATTTTGGTGATTGGTGAAGTGGCTTTCGTAGTTTGAGAACATATGCGGAAGGTGCAATTGAGGTATTTTATAGTCTACGAAGAGCCGGGGCGGAATGGGCAGGGAGCGCAAGTGCTACTTACTTGCCTGAGAAGCAAGAGACTAGGCGAGGGAGTTGGGTGTTGACTGATTGCTCTTAAGCATTAGTGAGTGAGTGTTCGAGGACGCTAGTGAGGCGTGTGTATGATGCGAGGGGAGGCGGAGAGAACGGAAGCGTGGTCAGCATTCATCTTCATACCATAGGGTCAATCACACGAAGCCTGAAAATACGCTCAACGCATTACTCTTCCTGTACAGCACAGCCTACAACAAGACACTGCAAACCGCACAATTAGCTGATTCGTGTCATCATGGAAGCCTTCCGGCGGACAAAAACGCCCATCTGCCTCGTGTGTGTTGTACATCGGCAAGGCAGATGGTGCATCACCGATGCAATCTGGGAGAACGAGCATCTGCAGAGGAAGAGGGGAAAATGGTAAGCAGTGCAGGTTCTTGCATGTATGTACACTTCGATGGTTTTCAGTATTGGCGGGAAGTGCAAAGATTTTGCATGAGGTGTGGGGAACCCAGTGTGAAAGTGTTTTCGTAGTATTGGAACGGGAGTGTGACACACGTGCTCGAATGATCCATCCTGGCAAGGTACTGCCCGTGAGATTCATGTCAAAAAACTCATGAGATGAGGTTACGTATGGTTTCCCATCATACGTACTGTCATCTACCGACACAGCACGCCTCCCATCAGACTTTATTTCACCCTCCACTTTTCTGCCTCTTCCCACTACGATCCCCTCTCCCTCGTCTGCTCCAGAATCGTCTTAATCATCTCATTGCCCAGCTTCGTCGCGTCCGGGAACCTAGGCTCGAAGTACTTCTGGATCGCCTCGAACTTCTCCCTGTAGCCGTCGAAGTTGCCCAAGGTAACTCTGCTGCTCCAGTCGCGCGCCGCAAACGTAAACTCCAGGTCGTCGTGGCGGAACGTGTTGTCGTCGATGGCGGTGTCGATGGCTTCTTCGAGGAGCTTGTCGTTGCGGAAGAGATACTCGGTTATGCCGAGCCACATGCGGAACAGCTGCGCGTGGTGTCAGTTCGCCAGCACAATATAGTCTACAGGAGGTAGTGATAGAGGGAAACATACCGGCGTCGAGCAGATCATATGATCATAAGGCACAATGCCCAACTTCCACCAACAATCCACCATCGCCAGCAGACTAAGATGATTATTCTTCAGCCTTTGCTCCGGAATCTCGCCTAGCGAGAACTGGTTCAGCACATCCTCCTTGAGCAAAATCTCCTGCTTGTTCGGCGTAGCAGTGTGGAACACCGCCTCGCGGGCCGCCATGATGCGTTCTCGCAGTTCCTTGCGGTGTCCACCGAGCATCAGCTTGAATAGCTCGGTGACGGACTCGGCGTACTGCTTGATCTGCTTTTGGGCGTCGGGGTTGAGGATGGCGAGGCCGGCATAGACGTGCCACTTCGCCGCGTAGATGCGGAGGGTGATGTTGATCTTGACGTTTTCAATGCCGCCGATGTAGCGCGCGGTCTCCCAAGGGAACTGATTGTTGGCATTCCAGGCGGCGCCCATACTGAGGAAGGCGGCATGGGTGACGGCTTGCGTGTCTGCGGTGATGCGGTCGTGTTGCTCGCGTGTGAGGTAGACGTGGGTTGACTGCAGGCACGAGAGCACTTCTTCTACGAAGCGGAAGGCTTCGTCCGAGGCGCGGTGCTTGATGAGGACGAGCGGCTGCCCTTTGGGGTCGACTTTGGGTCCATGGAGGGAGTGGCAGGACACAATGTGGACGTCAGGAGGGAGATGCTTCTCAAAGGCCGCGATCTCGGGCGCTTTGCAAGAGGTCTGACCTCCGACCACGGCACCGAGCTTAGTCGAAGGACCGAATTGCTTCACGACGGCGTCGATGTTCTTCGCCTCGACACTGTAGATGATGTAGTCGCTGATTCGGGACACGAGATGACCGGTTCGCAAGATTTCAACATTCGGCTGGTACAGCTCAGCACAGCTCTATTGGTATACAATTTACATGACGGATGTCCTACACTACTCCGAAACTCTGCCACCAACGCATCAAACCTTTCCGGCATGTCACAGGCATTTACTCTAAACTGTAGGTTAGCATTTGCTGTGGGAGCACGATCGAGGATATCTGAGGCACTCGGTCAGCAAAGTCCAAAACAAGCTTGCAATAAACTTGAGAGGATTTGAAGGGATCAGAGGTGTATATATTAGGTAGCGAGAATTCACATCATTGGCAGTACGTGTCTGCTACCCGCTACCAAGACGGCGACAGGACAGACACGCCCACACTCGAGCCAAATGCACTCACAGTCATCATAACAAAGGGATTGAATATAAGGGGGATGTGACTTACCAAAAGGATCCAGACACGGCGTCCACACGACCAGAGCAGCAAGACTCACTTCCAGCCGGCCGCACTTAAGCGCCAGGCATACATCTTCCCCATGTCCCCCATGCCGATAATGCCAATGCTCTTCTTCGCCTCCATGGCTACGAGTTTGCGCCTAAACGGAGGCTGCAGTGAGGTGTTGAAAGTCAGAGCATGGCGGCTAGGGATCGAGAAGAAGACCGCCAGTTGCAGAAGTTTTAGTTTGCAGGAACGCGCTAGCGCTAGGCCCGGAAAAACGTTGGCGCCGACACACTCCAAATTCCAAGCGAGGCGCGAACTTCTCGAACCTCGATTGTCCACCACCACCGTCCACACCCCTCCGACAACTAATTCCACAGTCAACATGCCTCCCAAGAAGAAGGTTGAGCGCGGCCCTGCCGAGAACATCCAGGTTTGTGCTATCGTGCCCGTCAACAATTGACACGTGCTAACGGCTGCGACAGCTTGGACCCCAGGTCCGCGAGGCAAGTTAAATCTGCAAGCGATAGCGTGGGAACACGTATTGACCGTTTGAGCAGGGCGAGCTTGTCTTCGGTGTTGCCCGTATCTTCGCTTCTTTCAACGACACCTTCGTCCACATCACCGATCTGTCGGGCCGCGAAACCATCTCCCGTGTCACCGGTGGCATGAAGGTCAAGGCTGACCGTGACGAGTCCTCCCCATACGCTGCCATGTTGGCGGCTCAGGACGTCGGTATGTACAAACAGAAAAGTTCTGAAACCATGGCGGGAACTGACTTGCGCTAGCTGCCCGCTGCAAGGAGCTCGGCATCACTGCCCTCCACGTCAAGATCAGGGCCACTGGTGGTAACGGTACCAAGACCCCCGGACCCGGTGCCCAGTCCGCCCTCCGCGCTCTCGCCCGTGCCGGCATGCGCATTGGCCGCATCGAGGACGTCACACCCACCCCGTCCGACTCGACCAGGAGGAAGGGTGGTCGCCGTGGTCGCCGTCTCTGAGCTTGTGCGAGGCTCATTTCTGGCGCTGGTGGAGGTTTTATGGCATGGCTTATGGTGTTCATGACCGGACCAAAAATTACGCGGGGAACGGCTACTGCCTGCAGAGCCTGGTCTCCATGTTGAACTCGGCTCGGATGAAATAGTCAACAGGCAGTTCAACAGAATCTTTCTGAATGAATTGGCTTGCCTCCCCTGAATGAAGTGATGAAGATTATCAACACATTACTATTACGATGGTATCTACTATAAACTCGTGAGGCATGATTCGTCAGATATCCACCACCTGAATAGGGTTGCCTAGCTTTCCAGTGTTGCCGTGCATTTGCGCAGCGTTTACCATGATGGTGTTTGGACCCTGCCCACCCCACACTTTATCCCAAATCAGTTCTCGTATCCCTCTGTACATAACCCTAAACACATTCCACCAAAGCCCAGGATTTAACAACCCCTTGAACCACCGTGGCTCGATCCGCATACCCTTTTCATAAGCATCGTGGCAGCCCTCCCACCACACCACCTCGTGCCCCGCCCCCCAATGCACATGCCCAAACACATGCAGCGTAGGCTTCACCCTCCTGACCTCGGCCGCCAGATGCTCGCAGCCCATCCCGCTCGGCAGCGCCAAATCCATGTGGTACTTCGGTGGCGTATGTGTAACCAGGATATCCGTGTCCTCGGGTACAGTCTCAGACCACGCATCCCTCCCCCTTGGATACTGAAACGCGTGCACATTCACATCGCCGCACGCCGGTATCTGCGGCGCCCCGTATATCCTCACTCTCCTCGACTTTGTCTCCCTCGCGAGCAGATGTGTTGTTTCTTCGCCGTCCGCGCCGGGTGGGTCAACGTCGATGCTGAGACTCAGTCTGCGGTGCTGCAGGTAGTGCACGCGCTTCCAGTCCACCGCGCCAGCTCTCTGGTCATCGCGTAGCGACGGGCGTGTCCGCGGATCGAGGTACGTGTCGTGGTTTCCGCTGATGACCACTATCTCTTTGTGGGGGAGGCTGCAGAGCCAGTCTACTTGCGCCTGGATCTCGGGGATGCTGCCATATACAGTCATATCTCCCGCGTGTATGAGGATGTCGCCGTCTGGGACGGAGTCGATGGTGTGGCCGTGCGTATCAGACATGCATACGATGCGTATAGGCGGCTGCGAGGGTGTGGGGTTGGAGCGGAGCGAGGTGATCGTGTGGTAGGCATGGTACAGAAGGAGCTTCACGGGGGCTTGATAGGCAAGGCGGAGAATAGGCGTGGGTTCGAAAGGGTCGGGTTGTGCGGCTTTGGTCTTTCGCCGCCATGGGAGGGAGTTGAGCACCATAGCGGTGTGGTGGGTTGGAGCGGATAAACCGATACTGGGTTCGACCGTTGAGGTATGGCAGGATAAGTTGCTAGGTATTGCTGCGCTGCTCCGAGCTATCTTTCATGATCATGAGACTGCATGTCGGTGGCGTAACGCTGGTTGCGATCGTTTCCGAGCTGCGTTGCGGGAACATTGGAAGGCGCATGTGAGCCAGGGTCCAAAAGCGCCACGAGCGGTAGTGCGTTGGTGGCTTGCTCCCGCGGTCTAACTCCCCACAATTCACCGTTCTTCTCCACCACGATCATGTAGGAGATGAAGCTTGAATGAGCCTTCATGCATAGCACCGCTTCAGTATATACCGACTGTACACGATATCCCAGTCCTATGTTCACCGGTTATCAATGTAGAGAGAGCCGGTGACCTCGCCTATGCATGGCGATCCTCGTAATGGAGGCTGAGCCAGGGCAGACAAGGCATTGCACAAGAGATGCCTCGCCAGAGCCTCGAGAGCTTTAAAACGTAGGTTACAGCCTTCTTCCCTTTCGAACGCTTATCTTTGATCTCGCTGAACGGTTTCAGCACGACAAGCTCTGGACGTTGCGAACGATGGCAGAACTAGCTCTTGCAGCTGTTTCGCTAACCTTTCAAGTCTTCTCAGGATGCATACAAGGCAAGCCATGTATGCTTCTAATTCAGAATTTTCTCTAACCAACATCAGGCTATGAACTCATCACAGACGCGAAGGACATGCCTTCCGACTGCCAATACCTTCGCGTGCGTCTAAAGACTGAGGAGTATCGCCTCTTGGACTGGGCCGACGTCGTTCGCCTTGACGAGACAGATGACAGCCTTCTAATCTCGAATTCATCCAAGGGTCTGCTTCTCGATGTACTCGACCAACAGCGCCGCCTTCTGCACCAGTTCGGACGACTAGATGAGAAGTACAAGAAGCTCTCAAGGCCACTCTTGGTCGATTATGTGGAAGAACATGGTAGACTGCCTGAACCCCCAGCATATGCGCCCTCGGGTGACTCCCCAACGGTAACGAGAGTTGATTCGGACTTCCGAACGCGGTTTCCGCAGTCGCAGGTCCTACTGAAGAAAAGTGTGGACTGGGCGAAGAAGAGCGCAGAAGTCCCGAGGAAGTTGAAATGGGCCGTCTTCGACAAGACAAAGATGGAGGCTCTGGTGCAAAAGCTGGTGGGCTTCAACGACTTCATGCGCGATATGCTGAACTCGGCGCAGCTGGAGAGCCTCGTTATCAAGCAAACACGCACCGAGTTCCAGATTATGCAGCTCAACAACAGCATTCAGAGCCTAGTCCAGATCTTTGAGTCGACAGCGTTGGTTCAGACGAAAAGGGGCCGTAGAAGGTCGCGCCATGTGACCAACCCCGTGCGGGCGTACATGCAATCGCAAGGGCTAGACGACCCCGACGACTACTACGCCGAAACCCCCAAACCAGGCCTTCAAAGCCTCGCCGCACTCGCCCAATTCAAGGCCCTCAATTCCGCAATACAAGACCCAGACGTCTTCACAGACGAATTCACATCCAGCATCGCCCTCTCCCACTCGGCCTCCGAAACCCTCAATGTCGAGCTCGCCCGCGCCCACCTCTCCATCCTCCCCACCGCCTCCCCAGACCAACCCCACGAGTCCCACCGCGAAGAAGCTTTCTACCAGCCGCCTCACACTCGCAAGACCTCCGTCTGGATCGAGTGGAAAACCTACGAGCCACCGCCGTTCCACCCGACCGGCCCCGACCCCAAGATTCTCGAGCGCGTCAAAGCCCTCGCCGCCCTTCTCAAAGAGAACAATCGGACAAACCAATTCCGCGCGCCGCATTGTCTGGGCTACTTCCAAGATGTCGACCCAGACACGGGCGAAGACCACTGCCGCTTCGGCCTCGTCTTCGAGAAGCCTGGCAGTGCGCATCCCTCCACGCGGCCGATATCGCTGCACGCGCTGCTCACGCGGCGCGACATGGACACGCCCAGCCTCACCGCGCGCATCGCGCTGATGCGGCTCCTCTCCGAAGCCGTCGAGCGCCTGCACGCGGTGAACTGGCTGCACAAAGGCCTGCGCTCCTCGGCCATCCTATTCTTCTCCGACTGCGGCCCGGGCGAGGTCGATTTCAACGACCCCTACATCTCCGGCTTCGACTACTCCCGCCCCGCCATGAACGACGACCTCACCGAGAAACCGCCTGAGAACGCCGCCGCGGACGTATACCGGCATCCACGGGTGCAGGGCTCGGGGCTCCGCGAGCCGTCCTCCCCTAATTCGTCTTCCTCGTACAAAAAATCCTACGACATCTACGCCCTCGGCATCGTGCTGCTCGAAATCGCATACTGGGCCCCCATCGACGCCATCCTTGGGATCCCCGACCTCGAGCGCGCGAAGCCCTCGGTCGTCTTCGGCGTGCGGAAGCGGCTGCTCGATGACAAAGAGCCGTTTCTGCGTCACGTAAGGAGTCATCTGGGGGATACGGTGGAGGGTGTTGTGCGGGCGTGCTTGGTAGGGGCGAGTGCGTTTGGGGTGGGGGAGGGAAGGGATGAGAGGGAGGAGGGGGTTGGGGCGGAGCTGCAGAGGGGGTTCTATGAGAGGGTTGTCAGGGAGTTTGGGGGGATGAGGTTGTGAGGTGGAGGGGGTGTTGGAGGAGTGGAGGATTATTGTGGTGTGGTGAGTGGAATGACAGGCCGCTGGCAGTGGGATCTTTGCTGTAGTACTGTAGCAGCGCACCAACTGGGATTCAGATCATCTTGTGATAATATATTGACAAACCACACGTGCTATTGTATTCGCTATGTCAGAGATAAATCCTCCAACGTCCATATCATTGTTCATCACTCGTGTCTATCTGCGCGGCCCCCTAAGACGTCCGGCCCACGTCACCTCGGTGCGAGGCATGCATGCAATTATCCATTCAGAAGTATAATCCGTCGCCCCGGGGCACCTAGTAGCCCATCTTCTTGAGGTACTCGCCGAGCGTGGCGACGTCGTTGAAGGCGACGGTCGTCTGGCTGTCGGCGTTGTGGTGGCCGATGAGGAGCGCCTGTGTGGTCTTGTAGGCGACGATGCCTTCCTTGCCCTGGGGCCCAGTCAGTACGTGAGGCGCAGGGATGGGTGGGTGTGCCGAGTGTATGCGCCGCGAAGGGTGGGCGTACCTTTTTGGCCTTGAGCGAGTCGTCCGATGCCTCGATGGTCATGTACTTCTCGCCGGCGATCTTGATCCCGTTTGCGATGACGCCCTTGGGGTCGCTCTTGTCATTGAAAGAATCGGCGATGGCCTTGCGCTCCGCGTCGGAGACCTGGGGCTGGTTAGCATGCCTGTCCACACGCGCCAGGGTTCCCAATAGCAATCGTCGCCCTCGATCTTGGGTGGCTGCATGCGCACGGTGGCGAACGTACGGTGAAGCCCGCGGACGAGGCCCAGATGGCGCTTCCGGCGGAGTCGCAGATGACGGCTTTGTCGATGTTGCCAGGGCCGACGAGGCTACAGACGGATCAGTAGCTGCTATACCCAAGGTCTCGTGATGCGTACCTGGTGTCGATGTATGCTAGGGGCACTGTCAGCGCTTCATCGTGTGCGCGGCGACGGCGGGTGCTCACCTTGCCAGGACATGATGGAGGGGTTGTGCGGGCTACGGGAGCTTGTGGAGGGGTAAGTCTGGAAGAGAGGACTGATGCAAGGAACACGGAAGGGTCAGATCAGGAACCCAGGTAGCGGGATGCTCGATAGCTTGACTAAGCAGGCCGGCAGCGCGTAGTATGCAGAGCGGTGAAGGTTTTCTTGTTGGGCTTGTCGAAGCAGAAAGCAGGAGGTCAGTACGGGGGCTAGTGAGACACACAGACGGAGATGGTGGGGCAAGAGGTTTTTCTGTCGCCCTGCTCGTGCAACCCCGCCTTATTTATGCTGCCCTCGCCGCCCGTCATTGTCGCAGATTCACAGTCCAGCTACCCGTGGCTGCATCACGCCGGTTGCGCCATTCCCAGCATTGCCGCGCGTGGGTGGGGGTCAGTCTTGGGCGCGCGCGCGCTACGCTGCGTCGGCGCGGAGAAGGTGGTTAATGGTGAGCGGAGCCTTGCGGGAGGTGACGACTGGCATGCGCCGCTGCCGATCTGAGACTTGACGTGCTTCTTCACGCGATGGGCGAGCCGTGGAGTTAACGGTGTGCCGGAGTGAACGAGGCATCTACAGTCACAACCTGACCAGATGCCCAAGCAGGTGCCCAGGTAGGCGCATATCCACGTGAGTCGTGGCTGATTGTCCAAGCTGCAGCCTTTGTGTTCATCCATCGGTTGTCGTTTCCGGCTGGAGACCCAGGACGCGGTAGTCTCTCGCTCGACGCACCTGCTTGTCTGTAGAGCGAGATCTGGATGACTGCATATGCTCATGTGCATGATACTGGTGTATCAGCAACTACTCTCTCCCATATATCTAGATTTCCGTTGCAGCAATCCTGTCCAGTCTACCTCTTGGAAGCAAGCTTCAGATGAGCACAGCAACAACCAGTCTGCTCTATGCGGATTTCTGCCGCCAGCGGCGCATTGAGCGCGAACCGAACGTCGAGACAAGTGACAACACGTCACGTGGCCACAGCGCTGGTCCAAGCTCCAAAGCACGCTTGCAGCTCCAAAACAGCTTCTACTCGCAGAACCAGTGGCTACACCATGCTCTGTCTGACCCAGTACTATTAATATTTGTATAGACAGAGGACACCGAAGCCACAACTGCCTCGCAAATATCATGCCGTCCGACTCTCGGTCTCCTACGCCGGCGCGGGAACCCACACGAAGCGTGTCGCGCGGTCGGTCGCCCACGCGATCACCAAGACGCTCACCCTCCGATCGACCACGGTCGCCGACTCCTCAGCGCTCTCGCACACGTTCAATATCGCGATCGCCAACTCGGTCCCCCGCAAGGTCGCAATCTCCTCGTCGCAATGGCCGGCGCAGCTATACGCCCGACAGCAGATCACGCTCGCAATCCTCTAGGAGAAGAAGCTTCACGCGAAGCCCGAGCAGAAGGAGCACATCTCCAGCACCACGGAGCGCAAAGGTAGACTGACTCTTCTCTTTCATGCGGACACACTGTGTCGCCTTTCTACCCTTGTGTTGGGCATATCACTGATTGCGCAGATCGTCATTGAACAGCTCACAAAGAACGTCAACGAGGGCCACCTGCGCGAAATCTTCGGCAGCTACGGTCCCATCAAGGATATCAAACTTCCTGTGAATCCAGTCTGTGAGTACCAGGTAACCACTCCGTTCACAGCCTCGCAGCTAATCCTACAGTCAACGTGAACCGCGGTACAGCCTACATCCTTTACGAGGAGATTGAAGATGCCGAACGTGCGATTGCTAAAATGCACGAAGCCCAGCTAGACGGCGCCAAAATTCTCGTCTCCATCGTTCTCCCCCGTCGCCGCTTCTCCCGCTCACCACCTCCCATCCGTAGAGGAGGGCCACCACCACGAGACCGCGACTTCGACTACCGGCCGGGAGGCCCACCCGGAGGCTACCGACCACCACCCATGGGAGGACCCCGACGAGGCTTCTCCCCGCGCGGCCGTTCGCGATCACCACCCGGCGGTTACGGAGGGGGGTACCGAGGCAGGGGGGGAAGAGGCGGCCGAGGAGGTTTCCGCGGCGGTCGCGAGGACCATGGATACCGGCCTAGACGATCAATCTCTCGCTCACGATCTCGGTCGCCCAGGCGCAGCATGTCATACTCACGATCAAGGAGCCCACCACCGCGCCGCGGTGGAGGTGGAGGCGGTTACCGACGACGAGATTCTCCTCCACGAGGGAGTGGAGGTGGTGGCGGCGGTAGGCGAAGCCCAAGCTATAGTTCGTACGGTAGCTACAGCCGTAGCAGGAGCCGGAGCCGGGGGCGCGGTCCTCCCAGGAGATAGGAACGCCGGACTAGGGACCACTCCAGAACCCCGAGATCGTCTACCTACAGACCTTCGGAATCGTCTACCGACAGACGTCTAAGAGCATCTACCTACAGACCCCGGTATTCCTCTTCACCCTCAAGCGTAGGTTCCGATGGGTTGGATCGTCACGATCGAGACCATCATTCCCCTTGGCTGTCGAGCGTAGGCTCTAGGAGATCCAGATACCGGACTGGGGATCATTATTCACCTTCGTGATCAAAGTTGTGGGTACTCACTTTAACTGGAAATGTATTGAAAGCGTGGAGCAGCTTGTGGCCTATCTTGCGTTGGATCAATAGCTTTGTCTATTGGAGTGCTTCTTCGGTGCCTTGTCAGGAGTCTGACGACACTATCTCACGAACAATGCGAGGCACACTTTTTTCCTCGGGTACCAAGATGGTGTATGCCTATGAGAGAATTATACGGAGTCAATGAGGGGTGAACCTTGGAGGTTTTGGAAGGCTTTCGATATTATTATTATCAACGTACGAATGTGTATTGTGGAGCGAACTGCTCGAAGGAGCGATGCGGGTACCAGCACGTATTCATCAAAGTTGAAACCTTGTGTCCGACATTGTCTGGCTTCAGATCATTCTTCAGGGTAAATGAGGGATTTACAGGCTGGTGTGGGCGCACGAAAGCTTCTGCGGGAATTTCTAGATTACAGGAACCAAAGTAGCAGCATCAATGCAGTTGCGTGACATCTTGCGTGGAGAACTTGCTTGTGAAGCCACATGCGTGGTGGCCCAATGCCTTGTTCCACGGAACATCAATGATGTGGATGTGAGGCAGGGATGGCGCATCCAGATCTCGCCTATGACGTCTGCGGGCGCAACCCCACCAGGAGCTTGATCGCACATCACACAGCTTCCCTGTCTTTCCTTAAATCTGGAGGGATTAAGTCCTCCACGGCACTTCCTCCCTATAACTCAAGTTTTCTCACCTAGAGAAGCTCTATCTGAGCTCATTCGGCGCTATGGCCAAGAGTCAGGCTCCCCAGACGAATATGGATGTAGACTATGTAGTTGTCTACAAGTTTGAGAAGAGAGGTGAGTGCAACGATAATGTGGTTGAAAATGCGATGGAATTAAGACGATACAGATAGGACGAAGGCAATTGCGCAGTTCGAAAAACTCGTCGAGGCGCTCTCCAAAGTGGGGTTGCAGACGGAGGTCCGCAATGGAGGCTCGCAGTCTGTCTTGCTCTTCGTAAAAGTCGCGTCAGACGAGCACCTGTACGGTGAAGTGTACAGGTCGCGGTGCGTATATTCCCTCTCAAAGCATTCCCAGGTCTGATCTTCCATGTAGAGTCCGCGACTGGATCCACGGCGTGCGAGCTGCCGCCCCGCCCAAAGAGACCCGCGAAGCCATCGACTCCGAGCCTCTCTACGAAGCCGAGCGCCTGCGCATCATATATCAGCTCATCACAAATCCGGTAGCCGAAGGCGGTGCTGGTATCACGCCGAAAGAAGGCGAGTGGGAGGATGTGCAGTCCATATTCGCGTTGCACGACCGCGCGTACAATGACGATTGGATCAAGAAATGGAGCACATCCTACTTCCTTAAGACGGAAGACTTGGACGAGATTCGCAACCGCTTCGGAGAGAAGGTAAATTTACTCGTAACGTGTCTATGCGTAGTACTGACAAACGCAGATTGCCTTCTACTTCGCCTTTACACAATCGTACTTCAGCTTCCTACTCTTCCCCGCGGCTTTCGGTACTGCGGCATGGCTCTTCCTCGGACACTTCTCCGCCGTATATGGAATTGTGAGCTGTCTCTGGTGCATCATCTTCACCGAGTACTGGAAACATCAAGAGGTCGATCTCGGCGTGCGCTGGGGTGTCCGTGGCGTATCTCGCATCGAGCACAAAAGGAAGGACTTCCAGCACGAGCACATCGCCACCGATCCTGTTACTGGCGAGCAGGTCGGTATCTTCTCAGTCAAGAAGCGTCTGCAAAGGCAATTGCTCCAGGTTCCGTTTGCATTGGCGGCTGCCTCGTTGCTGGGCACACTGATCGCGACCTGCTTCGGGATTGAGGTGTTCATCTCTGAAGTCTACAATGGACCACTGAAGTGGCTTTTGGTAAGTCAGTTTCATATTGATCTGGTCGCACTACTAACACCGTTCAGGTCTTCATTCCCACCGGCATCCTGACAACGACCATGCCCATCTTGTCAGGTATCCTGACCAAGATGGCGACTCAGCTCACTGAATTCGAAAACTACGAGACGCATGCTGCATACGAACACGCTCTGACGCAGAAGATCTTCGTCCTCAACTTCATTACGTCTTACCTGCCCATCTTTCTTACGGCGTTCGTCTACGTTCCTTTCGGTAACATCATAGTACCCTACCTCGACATCTTCAGCGTTGCTGTCAGGCCTTTTGCGGAACACGAAAAGCAACTTCAAGGTCCTGGCGCCGACTGGGCCATCAACCCGGATCGCCTCCGCAAGCAGGTCATATACTTCACAGTAACCGCGCAGATTGTGAATCTCGGACTGGAGCTCATCGTGCCTTACCTCAAACGCGAGGGCGCCTCCAAGTACAAGAAATTTCAAACCGAGCGCGCTGCGAAGAACGGTGGAGCTGCTCCCGCCCTTTCTGCAAATGATCCGCCAGAGGATGCCGCTTTCCTCGCACGTGTCCGCGAAGAAGTTGATCTCGAAGTTTACGATGTGACCACTGACATTCGCGAGATGGTCTTGCAATTCGGATACCTCTCCCTCTTCTCCGTTGTATGGCCCCTTACCAGTGTCTCCTTCCTCATAAACGACTGGGTCGAGCTGCGTGCCGATGCGATCAAGATCTGCCAGAACATGCAGCGTCCGACACCTTGGCGCGCTGACACCATCGGCCCGTGGCTCGACTCGCTCTCCTTCCTCACCTGGCTCGGCAGCCTCACCACCGCTGCCCTCGTCTATCTCTTCTCCAACGACGGTCTCGGCCCCGACGGCTCGCCCGCCAACATTCGCGCCTGGGCCCTCCTTCTCACCATCTTCCTGTCCGAACACGTCTTCTTTGTCGTACGCTTCGGAATCCGCGTCGCCATCTCCAAACTCGCGTCGCCAGGTCTCCAGAAAGAGCGTCGCGAAAGGTTTCTGGTTCGTAAGAAGTACTTTGATGAGAACTTGAAGGGTCTTGAGAGGCTGCCGAAGCTGAAGGATATTTCGGAGCAGATCACGAGGGAGAGTCTCGAGGAGGACGCGAGGAGGAGTAGTCTCAAGGAGAGCACCATGGAAGAGAGGTTCTGGACACGCCAGAGGGGGTGGAAGGAGACGGTCAGTGTGGGTAAGGATTTGATTCAGCGGGCTGAAGTTGAGCAGAGCCCGGAGAGAAAGAAGGAGCTTTGAAGGGTTGAGCCTGTATCGACATGTAGCAAGGGCGTTGGAGTGGGAGTGGGATTGTGACGGCGACTGGAGGGTGTATACGCCAGGTAGCCTGAAGAAAAGCTGGGACGATGTCGATAAAGAATGTCTGCTTATTACTAGCGTGGAGTTCCGGCGTGGTCCGCATGTAATGTACGTAAACGAAGATGGATTTTATGATGAGGATCTAATCATCCATGTAAACTTGAGCTAATCTGACTTTTGTAGCTCGGCCTATGTACCTTTTGCGACTCCGGCTTTAAGGCTCGTTTGCAATCACAGGTTTATCAAGCTCGTAGCTGCTCAGCCGTCCAACCAAATCAGGACCGAGCGTTCTTTCGTTTGCATCGACCCTCCCCGTTCGTCAGTAAACTTTCACTACAGAATATTGAGCTCGAGACACTCCCTCACGAGGTTCTTGACCCATGCACCTTCTGCCTCCCGCCCACTGCCTATAAGCCCTCCGTCCGCCCACTCTGAAGTCTCCACAACGCCGACAGCACTCGAATCAGTCAACAGCCTTCTCGCCTGATTGATAGCCATTTACCTTGATCCTTCACCTGTCAAGTGAGTGGCCTCTGCGCTCACCCCGCTCCAGCTCTTCGCATACCATACAACCACCCTGCCGTGTAGTTCGAAGCATCACTGCACTTATGCTTAACAGCACACAACCACTCCATCATACCATAAACACCCGTTTCCGAAACACCCGAGTCAGCTTACCACTCTTCAAGATGCGTGTCTCCACCATCGCCTTCATCCTCACCCTCGCCGCCGGCGGCCTTGCTGGTAAGTTCCCCTTTCCTTCCCTCTCCTCCCTCCCATTCACACACCCCAGGTGCCGCAATCAAGCACGACGACGCCCCCACCGTGACTCCCTCCGGCGGCGCTGGCCACCCCACCACCACCCCGATCCCCAAAGTCGCCGACGGCCGCTGCACGCCCTGCAACGACCACATGGAGCAATGCATGGGCAAGTGGCCGTGCTGGTTCTACAACTGCCAGCCCGACTGCAACCACGAGGTGTGCGAGCAGCTGCCGGATTGTCGCCAAGGCTGTGGGTTCCACTGCTAGTCGGACCTCTCTGCAGGACCTCTTTGCAAGAGAGGCGAGGTGGGGTTGTGACATCGACGATACTCGGGGATGAAGCTCACGGGCGTTCGTGGCGAACGGCATCTTGATACCCAGCAACGGTGGGATTATGAATCGGACGGTGGGAATTCTCGACTTCTTGGTCTGCGGACCGGGACGTATGCATATAGGTAGATGGGCAATCAAGATACATTGCCAGCCGTCGCACTGCCTCTCTGCTGACGTATTGGTGCGACTTTGTACATGGACTGGTGCGGCAGCTCCCTCGGACCTTCACGCCTGCTGCGCGGGCTTGCAACGTGCTCAGTGGAGGCTGGAGCAAGGCACGCTCAGCTAGCTCTTCGCAATGCCCGTCTGGGGAGAAAGTAGATCGAGATGGTTCCCACACGCTGTCGGGTCCGCCGCAGGGGTGAACCGATTTTTCCGTCGTGCAAAGCGTCAAAGCTGCTGCCGAGTATGATGCAATAACGACACTTCTTTTCTGCTACTGCGCAAATAACTTTGGACTATCCTGTCCTGTCCTGTCCTGTCCTGGTTCAAGCCCACAAGCAACACATACTCATACACGCGCCAGCTTTAATGAATTGAAACTCTTCCCACCCCCACTGGGCTGATGTCTAAAATGACATCCCATTCCCAGCATCATGCTCCTTGATATAATCCCCTCCCTTCTCCATGAACTCTGCTCTCGTGATGAAATTCGTCCTATTCTCTTTCTTGCCTGCCCACTTCGCCGCGCCCCGCCACGCATCCAGCACCGCGTCGTCCGCCTTCCGCACCACGAGTTCTTGCTCCGCCGGCAGCACAGCCCTTAGCTCGGACGCGAGGCGCTCTTCGAAGCCCTGGAAGAGCGTGTTGCCGCCGGTCAGGAAAATATCCTTGAAGACGTCGTCACGGTGCCGATTATCCGCCAGCCGTTCAGTGAGAATATTCGACGCGATCTCAACAATGCCAGCCTGGTCGAGCCCAGCGATGGAGGGCTGAAACACGACTTCCGGGACGCGGATGCGCTCGACGTTGAGGTGGAGCTGGTGCGCCTCCTTCTGGCTCTCTGGGTCGAAGGGGTACGGGCCGTGCAGGAAGGCGTGGAGGAGGGACTTGGTCCAGTCGGTTTGGGCCTCGCGGGTGGATTCTTCGGTGAAGGTGGGGTCGTGCTGGAGGAGCTGGGCCTCGATGTCTTTGAGGGCTTTGCCGAGGTCTTCTTCCTCTTCGTCGTCGGACTGTTCGCCGGTAGCAATGGTGCGGTAGACGCCCCAGTCTGCGTCGTCGGCACCGAAGGTGTCGTCGTCGGCGCCGCCTCTCCGGCGTTTCTTGGTTGGCGCATCGGAGGCGAGGGTTGCAATGGACTTCATGCGCATTTGGTTTGCGAGGGATTTTCTATTGCCGAGTTCGGCTTTTAGACGATCGCGATCTTTGATCTTCTGAATGATGGCTTGTCGCGCCGTGCGACGCTCTTCGGACCATCCCTCAAGATCTTGCTCACGCCTTTCGTCGTCGAGCCGCTGCTCCTCTGCTAAACGCGCCTTCTCGCGCTCTTTCTCTGCCTTTGCGCGCAAGCGTGCTTCGTAATTGGACTTCATCAGTCGCTGTTGGCGCTTTTGCTTCAACTCTTCTTCGTCGAGCTCCTCGTCCGGGCGGTCGAGCAGCGGGAATGTGGGCTCTTCCTGCACTTCCTCTTCGACGTCGCCTACGTCCTTGTTCCTAGCTTTCCGTATTGACTTTTCCAGCTCACGGACCTTCTTCTCCAGCTGGCTCTCGTCATCGAAGTCGTTGGACTCTAGTATTCGTTTGGCTTCCTTTTTGGTGACGTCCTGGAGCTGGGTCTGCAGCTGCTGATAGTACTCGAACTCCTCTTCTTTGCGCTTTAACTTCTCTAGGCGCATTTTCGCAGCCTGTGCCTGCAACCTCCTACCGCTCTCCTTGCGCTTTTCTGCAGCTGCCGCAAGCTCTTCTTCTGTTTTCTGGACCACGACTTGCTCAACATACGGAAACTGAACAATGCGATCCCGATCCTCGAGCCCTGTCCATTCGAGGTATTTTGACAACTCTTCCTCGTAGTTTTGACTGACATAACAATGGTCGCGGACGAGGTCTTCGGCCTGTGGGTCGCTGACTTTCCCGGGAAACGACGGGTATTTTAGACGGAGGAGCTTGAGCAGATATTCGGCGCCTTGGAAGCGGCCCCAGTTCAGCCGCGTCGACTGCGACAATAAAGCTTTGGAGTTGACAACGGGAATCAAGTGTGTGGAGGTGTATGACGAATCGACTACGAGGCCCGTCTTGCCGCCGTTGTACGAGTAGGAGAAGAGGGAGTCGATGCCGTACGCAACGGAGGGTGCGCCGTAACATTCAAACAGAATTTCGGACATGGCTAGAAAGCACAATTGTCAGTATCCGGTCTCCAAGTTTGGGTATCTTGGAAGCTGGTGCCATACGTACTCTTCCTTGTGTATCCCAGGTTTGCGACAGGCTCAGTCATGACAATGGGCCTGTCTATGCTTCCGTTCTTGCCGTCCACACCCAGTTTGATGAAGCAGTAGTCAAGCAGCCCTTCCATCACATCCCAGTTGTTCACAATATTGCTGCCCGGTTCGTACACATTCTTGGACTGGCCTCGCGCGGTGCCATCGCTGAATACATCTGAGCCGACAAACGTAAAGGTACGGGCGAGTTTTCGATCGCGGTATTTAGCCACGAGAGGGCGCAGCGATAGTCGGGGGTTCTTGTCGAAGGACCAGCCTGCGCGGACTGCGGAGGAGCCTGTGGAGCTGTCAGCGCTGTGTGAGAGATGCACGTCGCGATGTGAAGCCTACCATTGTCGATTACGATGGCTGTTTCACGGTTGCTGCGCGCATAGCCCTCGGTGTCTACGGGCTTGTAGCCTTCGAACGGAGGCTCGCTGACGCTCCAGATCTTCGCGGGCGGTGGCTTGGGCGAGTTCCGGCCAGAGGGCAGCGCTATGTCTGCAGTTGCAGAGGGAGCCATTGCGCTGGGATGGTTGACGCGGAGGGAGATGGACTGGCGGGGTTAGGACATGTCGCGATGATGGTATTGTGTGGCGGGCCTTGGTGAGAGCACAGCGCAGCCAACTATCGAGCCGTGTTGCATCGCCGTCGCGCTGACCTTCACCTGCGCGGCGCGTCGCCTGCGGTCCCTGCACCATCCCAAAAACGGCAACCTTCACTCCGACCATGTTGGCTTCGACCGCGTTCACATCCACATTCACAGCTACAATTCAAGGAGCGGCTGGAAATTTCGAAGTCGCAGAATACTCATTGGTATACTTGCAGTCCAGAGAGTAGCTCCAACTTCCTGCACAGTCTAGCTTTACTCAGGTACTCAGCCCTTCGCCATCAGCCGACCCACGCGGCATACATCTTGCTCGGCGCGCGCATAATAGGCGGATCCTATCCTTCTGACTGTATCAAGACTAGCATGGAGACGAAGGTAGTGTATTGAGTTGGGACGTCAACACGATCAATTGAACATCTCCACTTCATGCAACTGCTCAAGCCGGATCCTTCAGACCGTTGGTAGCTGGGAAAATATTAGTACGCGCTCACCCAGACCATGAGGCTTATGTGAAACATACCTTCAAGGTGGAAAAGCACGTTGGACTGGTAGTTCTTGAACATCTGAGACACCAGCTCCGTGTCCATGTTTGCTATGTTGATCTCTTGGAGATTCTTATTCAGGGTCATGATTGCTTCATTGAGCTTTTCCTATAGACAGGTCAATAGGCCCCAGATCGGATGCGGTTGGGTTTGGCTATATTGCTGTACCACGTTGACAATGATGCGCGAGAGCAAGAGGCTCTGCTGGTGCTCGTGCGGGCTTTCCTGGACGGCGTAAGTAACGTGTCATTCAACAAAGGGGATCATAGCTGTACCATGTTTTCGCGATACTGTGTTGTGTGGTGCGATGCACTGGAGTGGACGAGCTCTTGTTTACATGGGGCGTGGGGCAATCAAACAGCCCTATGCCAAGAACTATAGGGCTGATCACGGTGAACGGCCGACGCGAACCCGACGCTGGCAGCAGTACAGTTACTTCCATCGTCAATTCCTCGACGCCTCCCTGCCAACTGCACACTGCCCACCGCACCGCACACATTAGCAGCCGCGATCCCCTCACGCATTACACCATTGACATCATCCCAGCTCTTGTTGGCGCTGCTACAGCTCCCATAGCTTCAACATGGCGCCTCTAACCGCTGCATCGGACGAGCACACGCATCAAGCTCTCCTTGACCAGCTCGACATCTACAAAATCCACAAACCCTTCCGCAACCCGCACTGGAAGCCCCCGCAGCGCCGCAACAAGAATGTCAAGCAGATCATCGCCGATGCTACGCGCAAAGAAGCCTCGGTCATGGCCACCCAGAACAACAGCGGCGCATCCACGCCCGCGCTCCCGCACACCGACGGCGCTACAGGCGTCGCGACCCCCGTCGGTCGGGCCCCAAACATCGCGCAGGCAGCGCAAAGCCTGAGCACCCTGGTGCTGGAGAAGAACCTACGAGCTGCTGGTGGCGGATTGGGAGCGGCGAACGGCAACGGCGCAGGACCGGCTGCTACGTATACGAATATCGAGAGCGCACCGAGCTTCCACCCGAGTAGCCAGAGGCGGTACTGCGACATCACAGGGCTGCCGGCGCCGTACACGGATCCCAAGACGAGGTTGCGATACCATGATAAGGAGGTGTTTGGGGTGATCAGGACGATGCCGCAGAATGTCTCTGAAGGATATCTCAGCGCAAGAGGTGCGCACACAGTGTTGAAGTGAAGAGTGGGACTGTCTCAGCGAGCGACTCTCAGAACCTGATTCGCTTCCATGACAGCTGGCACGGAGAGGAACACACGGGGGTACTAAAGAGATGGGCTTGTACTGTATGGATCGATGTGGAACATCCAACACAGCACCGCATGCAAATATGTAAGGCCAACAAAGTCAAGCGCACTCCACCCACCAAGCCCCTCTCGAGGCAAGGTTCAAGAAGGTGCTCCGGCTTAATCGTGGACTGTTTTCTCTTCGCCAATGACGGGGTACCAGGAATACACGGACAGTATTTCTAGTGACAGCAGCGTGTGTAAACGCATGCTGCGGCCGGGGCGGTTTCTACATAGATATCTCTGCCTTTTGTCTAATAGCCGTCGCATAATAGTGGTGGTCAATTCTAGACCGCTCTGGAATAAATCCCGTTCACAGAGAAGCTGTATCGTGGCTGTACTCGATGCACCTCGCGCACCTCGCAGAGAGTGTAGGAACACAAGCCTCGAAAATCATGCGGACTCCCGACAAGACGAGGGCGCTAGCCAGGGATCCCCGCGCACGGTCCAGCCGTTGCAGCTGCAGCTCAAAGGGACACGATGCTGCATCGAAAAGTTCCCGGAGAGCAGAGTGACACCTGACACCCGCGGCGCATTGGGACTACATATCGCGCGCGCTAGGCAGCCGCTTTTCTTAATCTTTACTTGGATTCTTGAGAGCTGCGCCCTACCACCGCACCCAGCGCATACCACCCGCTCACACCACCGTCAAGATGCCGACCATGTGGCTCACAGACACGCAAAGTACGTACACATAGCGCGCCAGCAGCTTCGCAAGATGCAGCACGTCTAACACACCGCAGAGATCGGAGTCGCCTTCTGCTCAGGGGGTAGGTACGCATCCCACTCCTCCCTACCGCCCAGCTCCCGCGAACCCAACTGACACGCGCGCGCAGGCGGCTTCTTTCTGCTCGGCGGCGTCATGATGTTTTTTGACCGCAGCATGTACGTTCCCCTGCCCCTCCTCCTCCGCTTCCCTGGGAAACTGACGTGCGCAACAGGCTCGCCATGGGCAACATCCTCTTCCTAATCGGCCTGACCCTCATAATCGGCGCCCAGAAAACGCTTTCCTTCTTCGCGCGCCGGCAGAAGTGGAAGGGCACCGCTGCGTTCACCGCCGGCATCATACTCATCCTCATGCGCTGGGCGTTCTTCGGCTTCATCATCGAACTGTACGGCATACTCGTTTTATTCGGCGACTTCTTCGCCACGATTGCGGGGTTCGTGGGGAATATTCCTGTGGTCGGGCCGTATATTGCGAAGGCCTTGGAAAGAGTGGGCGCGGTGAGCAGGAGCCAGGAGTCGGCGGTTTGAAGGTTAAACAAGTCATGTGTGTATTGTGGACATCGGGCTCCCGGTTGGAAGAGGTGTAGGAGAGGAGGGTAGATGGAATACATTTGGCTGGGTTCGACAGAGGTTGCGTACGATAATTGTGAGCATAGGAGAGAGAGCTGGAGCTGGCGTTCGAGATGGACAAATGGGAGGCATATCTGGCGTTCTGCTCTTCGGTTCAGTTTCGCGGGAAGGAACGGAATACCACGAGCCCGAGCACGATACGATGCGACAGATGCGTCCGCGCAACCAGCTCGCGAACCTCTCGACTTGCATAAAGTCCTATCATACTGTACTGTACATATACTACACGTTGTACCATTTACACTACATCACTGAAACACCCCACCCCCAAACCCCACCGGCCTCCTCACCCGTCCCCCTTCAATAAACGGCACCACAGCCATGGCCTTGTAAATCCTGCCCATCCCCGTCGGCCCTCTATCCACCAGCCTCTTCACCGCGCCCTCCAGCCTCGTCCTGACCTCCTCATCCCCGGCAGCCTTCAGTAATCGCTCCGCGCGCTCCATAATCCCCAGGCTCGACAAGAAGTAGGCTTGTTCGACAGGCCCGTGGACTTCGACGCCGGGCGAGGCGTCGAGTGCGGCTTCCGCGAGCGCAACGAAATCTACGTCTGCGCTAATGTCGACGAGGCCAGCGGAGACGAAAGGCGAGACGGCGCGGTGCGAGCGGATCCCGCGGAGCGTGTTGGCGGGGATGGTGGATTGGGGACCGTAGTCGAGGATGAGGGCGGCGCCGGATGGGGCTGGCTTCTGGAAGGGTTCGGGGAGGGGTTGGGACTTTGGAGATATGGAGGCGGTGGATGGGATGGGCGGTTGGGTTTGATTTTGAGAGGAAGGAGAAGGGGGATTCGCGCCGCCGATGCGCACGGCGAAGTCTGCGATATAGGAGAGCGACTCCGGGGATATTTCTATGATGGCGTCGGTGGTGTTTTGCAGTGCTTTGTACCTGTCCGAGGTCTGCGGGAGGTAGAGGCTGTGCGGGGTGGGCGATTTCGAGAGCGTGAGGTGGAATTCCGGGTGTGGTGAGCCGTCCTCGCTGGTCTGGGCTTGGGACACCTGTGACTCGTGGATGGGCGCGACGACGAGCTCGTGCCATTGGTTTTTGGGGGCTTGCGGGCCGGTCCTTGGTGACAGGGGGCCGTCTGGGGTGATTGTTTTGGAGGCGGCAGGGAGGGTGGAGTTCGCGACGTTTTGGAAGACGTGAATGGGAAGGGCGTCGAAGAATTCGTGGGCCAGGATGAAGGGGGTGGATGTTTCTTCTGTTCAGGTGGTTAGCGTTTGCATGTCAACGGGTAGTAGGTATTGTACCTTTGGGCACGAATCTGATGTCCTCGCACCAATTGACAATGCAATCCGGCATATACTTGCACGGTGCTCTCCATCCCAGTTCGAACTCCTCTGGCGCATCTGTCCCGGACAACCGCTTGGCCTGCTGTTTGCGCAGATCGTCAGAAGCCTCAATCATGTAGATAGCTTCGACACTCTGCGCGAACGGCTTGAAGCTAGAGATTGTCCTCAATACATCGTCCATCAATGTCCCTCTTCCAGGGCCTACTTCTATAATTTGGACCTTCTTTTTCCGGCCCTGGGCCATCCACTCTGTATATAGCCATATGCCCACCAATTCACCGAAGACTTGGCTGATCTCGGGCGACGTTATGAAGTCCCCTTTCGTGCCGAATTGATCGTGCCCGGAGGTTTGGCGCGTGTAGTATCCGCCCTGGTCGGAGGTGAGGCATTGGCGCATGTACGAGGCTACTGAGACAGGGCCGGTAGTCTACAATATCGTCACCAAGAAGTCACCTGTAGGTCAAGGACCAAACGTACCTCTATCGCTTGCGCCAGCGTCTTTGCGAGCGGCGTCGACCATTTTCGCTCTTCCGAGTCGCTCGATGACCACCGCACCGCGCCCCGTGCTAGTCTATGCCTGAATGCCCGCGGCCTTGCGCATCTTGTCGCGCTGCGCAGTAGATCGTGAGAAACTGCTCTCATCTCGAATTGTTATCGGATTTCCATGACGTTGTTCTCGGACGACAAAGTTGACTTTCGGAACGCGGGAGCTATGACCAAGCCGTCCAAGGTCGACGCCCTACCACGTGCTACTCGTATTGATCCCACGAAACCACTCCGACATCCGATATCACCTTTCGATAGTTTAGATCGGGAATAGAAGGATATCATGGCGTCGCGTTGGGCAGACGATGAGGCGGACAAGGCAGAGGCTCAGCGCCGGAAAAAAGAGAAGGAAGAGAAGAAGCGCCTCAAGCTCCAGAAGCAACAAGCCGAGCAAGAAGCTGCCGCTGCTGCTGCACGAGAAAGAGAAGTTGAATCACGTCCAGCAAAGCGTCGAAGACTCTCCAACGACACCGGCTCCCAAGATGTTGCTCCCGCAGAGACACCAGCGGAACGGCCGCTTCTACGCTTCGACGGCGGCGGCTGGGGACCATGCCGACACGTTTCCAACTTCGAGACCCTGAACCATATCGAAGAAGGCTCCTACGGCTGGGTATCTCGCGCCCGTGAGATCTCCACCGGCTCCGTTGTCGCGCTCAAGAAGGTCAAAATGGACTACCAACAGCAAGACGGCTTCCCAATCACCGCCCTCCGCGAAATCACTATCCTCCAACGCGCCCGCCACAAGAACATCGTCCACCTACATGAAGTGCTCTCCGGCTCGGACCCCTCTGAAGTCGTCCTCGTCATGGAGTTCCTCGAGCACGACCTCAAGACGCTGCAGGAAGACATGCCCGAGCCATTCCTCGCGTCGGAAGTCAAAACGCTGCTAAAACAGCTCACATCTGCGCTTTCATTTTTGCACTCAAATCACATCCTCCACCGAGATCTAAAAACTTCCAACATCCTACTGAGCAACCACGGCCATCTCAAGATCGCCGACTTCGGCATGGCGCGCTACATACCGCCACCAGACGCGCGCCTCACACAGCTCGTAGTCACGCTGTGGTACCGCGCTCCCGAACTCCTCCTCGGCACCGAGACCTACAGCACGGAAATCGACATGTGGAGTCTGGGCTGCATATTCGGCGAGCTCCTCCTCAAAGAGCCCCTCCTGCAGGGCAAGAATGAAGTCGACGAACTAACCCGCATATTCGCGCTCTGCGGGCTTCCCACCGAGCGCAGCTGGCCCGAATTCTGGCGCCTTCCCAACGCGAAGGGCCTCAAGATCCCACGGGACTCGGGCGCAAAGAGCGGCGGCGTGATACGGACGAAGTTTCCATTCTTGACGAACGCGGGTGCAGACCTACTCATGAGTCTGCTGTCGCTGAACCCGGAGCATAGACTCAGCGCAGACGAGGTGCTAGAGCACGCGTACTTTAGGGAGCAGCCGAAGCCGAAGCCCATGGAGATGTTCCCCACGTTCCCGAGCAAGGCGGGGCAGGAGAAGAGGCGGAAGAGGAGTCCGAATGCGCCCAAGAGAGGGGAGGCGCCGGGATTGCAGAATGTCGATTTTAGCGGCATCTTTGCGAATAGGGAGGAGGAGCAGGCGGGCGCAGGGTTTCAATTGAGAGTAGCTTGAAGGGTTAGTGATTATGTCAAGACTCCGCAACAGGAAGGTCTGAATGTGTTACGACGCCCGATTATTTCGACGTAAGACCATGTCTTTGTGCACATCTTTCATTCGCCTTTGCTGGGATGTCAATTTGTTTCGAGCTGGGCTACACGATGCTTGGAAGGGCTCTGAGGCATCCGTCAACATCATCCTACATGGGCAGTGGAAAGGATTTGCTTTCTCTCATCCTTCAGTGGAGCATCTATAAAACTTGACGATCGTGCACCTCAAGTCTACCCAAAGTCCCTAATCTCTCATATCCTCCACAACTCTACCTCTCACTGCACATACTAAATCATTCAAGCCTCACACCACCAACAACATCTCTACGATACACCTTCTCCTCCTCACCTCAGCACTGCTCGTCGCCCTCGTGCACGCAACACCCGCACCCGCACCAGCCGCCGCAGCCGTGTATTACTATTGCGAATGTCAACACCGACCCAGCTGCCAGACCAAGTTGATAGACCGCCGTCGAGACGTGAAGGTGGAAGGTCCGGGGCTGGAGAAACGAAACACGACGTGTTGCTGGTGGGGCGATAATCATGAGTTGCTGCGCTGTTTGTAGAAAACGTGGTCGTTGGGCAGTACCAGAAGAGATAGACTACATGAAGGAGTTTGTGAGTGGCATCTTTCCAGATGATCATACAAACACCAAGAACAGCAGGTGGAAATTTTATTGTTTTAGATTTAGATTGATGGGCCTATCTGTTACTGGATTAAACATTAAATCGTCCTTCGTCTCAACCCCACTTTTCCCCCCATTCAAAGACTAAGAATATGGAAAGGAAATCCCAGAAACCACCGTAGACCCCAAGGAAAAAAGAAACACCATAAGTACAATGTACATGGTAATCACACGCTCATCCATTCACCAAGTTGAAGATGCTTACAACTCGGCAAACGCAAGCCACATAACCCCCACAAGCCCAGCGAAACTCGCCATCCCCGCGCTGCCAAACTCCGAAACCGCAGCACCGCTGAACTCGGGTTGCTTGGGTTGCTCGGGCTGAGTGGGGCTGATGTGGGAGCTGGCTCCCGAGCCTGAACCGCCGCCAGACCCAGATCCAGAGCCCGGTACTTTGCCTGAGCCAGCGCCTGAGCCTGAGCCAGCGCCTGAGCCTGAGCCAGCGCCTGAGCCTGAGCCAGCGCCAGAGCCCGAGCCGCCGGAGCCAGAGGTACCGTTGCTCTTGCTGGTCTCGGAGGGCAGCACGATGACCTCGGTCTTTGTCTTGGAGGGTTGAACGATGACCTCGGTCTTTGTCTTCGAGGGTTGAACGATCGTGGTGCCGTTGTTGAAGGGACCAACGGAGGAGGTTGCGACTGAGGGGGTGCCGGTGGAGAGGACGACGGGGATAGTGGTTGTTGTAACGCCTGCCTCTGAGCTAGACGAGCTTGAACTGCCGGTCACTGTGATGACGGCGGTGGTCTTGCCGCACGCGGAGACGGCGAAGTCGCTGTACTTGGCGGCATCATTGGGGCAGCCGTCGGCCACAGACTTGAGAGCGTCCAGGCGGTCGAGCTCGATGCAGATGCAGGGGAAGTCGGCAGGGTTGCACTGCGACTTTCCGATGAGTGGGAAGAGGACGTCTTGGGCGCAGTTGGAGAAGCCGGCGATGGCGCCGGGGATGTCGTGGGGTGGACCGGGGATAGCCGTGGAGAGGACGAAGAGGGTGGAGGAGAGGGTGAGGGTGCTGAAGATAGTGGGAGACATTGTGGTTGTGGTTGTGGCGGTGCAGGTTTTGCAGGTTTCGGTGGAAGTCTTCGTGGACGAAGTCTCTAAAGACTTGGTTTCGGTGGAAGTCTTCGTGGACGAAGTCTCTAAAGGCTTGGATTCGGTGGAAGTCTTCGTGGATGAAGTCTCTAAAGGCTTGGTTTCGGTGGAAGTCTTCGTGGACGAAGTCTCTAAAGGCTTGGTCGCGGTGGAGGTCTTAGTGGACGTAGTCTCGGAAACTCCTTTCAAAGAAGACTCGGTGCTGGAGACCGAAGTTGATGTAGTCGTGGGTGCTAGACTGGAGGATGTGGTAGATCCGGACTCTGACGACTTGATGATCGTCAAGGTGGTCGCAGAAAACACCTTCGTAGAGGATTCTGTGGCAGAAGACTCTGTCGGAGAAGGTCCTGGGCTGGTAGACTTGGACGTCGTCGAGGCAGAAAACGAGGGTGTTATGGAAACAGTGGACGGGACCGAGGTGAAATGCGGAAGCGAAGGAGTTTCGGTGTACACTGTAGTTTCAACCGTGGACGTATAGGGGACGGTAGTCGTGGTATCGAGCTCCAAGTAGCCAGTCTCACTCAAAACCAAAGAGGATGATTTGTGGTGGTGCTTATGCGATGAGGAACTGATGATCAGTGAAGTACGAGTCCAAAAGTCTCTGATGTGCCAATGCATCTTGAGAGTGAATGTATATATAATGATATCTAGCGAGTGAGGTGGTAGGATGAGCAATGAACGCGTTCAGAGGCATGGAATATATGTGCTACCTTTTGACATCTTGGAAGCTGCATGCGGTCGCCCAAAAACGAAAGAGGGTTCTTGGACGGTAAACATAGGCGGCGACGCATCCGGGCGAACATCTTTGTTGGCAAAGTTTCAGTTTTCGAGTTGGCATCGCGAGGTTGTAGCGTGGCTCTGAGTTCCGGTTCCGTCGTCTGCTCTGGAATGTGGCGCAAACGGCTTCCTTTCAGCATCGTCATGGCCCCATCCGGAATTCGCCCGCTTCTTTCGCCCCACGCGCTCTTTAGCTGCTTTGGATGGGCAAGCTGTATTGTGCAAGTCCACCCGCGCACGCTTCTGGTCATGGAGGGAAGGTTGGATCGACGCGTTCTGCTTGTCTAGGATGCTTATAATCATAGTTACCTGGCTTTTATCATAGAAGCACCCGTGATGCTCTTTTGTGTACCGTAGTGCACAAGTTAAATCAGACGTCGCTTCAGAGGAAGGTTCATCCTGACTCGCTAGAAGGTTTTCGTAGTACGGGTTGGCATGTTCACGACGCGATGTACGCCCTGTACAATGGCGCATATCACACTCGTCCATGAACCGTCGATATTGGTACGCCAAAATGTAAGGATCCTTCTGAAACGGTGGTATATGTGGCGTGTACGGCCTATACATTTTGAGGCGTTGACTATCGGGATGAAACAAACCTTGATGTTGCTGAAGTTTCTCGCGACTTGACCCCAGCAGCGCAGTACGGTATTGACGTCGAAACTATTCTCGTGCGCTGGGGTCAAGATGAGCATATGCTTACTTGGCCTGAGAATCTTTCGGGCTATCAAACAGACGAAAGTACAGTCCCCATAACTCGGGGTCCGCCATGTAGTGCGTTGTGTCGTGTCCTCTCCAATCGATCGATGCTCTAGGGGGGTTCAAGGAATGTTTGCATGCGTCGATATCAGGGTGATGTGCTTACAGTACTTGTAAGTAGCGCATGGTGTAGCAGCCAGAGGCAAAGCCAACACAAAGAGAGGAAGCACATGAGACCTAACAGTTACTAAGTTTGACAGTGACAAAGGTTCGGAGTTGCCACTAGGACATCCGAAACGCCCACGATTGGGCGCTACCGACCGTTCCAAAAAACGAACACGTTTGAGCAACGTGGGTGGTAAAGATGTTCAAGTTTACCCTGCACCCCAGTCTGTCCTACGACAGAGATTGTTACGACGGAGTATCCTCATCTCTATCAGTACCAAATACGAACAACACTGGCGGTATGCGGCGTAGCGCTACGGAGAAAACGAAGCGATACCAAAGCCAAATGGTATGTTTGCAGCGTAAGATACGGCATATGCATGTGTTCATGGATGGATTGAAGTTCGCCTGCAAGGGGGCAGCAAGCATGCTAGACAGAGGAGGGAAACAGATGGTTGAGCAAACATCAGTGTAGGAAAGGTAAGATGGAAGGATGGCGAGAGATAATACGATCTGGGTCATGGATACTTGCCATCTGTGGTTGGCATGTACGTAATGATTGAAGGCCACCAGATGATTAAGAGCATCAGATCAACAGCACATATATAGAAGATAGTGTTTTGGTGGGTGAGATTTTTTAACTTCTAAAAGAGGACGTATTCGCGACATCGGAACAAAACGCAGCAATCGAAGGCTTCATGCAGGTAGTAGTGATGTTGACCACACGGAAGAGCGTTGGGCCTCCGCCATTGCCAAGGCATGCTAGAGACTAGCGGACCGCTTAGCCTGCCCGCTTCGCTCGAAAATCCAAAAGTTCGCCTCGCAACATTTTCGATCTCGAACAGCAGACGCTGCAACTTTGACAATGGCGACCTCATCGTGAGTATTCCTCTCGTCGGAACCTTCAGTGGGACGATAGCCTTCTCTGTGCATTCACTGATCCCAGCGCAGAACTGTGCCTACGAAGGATGATATTCTCGTTCCCGAGACGCTTCTGAAGAAGAGGAAATCACAGGAGAGGGCTCGCGAGGAGCGCGCTGTGGCCACAAAGGAGAAGCGAGGTATGCAGTCAGCTGCTACAACGGTCGAAAGGGAGCGGTCACGATGATTATAACCACCAACACTATCGACTAGGCTTCGGTCTATGCTGTCGAATCGTTAACCATCTTTCGGGAATGATGCAACCGCTCCCTTCGAAATCATTGTGGCAGGTTCCTCTTTACACTCAATGCTAATGTTGGAGTAGAAAAGAGCAAGAAGAAGCGGGAAGTGATTTTCACCCGAGCCGAGAAGTATGTGAAGGAATACCGCGACGCTGAGAAGGAGAAAGTCCGCCTGTCCCGCGAGGCAAAGAAGAACGACAGCTTCTTCGTACCAGAGGAGCCCAAGCTCGTGTTCGTTGTACGCATCAAGGGTATCAACAAAATCGACCCGAAGAAACGCAAGACCCTGCAGCTGCTTCGTCTTCTCCAGATCAACAATGGTGTCTTTGTCAAGCTTTCCAAGGCCACCATGGAGATGCTGAAGATCGTTGAACCATTTGTTGCTTACGGTTACCCCAACCAGAAGTCCGTCCGTGAGCTCATCTACAGTCAGTGTATTGCTCTGCTCGGGCCGTCATATACTAATTGATATGCAGAGCGCGGTTACGGTAAAGTCGACAAGCAACGCATCCCGCTTACAGACAACGAAATCATTGAGGAGCAGCTCGGCAAATACGGGTACGACTGCACTTTGAACCTGCATTGTCCGACATCTGCTGATATATGTCTAGCATGATCTGTATGGAAGATCTCATCCACGAGATCTACACCGTTGGTCCCAACTTCAAACAGGCTTCCAACTTCTTGTGGCCTTTCAAGCTCAACAGCCCGACCGGCGGCTTCCACAAGCGGAAATTCAAGCACTTCATCGAAGGCGGTGACCTGGGTAACCGTGAAGATCTGATCAACAACTTGATCCGACAAATGAACTAAATGCGACTTGTACAAAGTAACAGTGTCTTTGGGATTGGGAATGTTTTGAGCATGAATATCTTTCGGGAATACCCCACGGTTGCATTTGCATGGCGTTTGGCTTCTTTGGTGGGATTCAATCTCGCGCCTAACGTGGGAACGACTTGAAATTGATTACCAAATCAATGAAATGATTGCGCCGCTTAACAGTGGCAACAACTACACGGGCTACTCCAGCCGGATACGGAATTTGTAAATTGAAGTACGCGTGGTCAGCTAAAGGCGCTGGCGCGCACAGCCTCGTGTCCCAGCGTATGCCAAATGAACTCGGCAAACTAGGCAACACCCAAACTTGACTGCATCGCCATCTCGACGGTTTCAAGGTTGGACACGTAGGTGGTGTTGAGGTGGACGCCACCTCGAGGATCTGCATCCGGATGGCCGCGATCAGCTGTCGCTTACCGTAAGACAGGTGTGTGTGTGTGTGCTCACAGCCAACGCCGCGGTTGCAGCCGGCCCAATGTACATAATATTGCAGTGGCAGACACGGATCATTGTTCAACTCCAGAACATGATCCGACACCCCGTAATATGGGACCGTATTGATCATCCGGACTTAAGCTGGATTTTCAACATCCATTGTGCCCCTGCAAACTTTTACGAGTCAATCTCTGCAGACCTCTCGCGAGGTGGAAGTCGTCAAGACAAGGGTCTCAACCGTTGCTCTACATTTGGGAGGTGCAGCGCGTGCGTAATAGCGCTTTGCTTACGGCGTTGGACGGCCTGGCCTCTTCCCACCCGCCGAGACTAGTCTTGCCACCACCTGCGAGCCTGACGCCTAACGATTTTCTTTTGGCGAAGCGCGCGGAGTCAGAGGCGCGAAAGCCTGCGGGCGGATCACGGTGGGCGCAGGGTGGACTCACCGTGGGTGGCAGAATGACGCTCAAGGTCTGACGCACTCTTACTGCCGCCTTGCCGCCGTCGTCGGCAGTGTTGGGTTTCGCGTTGCGATTTGCGGAGAGCCTGATGGAGCGCGCCGCGATACGCATGCTCATCGTCACCTGCCAATATGCGTGCAGCATTCCAGCCCGGCCTAAGGAGAAGCTACGGGCAGTGACGGATTTTTGTGCACGACTAGGCCACGGGGCCCGCGGGCTTGCTGCAGGCACACAGTTTTCATACAAGCACGGGGACCGACTTCCGCGCAGCACACTGCTGGACAGATGAATGGCAGAGTTAGCATGCATGGGCGTGCTGGCGGTGATTGTGCATAGAATGGCCATCAACACGGGCCGACTATTGGCTCTATTTAGGGGAGCTGGTGTGACACAGTCATCTCGAAGCTCAGGTGGACTTGGTGAGGTCTGCGCGATGATGCAGAGCGGCGGCCCGGGGAGGATTGGACCCTTGGCATGGTCAGAGGGGATTCTCGAACGAAACACGGGCCAGAGGCAAAAGAGGAGACGTGGTGCCAGCGTGGCTCGCGAAAGCACCGATGCCGTCCGTGACTGGACCGAGCCAGCGCCAACGAAGCCCCTGTTGGCGTTCATTGGGGGAGGTGTGCAGCGTGGTGGACCCGATGCTGGAGCAATTTTTGAGGGCGTGCATCAACTTGTGCCTGACGATGATTCCTGTGGCCTCGGTGGAGCTTGCGGTGCTGCGCGTTGAGCAGCCTAGCCGCGCACACAGCGGCGACGCATTTCCAATGCATTCCCAAGCACCGGCCGCGGTGGTGACGACCAGAATGCCTTGTAAACAGTGCTGCCTACGAGTGTGCTGCGCGGTACGACTCACGCGGCTCGTGCAAAAGTAAATTGCAGCCTGCTGAGCGAGCGTTCCGGGGCGTGACGCGAGGGTCGTCTTGGAGCCGGAGATGGCCATTCGGGCCCAGCATGGGGCCCTCCTTAGCGGTTGCGCGGAGCCCTAGAATGGGTGCGGTGGGCAGAAGAGAAATTCGCCAGCCCGTCTATCGAATGAGAAAACCACACCAACGCTCGCGAACATCCTCCCCCTTGCTCTCCTTTTCCTTCGCCGCTCTCCCTTCTCTTTCACCTCGTCATCTCCACTCAGGTCGCCGCAGCCAGCGCTCGAAACCCCCCAGCCTCTCTGGTCCGACCTAGCCGTGCATCCGGCCTGAGGAAGACCCTTGCGCCCTCGGCAACCAGCAGGCCTCGTTTGCTGAGCCAGCTTCGTGCGCGTCCTCCATCACTCCTCCATCGCATCACCGGCGCTCGCTGTCCGTGCAAGAGTGCTCACTCCTCAACGTGTAGCGTTGTCGTCGAGTCGACACACCTACCTTGCTTGAGCCCTCTCGCGTCACCTCCGACGGCCAACGTCGCTACGAAAACATCGGCCGCCTCATCCTTTTGCATCCGCATTCTTGTGGCATTTACTCGGCGCCTTTCTTGGTTGAACTACTTAGCTCTTGCCCTTTTTGTTGGGTCGCCCCTGCTGTTCCACGCCTTCCGCGTTTGAACACACACCTCGCACCCACCCACCCACGAGGAGCGAGCTGCCAGCTTTCACGACCTGTCCGCGACCCTTTTTTCACGACGATCTATTGATTTAGACATCGTCCTGAGCTCGCGTTTCAGTGGCGCCCGCTGCCACCCAGCCGTTTCCCCGGACACGCACTGCGCGTCTCTAATTTGGGTCTCAGCTGCGACACACGCTTCGGCCGATTCTCTCGCCGGCTGCGCTGTACCAACGACAACGACCCACTGTCTGGCCGCGACAGCATTATTACAGTCTCCACCGCTTGCTCGATTGTCTTAGACGAACAACACTCTCTTGAATCACGATTTCCTTTGTGCATGAGCGGATCTTATTAGAGCGTCGGTAAGCTCTTTCGCAGAGCGCACGCTCAACCCTCGTGCGGTCAGGAATCGAAGAACTGTAAGTTCCATCGCCTCAAAATCCATCCCGATCGCCACTGACATCGTCGCAGGGTTACCAGTATCTTCGTTCCTCTGCAACTGCATCTTCATCATGCCATCCTTCTATCCTCGACAGAACATGCCCCGGCAACAACTACCGCTCACGCCGCCCGAGTTTGTACCCAGCTACCACTCTGGCTGCGGAGGGATGCCCTACCAGCAATCCGCCTACGGCGGTCAGCCCGGCATTCGGTCGCACGATGATGCCTATGATTTTGCAGACCGCTACAACCAGCTCTCGATCGCGATGCCTCCCATGTACCCGCAATCAGGCACCTATCTGAGCAGCGCACCGCCGAGCCTTCCGCCGCCGAGCTCATTCTATGAGTCCAACGGCGCGACGATTCTCCCGCCGATGCGACACTCCATGGGAGACGCCGCTATGCAGCAGCACCGCGCTCAAGAGCTCACCCAGCGCCCTGCCCAACAACCCAAAGAGGAGAAGCCTGTGGGCGGCGTGTCTGCAAAGTTGGACTACGACATGGAAGTCATGACGGACTTTGTCTGCGAGATGGCCTTGGATGTTATCACACCCGGTCGCATGATGCCGCCGTCTTTCCGAAAATGGGTCCACCAGGTACTTTGCGCAACGAGGCTACCTTCCGCAACCATAATTCTGAGCATGTTCTACCTCTCTTCGAGGATGCCCATGCTGGCTGGTCTTCCCAAGAACGACAACCACCTGTTCCGCCTCCTTACTATTGCCCTGGTACTAGGAAGCAAGTTTTTGGACGACAACACGTTCATCAACCGCTCATGGTCTGAGGTCAGCGGCATCCCTGTCGCCGATCTGAATCAGTTGGAGATGGAGTGGCTGGTGGCTATCGAGTTCAAGTTGCACCGCGATCCCACAGAGCACCAAGGCTGGAACACCTGGTCAAACCACTGGAAGACGTATGAAGAGCGCGCTGCTGAGCGAGCCGGCTTGCCCAACAAGCTCAGCCCCATTGACACCTCCGTGCAGCGACAACGCTCGATCAACAAGCCGCTGCCGCCGCTACCGATGCAGCAGGCCTACAACCCCCCGCCGTATGACTACACTCCCAAGTCTGCCCAGCCGTCGTTCAACAATGTTGCCAGCTACTCGCAGTACGACCCTTGGCGGGCAGCCAATGAGCATTCGCCCGCGTCTGCTCCTACGACTGGTCCCACTACCCCAGAGTACTACGGCAGCGCGGGACCTTGGGCTCCGGAAGGTTACTCGCGTCGCACCATGTTTGGCTTCCCACCCCTGTCTCAGACAACTCCGAGCCAGCCCCAGCAGTCCAATTATGGCCCGCCTGCATACACGACGCAATACCATCCGCCTGCCTGGAACACCCACGGCGTTAACTGTGGTTGCATGTACTGCGCGCAGAGGCACCCGTCCTACTTCATGGCGCCTGGCTTCGGTCCTCAGGCGGTCGCTGTTTAGCACCCAGCTGCTTCCAATGTGTCAGCATGGTAGGACTCAGCCACCTACCATCTGCCAGTCTGGACCTTTCCGAGGCCTGCTTCATAGAAGACCTACTTGCTGGCATCACGACTTTCAAATTGTTTCACGACTTGCTTCTTCGACCTCTACATATTGCTTGGCCTTTTACCCCATTTCAGCGATTCATTTGTTCAAAAGTTATCTCCTCGCACCTGCTCCTCACCTCTGGACTCGACGTTTCCGGCCTTACCAAAAAACTTGGGGGCTGATCAGCCTACCTCGATATAATCCAGGCCACCCAGTCCTGCTCGGACAATAGGCGTCGGTACTGCTGTCCTTGACTATGGCTGCCTCCGCCCGTCACATCGAGATCATCTTGCAAGGCGCTCATTCGTTTTCTTCTTGTCGCTATTCCAGACGCATGCGTGCGCTATTCGAGCTCGACGAAAGCACGCACGGCTCGCGATCATCTTGCATGATAGATTTCCTTACTACATTTCGCAACACCGGTTTTTCATTGCTTGATTTCCATCTAGACATTTGGGTTTTGTCACGGTTCATCGGGAGCACTTACAGCGAAATTGTGGGACCACGGCGTTCTGTTTGTTCGGTTCAGATTCTAACGATGCTTTTCAAGGCTGCTCGCCACGCTTTGGGCGCGGGTCATCGGGCAGTTTTCCTTTTGTTTTGTTGCACTTCGCCACTAGATTGGCACACGGGGTTCATTGCACTTGTTAATGGTTTTGTTTTGGGCTGTTGAAGGAACGCGGGTACGGCCAGAGCGTCGATCGCGTCAGACCCGCCATCCAAAGGATGTTGGCTGTACCTGTTCTTCCACGGCCCGTTGGTTTGCGGTTTTAAAGAGCTCACGATTTGATTCCCCTCCATCGCCTCCGTTTTCCCAATTGCGGAGCTGTAATTAATCGGCATCGGACTACGACGGAGCATAACTTTTTTTTTTCTTTGGGTGGGACAGGCCTCGAGCTTTTATGAATTCTATACCGGGTAGCACATTAGGGACTTGGAAGGAGTGGTTCGAAAATCGTGCTTTTACTGTTCTGTGAAAGGCAGAGCTCGAGATAGCAGCATCAAAATGGAAAAGCGTGTTTGGGGAGTCTGCTGCAGTCACCTGATTTCCTATGCATGGCTTTGTCTTCGTCTATACATGGTGAGTCCCCCCGCGGGGCGGCGTAGCGTGACCACCTTTCGTCCGCACCGTTGCACAAGAATATACCGGCTCAGCTGCTCCCGGTTCCCACGGGCGCCGTAGGCAACTTCTCGGACGTAGCACGTTTCTGCGGGAAGCGGAGCAAAGAATCGTCCCGGTACACCGATATGCAATCGACGCCGGACTTAACGCCTTCGCTTCCAGCCCTGCTTTCACGGAGTCGTGTCGTCATTGCCCAATCACGAGTGAGGCCTGCAGCCCTGGAGAACCCACATGCCCGCCGGTCAACGAGACGGGCGAGTTTTTTGCTCGGCGTTTAGGGCGGATCTAGAGAATATGGCAGAACATCTTGCGCGCTCACGCGTGCCTTTGGATCGTATATAAGTTTGACTTGGGGAAAGGAGGGTTGAAATGTCGTCGTCTTTATTCAATACTTGGTCTGCGAGATTCAGGGCGATTTCTTCAAGACAGACGAAGAAGCACGTAGGTAGTACGTCAACACCAACAGGATTTGGGTCATCGAAAGAAGCACCCTGGAGATACTTGCATACCCATTCGAAAACGCATCGCCGCTTCCAGAAACGAGAAACCTTCAGGCACAACACGCGGTCCTCACCATCAACGTCGCCTCAGACGAAATCGAAATCGAAACCGAGGGACAGGAACTGGTGGCAGCCGCCGAACTTCGCCTTCACAGTCAAGATGAGCGGCGCAGGTGGAGCAGGCATCGCCGCTGCCGCCATGTATGCGGTAGTCAGCAATCCCGCTGCCGTTGGTGCGAAACCTGAAGACGCGGATGCGAAGGCGCATCATCTGAAAGACGGGAAGGGGTTTATCAATCCTTGGGACAGCTTTCGGGATTTTGTGGGATGGAAGATGGGGATGAGGTTGCTGTGGTACGTCCACCTCCCCCATGCAGTCCCATCAATACACAGCAAAAGAAGAAGGTTTACGTACGGACCTGGCTGACTAGTACTTGATGCAGGAGGAAACTCTCGGGCCAGGTGAAAAAAGTAGACACCACACCCCCAACCGTGCCCGTCGTCACACCTTCTTTCAGACACCCCCGGGAAGGCGGCAAGTTGCGAGCGACCTGGCTCGGCCACGCCTGCTACTACGTCGAGTTCCCGTCGGGCCTGCGCGTCCTCTTCGACCCCGTCTTCGAGGACTGCTGTGCGCCAGTCAACTTCAAGATGTTCAAGCGCTTCACGCAGCCGCCGTGCGAGATTGAGGATCTCCCGGCGGTCGATCTTGTGGTGATTAGTCACAACCACTACGACCATTTGAGCTATCCCACGATCAAAAGGATACAAAAGGCCTTCCCGAACGCACACTTTTTCGCGCCGCTGGGGAATAAGAAGTGGTTTGTGGACAACGGGGTGGGTGCGGGGCAGGTGACGGAGCTGGACTGGTGGGAGGAGCGGGACGTGCGACTGTCGCCCGGCTTCCCAGACGGTACCGCGGAAAAGAAAGAGATGGGTGCTGTATCTGTGAGCGCCGCCTCGACTCGCAGCAGCCCAGCGGACATCACCGCCGCCATCAGCGCCCTCCCCTGCCAGCACGTCTCCGCGCGCGGGCCCTTCGACAAGTGCAAAACCCTCTGGGCCTCCTGGAGCGTCTCCTCGGGCGGCGCCAGCGTCTACTTCGCCGGCGACACGGGCTACCGCGCGGTCCCCGAGTCGACGCCCGAAGGCGACGACGGATACGGGCCCGCGTACGCCCATCTCCCAGTGTGTCCTGCGTTCGCGCAGATTGGCACACACCGCGGTCCTTTTGATCTGGGCTTGATTCCGATCGGCGCGTACGAGCCGCGCTGGGTCATGAGCCCCATGCATGCGAATCCGCAGGACAGCGTGAACATCTTTGTCGACACCAAGTGCAGGACAGCGTTGGGCATGCACTGGGGGACGTGGGTCCTCACCGAGGAAGATGTAATGGAGCCGCCGCGGAAGCTGAGGGAGGCGCTCAAAGAGAAGGGTCTCAGGGAGGAGGTTTTTGGCGTTGTGGATATTGGGGAGAGCAAGGAGTTTGAGAGTGGGGAGGTGAGGGGAGGTGAGTGAGGCCGAGAAGCAGGCAGCATGTGTCACGAAGAGGTGGATGGAGCTTATTGTACGATGTACGAGATACCCAGATATAGACGACGTTGAGAGCGCGGAATCGCATTTATTAGTAATCGGATGTATGTGGTCTGACCATGTATATGCAGGTATAAATCAACCAGGGACCTTGATGAAAGAGCCACAACATCTTGAAGAGAGATGACCTTGCTCCAGCCCCATTGTTATAGTTCTCGCACATGTTGCTTGCTGGCCACTGGGACAAATTCCATTCTTTGAACCTCATTGCCCATTGTGAGCCGGCGCTTGCAGAACATCCCAAATCTTTCAAATATTCGCGCTACGAAGCGAATCGCGCAGACTCCTTCGGCTCACCTTGAACGCTTCTGCTGAAGTGAGTTTAAGCTTGCGTGCAAGCCCCAGTCTTACACCTGTCGTCATCCCGCCCCAGCTTTCCCCTTCGCAGCACTCTCACATGCAACCCCAGGACCACCGCCCTGGCACAGCGCTTACACTCAATCGCATGTCGCATACACCGATTTTCAAAAAACAATATGTCTCACTCACCTCAAACCCTCTGCCGGCCATCCTCATACCATACGTCTCTCCAATGAAGGCGCCAGCCCTGTTAACACTGCTCTATTTCCTTGCGCTTTGTGAGGGACGTGGTGATCCAAGTAAGGTGCCATAGAATCGACGTGTTCGTGCAGAAGTGAGAGCAGTGAGGTGAGTGGTGAGGGCATGACCATGTGTGAGACAGAAAGGAAAGCGCATGTGGTAGCGCGGAAAGAGCGCGTAGCGTGAATGCTACAACTGAATTCGAGACCAAGACTTAACACTGACTGTAGTGAGTGACATATGGCTCTCACAAACTTGTATGGGGGATGACTGAGTCGGAGATTGAATTACCAAACGTACATGCAGGTATCGGAATCCTAGAACAACGCCATGCACCCTTTTCCACCAAATGCCCGTCCTCATTACCGTTAGTCGTGTTCGTGATTTTTACTTTTTGCTCCCCTATCCTAAGCTTAGATCGAACAATGCAAATTCTACAACTCTGCCTCTATGATTACTTTTGTCGGTTGGCGTCTTCAATGCAACCCGTTAGTAGTGCCCTTCTTCGATCTGCGCTCCTTGACGGCGGCGGCAAGGTCTTCGAGGGTGTTGACGGTGGTGTCCCAGTCGATGCACGCGTCGGTGATGGAGACGCCCTTCTTGAGCGCGCTAGGACCCTCCGGCGGGACCTTCTGGTTGCCCTCGTTGATGTTGGACTCAATCATCACGGCGACGATGCCTGTCTCGCCGTCGCGGATCTGCTCAGAGATGGCTTTGGCGACCTTGGGCTGGTTTCGATGGTCCTTGCTGGAGTTGCCTAGAGCAAGTCAGTTGTGCCTTTATATCAAGGAAGTCAAGGAAGCGCCAACGTACCATGCGAACAGTCAACCATCATGACCTCGGGCAGGTTCTTCTTCCTCAAAGCTTCGCGGGCACCCTTGATGCTCTCCTTGTCAAAGTTGGTGCCCTTGGTTCCGCCACGGAGAATGACAAAGCAGTGCTCGTTTCCTGCCGTCCTGGTGATAGCAGCTAGGCCCTGCTTCGTTACGCCCATGAAGTGATGCTTAGCAGCCGCAGCGCCGATGGCATCAACAGCGACAGTCAGACCTCCATCCGTTCCGTTCTTGAAGCCAATGGGGAAAGAGAGACCAGAAGCCAGTTCGCGGTGCAATTGCGATTCGGTAGTGCGTGCACCGATGGCACCGAGCGAGATGAGGTCCGCGAGGAACTGGGGCGAGATTGTGTCGAGCATCTCGGAGGCGATGGGCATGCCCTTGGAAGTCAAGTCGCAGTACAATTTGCGTGAGACGCGCAGACCCTTGTTGATCTGGTAGCTCTCGTTGATGTCCGGGTCGTTGATGAGGCCCTTCCAGCCGACCGTCGTTCGTGGCTTCTCGAGGTAGGCACGCATAATGATGAGGAGCTCGCCGCTGAGCTTGTCGGCGAGGGCCTTGAGACGGTCGCAGTATTCGAGGGCGGTGTCGGGGTCGTGGATGGAGCAGGGCCCGACCATGACGAGGAGGCGGTCATCCTGCTGGGTGATGATCTGGATGCATTCCTTGCGGCCGCGAATGACCGTCTCTTCGGAAGCCTTGGTGATGGGGATCTCGGAGGACAGGAGCTGAGGAGGGATCAACGGGTCGTAGCCGAGGACTGCGAGTTACGTGGTCAGCATTGGCTGCCCATAGGCGCGTCAGAGAGAGGCTTTACCGCGCACGTCGTCGCTGACCGAGTTCTGGTTCATGTTTGCGGATGCGGAGTCGGCCATGGTGGGCGAGTGAAGGGCTTATGACTGGCAGTCAGTATGCGTTATGGTGTGACCAGGGTGCCAATTGACCAACGGACTGCGTGTACGGGGCAGGGGGGAGGCGGTCAATAGAATGAGCGCTGCTGTGTAGACTTGCAAAGGGCGCGCCTACGTGCAAGGTGCAACCAATGGGAGGAGGGGCAATGCGCAGCTGGGAGGGGCAATTGGACGAGAGAAACGCGAGACGTACTTTTGCGAGCGGGCGAAAGGGCAAGGGAGTGTGCTTGCGTCGATGTGCGTCCGACGTCGGGGTTCGAGGGCACGCGAGAGGCAAACTTGTAAGAGACTCGCGCTGTCAACCTCACAGTCACGTCGTCGCTGGCAAAATAATTTCGAGCCACGGCGGGGTTCCCGTCTCACCGCCTTAGGCCCGCGAGAGCCCGGCAGCGCGGGCCTGGCCCAAGCGACCAATGTGCCCTGCGTCGCGCCGACGCCGTTCGCGCCCTCGTCCTCATCACGGCCATCTGGCGCCGTCGCTGTGCCTTGTTGGCGAGGCATCGCCACAGAGTGCCTCCCCGACTCGCCATCATGCACTCGAGCGCCAGTCCCGCGCTCTATAGCAGCCGTATTAAGAGCTAACGTGTGTGTGTGATTCGCTGCTCGTTGCGCGCAGCTACCCCACAGCGACCGCCGCGCGAGCTGAGAGAGAGACGGGCTTTTCCCAGGGCCAGCCACGAGCACGAAAACCATCGCGGCGAACCTGCTGCACTCGACCTGCGACCTCCACGCTCCACCAACGCCAGCCAACTATGGGATCGCCGTTCGTGTACCCGCTGTGGCGCATGTAAGCCGCCCACCCGCACCTGCCTGCGTGAAGCAACCGGCCATCTGAAACAGCTGCTCCAAAGCGACCTCCCCTGACCTACATCCCGCGCCTGTTACAAAACACAAGCGCCTGCACTTGGCTCGCCCCGAAGCTCCCACTCACCCCAACATCCGCTGTTTATCGATACGTCCCCGGGTGCCCTTCACCGTGCTGCGCGCGCGTGACCTCGCCGACCTACCTGACCACCAACACATACAACCCTCGCTCTTCTATCGACGCAATGCTAGCGTTCCACACCATGAACACCAAGCGGCGGCGGGACGACGACTCAGATTCCGACGACGACCGGTACCTCAAAGTGCGTCGTGTTTCGACCGCTGGGCCAAACCAAACGGCTAACACACAACAGAAATCACGGCCATGGAACATTCAAGCAAGCGTACCGTGGGCAGAGAAACACGCTCACAGCACAAACGCTTTCTCTGGATACGTCTCAAAACCCTCACCGCCACACGTCGTACCTGGTCTGGAGGCAATGACACCCGCCGAGTCGGAGCACAGCGAAGCAGATTCGCCAGTATCAATACCCGAGGAACCCCAGATGATACTTTCTTCTCGCGGCGGCATAGACTACGCCATGCAAATGGAAGAAGACGAACCCGAGGCCGTTACCAGCCAGCCACCAGACTCGCCCTTCGTCACCAACTTCCGCCCCGCAAAGCTGAACTTCGACCTATTCAACCGCGACCAGGCGAAGCACGCCCCCGACATAGCTCACCGCATCCCGACGCCCATATACCCGACGTTCCAGACCACAAGCGGCATGAGTGGCCTAGGATATCCCAACAGCGGCTTCGCAGGCGGCATGGCTCCGAGCAACGGTTATCTCGGCGTTCCTTCCGATCCCAGGAGCGAGCCGCACAATCCCACAATGGGAATCCCCCACCGGCGGCAGCGCAGCCAGGATCGCACCATGCGCATGCCGTCGCCCATCTCAGAGGACGAAGATATACCTGATACGCCGACCGCGCAGACGCAATCCCAGCTCGAGCGTCTTAGTGTGACGACATACCACGCAGCCGACCGCATGGACATGGAAATGCCGCCGCCGTCGGGCACGCCCACGCGCGGTAGGAAGCGCAGCGGCGCACTCACGGGCATGGGCCGCTTCAGCATGGGGTACCGCGACGACTGCGAGAAGTGTAGGCTGCGCGTCCCGGGGCATTATTCGCACTTTCTGTAGCGCCCGAGCTGCGAAGATTAAGAGCGGTGGAGTTTCTGTACAAATGATTTACGCATCATGAATGTGCGTTCAGGCTATGAATCTATCTATTGGTTGCGGGAGTACGGGTACATTTTTATCATGCAGCGAGACACGGACAGCATTTCCATCTGTCGCTGTTTTTGTATCGGTTCCGCAGGAGACAGGCATTGTATCTGCTCGCTCCACGAAGCATGTTCACGGTGTACGCAAGGGATCACACGAAACAAAGTTTACAGAACGGCCAACACGCAAGCATAATTTTATATCCACCGATCAATGAAATCGAACCTCAAGACCGCTCCGAGTGGCTTTGAAATACATCGCAACCTGTCATGACTTCGTCCCTCGACCAGTGACGCATGCTGATAACACGCTCGCAGCCTGGTTTGCCTAGCACGCCCTTGACATGTTCATTTGATCACCCAACAAAGCACGCCGAAGCACTTGCACAGCTCCAACATACTCATTCGACCACCTAGGAAAGCATGCTAATGCCCCTCGCTATGCTTTTCACCAGCCAACCGCGCAGCCGCTGCACCTTCAGGATCTTTACTCCTCGCCGTACACTCAACCTGATGCAGACACAAGCAGTCCTTCATCACACATGAGTATTAACTACGCACTCAACCTACTACAAGCCCAAGTAAGCAGTAAAGTTTCGGGACCAGTCGAATCCGGGAGGCGGTACGGTTTCAGAAGACGAAACCAAACGCCCCTGCCGCTTCGAACACAGCCGTGGCGCCCAGCACGCGAGATGCGAGGGGAGCTTCCACTCTATTTCCCGACGGGGCACCCAGCACGATGGATTGGTACACCGACTGGATGATCACCGCGCCGCGTTGAGCAGAACAGCAGTGTTGCGCAATCGAGAGTCGCGCTTTGAGGAACATCCCATCCCTGGCACGGCTGAGGCGCAACTCGTCCGACGGTGTCAAGCGGGCCGACCGCGCTTTGAAGCGTGACACCGCTTGCATGGACGCGTCGCCGCGCTTCGCGGGTGCGTGTGGTGGGTTGGTGGAGCAGGTGCTGCTACGGGTCCGGCTGGCGACGGGCAAGCAGTGCTGCCCTACACACCGCAGCAATGCCAGTACGGGAACGTCGCTGGGCTCCACCGCTTCCTGCACCGCAGCTGTGGAGCGGCAGCGGCGCAGTGCCGAAGCAAGCGGTCCTCTCCTCTCCCCGCCACAGCAAAACTGGCCCAGTCCAACAACGTCAGATGAGACCACTCTATCTTTTTTGGCCTGCCGACGCCTGATTACTACAGCATGGCAGACCGCGAAAGCATACGTGTGCTCAGATCATCCTGTTTTCGTTCTCTTTCGGTGCAGCACTGCTATTGCAAAGCCCGTCGCAACACCCATTCTTCCAGCCAGACAATCTCAGCCTTTACCCAACTCACAAAAACCAATCGGTAACCCCATCCCAGCCCTTGCCCTCCTCATCCTACATGGACCCCATGTTCGCACGCCTCTTATCCAGATTGACAGCCTCCCTCAAACTCGGCCACTCCACCTTACTCGCACACCCCGTACTCCTTTCCTCAGCATCGAGTCTTCCCTAAACATCCTCGGCGTTGGAAGTCTCCTCATCACGCTCAGCCTCAGCAGAGCCATGTGCTTGTTGGGGGGAGTGCGGCGCAGACGGGAGGCTGGGCGCCGGCGACAACGTCGGGCTCAGGTAGATTTCCGCAACAGACCCGTCCCAGTGTACGCCCTCAGCAGGAGATACCGCGCTGCTGCTGGACGGGCCAGCGGTCCAGGCGAGCTCCGAGAGCTCATACGTCGGAGTGGGATAGGAGAGCATTTCTGGCTCGGAGGCGAGCTCGTAGTCTGATGAGAGCAGCTCGGGCTCGGAGGCGAGGCCTTGCTGTGAAAATGTGGCGCTGATGGGCCGAGGGGTTGAAGGTTGGAAGATGGAGTAGTCATCGTCTGTTGGCGGAGGCGGCGATGGTAGGTATGTGCTGGAGTAGCCGTCCTGGGAAGGCGGTGGTGCGGAGGGTTGCGAGCCCCTGAAGAGGTCGCGGCCATCACCTAGGGCCACCATAGTCCAGATGTTATTCTGGGGGACGATCCGGTCGCTGAAAGGCGCGAGGACGTGGCGAGCTAACCCTGGTACGATCTCCTCGTATCCATCTGGTAGTGTAAGGGGCGGAGACGATCGAGGCGTAGGCACAGGTTTAGGGGACTTCTTCCTGGGCCGGTCTGTGCCGATGGGCGCTTGTTGATTGTTACCACGTCTGGGGGAACCCAGAGGTGCGGACCCTCTTCTCAATGACTTCCTCAATTCTTTCGGCGTTGTCCACACCTCTTCGCCTGGCAGCTCTCCCAAAGGCACACTGTCCGGACAATTTGAGCACCAGCAAGGGTTACCGTGGCCCATTCCGAGGAAATCCCGGGGGTACACCGATCGGAAAAACCCATCAAAGCGGCTCGTTGTACGTGGCTCTAGTGGAGCAACACTTGGGTCTGAGGATGGACCAGCCACGGCTTCAAGTGAAAGTAGATGGCTATCTCGGTATGTATAAGTGTATGGGTGCGGCGACTTATAAATATCTGCGCGTAGCCAGGATTTCTTGAGCAAAAGTTGGGATAGTTCCCCAGATACGTAGTTCGGACTGCAGTCGGCGGGGAGATAAGGCGAAGATGTCGGAAGAGACTCAGGCATAAGCGGGGCCGTAAGAACGGGAGCTGCAACGTGAGGAAAAGTAATGGAGAGTGGAGTGGACGGCAAAGCCCTAGTGTGTGAACCCTCCTGCATCTGTCGCTGCATGCCTGTCTGTTGCGTAATCGGCGGAAGAGACTCTATATCTGGAAGACCAACTTGAACATCCTTTTCGAGTCTGTATAGCGGCAGTCTACCGTGGGCAGTGTTAAACCCTTCCGTAGCAAGGGCCCGACCGGCCGATGCAACGGCCTCTTGAGCAGATGTGGAAGACATTTCGGCCAATGACCTTTCTGTTGGAGAGTTTCGAGTCGTGACTGGACGTGGGGGTTTGCCTGCTGGTATTTGGAGTGCAGCAGGAGGAGGGCTCGCGAGAAAAGCTGGTAATGAGAAGAAGCGAGGCTCCTTTTGTTTAAATTCTTCGTGGTGACTCGGTGATGGAGAAGTCCCGTGATGACTGGGGGATGGAGAGGCTCTCTCTCTAAATATACGGTCAGGCTGCAAAAATGCATTCTGAGGAGTGGTAGGTTCCAGACTTTTTCCAGGGCGGAACTGCGGCGCCCAATGATGCCGCACTGTGTCCAAAGCGTTGGTGACGCTGTCCCGTGGTTTGGTAAAAGTGGTTGGTGTGGTCGATCCACCATCGTTCAAGCTCAGTGCCGCGACTTTGTCACATATCTCACCCGAAACATCACTCTTTCGCGCTTCTCGAATCTTTCGAGTGTACTTGAGCTTCTGCTTGCCGGTTCGTCTACGGCGACGCTTGCTCGGTTTGGACGGAGGGGGAGCGAAGTCAAACAGCCATTTCATCGGTGCTGGCGACGGCTCAAGGTCAGCGAGAATGCTGAAGCGATTCGCTAGCAATCGTTAGTAGGTCAATTCCGGCTACTGCAAGTCGACTAGGCGTACGCGTAGGAGCAAGGTTTTGGTGCTGGTAACCGGGCGCCCGGCTCCTTGCCACTCTTTCTAGAGAGCTCGTCATGCGACGCTCGGTGGGCCTGACTTGGCGAGTTCGCGTGGAAGATGAATGCTTACGGGTGCACGATCTTTTGTGATAAGGGGAGCCGGATAGGATAGGTGCCATGCGATGCTTGTCCAACGGCAGGTATGAGGTGCGGCGTATGGATAGGGATAGGGATGAGGAAGGGGTTTGGGGAAGAGGGCAGAAGCGCGTGGGAACAATACAGTGTGGTGCAGCTATCATAGCATGACGCCATGTCGTGATAAGCTCCTGCTGAGGAAGGGACCGATGGATGATGGGCAAGAAGGGAAATTGCAGCGAACACGAGTATGTCGTGCATCCAGGACTTGATGGTACCAGTCATCCATGACAAGAGTCTCTCCCAAGCGACCCGCAGAAACGCGAATGCGTTCATATCCTACAGGATTACGTCCATGACGGATAGCTTGGAGGGTCCCTTCGACTGTGCATGGAACATCCCACCGAAGATCGGAACACTGAAATAGGTTGATATACTTCAACTACTACGTACGTAGCAGTTTCCCCATCTCTTTGAGGTATCTGGAGCCTTGATGCCTTCGCATTTGCAGGGTCCATGCGATACAGACCGTGGTACCGGAAAAGACCGATGAACCGGACTTTTGGGTCTGAGTGTACGAGTAGCACCACCGTTTCGGATCAGGACAGAATTCGTTCGGTGAGTAGCGCGTTGCCGGTGTTGGGAGCTATCACGATGTCCAGCCGTGGTTGTGGTTGTGGGTTAGTCAGGCTTGGCAGGAGACCCTCACCGTGCTAGCATGACGCAAATTAAGATCTTGGTGGAAACTTCCCCCCACATTAGTGAGGTGAGCAACGGCTTCCGGCCACCGCAACAGCACGCACGCACCGAGCCCCGCTCACCACGCTCCTCTCCGTCTCTCCTCCGCCGAGCTCCAGGATAATTGGCTCCTGATCCTGCGCGCAATTATCTTGGAGCCGCGTCCTGCCCGCCGCCTCGCTCTCTCCAACATGGCGACCAGCCACGCCGTCTCCGCCGCCGCGCCCAAGCAGCAGCCTCGCCGCTCCGTTAACCGCATCATTCCCGCCGTCCCGCACCGCTTCTCGCGCCCGCCCGCCGCGAGGCCCCTCACGCCCGAGGATCCCTCCACGGCGGCCCAGCGCGGCTCGGATACGCAGCCAGCCATCAAGAGCGCAAAGCCAGAAGCCGCTCCCGCGCCCATCGAGACGCCTCTGACGCCAGACTCGCGCATCTCGCCTGTGGAGAACCGCGATGAGGACGAGCACGCCCTGGCAAGCTCGCCTGCGCGCTCTGGGGACGATCATGCAGACGGGTCGATGGACGCACAAGGTATGTCGTTGCCTGGTCAAGAGTTTGCGCGTTGTGGACATTTGCTGACATGCGGCCAGGCACAGAGACCGACAACCAATCCGCCGCTGCACAGACTGGTGAAGACCTAGCGGCTACGCCGCAGCCAGAGCAGCCTGCGATTGCTGTCGCGGACGGAGAGCGCCCGAAATCGACCGTACGCACTGCGCTTCCACCCGAATTCTATCCTAGGGAGAAGCCTATGGGACGCACGTATGGTGCAGAGAACGCAGAACTTGCAGCCCAATTTCCTACCGCTCACTTACCTGCTCATCGGCCATCCGTCAGCCTGGAGGGACTCGTCTTTGGTGGAGCTGCGCAGGAGTCTCCTGCTATGCCTTCCACGCCTCAAGATCTCGAGCAAGGTATGCGGGCTGCGCAGCTTGGCTTTGCTCGTCCTCCTCCAGGCCTTGCTCCTCCTCACCTTGCTCCGCAGTTCTACCCTGGCCATTCGCACCATCCGTCAGAGCCTGCCACGCCGTGGCCTCTCCCACCCTACTCCATGGCGATGCTCCCAGAAACTCTCTATTCCAACGGAAATGAGTACCACTCACCTGCGTACCCGCCCGCATCAGGCGCCTTCCAAGCCCCATTCGCGGCCCCCTTCTCGCCCCAGGGCGGTCCAGTGTCGATGAATGGTGTCGCTATGAGGTCGCATTCCCAATCCCCCAGCAAATCCCAGTATGGCGAAGCTGAACCCGGCTCCAATAACGGCGAGGAGTCGCAGAACATTTTGTATGCAAACGGTTCTCCTTCGGCTAAACAGGTGGAAGGGTACGATGTGGTCAAGCACATTTCTAATCAGTTCGGCAACCCTGAGTTCACTGATTACGTCCTTCACATTCGGTCGCCAGACGCTATGCTGTGGTCCATGCCCGTACACGCAGCCATAGTGTCACGCAGCCCAGTGATCTTCGAAGCACTCCGACACAGCGCACCACCTCCTTTCCAGACTAAGGATACGAGGCGATTGGCTGAGGTTCTTACCGATGATCGGTTCGTCACGCCTGAGTCTCTGAACGAAGCAGTCAAGATCTTGTACGCCGCTCCTTTGCTATCTGCCGAAGCCTTCCTCTACAACTTGAGTCCGTGGGATGCTGGCCATGATCAAGGCTATGCGTCCAACGAGGCTCGTAAACGTATGGGCCAGGCCATCAGCTATGCGGCTGCCGGGAGAGTATTGCAGATCCCCGAAATGCAAACATGTGGTCTGCGGATCGCCAAGTCGCTCCTTCGTTGGGACACGCTTGACATAGCTCTACACTTCGGATTCTCGGCGAACAAGACTACCGTGCAGCCCAAGGGTTTTGGAACCGACAATCGCTTGTTGGAGACATACGCAGTACCCTTGCTCGACGATGCGCTCGAATTCATTGTATACAACTTTCCGTCAGACTTCAAACTCTACTCAATCGCCCCAGAATTGCGCCAGAACCCTCGACTGCCGGCCGTCGTTGAGTCTCAGCAGTCTTCTCACAATCCACGATTGAGTAAGATTCGATTCGGCGATGCTCCTCCTGAGGATGAGCTGAAACCCAGCCCTGTCACACAGTTCCTTTCGAGCATCTTGCTATCAATCCCACTCGCTCTACTGGATCGACTCTTCAGCCACCCCGCGGCCGCCAACCAGGTCGGGTGGAGTGGTTTGGTCAGGATCATGCGAGGCGTGATCGAGGAACGTGAGAAGCGTCGCCAGAAGGTCCTCAAGAGTATGGACAAGCCTTTGGATACATCGATCTCCAGGGCTCTGCTCGAGAATCTTTATCGAGAGGAGCGCGTCGAGCCAGCCTCGGAGCGGCCGTCTGGCTTCAAGCCAGTGGCCGTTCGTCTGTCAGACTCGGCGTGAATACGTCTCATTGACGCGCAGCTATGGGTTCCGTGGGACTCACACCCGAAAATCGTTCTCTTGGAAATTTCCTTTTGAAGAGGCACTGCACATCGCAAAGATGAGGCAGAAATGACACTTTCGCAAGAGTTGGAAACTTTCTGGATTCGACGCGGTTTTTCCTTTCGTTCTAAGGCATCGGAGGTTCTTGGTTCCGCATGGCAGAATCTGCGTTTCTGATATTCACGCATCATAGCCAGCGACTCGGGCGTTCATACCAGGCGTTTCCGGTTGATACCTCTGCGTTTACACGGCGGTTAGGCAATAAGCCTTCAAAAAAGCACGAGATGACGAGCATACAACATTCAAGATCACGATGAGACGAGGCAAGTTACCCTTCCCCTTTCCCTTTTGTATATCACCATCCGCGGCATGTCGGGCCGTCTTTTCCTTTTCACCACCCGCGTGATATTATCGTTGAGGGGGTGGACTTTCGGACGGAACGGCAAGCGGTCTCTGCATATTCGGAGATGTCTTCTCGTTTCTCCCTTTCGCATATTGGATCTCGGTGATACTTGAGCGCGAGCTCGGATTTCCGACCAAATAACTACGTAGATAGCACCTTCAAGGTGAAAAATGCATGTTTGGTACTTGCTAGCGTGCGACACTATGGTATGCGGGCATGGTCGGAGATGGCGGATCCGTTGCTTCGTGCCTCTGTACAAGCATGAGACGCCTTCCTCGGCCCCGCTTTCGGGAAAGCTTGTTTGTCTTGCGCGATCCTCTCATACGTGCTCCGCGGCGCTCTCAGTATTGGTCATCCGTAACTTAAGCCCTTCCTGGCTTTTGGTACAGATAGCGGCGGGTTTAGCTGGGAATATGCGCCTTGTTTCCTCTCTTAGCTGGCGCACCTGTGTTTCCTCCAGCCTTTGGTGTGGGGCATGAATCGACGGCGGCTCGCTCCTTCGACACGCCCGAGAGGGAGATAAAGGGTGGACGTTCCTGTTGAGGACCCCGATGATGATGCTTATATAGCTCAAAAGGCATCAGCCTGGACGTCAACACGTCCTGCGGCACAGTGCAGTCAGTCTCAGCCTTGTTCATTGCCCGAGCGATTGCTCTTCGACTCTACTTCTCGTTCGCCGGCGACGTTCCGTTGTGTGTACAAAGGCGCTGCGGATTCAGTACATATATTGATTTAATACCGCCGACGTGCGATCGATATCTTTCGGCATATGGTACACAGCCTGCGCGTGCATATCCTTAGCGCGAGCTGCAGCTCCGATTCGCGATCATGGACCGTGCCACAGACGGGAACTCGACCCTTTACGACGACAACTCCCAGGTCCAGACCACTTCAGATACTATATCGATACACAGCTCGCAGCAACAAGAGGCCCCGCAAGATGCAATACAAGAGAAGGAGCAGCAGGTGATTGAGGAGAGCGAGAAGCCAGGAGCACCGTTGGAGCCTTCGAAGAGTCGACCGAGCATCAATAATGCGGCCGCGATACCTAATGGAGGGGTAACGGCGTGGTTGCAGGTCGTTGGGGCTTTCTTCTTGTTCTTTAATAGCTGGTATGTTGTAGAGCCTATCCTACACCCACGGCCGTCGGAGCTACAGCCAAAGTTTGAAAACTCTTGGTCGGCCGTGTTCCCCCACGATGCAAAATGATGCCACGAGTGTGGGAACTCACAAACAGCCATGTGACCCCGCGAGGTACAACGGCGGCCATGCCCGACGACAGGGCTCATACTTCGAACTCGTTCAATCTGACGTGCGCACAGGGGCATCATCAACACCTTCGGCTCCTACCAAGCCTACTACGAGACCAACCTCCTCACCAGCGCCAATCCCAGCGCCATCTCCTGGATCGGCTCCATCCAAGCCTTCCTCCTCCTCGTCGTCGGCATGATCTGCGGCCCCCTCTACGACCGCGGCTACTTCCGCGGTCTCCTCCTCGGCGGCTCCTTCCTCCTCGTCTTCGGCCAGATGATGCTGTCCTTATGCACGCAGTACTACCAAGTCCTCCTTGCGCAGGCCATCTGCATCGGCCTTGGCTGCGGGTGTCTCTTCATCCCCTCCGTGGCCATCCTGAGCACGTACTTCACGACGAAGATCGCGACGGCGGTGGGGCTTGCTGCGAGCGGAAGTAGCCTGGGCGGTGTGGTGTATCCGATTGTGTTCCACAAGTTGCTCCCGCAGATTGGCTTCGCGTGGACGACGCGCGTAATCGGCTTCATCATCCTCGCGACCATGCTCATCCCCAACGCCGTCATGCGCGTGCGCGTGCTCCCCGCTACATCGCGCTCCCTGATTGACGTCTCCGCCTTCCGCATCCCAGCGTACTCCCTGATGGTGGTCGGCTTCTTCATCGGCTTCATGGGGCTCTACATGCCCTTCTTCTACGCGCAGGTGTACGCCCTCACCGCCCGCATCACCGACGCAAATCTCGGCTTCTACCTCCTCGCCATCATGAACAGCACCTCCGTCTTCGGCCGTATCATCCCGAACTACCTCGCCGACCAACTCGGCCCCTTCAACGTCGTCATCCCCTGCACCGCCATATCCGCGCTCCTGTGCTTCTGCTTCATCGCCACGCACAACGCGCCGGGCATCATTGCGCTGATGGCGTTTTACGGCTTCTTCTCAGGCACGTTTGTGAGTTTGCCGCCGACGATCATTGTGCACTTGAGCTTGAAGGAGAGGGGGAAAATTGGGACACGCATGGGCCAGAGCTTCGGCGTTATCGCGGTGGGGTTGCTCATTGGGACGCCGATTGGGGGCGCGATTCTGGATCGGAGCGGCTTTTGGGCGGTGTGGGTGTATGGCGGGGTCATGTTAGGGGCGAGTGTGGGGTTGCTTTGGGCGGCGCGGGTGAGCCACAAGGGGTGGGGGTTGGTGAAGGCGTAGCGTAGGGAGATGTGCGGGCGAGGGGCAACGAAGTTGGAGAACTTGTGTTACACCACACCGGCAGGGGTTCTCGTGCTTCTGAGCTGGGGCTGCCGGGCATCTGAAGAGGTTTGGCATGTGAGCATTGGGGGCGTTGGTGCGTAGTACATGCGCTTATATGGAGTGCTGCATCGTTATCACCTGGACATGAATAGTTCAAGCATTGCACATATTGGCTCGCAGCATGTCGCGTAGATATCATCGGGTATCATCTCAGCCGTAGCGCTACTCTTCCTCTTCAACCTCCTCGTCCTGCTGCGCCCGCGAGCTCCCCCCCGCGGTGCTACTCCGTGGCTGCACGCGATCTGCCTTCTCTCCAACATACGTCGTCCCCGTCCAGCCCGTCTTGCACTTCGGGCACCGTCTCGCGCCACCCCCTTGCCCCGCAAAGAACTGATTCGCACACCTGCTATGCCATCTGACGCCGCAGTCCCTATCATCGCACCGCAGCCCGATCGTCACAACCTCCTGGCACCCCTCGCAGTCCCTTATCCTGACGATGGGCTCGGTTTCTTCGTCCTCGTCGTCGTCGGGCATCTCGTTGTACGTCTCCTTGAGGTAGTTCCTTAGCTCTAGGAGCCCCCGCGGCGCGAGCGAGTAGTAGTATTTCGATGACAATTGGAAGAAGCCCTGCGCGACGAGGCTATGCAGCACGCGCTGGCACTCTGCGTGGCCGATGCTTTTAACATTTGCCTCGACCTGCGCGGCCTCCTCGTCCTCGAGCTGCGTTGCGGCCTGGCTCTGGCGGTTCCGCGCGGGCGCTTTGGCGAGCTGGGTCGCGCGCATCTGCTTCACAGCCATGATCTCGCGTGTGCGGGTGTTGTTCTCATCAAACATGGCGTCGAGGAGGCGCTTGATGTATGCGATTTCGTCCGGGGTGAAGGACGTCGCGAGCTGCGTGAAGGTGTCCGACGACGTGTTGACGAGGGCGTAGGTGCGGTCGCCTTTTGTCTGGTCGCGGGCGGAGCGGATCTCGAAGTCGAAGGGTGAGATGGCGGCGTTGGTGTTTTGGATGAGCGAGGTTATCGTAGGTTCGGTGATGTCACCTTCGAGCCGTGGGCGCTCGGGGTCTGGGGCTCGTGTGAGCTTTACAATTGTTGCAGGGGAAACAGGCGGCACTGGCCTTGCGCTGAGAGGATGGCAGCTACGACTGGTCGGAGCTTGTCGAGCGTGAAAACTGAGTGGGAGAAAAAGGCTTGTAGAAATGCGCGATGGGCGTCATCGTAGACGGGCGCTTCTGGCGGCTCCCCGCTGTAGCCATTGACCTGCCGTCGCGACATGGCGTGGACGAATGTTGAGGTGTGGGTTATTGACGTGGGCTGCAGTGTGCCATCGGTGCGGGAGCAACCGCGACGCGGGGAACCACGGATTTCGCGCCCAGCCACCGCGCGAGCACGTGACATTATATGGATTGGCCCCTGGACCGGGACACGTTTGTACTTGGAATGTTCAATGCAGGGTCCTCGCAAACTATTCGTAGCCACCGCTACTGAGGACCTGGATCTTGGAAACGTCAACACCAAGAACCGACTTGTGTAATATCTTCCCAGCTTGCATGTGTGGCCAGCCCCGGCTGACGCGGCCGTTTACATCGATTTTCTCCTTGACGATAAATGTCGTCTTGCCGCGCATGGCAACATGAGCAGATGAACATGTTAAACCTGGCTGCACGGGCCGAATTGGTCGAGACATGGTGGCCACACGACTCTAGCTGAAGGCGCGAAAGAAGAAGTGGAGTGATGCTCTCACAAGACAGCAAATTTCGAGCGCTCACGGGCGGTCTGTTCGCAAATGGTAGATGTCACCATATCACGGATCTGTCTGCCGGTACAGTATGCAGGGGTAATGGCCTTGGTTGTGTTACCCACGACTAGTAGCTCGTGTGCTATCGTGTAGTGGGCTTGCCCTCGTGTTTAGTTGGTCAGGCAGCAAAGCCCTTGTAGAAGTTGCGGTGAGCGACGCGCCGGTCAAAGTGGTGATTTGCAGGAGTGCTGCGAACGGAAGCTCGACATGGCGGGATGAGCGCTTGCCGAGGAAGCTCACTCTTTCTGGACATGTTCCGGCGCAGAATGTGTGTGTCTCAAGTGTTGATCTTTGCGCAGATCCAGGGTCCAGACGGCCATCGAACGCCTCGCACAGGGCAGGGACGAAACGAGATCTACCAGCAGCTTGTTTCGCCCCCGGTCAGCTGGCCGAACCTCGGACGAGCCATCGCAGCGACGGTCGGGCAGCACAGGCTTCGAAAGAGGCACTGAGATGGCGCGCAGAGCATGGCTTCCCGATGGGCAGCCACATCAACGGCCCAGGGATGGCTCAGCTACTCGCCGTCACACTTGGACATGCGGCAGCGGGCGCGCACTTGTGCGTTGGGAGCGGCACCTGATGGGGCACATGGAGCGTCTGAGGCGGCAAGGTGGGCCAGCGAGCCTGGGCCCCTATGACGGCGGTAATCCATCCCAACTTTGCTATACCTGCCGATCGCCTCTCAGCCCGGATTTTCGATGCCTCACTTATCCCTCGATCCGCCGCACCCTCCTGAGCACCTCCGCCCTCATTGCCTGCATCCACCGTTTCCGCCCCGCAGCGCCGTGATTTCGTGTGCGTTTCCGCCGCCCGTTGTTCATTTCCCCTGGCTCGAGTCCCTGCAGGTGCTCCCGACTGGGCCGTTGGCGAAATCGCGCGCCAGACCACCAAGCGCAGCCCGCACCCGCACACAGGACAGCCCCAATTGACTGCGGCCGTCGCAGTGCCGCTGCGCCTCGAGCATTCCGCTCCAGTCACGGGAAGCGACGCTTCGGAGTCTCCCTGAGAGCGTGGCCTCCTCGCAGCGCTGCGGTGTGGATGACAAACGCGCCAACATACGTCATCGGCAGCTTCTTTGAGCAGCCTCACCTCCGCGCCCTCACACCTCCCCCCGGCCTGCGCACCTCCACGCGCCCCGTTCCGCCGCCACGCCCTTTCTTTCCATGACCTTATCGCCTGTTCTCTCGCGCCCATAGCTCGCCTGCCCGAGTCCGCTTCCACTCCACATCCCCTGGAGGTAATCAGCATAATGTCGACGCCCGCGCTGTCGCCCCGGCCGCGCGAGACGTCACATAGCACCATCCAGACCCGCTCCTCGGGACCTACCCCCATGCCACGCCCCAGTGCCGCACGGAGTCCTGTCAAGTCCACGCCCCTCGCGACCCGTCGCATGCACGACCTCAAGACGCCCGGCATTGGCAACGGCCACGAGCCCAAGACGCCCAGCCCCAACTACTTTGGCCTCGCCGTCGACGCAAACGCCGAAAAGGATGTCTTCGCCTCCAGCGCTGCACAGCACATCCGCGGTAACTGGAGCCCGCCCTCTTCAAATGTGCGGTCCACCGCTGCTGCGTCACCCCGCGTCATTCCCGTTGACCAGAACCCTGAATACGAGCAGTTCAGACGTCAATCTGAGAACAACAGAGGCTTTGCCCTCGGCCGATTCGACTTTGGCTCATCCCAAGGCTCCATGCCATCCCCTAGGAGTTCAGCATTCGGTTCCGCAATGGCCCCTCCGTCCCCGCAGTCGATGACGTTACCCGTGGCCACAAACGATCAACACACCGACAAAAAAGATGACGGGGGCGAGCTCGAAGGCAAACCAAGATCGCCAAAGCGGCTCCTTTCCACAGAGTCAGTCATTGTGTACGACCGGCCACGGCGGAATTCGCCTGCGAGCTTCCTGGACCAAGAAAATTACGGACGCACCGACGAATTGGCCAAGTTCGTTGAAATGAGGAACCCCCGCCCGTCTCTACCTCCACGTGACTCCTCGCAGAAGCTCACCATGTCTTCTCATCGTGCAGAAACTCTCCCGGCACACGTCGAGGATGCCGCCAAGACTGGCGGACCTTCCATGGTCACACCCCAGTACATTGTCAACATTCTTGAATCTGCAATAGAGGAGGTCTTGCTACTGGATCTTCGTGTCTCCACACAATACGCAAGATCCCGCATCCAAGGCTCTCTAAGCCTATGTATACCTACGACTCTGCTGAAGCGTGCGTCCTTCAATGTACAAAAATTGGCCGAAACCTTCAAAGATGACGAGGAGAAGGAGAAGTTCGAGCAGTGGAGGAGTAGCAAACACATCGTCGTGTACGACGCAAGTTCCGCACAGATGAAGGACGCAGCGACCTGCATCAACACGCTCAAGAAGTTCACAAGCGAAGGCTGGACCGGCGGCTGCTACATCATCCGGGGTGGTTTCCAAGAATTTGCATCCAAGTTTCCACAATGGATATCAAAAGGTTCTACACAAGCGTTGAGTTCCCCTACATCTTCTTCTGGAGGTGATTCTGGTCTTCCATCCGTCGCACCTGTTATCGGAGGCTGCCCCATGCCAGTCACGCAGAATGCTGCGAACCCATTTTTCGGCAACATTCGACAGAACATGGACCTCATTGGTGGCGTAGGCCAGATGCCCATCAAGCATCCCACAGCCATGACCCGTTCCCTCGAGGAAGAGCTGCCAGTCTGGCTCCGAAAGGCCGCAAATGAGAAAGACAACGGCAAGACGGTGTCTGATAAATTTCTGCACATCGAGAAGCGCGAACAGAAGCGAATGCAGAAGGCATTGTCTGGGCAAGTGTACTACGGAACCCCCACGTCTGGAGAACCCAAGCAGTCCATCACATTGGCTGGTATTGAGAAGGGCTCCAAGAACCGCTACAACAGCATCTGGCCCTATGAGCATTCTCGCGTGAAGCTGCAAAATGTCAGCCCAGGCGGCTGCGACTACGTCAACGCGAACCATGTCCAGCCGCCCTTTTCGAACAAGCGGTACATTGCTACGCAGGGCCCTCTACCGGCAACTTTCAACGTAAGTCTCCGCCCCCCCTATTCCTAGTGTTGACATTGCTGATTTATGATAAGGATTTCTGGAATGTTGTGTGGCAACAGGACGTCCGCGTCATAGTCATGCTTACTGCGGAGAGTGAAGGTGGTCAGCTCAAGGCCCACAACTACTGGTCTGGCAAGCAATATGGCCACCTGCATTTGAATGCTCTCGGAGAACGTAGAGCCGCTCTGGAACCATCTAAAATACACAGGCATCGCGAACAGGCGCAGCGACCTGCGCTTGGCCAACGTCGCTCGACAACAGCGAATCCACCTAACAAACCCGGCTACTTCACCACCGAATCGACTGCCCAGCCCAGCTCCGAGCAACCCTATGTCATCGTCCGCAAATTCACATTATCGAACTCAGACGAGCCTTTCGAGCGCATGCGCGAAATCACCCAACTCCAATACTCGCACTGGCCCGACTTTGGCGCACCCGCGCACCCCACCCACCTCCTCGGCCTCATCGAGCAATGCGACGCCGTGTGCCGCCAAGTCAATGGCGGCTCTCCCTCTCGCCCCGAGCCCCCAAGCACCCGCCCCATACTCGTCCATTGCTCCGCAGGATGCGGTCGTACTGGCACGTTCTGCACCGTCGATTCGGTCCTCGACATGCTCAAGCGCCAACGCCAGGCCCGCAATGCCCGCGACACCACGCCCATGGACCTCGATCCCATGTCGCCGCCGAAGGGGCCGCGAGGGGATCGCAGCGCAAGCTTGAGTATGTCAATGAGCATGGATGAGATGAGCATGAGCCGGCGGTCTTCGTCGAGCGCTAGCGAGGCCGCAAACAATGAGAAGCCCGCCGGCAACGCAGCACGGGAAGAGTATGACTGGGTGTATCAGGAGGATGTGGATCTGATTGAGAAGACAGTGGAAGATTTCAGGCTTCAGCGGCTAAGCATGGTGCAGAGTCTGCGGCAGTTTGTGCTGTGCTATGAGAGCGTGCTGGAGTATCTTGTGGAGCAGTATCCGAAGAGCGCTTAGGCGGCTGTGGTGCAATGGCTGGGCAGCGCGGCCTAGGAAGAAGATGGGCATGGGCACGGAGTCACGTCAGGAGAGTATTGCCTTTTCTTTCTCTCTATTTCTCTTCTTTCCTCTCACTTGGTTTTCTTCGTTTCTGTTATGTGTTACTGTGGCATTTTAGGGAGTCATCCTACCACCTTTGTGTCTGTTGATTGGTTCTTCGCACTGGGGGTTTAACACATCCTACCTGACCTACCCTTTGTCTTTCTGTCACGAAGTTAGCATGTCATGGTATGTCCGTCACGTCATGTCATTGGGAGGCGTTTATTTGGCACTATCTCCTTTCGTTGCTTTTGTCGAGGGCTGCGCTGGAATACAGCATAGGGTGTGGAGCGGGCCAGGCGTATGCATGACTGCTTGGATTAGCGAATCGGTAGTTTAGACATCCAATGCATCAATCCATTCACAACTTCACTGCATCCATCGAGGGAAGAGTCTGTCGTCCACGAGGCAAGGAGCGGAGCCCGTCGAGACAATCTTCAACCAAAATAGTCCACCTGACACCCCACCCCTCCCAATCCGTGTTCCCGCAGACGCCACAGACTGCCGCTCCGCTGTGCCTTTCTGTCCTGTCACGTCCTACGAGGCACGAGTAAAGGTGTGGGCGGAAAGATGGCTCGTGGGTGATGTGTGCGTAACACGCGCGAAGGCCAAAAGATCCGGCTCCGCCGTAGCTGGCAGCTCAGAAGGAGACATTGCGCAAGAGGAATGTGCAAAGCAAACGAAGGGAGTGGACAGTCTCAATCTATCCTATCCAAAGCACGAGCAAGACAAGCAACGCGCAGGCTATCCAAGCCGCAAGCCTCCTTTCGCCGTGGATATTGTACAGCACACCCACAGCAGGGAAACCGACCACTAACGCCATACCCCAGCCCAGCCCAGGCATCCGCATCTCGTTCGTTATGTACATCAATAAAAACTATCGCTATCCCGTTCCGTAGCCCTCGGCCAGTCCCAGTCATCCAGCAGCTCCGACTCCTTACTCAAATCACCCACCCACCCAAACGGACCTAGCTCGGACTCGGGCGAAAAGGACCTCCCCATCCTCTCAATATCCCGCAGAATCCTGCTCTTCATATAGTGGCTCCCATACACGCCCAGACGAGATACCTACTCCGCCCCAGCTCCGCGCGTCGAACCACCCATCCGCTCGATATTGCTCAGAATCCTGCTCTTCCCGCTCCCACCGCTGGTACTCCGATTCAGCGCAGACGAACCCCCGCTGAAACCGAAGCCCCCGGGTGCCCGGAGACCCGACGGCTTTGCAGCCGCACTAGAGTTGGAATTCCCGCGCTGATGCCCCATCGCGCTGCCAGGCCGTCCAGCTGCACCGCCGAGAGCAGAGCCAGGACGCGGCGCCGCACCACCAGCAAGGAAACCCGTTGACCGCATGCTCGGCGCGTTCGCGGTTTCCGCTTGAGGCGCAGGAGCCGGGGCTGGAGGCGCTGCCGCCATCTGCACGCTCTTCCTGAAGTCCTCTTGTTGCAGCTCCTCCATTTTCTCGCCGCACATGGCGAGCATTTGCTCCGCCGCCGCGACGAGCTCGCCCTTCTCAATGCGCTCAGCTTCGAGGTCTTGGAGTATGTGGTCGTGCGATTTGCGGAGGGACTCGAGTTCGGACTGCAGGCCCGCGAGCTTGGCTTTTAGGTGCTCGATTTCGGATTTCTGGTCTTCAAGGAGCTTGAGGTCTTCCGGGCGTGACGTGCTGGCAGGGGAAGACGAGTCTTTGTCGGCGTCGAGCTGCGTGGGAAGGACCTTGCTGAAGGTGTCGTCGCGCTTCTTCTCGGCTTCTTCGACGCGGCGCTCGAGGCGAATAATCTGCACGCGGAGCTCCTTGCAGCGCTCATCCGCTTTCTTCTGGTAGTTGTCTTTGAGCGCCTTGATCTTCTTCTCATGCTTAGCTTTGTATGCAGTGTGCAAGTCGCGGGCGACCTCGTTGACCTTCTCCGCAATCGCGGTCTGGCACTCCATCTCGGAGTAGATTTTCTTTTCGTTCTCGTCAGGGTCAAGGAAGGTGGTCATGTCCACGTTCTTGCTCTCCGCTTCGATGACTTTAGTCTCCAACTCCGAGGAGCGTGTCTCTGCCTCTTCAGCACGCTTCTCAGCTTCAGCAAGGCGGGTGAGCAACTGCTCGCGCTCGGCGTCAATGCGGCCAACCTCTCCTTGGACTTCTTGAAGTAGATTTTGCACCTCCTCGCCTTTCTTCTTCCAGTCTTCCATCTGCGCCTCCGCATACTCACGTGCGGATCGCTCGTCTCGGACGGACTCTTGAGCTTGGCCGACACGGTGCTCGGCGTCTGATATTGCTTTTACTAACGACTCAACTTGAGCTTCCTTGCCAGACAAGCTGGCCGTGAGCGAAGAGATCTGAGACTGGAAATTTGACTTCAGCGATTCCAGCTCTCTGATAGTAACCGTTGGCATGGATCGCGGTGTCGGTGGCGGCGGCAGTTCGAAGTCCAGAAGGTCCATCAGCTGTCGACTTTGACTTGGCGTAGAGGGTACGCGTGATGAGCTTCCTTTGCCTGGTGATCGTTGATTTTGATAGTATGAGGCCAGATTTGGTTCGGTAGTTGATTTGGGTGGCCCGCGAGTCGGGCCAGACAAACCCTCCAATTGTGCTGTGAAGTCGAGGAGCAGGTTGGTAGTATCATTTTCTCTGCGAGATCGGCGCGGTGTAGGAGATGGTGTCCTTTCAGAGCGCCGGACGGTTTGTACGGTGGAAGGTGTCATTTGAGCGCGAGCTCGAGGTGTGGCCTATGAGCCACATTAGTATAATTACTGATGATGTGGATCATGTGTGCTTACCGGATCAAAGAGGCCGTTCTTGGTAGGACTCTGTCGAAGCGCGGCAAACTTGGTCATGTCAATGCCTGGCATCTCTGAGAACATGCTAAATCCAGTATCGTCCATGTCCAACGATGTGAGATCTGGCCCGTCCGGGTTGAACTCAGTGTCATCGAATGTAGCGTCTCCTACAATCTCATCGTGGCTCCGATGTGTGGATGTCGGCTCGTAGCTCGCCTGTGCCTGGTCCATGTTGCGCATGGCAACAGTCAATCCTTCATTTTCCCGCAATTCACTTGTTTTAAGAGTGACGGTAGGCGCATCGTCGATTTCGTCTTCTGGGTATCCAACAGGTGCTCTGCGGACTGAATCAACGGAAGGATTGCGGGAGGCTTTCGTGGGTGAGCTCCGGCGGGATCGACTGCCCATAGTAGGTTCGGAGCGCTCCGCTGCCATTTGCTTCACAGGCGAAGCCTTCTTTGGACTCGCGCGAGGCGGCGGGCTTTCCAAGGAATCCTCTTCGAATTCAGCCAGCGACTGCTTCCTGGACGGCATCTTGACTGGGCTGGTTCGCTCTTGAAGCCCAAATTTCTTCTCTGGTGACGCCTTGAACGCCGACCGCGTAAAATCGTCCTCGAAGCTTGGAAGCAGCTTTTTGGGTGTCGCAAGAGCATTGGGTGCGATGTTCTCCTGGTCCTCATCGTCGACGTGTGCGATGAAAGGCGATGATGGCGGATCATGCCAGCTTGTTGTGTCCATGTCGGGCTCAGCATACGTAGGAGCGGGCGCGTTAAGCTTCTGCGGGGAGAGTTCAGCCATTGGTTCGGCCATCTTGGTACAATTATGAAGAAGCGGTTGTGTTGTTGGTGTTTTTGAAGCTCGAAAGCGCTGCGCAAAACGCCGACTTGTTTGTTTACGTCCGTGCGGGCGACTTTCGCCTCTAATTTAGCCCCAACGGTTTCGGCAGCAACAGGATCGCAAGGGTCTACCACTTGATTCTCGATCTCGGAAATCAGAACTCTGCTTCACATGATTACTTGTGTTCTGGCAAACAGTTTCTGCCATCGTTTTTGTTACGCTCTAGCCATGGTTTTACAGAGCCACTTTGCTTCACACCACACAACAGCAATCAAGAAAACCGTATCATCGAACCAGATCTGACTTCCACTCTTGCAACGCCATGCTAAACTACACAAAATACAAGTGCTCAGTACATGCCCAAAATTTGTCTAGATAGACCCTCCCACGCCATGCAACACCCGCCTGCTAGCCTAATAGTTGATGGTACCCCTCAGCGCCGCAGCCAACCTCTGATACTCCTTCAGCAGCTCGTCCACCTCCTTCAACTTCAGATCTTGTGCATCCTTCGCCTCCAGAAAGCGTTTCACTGGCGGGGTCGTCTTCTTCAGCGCGTCAATAGCTGCGACTGCCCGTGCACCCTTGTCATCCACCTGCGTAGGCTCGTTGGACGGCGACCTAGCCAGATTCGCCAGCGTGGGTAGCTGTTTGTTCGGCTCGGTGGTCGGTGTTCCTCCACCTGGGGTGGTACTCTGGCTAACGGTGCGACCGAATCTCGGAAGCACATTAATGCTTGCGAAGCGGTTAAGCGGGTTCAAACTATTGCCCATATTGCGAATGGAGTCGACAGCAGACGTATTCGTCTGAGGAGGAGTCGCCTCACTCTTTGTAGCTATCGGCGGCGGTTTGGCATCGAACGCGACGCGTTTGCCGCTGCCGCCGGACAGCGTTGAGTCGACGCTGCGATCTCTGAGCTGCTTCCGGCCGCCGAACAGGTCAGTCATGCGTGCCTGCAAGTCCGGTCTGCCTTGCTCTTCGACACGCTCTTCGCCGTGGGTAGAGCTTGCGCCGCTGACACTTGCGGCGTCGTCCTCTGTTTCCATGCGCGTTGGCGAACTGACTAGTTTCCTCGCATCTTCCAGCGTCTTGGGGAGCTCGACTGGGTCTTGGATAGGACTATTGGGATCGTGCTCCCTCATCCGGCCAAAGAGAAATTTGAAGCTTGTGTCAAGTGTGTTGTTGATTCTCCCTAATGCTTGGTCAGCTGAGTCGAGGATCGACTCTTTGACAGCGTCCGAGGCAGCTTCTATACGGTTTGTCTGCGTCTGTATAAGATTGCTCAAACGTCGCTGTGCCTTTGTTCCAGGGCTCGGAGGTCCTGGAGCTATAGCTGAAGTCGGAGTAGCTGGCGTCTGGGTCAAGTCCGGAGCTTGTGCCAATCCAAGCGGCATAGGTGTGATTTCGTGTTTTGGTGTTGATGGTCGGGAGCCCGTCTTGTCGTGGGAACCCGGCTCTTCTGCTCGCAGAGATGAAAGGTCCACGGTTTCCAAGAAAGACACCGCCGCCTCAAGATTGACCAAGCAGTATGCTGTCTCGCCATCCATGCGTGTGGTTCCGCGAAACCTTTGGATGAATTTCAATTCGCTGTACGCATTGAGCCGCGACGGCTCCAGAGTAATGAGGGTATAGATTAGCGTAGGCAGGATCTCGTCAGCAGAAGACGAAGCTGGGAAAATCTTGGACAGCGCCTCGACGATAGACTTGTGTGCAGCAGTCAGATGGCGCAACTTCCCAAGCGGGTATTTTTCTTGGCTCATCAAGAGTATGTCGTCCCGGGCCGTCGACAGCCACTCTCTTATCTCGCCTTCCCGTTCTTTCGTTTTCTGGCGCTCTTCTTCGGTCAGCTCTTCGGCTGTCATCAGGAGCTCCTTGAGGCCGATGCCAACCAGAGACAGGGCAGCTGTCCGCGACCGAAGCTTATGATCTCTTTCCTCGTCATCTGTGCTTCGGTGCCGCCATATACGCTCGTAAACCTTCTCGCAAACAGCCCTCTCTACGGCCTCCTCGAGCGAGGCCCGCTTGACCTCTAGCAGCCTTCTGGCTTTCTTTCTGTCGGCCATCTCAGATGCACTGAGCATCTGCTGTTCGCCGCTCTCGCCGCTGACGGATCGTATCGAGCCTGGCCGACTGGAAGCGGCCGACTTCTTGTATGTATCGCTCGTGAGACGGGCCGAAAGAGTAGCTATGTGGGTGTTGATCTTGGTAGATGCGCGGGAATAGAAGTCCTGGAACAGGTCGGACAGACGGTCGGCCGACAGCGGACTGGGATGGACTTTGGCGGAGAGCGATTCGAGGAATCTGTTTGCAAGTCAGACGAGACATGGCTGAGATATCCGGGCGAGCTGGCGCACCTTTCTGTCAAGCTGCGAATCTCTATCGGCAGCTCTTCGAAGCCTTCGGGCACGTTGATCTGGTGTTCCAATTGCTCCTCCTCGTCCTGCTTGGACGCAAAGACATCGCCGTCTGCATGGCCTTCCTCATCCTCTGGCTTCAGCGGATCAAGAATGGCAGGCATGGGTGGACCCTGAAGCGTGCTCGCTCGGCTGCGGGATGGCGGCTGCTTTGCCTGGGTAGACTCCAGACGCGTGAAGCTGTTGGACGTGTGCAAGCGCTTGGGTCGGTCGGCCATGTTGGCGCTGCGAGCGTGTTGGAGTGAGTGTGTCGGAAGAATGAGGGTCGTGTGCCTGCACGGGGTTGTACACCAAGTCAAGTAACGTCATGCGGTGGTGCGGCGCGTTTTGTATGCGGGACTGGGCCTAGATGTTGGCTATAGCCTGGCGCCCGTGGGTCCCCGACGACGACTATTCCTGGGGCCTGCGCGGCCGTTGTAGCGTGCAGGGTAGCGCAGCGGAAGCTCAGCGCAGCTGTCAGGGTTGGGGGATCTGTTGGTGGTTGCAGATGCAGCTAAGCTGTCTCTCCATATCGGTGCACGGGCGAACTAAGCTGCGCAGGGCAAGGCGCACCCTGTCCGATCTCCGCGGTTGCGAGCCGGGGCCGCGCGCTGTCTCGTGGTCACCATGCCGGCGTCATAGGGTTGCCCGCATGCGCTCGGGTCGCCTTCGAGCATACCGTCGTGCACTCTCCCAACGCCGCACGCACTCAGCTTCTACGACCAAACATGCGACGACGGCGCGTCTGCACAGCCTCGACCCGCGTGACAGCCTCGCTGCTGCTGTCCTTCCTCGCTGCGGCCAGTGCGCTCCAACTACCGCCCATCCTAGTGCCACCGACATCGCCGCAACCCTCCGCCGAGGCAGTCAAGGAGTTCTCGCTCAAACACATCTTCCACCATGGCACCTACAGATACCCGCAGCTCCACAGGCGGCTTGACGTTCCCGAGAAGGCGGCAGTATGGATGGTCGAGGACGACAGCACCGAGCGGGAGGCTGTCCCTCCGCTCGCAATCAAGTCGGAGGCCGTGACCATTCAACGGCTGAAGGACCGGAGCAAAGAGACAATAGACGGCATCTTGCACTGGGGCAGAACCACCGGCCAGCCCGTGCGCCTGGCAGCGGATGACTGGACGGTGGACGAGATCGCAGGTCCCAATGTGACGGACAAGGACAGTGTTCTCACATTTGCGCGCATGGCCGCAAATGCCTATATAATGGAGCCAAACACCGGCGAGTGGGAAGACGTAAAAGGCGGATTCAATTACACACAAGATTTCGGCTGGCAGCAAGACGGTCTGCGCGGGCACATCTTTGCTGATACCAAGAACGAGACGGTGGTCATTGGACTCAAGGGGACCACACCCGCGCTCTTCGACGGCACCGAGACGACCACGAACGATAAGATCAACGACAACTTGTTCTTCAGCTGCTGCTGCGGACAAGGCGGCCAGTATCTCTGGCGTCAAGTATGCGACTGCCAGACCTCGGTGTACACCTGCAACTCCACGTGCTTAGTCGGCGCACTGAGAGAGAAGAACAGGTACTACTACGCTGCTCGTGATCTCTATCACAACGTAACGGCACTGTACCCCAACGCCGAGGTCTGGATGGCAGGACACTCGCTGGGAGGTGCCGTGTCCTCTTTCATAGGCCTGACGTACGGCCATCCCGCCATCACGTTCGAAGCAGTCCCCGACGCCATGCCAGCGGCTCGCCTAGGTCTCCCAGTTCCCCCAGGCCACGAGGTTGGCTCCATGCAGAAGCGCGAGATGACAGCCGTCCACCACTTCGGCCACACCGCCGACCCCATCTTCATGGGCAGCTGCAACCAAGCCGGTAGCATGTGCACGTTGGGCGGCTACGCGATGGAAAGCGTGTGCCACACAGGGAAAAAGTGTGTCTACGACACCGTCGCCGACCTCGGCTGGCGCGTCGGCATCGGCACGCACAAGATCGTCAACGTCATCAAGCAGGTGCTCGAGAAGTACGACAAGCCCGCCAAGTGCGAGCAGTACGTCGATTGCACGGACTGCTTCAACTGGGAGTTCTTCGAGAGCAATGGCACGGAGCCTACGACGTCCTTCACCGTGCCTACCACAACTTCCACGTCCACATCCACGAGGAAGAGGACCGAGACGTGCAAAACGCCGGGGTGGTTCGGGTGTCTCGATGAGAGCACCACCACCACTGAGACGACGACGACGAGCAAGCACAAGAAGACGTCCAGTACAGCCACATCGACATCCACCTGCAAAACGCCCGGCTGGTTCGGCTGCCTCGACGATGACGAGCCCACCACCACACACTCCACGGCTAAACCTTCACCCACCCACGCGCCAAGCGCAACAACCACTTCTTCACCTCCTTCATCAACTTCAGCCCCGACTTGCAGACACTACGGCTTCTTCGGCGACTGTCTCGACCGCACCACCGCTCCTTCATCTCGAAAACCCAAGCACACACCGACCTCAGCGCATAGCTGCAAGCGCTATGGCTTCTTCGGCGAGTGTCTCGATCCCACGACTACGCCGTCCACATCCACGGAAGCAAAGCACAGGCATACGCATACGGCCAAGCCTACATCCGCGTCTTCGACGACGTGCACGCACAAGGGGTTCTTTGGGCTGATTTGCTTTGACGAGAGTGCGGGGTCGAAGACGCGGGGACCGGGGGAGGCGCTGGTCACGGAGAGGATGGAGATGTAAGAGGCACGCGTTTGTCGGGTTAGAAGGGGGACTAAGGAAGGTTAATGAGGGACGGAGCTCATGTTTATCTTCTCGTACATGCCATTTCCGTCGCGTCTGGGTTTTTGTTTTGTAAATAGCGGTAACGGTACGATATCCTGGCGTTTGAGAGCATTGCTGGTGTTCTGTCGCAATGGTGGACACGATATGACGCACATGAGTTGCATGAATAAGATATAATCACACTCACGTTGTTTGAAACTCGTCAAAGCGATGCATGCACAAGGTCGACCATCAGGTCCGCGTTCCACGCAGACCAGCCGATGCTCTTGGGTCTAAGAAAAGGTGTTGATTCGTCCCATCCCACCACTCCGTCCGTTCGGCGGAACGCACTGCTCACGCAGGCCGGGTACATCAGATCTCATGGCGGGGCACGAAACGGCGGAGTGGCGTGGAAGCGGTCCCCGAAAAAGGAGACTGGCTTCGGAACCAGGTACGAATCCGACCTCGCGAGGCGAGGAAGAAGGGAGCAGGCGGAATGGGCTTTGAAATCTGGTATTCCGAGGATGGTATGGCGGTCTTCATGCTATTGCCTGTACTATGCCTGTTTCTCTGCCCGGCCGCATCTCACAGGCAAGTTTTGGATGGTGACGCATCGCTCCTCCTCGGTTAGCATCGCGTGATGTCTTGCGTGCTATGGTACAGTGCGCATGCATTCACGACGCTATGTATCCTTTTCATCCCGCGACACTGCACCTGCTGGTCACGTCCACGGCTCGCTCCGGTGCTGGTGCACTACTCGCTTGCATTTGGGCTTCTCGTCTTTCGTCCGAGAAGGCGATGCAGATGTGTCTAGAGTGTTCTTATGTCGGAGCGATACTAGATGTGCGCCCTGACCTGCATCGCGGGAATTCTCACGGACCAACACTCCCTTTCTTCACCCTCTTGAGCCCAAGATCACCACTGCAATGCGCGAGGTAATCCTCTGTCCTTTCCCCCGTGGCCCACACACCCACGTTCCACCGACAAACGCCCTCATCCGTCACCGCCCAAACCTCATCCTCGCTCACCCACCGCAGCGCGTGTACGACACCCGTGCTCGGCATCGTCACCGGCTCCAGCAGCACGTGCTCCTCCTCGCGCGTCCAGTTGTTGTAGTATCCCGATCGCCAAGCGGACGTGGGGCAAGGGTCGCAATACGTAAACGCATTGCCGTCGTCAGACTGTTCGGGTCCGTACAACCCCTGATCCTGGGAGAGGAAGACCTGAGGGTTGAGCGCGTAGATTTTCAGCGTCCGCCACGCGGCGAGCGCGATCCGGTGGGCGCGGGGGGAGACTGCGACTTTGAGCCCAATCGAAGGAAGGTTGTCGAAGCACGGCGTATCAGCGAGGCGTGCGACATAGCGATGGTACGAAGTAGTGTTAGTCACGAGGGGGTCGAAGGGTTTGCACGCGTCAACTGATGTGTGGAGCATTCGCACGACGTACGCGCCTTGGAGCGCTGGGCCTCCGGGCGCGATGTGGTACTTGTCGCGGGAGATGAAGAGCTTCAGCACGGCGTTGGTGCAGGGCTCGTGCTGGCTTAAGGTTGGGTTCCACGGTCTGTGGAGATGACGCTGAGTGAGGTAGATGCCTCGTCTGGACGTGGTGACGCCCGCGACGCCTGCCGGCAGGCTTGTCTGTTCCTTCGAAAACATTGTATGAGCCCAAGTGGCAGCATTCATATTTCCTGAACATAACGGCATCTGAAATGTTCTTGGAAAGAAAATTGCTTTGCCGCTGCGTATCTGAACGTGTGTGATCCGTTCTGTGCCAATTAAATCACTACCCAAAACAGCTTTGTCAGCCCATGTGAGGTGGTGTGACCCATCTGTGGCTGTTGTGCTGCCATATTGCATGAAAACATAACATCCATAGCCCCATTGCCAAGTGATTGTAGGATCACCTTCGGAAGTGAACGCCAGAGCTGCGACTGCTTCCGCTCCTGGTGGAGCCTCAACGCTGTACCTAGCTTGGATGCTGGGGCCGAAGTGTGGGTGTATTTTGATGGTCGCCAGTTCCAAGTCGGTAAGGCGTGAATGGCCGGACAATACTACCAGAGTAGGTGTATGTTCCTCCAGACATATCGGACAGCCACCTCGCCAAGCAATTCGGAGAACTTTGCGGCCTTGGGTATCGTGTGTGTTGGAAGTGGCGGGCAGATGTCCCCACAGAAGATCCTGGGAGATAACATACGACCGGCTGAAAGGACCGCTACCAGACAAAATTCTCTCCAAATAGTGGACTTGAAGAACTGCATTCGTGGCGGGGACTTCTAAGAACACATATCTGTCTGAAGGCTTCGGCAACGCCACGAGTGGGTAAACACCCAGTTGGTCGACGCAGTGTCTGCATGGATGCTCGTCATACCAGGGAAGTATATTGCTGATGCTCCTATCCATGGACGGACACGCCTTCCATAGATTTACGTCGGCCATTCGAGGCACGCCATTGAATAGATGTCTTGCAGCTCGCTTGTGGAAGATCGACAGTAAAGATTGGGCGTCCTTACGATCGCGCGAGGAAATGCTTCTGTCCCCTGGAACTTGAGCCTGTACAATAATGAAGGGGTTAGACAGATCTATGCTCAAAAAGGCCGCGAATTATCTTATTTTCAATGACAGCAGTGGGCTAGGCCTACTGGCTCTCTGGTAGGTAAACTTCGTGCAGAGTGCCACAACAAAACCGATCATAGTGTGGTCTTCCCATGCCAGTCATCAACGCGTATTGTGCTGGATTTGATCGGGGACAAGTTTCAACAATACTTACGATTTGATGAAGCAAAACCGTTTTAGACTGCAGCGCATGCTCTCTCAGTCCCTTACTCGTCAACAGACAAACGTAGAACGAAGGCGGACCAAGTAGAAGCAAGACTTGCTGCACGATTTCCGCCGGGAGATCGAGCAAAGATCGGGGCATCTTGGTGGCGAGCTTCCACTTGGATCTGTCTCTAATCGACCTACGAGACTGGCGGACAGAATACGATCGGTGCCTCACTGCTGCTCTTTGTTTCGAGACGAGAGACAACGCAAATCTTCACTGTGTACATGGAAGACAGGCAAGTGAAGTGGTCGAGTAATCGCTTGAGGCTGATGTTGACGTTCGAGTAGCAGCCGCGCTAGTATCGCGCGACTAACCACTTTTGTATGGCCTCGAAAGACTGGACATCAGAGTTGATCCTAGGCTCATCTCCCCGTATTCGCGAGAGGGAGGTTATATGTCCGGTTTGTGTTGCGAGCGATACACAGTCAGTTCCAGCAAATCAAAGGGCGAAGGAAACCAGAACGGAACGGTGAAAAGTAATTGCCCATATGGGCGCAACTCAGCTACTGTACAAATGCAATTCAAGCTCGTTGAAACGACGTCTGCCAAAACCAGCCATTCATGTATGATCGACACCCAAGAACCCGAAGAAACACCATCAAATGCCATACCATCGCTTCTCGAAAAGCAACCCGACCCCTCGACCGCACACAAGACCGGAACCCAACACCAAAACACCCGTAACCTCTTTGGCGTACCCTACCAGAAACTACACCACCCAATATAATGCTGACACAAGTTCTCCAAATTCGTCGCCTCCTTAATCAGCCGATCTACCTGCGTCGGCACATTCAGCTCATCGCCCCGTCCCACACTATTTCCAAAGTCCCGTCCCGTCAACTTCTCCTTGACCCTCGACAACACCTGCAGGGCGCGCGCATTCTGGACTTCCTTCGCCTCGGCTTCGTTGACAGGCGCAGGAGCGACGGAGCTACGGTGGCGAGCGCGCGTGGTGAGGGAGGCGGCGGGGTTGGTGAAGGGGTCGGTAGATGCGGAGGGCGTGGCGGAGGGGTCGGGGAGGCCGATAATGGAGGCGCGGCGCTCGGAGGGGAAGTTGGGTTCGGGAGGGGAGTCACGGGCGCCGAGGCGCCAGGTGAGGAGGGGGTCGTGGATGAACTAGTCTTGTCAGCATGTCGTCTAAATACACAAGAGGAGAAACCGGTTGAGAGAGGGAAAAGAAGGATATGATAACTCACCGCCTCGAGCACCGCCATGACGCTCTCCTTGTTCGTCCGCAGCACCCGCATCACATGCTCGCACGTCGTCCTGTAGCTGCCCTCGATGTTGCTAACCTCCATGGCATACGTGAGCATACGCGTGAGCCTGAACGGCACGCGCTCGGGGTACTTCTCGCGGTGCATCGCGACCTCGAAACAGTCGCCAAAATCAATGTGCACAATCTTGCCCGTGACGCGATCGAGCATAAGATTACTTGGGTGGCGATCGCCCAGACCGAGAATGTATCCGACCATGGACATGACAGCCAGCGAGCGCGTGTAGTTTGTGCGGCGGTCGAGCCACGCCTCGGAGCTCTTGGATTTGAGCCAGAGCACGCGGTAGAGGTCCTGGCCTGTCGTGTTATCCAGCGCGTACCCAAAGACCTCGACCTTCTGCATGAGCGTAAGGCAGTCGTAGTCCGGCGCCATCTGCAGCATGATGCGGTGCTCGATGTTGAGCAGGATCTTGCGGGAGTCGCGGTACTCGCGGATGAGCACGTGCAGGGTATCCGAGTTGGGCACGAAGCCGATAAGACCAGACTGTGTCGAAAGTGGTACGACAGCGTAGCCTTGGATGTTGAGATGCCTCTTACGGCTCTCCGTGTCATTCGTCAGCAATGTATTGCAGAGGCCGAACAGCTGCATCACACGCTCGTCCTGGCGAATATCTTCGTGGCCCTTGAGGATATGCGTATGCGGCTTTCCGTCACTGCCCTGCATCTCCAGCTTCCTGGGCCTCTGCTTGGACTGGATGACTGAAGCCACCGGGCTGAATGAGCCGATGCGGATGACCGGCTTCCCGACTTGGTAGGTACCCGGCACGGCTAGCTCGAGATCGTGTGCCTCCTTGAGCTTCGGCGAGACGTACTGAAGCTCCAACGTCATGAGAGATGGCAGTTGCCGTGAGATCTTGCGGAAGACCTGGTAGTAGAGATCCCATGCCTGGTTGAGGTCGCCCATCTCTCCAGATGTGCGGAATGTGTTACACCAGTCGCGCGCCTCTTGCAGCTCTCGACCGAACGATTGGATGAACGAGATTTCACGGAGCGTCTCTGGGCCGCGGTCGATCATGGCATGCAGCGGTGCAAGCGTCGCAAACATGCCCTCGATGTTGTGGTCACCAAAGTACAGACGTGAAGCCTCCTCGAGACCCTCGTGCCACTGCTCATGCCAGAGCACAGCAATGCGAACAAGTTCTGTACTGACAAGGTCTGCCTGTTCGACCAGGCGAGGTGAGTGCTCGCGCATAGCCTCCATGAGCTCCTTGGCAGAGCGTTGTCGTCTATTCTGATCGGATTTCATCGAGACGGTCAGAGGGAACACCAATGCTTGTGGATGCGCTTTGCCCACTTCACTAAGCAGTTGGTGGATAGATTGTCGGATTGTTGGATTCGGCTGATTAATGCGAGCAAGAAGTTGAGGAATGACCTCGAGCCATGTGTCGATGGGCACTTGCTTGGTGCCGTCCGACACTGTCCGGTTGACGTCAGAAATGCCACCATGGCTGAACCAGAGTGTAAGAAGACGAAGGGTATCCTGAAGCGAGCTAGATGATGACAAAGCGATAGACTTGAAGAAACCCATGATGGCAGGGATAATGTGCTCGTGCACGACGTTTGGCGGTAATTCGGTGGACTCGCGGTCGGCCTGCGAAGTGAGTGAGTTGACAACTTCGAAGTTAGCTAGCGCCCATGAGTGCCACGCCTTGTACCAGTCTTTGTTGTATCGCGTTGCCGCAGAGTAGGCGGATAGGATCTCGTGGACCTGGTCGTGTTCCCATTCGCCGTTTTGGATATGTGACTGCCACTCTCCGACTTTGTGATAGCACTTAGCAAGCAGCCTCTGGCAATCTACCAACTCCGCAGGCGAGCTGAACACATTTGAGCCGTTCAGCATGCTGGATCCATTCATACCATTGACGCCATTGACGCCATTGGCAGCCGCGAAGGGGTTCATTGGGCTCACAGCATGACCGTTAGTCATGCCGTGCATTCCGTTCGGTGGCATCATTCCGTTCTGCGCGGCTCGAGCCTTTATTGCTACATCGTCCGCCAATCGAGCGGTGAAGTCTTTGAGCATTTCCAGTGCCTCCTCTCTATGGCCAGGCGTACCCCACATGAGCTTGAAAGCCGCGTATGACACAGGGTATGGAATCTTGCTGACGTTTTCGCGTACACATGCGAAAACATCACCATTGTCGATGTCAAGCAGCTTTTGCAGACCCTTCTCTGCGAGTCCCATGCGCTCGTTCTTACGGCAGAGATTGGTGTACTTGATCCACATATCAAGACTCTGCTGAGGAGTGATGACGAGTTGGCGGACCTTCATCATGCGTTGCCAGACTTCGGGGTTTGGCTGTAGCCCCTTGAGACGCTTCATCCAGGTCCTGCGCATGCTAGCTTGCTTCTCGAGGTTCCCGTCGTTCTGCTTGTACATCATGATTTCTTCCAGCTCGGCCAACATCTGGACGCGGATCATGGGGAGGTACGCGCGCTGGTACGATTCACCTAGTAGCGAGCTTAGCTCCGTATCGAGACCTCGCCGTGCCTTAGCAATCTCCTCCGTGGCGATTTCAAAGCGGTTGTTGTGAATGTTGACGATGGACGCGAAGAAAGCTCGGTCGGGCGACTGCTCCTTCATGACGGTAAGGTAAGAGTCCATGTCGGCAAACTTGCCCAGACCCCACGCAGCAGCGGCAGCAAGCGGTGCTATCGCTTTGCGGTACTCTTGCGACGCATTGGCCCACTTCTCCTTGGACAAGCTGGAAAGTAGGTCCCACTCTCCCAGCGCATGCAGACACCTCATCTTACCCATCGTAATTTCAAATGAGTCTGGTTCATCCCGCTCACGACGTTGATAGGACGTCAGCGCCTCCTCCCATTTCTGCAGCTTCTCAAACCACGTCTCCTTGAGCTCGACATCGCTGTATCCCTGCGCTTTACGCAATATGCCAAACGCTGCATCAGTCTGCTGTAACTGGTTGTTAATACTAATAAGAGCCTCTACAGCACTTGAATTCTGCTCCGCGTTGAACTCGAGCTCCTTGTAATGGAGCGCTTTGGCAAAAGCGTGACACTTGCCCGCATACATACCGAGGATCCTAACATCGATAGGAAGGGCTTTGTCGTCATGCTCCATAAACTCGGCGAGGTTGAGCAGTATCTGAAGGATCTCAGGTGGAATATTAGGCGACGTGAGAGCCGTCTCAATGGACCGCACAAGCTCTTCCTGGTATTGGTCATACAGCTCGGTCCAGCATGAGACGAATGCTGAGTTGAATAGGGTCCTGGCGATCGGATTGTAGACACTCGCTAACGGCGTGCAAGCCCGCAAAGCCTGCTGCGGTGACTCTCGAAGCAGCTCAACGCTGAATCGCCGCATCCATTCGACCCAATCCTCCCGTGTGGTCTTTGATGAAGCTTCCCAAGCCTGCTTCAGATGTTGCTGGTTAACAGCGAGCTTCTTGGTCTGGATCTCCGCAGGGTTGATATCCTCGTCGTCCTCGCCATATCGCTCGTCTGGACTGAGATCCTGCGGTAATGGCTCGCCCCGCTGAAGCTTTGCGACGATGCGTCCGTAATTCTCATGCGGCACTTTGTGAGTAATGAGAATCTTGTTGACCGTGGGTACGAAGTGGATGTAGTCCGGTCCGAGTTGGAAGATGAGAGCACAGAGCGTCTCAAGCGCAGCCTGCTTCAGAGTAGAATCGCTGCCTGCAAGCACACGGCAGATAGGCTGGACTATGCGTGCCGAAAATTCCGAGATGTTGACTTGCTTTGAGAGGCGGCCCAATGTCTCCATTGCCAGCTTACGAAGAAACACAGGCTGACCTGGTTTGTCGAACATGTTGACCATGACTGGTACAATGAGATGCATATACTCTTCCGCACTGGAGCCAAAGATAAGGAACGCATGTAGGACTCTCGTCGAGGGGACACGCTGCGGCGTCTGATCCGCCTCCATGACGCCCAGCATCAAGGGCAGAACATCCGCTAGGTAAACCTTGAACTCTCCTTCTAGCGACTTCGCGATAGATTCTATGAGCGAGAGAATCGTTGCCTGGAGCTGTGTACTGCTACCCCAGAAGTCCTGGATTGTGGCGAGAATGGACGGTAGGTAAGGGCGAATATGCTGGCGGACAATGCGGACGAGCTGACTGAGCTGATTGAAGTAACCCTCGGTTCTACCGGTGGGCGCAGCGCGGATGACCTGCAAGAAGCCAGGAACCACCATATTAAGGAAAGGCACGCATTTCAAACCCATCGTAGCGTAGATGTTCATGACAGCGTCTACAACCGAGGAATGGAATTGCGATAAGGATGTGTCCTTCAACAATCCCATAAGGGTGTTGATCACGATAGTTGGATAGTATTCCTCATTCGAGGGCGTGATACCCTGCATGATAAGCGAGACATCAGTAACGGCTTGTGCCTCGAGAATAAGATGCTTGTCGGGGGACTGCTCCATGATTTTCTGGTACTCGTCTGGGTCGAGGGCACCGATCGTGCCCATTAGCTTGACTGTCTCACGACGCAGTTCACCTTCAGGCTCGCTTTTGACAATGTTCATGAGAATGTTCATGAGTTCGGGGTAATCGCGGTACGGCTCCATCACGTAGCCGACGTGTGTTGCCAGCTGTCCGAGAGCACGTAGAGCGGCAAAGCGTTTGGAGTCTGATGCCAGATCTTGCATGAAGTCCAGGATTATGGGCATGAGGTCGGGGATGTACTTGGTCATGCTTTCGCCGCCAACTGTAGCCAGGTCGCCGATGGCTTTGAGTGTCGTCGAGGCAACTTCCGGGTTCGGATCCTTCGCTTTTGGGAGTAGCACAGCGACGATGGGGTCCACCAGCGGCTTAATCAGGTGATCCGCCGCTCCGACGAGGTTACTGATCAAACGAGCACTCTCTTCCTTGCTTCGGGGACTATTTGAGTAGTTGACTTCGGTCAAGAGCTGTAGCAGGACTTTGCGTAACGACGGGAAGACATAGGCAGGGTTCACCACCGTAAGACGTCCAATAATAGACATTGCAGCTTCGCGGATAGCGAAGACCTCGTCATTGAGAGCCAGAAACAAAGTGCGGATGTTATCCGCCTTTCCAAGGTGGCGGTCAAAGCGAGCGTCAAGCGCCATCAGTACCTCCCAGCGGATCTCGGGGTCGATGTCACCTACGCCGACTGAAAGAAGCTTCTCAATGATGTCGCCGACGACCTTGGTAGCTTGGACGCTTGTCTGGTGGACGATGGGGTCTTTCACGAACAGCTGGCAACATGTCAATGCTGCGCGTTTGCGGATCTCGGGGTTATCCGCTTCGACGTATCGGATCGCGACATCGCGCACGAACTCGTTCAAAACGTGGCCGGTAAAGTCGAAGCTGCCAAGCGTGTGGAGAGCAAGTGCAATCTCTTGTTCCCGCGAGGCGATGATGGTCGGGTCCTTGTGATCGCGAGTCCAAATAAGGGGGGGCTGACGCTCTTGGTGGGGACTACCCAGCGGCAAGTAGTGTCGCCCCGCCAGAATCTGACTGAGGAGATCCAAAAGCTTCTCCTGAATAATTGGTCGACAAGGCGGTACATAGTGTGCCATGTCAACCAAAGCCTGGAAGAGAGAATCGCTCAGCCCGCACGAAAAGATGGGGTCCAGGAGCCGTTCGACATTCTTGCTAAGAGCCTGCCCCACAGCGGCAGCAATCATACTAAGACATTGAAAGATCGGGGCTTCGTTGATGGCCTTGTTGCGTGCTTTTGCGGTGAGGCCATCCTGGATGAAACCTAGTATCCCATCAAGGTACGGCGCAATCGCAACCCCCACGGCATTGGAGATCTGACCTATTGCCATGAAAGCCTTGTCCCTATCGCGATCCTTCCGGATGAGCCCTTGAAGATGTAACATGCACTGATGCAGGTACTTTGCGGCAAATTCGGTGGGCGAGTAGCTGGCAAGAATAGGAATGATAAGCACGACCTCGCGTCTCACAAGCGCATCGCGATGCTCCCTGTATTTCAAGACCGTCTCGACCGTCTCCTTGTACTTTTGGTCGTTCATGAACATGGCGCTCTTGTCTAGCAGCTCCTTCATCGTGAGCAGAGACCCGTGTATCGCCTCGTTGGTGTTCAGACCGAAGCCCTTCAAGATCTCCTCGTACACTCTGCTGAACCACAAGTGGCGCATCTGCTGGTCGCGCGGGGAGATGATCTCGAAGCAGGCGCTGATGGCCTCGGCGGCCGACTCCCTGATAAGGACCTTGGGGTCTCGCAGGGCGACCCATATGACCTCGAAGATCTGCGCGATCCACTGGTACATGAGCGTGGGCGAGTTCTTTGCAAGCTCGCGCAGGATGAGCACAGCAGCGAAGCGCCTGCTTTCTGTGCGCTCCATCTGCAGCCACTCCAGCGCTACCTTGACCTCTGCCTCCACCAGCTCCGCCGTGAGCGTTCCACCCGGTTTCGCCAGCCGGCCGAGGGCCTTCGCAGCGACGACCATGGAAGTATTGTCTGTGCCACGCATGACGCTACGGAGGTAGCTGGCGAACCGCGTCGTCTTCTGGCCGGCATCGTCACCGCGGAAGTCGATGAGCGAGTTAAGCGCATAGATGCCGCCGATGCGGTCGCTGGAGTCGCTGCCGGCCACGATGAGCTGCGAGATGCGCATGTTCACATCATTGTAGAATTGCTGGAAGGCCTGCGGGGGCAGTTCTGCGCGCTGTGAGCCCGGGTCGCCTCATGGGAAGCATGCTTCGTGCACGCAAGCTCAAGCTCACCTCGGTGCGCATTCTCGACCGTTTGGCGCACCATGTGCGCCGCCTTCTGGCGGTTGTCGTCATTCCTGGTCGGCGGTCAGCTCGGCACCGCCACATGTTTGCTGGCCAGCTTACTTGGAGCGCAACTCCTGGACGATGCGGTCCACCGTCGACGCCAACGGGATGGGCTGCTGCTGCGTCATGGCCATGTCGACTGCACCGCACCGCAGTCGCTTGTCGACTTCACCTGAGACGCGCGTGTGCGTCTTCCATCAAAGCCTGGAAGCGCGTGTAGGGAGGGGAGAGGAGGATTGCGGGGAATTAAAGCTATGGGAGGTGTTGCGGCTCTCTACCATCACGAGCAGTGCGCCGCCAAGCTAAACCTTATTTGCTGACCGCGGCTCCATTGGGACAGCTCCACCCCGGTGCCTGTCACCGCAAGCGCAGTATATTGGGCATTCGAGCTGCCTGTACGATGGCAGTCGAATGCCAAATGCCAAATGCCAAATGCCCACCCTCAGCATTCGTCGTCGCGTATCTCATGTATATGTACCAGGTTTCGAAAAGTATTCGATGTTGCACAACACAGGGCGTGCCCATGATATACTCGCACACGTATCTACAGTATAGCTCAAAGTTATTACTTCGTACGCACGCGTACCCCCTTGACACCAATAGTCCCCGCGGAGTCTCATCTCATCACCGCAAATCTATTTGAGGTAACCGCGTGCCAAATACATCTCACCGTCACCGTCGGTCCACCTACCCAATAACCTCCGCGGCCACCCTCCCGACCAACGCTCCCGCCTCGCTGAAGAAGATCCCCTTCAGAATCGTTTCTCCTTCCTCAAACGTCCACATCCCCGCGTCCGCCAGCTTCTGCTTCCACCGTCGCTGGGCATGCGCATCCAGTTCGTCCCACCGCTTGGCCTCCGTGTGCTTCTTAACGACATCGTGCTCGCCCTCATGGACTTCGGTGCTTAGCGCGCCGTCAGTCTCCGGGTCGTGATGGATGACAAGAGCCTTGGAAGATGAAGGCTGAGCGGCGGTGACGGAGTGAATGTGTAAGTGGAGGAGGTCGCGGAGACGGTGCTGCGCTTTTGCGACGGGGGAGTCTGCGTTGTTGAGGTCGGCGGCGCTCTTGACGTCTGACACGATTGCGGCGGGCGCCGGGGCATTCTCGCTGATGTCGCGCATGCTGTAGACCAAATTGCGCGTCATGCTGTCTCCGTTGCCAAGGAGGCCTTGGAGCATGAGCGCGATTGCGGCGACGACCATGGCGATAACGAGGTATTTCGCGCCCTCAGCAATTGCTTTGGATCGCGCGCTCTGAAGGACGTAGGCTGAGTCTGGTTTGCTGGAGCTGGGGTGTACTTCGAAAGTTTCCACGCTGATGGAGTTGCCTAGAGACGTGGTGCCCAGGCGGAGGTACTGAGGGGCCGACTTCTTGCTCTGGCTGGATTCTGGCTTGAAGAACGGTGAAAAGACGACCTTGGTCATCTGCAACTCATGCACCTGTAGACGTAAGCATCTCTGGTAAATCCATCCCGAATTCTCCCTCCAGGATGGCATCAACACGGCGGACTTACATTGTAATACGTCGCAAACGGACTGAAGCTACTTGTTGTGTTCAGATTCCGGCCCCGATAGTTGATCGTCAACACGCTGAGCGAGATGTCAATAGCAGCCACCGCAACCACAGCTTGGTACGCTCCGTCCTCATCGGCGTTCAGCAGTGCGACGTCCATATCAACAGCCGCCTGCACATGCTTAGGGAACCTCTTTCTCAGGATAATTGAACCGGGTTTGCCCTGCTCATACAACCTCAACACCAGCACCTCGGCACCCGTTCGGTTAGGCTTATTCGCAAGCAGTAGGATATGTGATGGCGACAACCAGCGAATACACCTGATCTTGGAGCGGCCCTTCTTCTCGCCGACGTCCGGCAATGGGATGGTATATGCGTGCGTGCGGTCTTCTGCCTTGCCCACATTCTGCCTCTTCGTAAAATCCCAGCGTACTTTCTGTATGTAGACATCGTTGTCCAAGCAGTATGCGATCTGGAACTTTCCATCTCCTTGGTCGAGGATATCCAAATCGTTTGCCTCCTGGCCCTTGTGCAGCGCTATCCTCTGGATCACATCTTTGGGCTTTTCGGGCTTGTTTGAGGTCGCGCTGAAGACCACAATCTCGTTCTCGTCTCCCGCAAGGCTCGAAGCTACTGCGCCGATACGCTTGTTGGGCGTGCCCGATGCCGCCCGCTGTGCCGGCGACAAGCGTACCACGCGCTGATATCCCTCCTTCTTCGCACCCGTGCTCTTCGGCGGCGTGAACAGCGCGGTCTTACTCAGAAGCGATATCTCGCCCTGCCCTTCCGCCTTCTTGGGAAACCGCACCTCAAACCCTTTCAAGCACTCGTTCTTGCCCGCGAGCCTATCCTCCTCGCTGTCGTTGATGCCCGCAAACAACACGCAACCGTCCTTGGTGCCCAGATTTGCGAGACACGTTACCGAGTCATGCTCGCTCGCGTCTATCTCGGCACATGGCTCTACAGTCGGCGAGCGGTCGGTGAAGTCGAAGACGGAGATCTTGTTCTTAACACCATGGCGGCCCGCACCGCCGCCACCGCCCACGATGAGGCATGATGGCTTGCTGGTTGCCCAGGTGGCCGAGTACAGCGGGTACGACGTTTTCGCTTTGGAGACGGTAGGCCGCGACATCAGGAATGATTACGTCTGCGGCAGTCTGGGTGGGGTGGAATGGGCGGGGGCTGATGCGTGTGCGCGCAAACAACTGATGGGGGATGCGTATGCGCGCAAGCGAATATGTCGTCAATGGCTTGCGTCGTGAACGGAGAGTTGTTTTCGTGAATGGATCAAGACAAGGCGGCGGCGCCAGGTGCCATCAAGTAGGAAGGTAGCCCGCTGGTGCCCGTAGGGGATTTGCTTCTTTAACACGTTGCCGTTGCGCGGAGTTTCGCGAGTGCTTTGGGACATGGTCGTCATCGCCGGCGCCCGCGCTTTCCCCAAAACACGAACAGGGGTCTGCTTCGCTTATCGATAAGTCGAGGAGCTTCAAAACGGAAGCGATGACACGACCGCAGCATCTCGAGGCAGAACCTCGCCATGGCAGGCAACAAAACCAGACCCGTCAAGCGGGCCACGAAGCCGCTCACTGCGCCCGCCATCCCCGACCCATTCGAGCCTGCACCGGAAAGCCTCGCGCCACTCCTCGACAATTTCGACAAGTCGTCTGTCTACATCACGCACGTCGACAACCATCCAGCCTGGTTCAAGAAGCGCGTGTTCACCGTTCCACTCGGCCTCAACGTTGCCATCGCGCTGCTTATACTATGGCGGGTCTACAGTGCGGGTCCATGGTACTGGGCGGTCATCATGTCGGTCCTCGGGAACGAAAATGAAACGACAATACACTGGGCCGCCTTGACTTGGGGCCAGCTGCTGGGAAGCGTGGCGTGGCGCGCAGGAGTTTTCCTGTTCGACTGGCTGGTTATCACAGTGATTGGGCCTTGGCCGTGGACCTTCTTCGCAGAGTCCCCGGGCAACCCCGTCTCCTGGCGCCTCAGTGTAGGCTTTCGCGAAAAAGAGGTGTACGTCAGGGAATCGAGGGGATGGGGGGCAAAGGATTTGCTAGGTGAAGCTGAGGGGTCAAGTGGGAAGGCCGGCGCCGATAGCCCCTTCTTCAAGACGCGTATTCTGCCCGCCGTGGACCGCCGCAGATTGACTGAGAAGACGGGCTACCTGCTCATGGACAAGGACTTCGACCTCGTCTTCGGTGCCATGGTGGACGCCACTCGCTTGATTGACAGGAAGACCGTGTCTGTCGACGACTTCCGCACCAGTGTCTTCGTCTGGGTGGGCAAGGAGGATGCAGGGCAGTGGGTGGTTTGGCCGTGCGGGAAGCTTGACGATGGTTCAGAGACTGAGGCACGAGAGAAGATCATACTATTCAAGGACCGCTTGACCGCCATGGGCAAGGAGTCACTCTTCTTCAAGTGGATTGAACTGGTTCAGTATGAGAGCTCCGCGCCCGGCGAGTTCACGTACGAGAGGCAGGCCGCAACTGCAGAGAAGGCGAAGCAGCTGTTCGAGAATGCAGGGGTCGACTTTGACGCGTTCGTCAAGGACATAGGCGGTCTGCAAGGCATGCCTGGAATGGATTAGGTCGGTCGTTGTGCTTATGAATGATACCCACTTTCGTCACGATCACGATGACTCTGCCGCCACTCTTCAGAGTGCCTACACAAGACCAGCGTTCATATTCTTACCCTACGAGGGACGATTCAGTGATCAATTCTCTAACCCGATGACGTGGAAATAGTAAATGCGTCACACAAAACCGCAGAGAGGCGAGTTACTTCGCTAGGCACGAAACAGCTCATGGTGAATAACGAACCTGACGCGATCATGATGAGCTTCGTATTAATACGTCCAGATTGGATACCAAAGTACGACAATGGCTACCACGAGGTGTACGTACTGAATATCGACGCTTAAGTTTTAAATGGAACCGACGAAAGCCCTAAACCGCGTATCACGGTTATGTGCCACTCGGACCGTGCACCCCAAGTGCTGAAGACCCCTTGATAAGAAACAGTATAGTTTTTCTCCCTTGTTTTCACTCACAGGACACCGTGCCCTTGAGGCTTAGGTGAGCCATTTGCTCAAGAGAACGTTTCAGGAGTCGTCCTGGCGAACAAATAACGCCACTACTAGCCCGGGCCGGTGCTCGTGCTCGTGCTCACACTCGCGCTGTTACACTGCACAATACGGCGAATTTGAACAGCATTATACAGATAGTATGGCCTTGGGCTGGCGGTGGGTATAAAACGATAGGGTTGTGACAGTTTTTCCTACCATCCCAACCAAAAGCGAAAGCAAAACGCAACCCAAAGCTAGCAAGCACACTTTAAGCAAAAAGCGCAAATCAAGAAGACCAAATTGAGCAGTATGTCTCAGTCCCCGCAGTCTCAGCCCCAAACCCACGGGGCCAACCGCCATTCCCGCCCCGTTTCCGCGCGCGGACATGCCTCATCTGGTCTGCGTCAGAACGCCAACCCGCATACTGGAGTTTCAAGCCCGAACATCCAGTCCCACCCCCAGGCCCATCGTACCCTCGCCACCCTGGCCCAGGCACTAAAGCGTGACCTGGCCTCCCTCATGCACCGCTACCCCCACCTCCGCGGCTCCGAGCACTTCACGGCGATCGACCAGATTCGTGATACCTTTCTCTCATTCGCGAGCAAGACCTGAAGTTCCGAGCCCGCTACCGTGTGGACATTGATCGTGGACTTGCACTTGCTATTGGAGATGTCGTGAACCGGTCTCAGGGGAGTACCGACGAGCACGGTTATCTAAACCGTCTTAAGGATATTCTGTGGAATCAGACCTATCCCCAGACACAGCAGAATGGCAGCTTGGGTGTCTCAGATCCACTTGCTGTGCACTCACACGCGCAGTCGCAGCCCGCACGCTTGTCTGTTCGTGAGCCGCCCACCCAGCCGCAGCGCCACGACTCACCGCACCGTGAAGAACAAAGTGGACCTCATCCAGAGCCCCATCGCCGTGAGAACCACCGCTCGTCTCGCTACACGGCATCTCGTGCTCCCCAGCCCGCTCCCACCCATTCTACTCCACACGGCGCTCGTACATCCCACGGCGTCATAGTGGGTCTCCAGCGTAACCTGCGTACTAATACTCGTACTCCTGTTCCTGTTCCTTGCAACACCCCTTCCTATACTTCAACCGCTGCCTCGGAGATCCAGGGCTACGATAAGTGGCGGCCCACCGACGAGCGCCACCTGCCTGAGCGCGATGAGTTCTTCAAGCACGAGGTGCGCAGCAAGTGGAAGCGGTTTGTGTTGAACATGAAGGAGCAGAAGCAGGCAGTTCTTAAGGGGGTGAAGTTTTGGGAGCTTGAGTAGAGCAGGTGGATAGGGGGCGAGTAGTAGACGTTGGGCTTGTGAGATCGTTCAAGGTGTTGTTGCTGTAGAGGCGATGCGGGGATGAAGAGCACGAGTTATGAATGGAATGTGTGAGGTGAGGTGAGGTGAGGTGAGGTGAAGTGAAGTGAAGTGAAGTGTTGAGTTCGCAGAACATCGAGGCTGTAGCCCTGTCCTATCTCAGGATCATCTGAGCGAGAAAGCTCAAGACGTGTTGTAAAGAATGTTCAGGTGGCAGATGATGTAGTTATATACTTTCAAATCAGACGTGAGTATAGCAGATAAGTACCACTTACATACTGGAAGCAAGTTATGTGAATCGATTGTGCGTGGGAAATGCGATTACATGTATATATATTTACAAATGAACACCAGGGTATCGTACATCTCTCCTACAACCTTTCCTCACCGCCTCCCTCTTCCCTCCTCTCCCTAACCTTCCCTACTTCTTCACCTCAAAATCCTTACTTGGATCCGTCGAATGCTTCTGCAGGTGATTGTCAAACTCCTTCCTGCTGAACACGCCCTCGCGCACTTTATGCTGGTTCTTATGCGCTGCCATCGCGTGCTTAGCCACTGTATCACCATGCCTGTCTTCCACGGGCTTCGGCGCTTCGAGGTCGGAGTGCTTTGCGTGGTCGATCTTCTCGGAAATCTTCTGGGCGGGGGAGGAGGAGGAGGCGTCGGATGAGGTGCTGGTGTAGTAGTATGCGCCGGCAGCGAGGGCGGCGGCGGAGGTGGTGAGCCTGGCGGTTGTTAGTGGAAGGGCATCTTTGGCTTGGGAGGGTGAAGGATGGAGGTAGAGCTTACCAAGTTAGTCGCGACGACGTCTTTAGCGTCTGCTGTGTGCGCTCGTCGTGGCCGGTCGCGTAGCCCCGTCGCAGCGATGCGCGCGAGGCAGTTCTGACATTTGCGCGGAGGAATTGGGTGGGGAGAGACATTGTTTGTAGATTGAGAGGATATCTGCCAGTACAGATCTTGGGGAAATCCAGAGCAGTATGTTGTCTATGTTGGGGTAGGTGTAATTAAAGCTGTAGATGTGGTTGCTGTTGAGCTGTGTTGAATGTTGGTCGCTCATTACGTCATTGCGTGCTGCGCGCCTGGTTTCAGGAACGCGTGCCGTCGCGACTGGGCGTGACGGAGGACGGTCTTGGGAGTACGGAATTGGTTAGCGAGAATCGAGAGGGCGTAAATCAGAGCGTCAGTTCGAATTAACAATCCAGCGGAAAACCAGTACGGTGTTCTGTGTTGGTATCCCAGTTCCTCCAATCGCTACCTCAATCAGCTAATCTTGCTCCAAGTACGAAAGTATGAAGTGATGACAGGTTTAATTCTGTGACCGACTAAGACGGTGAAGACCAGCCCATTGTTTCAGAGAGACAGGCAAAGAAGTCTGACAAGAGGAGAAAGAAAAGATTTGACAATACGGGAGATATCAAATTCCCTTAAATTCCCAGAGTCCGCTCGTCACGACATAGAAATCATTCCCGTAGGTTGCGTCGCGCTTCCCAGCACTTGAGACCTCCATTCCCAGACGACCAGAGCTAACTAACCCTATACCATGTCCGATATCTTATCTAATGTCTTGTGTGGTCCATAAACTTTCGGACGGTGTATAAAGTAAAGTGCAGTGAAACCTGCATTAATCCCTATCGGAATAAAAACCATCAGCACTTCAAGCGCCGTCGCACCAGCCGCAGACGAAAAACAAGCCGCACTCAAAGCGCAGAGAAGGAGGGTTGGCGCGATGTCCCGGTCTTTCCTGATGTGCCGAACAAGCTCATCAACGCCGTTGCAGGAGTTCATGACGAGACAGAAAACAATAAAATAGGTGTTGTCGATCACGGGAGTTGGAGGATTCTACACGAGCTTGTTAGAAGAGGCGATGCAAAGGTAAGCAAGAAAGCTTACACTTCGGCGGACAGCAGGAACGATGTTGCTCGGGGTCTCTACACCTAGATGCAGGAAGTTGATGGCGATGCACCACGATAGCAGCCATCCCCAAGCCAGACCCCAACCGCCGATGATTCGAGTAGGACGTGGTGCTTCATCCTCGTTGGTGTTGCATGTTTTGTGTTCTTTCGCGACGCTGACATCACCGATCTTTGCCTCTTCATCAAGTGCGCATTTTTCCGACATCATAGATTTGGGAGCGGGTATGCTAGAGCTCTTCTGGGCCTGAAATTCGATGAGGGTTTGGAGAGAGACTCGATATGTCGTCGTGATGATGTGCGGAACGGTACGTCGAGGCTGAGGATCGCAACACGAGATGATGCTGGCTTGGCGGTTGCCTTCGTACTGGTGTTCCCCTCACCGGTGAACCTTGACATCTCGACTGGGTTGGATCGCTGCCCCGCTTCCTGAGCACACTTGATCTTACTCTCCAGCCTGACCACGGCATTACCGACACATTTTCGCATCGCATACACCAGCAATCGATCGTGCTATCGTGAAGATATATCGGGCTCCTACCTCTGACTTGCATACTTAGTACATTTTGAATGGTCCCCAGGCATTGTCTATACGTACTCTCATCTAAAGGCGTCAATCTCAAACCGTGCGGCAACATCATCGTACAATATCTGCTGCAATGAAAGGAAAGATGGCTGCAAATTGGAGATGGGAGCTCTATACCCTGTGCACCATAGACGCACTATTCATCCCTCTCATTGGGGAGGGATTGGAAGGCACAGCTAAAGGGATAGGCTTGGTTGTGTACGTCTAGTTAGTCGAAATAGTCGTTTCGACTACCCTCTTAGCCTACTTACAGTCTCGAAGGCTAACTACAGTGGGGCAGAGTATACTCTATGTGGGCCATGTTGCTCGGCTTGTTCGGAGCGACGTTCTTTGAGCGAACGTCGGGCTTCATCATGTATGTATAGCCAGTGCGAGCCCGATCCATTGAGCCTGACGGTGACCTAGTCAATGTTTCTACTACCTCTTCTGCATGGCAGTCCTTCTCGCCTTTTTCGGGTCCTTCCCGAATGTCGCGCTGCACCTCTGGCTGCCGATAAGCTCCTGCCTGGGAATATTTGTTGGCATAGCGTTGCGAGATTGCTATACGCACACAACAAAGCGTACGCGACAATGCATACATAAAGCCCTGTTGGGATGGACTCGTGCCAGAGAGCCACTTCTACCTCTCCACAATCGCTCTAGGGATCTGTGTCTCATCGTACACACCCAGCCCTGTGCTACTCGACAGCAGTGCAGAGTCCATCTGGTAAGCAAGACATGCGACGAATCGAAAGTGCCGACGGACGTGTACGATTGCCGAACGAGACCCCAAGACAGGCAGCTAAGTCAGCCACACTGATGCCAACTGCGCAGAGATTCTGCGGTGATGACCATCGCCCAGGAAAGTGGATCTATGACTGGACGCTCTCACAAGACTACGCTGCTTGCGATTTGAATGGGTTCGCCCATCGCGAGATACCCCTGCTTTCTCTCTTTTCTCCAACCCCATTTACCATCTCTGAACTGTATCTCAATGTCTTTTTAACAGCTTCAGCATGCATCTTTGACACTCCAGCATTTCTCGGCGCCTTGCATCCTCCATCCACCGCTGCTAATACGTGGAAGGCGGCATCTTCTTATTGCATAGTGTGGACTTGTCGTTTCGATTTTATTTGCAACATGATCTCGCGGCATCTCCAGCATACGTCGGCGTCTTAGCATCTATCCCAGGCCAGCAGAACCTGGGTGGCAATTTCCATCTTCTGATTGCACATCACTGCATAGCGTTCATTCCTTTTTTCATATTGCATTGTAGGTGACCTGTCTTCAAACGCCTCATCGTTCCTTGCATAGCCAAGCATATATAGGCATTTCTTATCTCCTTCAAGCATTAGCATAGCATGGTTTAGCATTTCAATGGCGCCATTCGTTTCGCGGACTGGGCAGCTCCAGCGGATACAAACCAATCACGTGCCTCGATGTATTGTGGTTCGCAAGACATGGAGCTCGAATTGGCGGGTCGGGCGCTTACTGAATCAGAACTCAACGCTAAACGGTATCCAAGTCTACTGCTGTGTATGTTCCTACCATGACCTTGAAAAGATTATCAGCATTTGCCCCAAACTCCAGCCAGCACAGATCCCGTCTTTCGGCCCACAAGTGCCTGAGTATCGGTTCATTAGATGCTCCGCAATATGCCTGCTAGTTCGTCCGCTCGATGGTCAATACACGTCTTGCGCGAGAGTCAAGGCATTCCTCTATCGGTCTTGCCACACTTTCCGACTGGACATGTGGGTTCTTTGATTGATTTTACTATGAGACATAGCGGAGGGTGTAAAAGGTCGGTGTTGCTCCAAAATTGATCGTGAAGCCGATTTGCAAAGTACTCGCGTGATTAACGAGTACTCGATTGCTTCAAATGTTGTGCGAATAACGCTCTTTGGCTGGCGTGTTGAATACTCTAGAGGAAACCGAGAGTGGTTATCGCCTCAAACAAACATACGTGTAGATTCTGGTTTATGATCGGTCGAGTTCGGTGTTTCGGTGTTTGGGTTCATGGAGGGGCGGAGCGAATGATGATGGCTCGCGTAAGCCAGACTTCCCAAACGAAAGATGAATGCATGGGATGGTTGAACATACTGAAACTTTAAGACTGCATAATTGCTCATTAGAGAAGTGGTGGTGTGTACCTCGTATACTTGTGGCCTATGCATAGTTCCAAATTCAACGCGCTTCGTTGATACCTATGATACTGGGAACTGTGTCTTGAAATAGTTTGAGTGCCTCATCTGGTCTCTCTACAAACCTCATCACCTATTAGTATCAATCAATTCTGTGCAGCAAAGGCTGTTGTACGCTCCAGCACCGAGGCGTAGCTTTGAGAACCGGCACCTGGATCCGAGAGCGGGCCTGTGTAACCACCCGAACGCCGACTGATTACTACTTATCTTCGCTTGCTGTGCCAATATCATATACTCATGGAGGGAGACACGGTAAAATGAATATAAAGAGCTGCCGTGTCGCGTCGCTGTGGCGCTATTTCGGACTCCGACGCTCCACCATTGATACATTGGGCACTCCCTCATCCGTAACAGCTGACCGGACACCAAAAGCAGGTGCAACATTACTTTGATACAAAATATAACAGAGAAAGCAAGGATGACTTCCAGAATTAACACGATCCTAATCATCGGGGGCACTACGGGCATAGGCGAGCAGCTTGTGCGCCGTTTCCATGCATTGGACAAAAAGGTCATCGTCACGGGTCGTAACCAGGCCAGTCTTACGAGTTTGGCGCAGGCACTCAATGGTCTCGAAACCCGCCAGGTCTGATACACGGCCGATGGTGCATGAGATCTCTCGCTGATGTTTATCCTCAGTTCGATATCACCGACTTCTCTAATCTTCAGTCGCACGTCGCTGGCATCCTGAAGGATTTCCCAAGTCTCGACACTGTGCTCATCAATGCGGGCATTCAAAAGAGTTTCAGCTTCTTTGATCCTTCAAGCATCGCAGCCGGCGAGATCGAGCGTGAGATCGCAGCAAACTTAACCGCGCCGACACTGCTTGTCCAAGCTTTTGCGCCACACCTGCTGTCTCTCGCCAGCAAAGGCACACCCGCAACTCTGTTTGTCACCAGTTCCACGCTAGGTCTCCTACCAATGGGTCTCTGGGCCAACTACAGTGCCACCAAAGCCGGCGTGCACGCGCTCGCCCTGAGCCTTCGCCAGCAAATTGCTTTTGCGAGCGAGGAGGCGAAGAAGAACTTCAATGTGGTGGAGATCGTGCCCCCTTACGTGGACACCGGACTGGATAAAGAGCACCGTGAGGCGACACTTGCCGCAATGGGAGAGCGTGCATTCCCGCCAATGCCGCTGCAGGAGTACATCGATCAATTTTTCAACGCGCTGGATGAGATAGAGTTGGATGGCAGCTTGAAGAAGGAGATTGGCGTTGGAACGGGGGCGATGGCTGTGCAGACTTGGAGGGAGAGCTTGGGTAAGGTGTATGAGCAGTTTGGTATGGCTACGTGAAGGACACTGAATAGATGAAAGCGCTGTTGGGGACAATTAGCGCGAACCTACAGGACTTTGAACGGGCTTGTAGGTTGAGAAGCGGAGGATTGATGCACTGGAAGGGCAGTATCATAATACAGTCATTTGATTGGACTGGCATGAGAAACAAGATAGCTATCGTATCAAAATCTGATTGCCTGTGCAAAATAGGTTCCCTCATTAGGTGACATACTCAAAGGCAGAACTAAAAACCCTGCCCGCAGTTTTCAAGCTCAGAAAAAAAAAACAGATTCATCGACTCAACTCCCTGATAATGAGTTGACAAAGATCAACGGTGACCTGAAAGCCACCGATCCCCCAATATGGGTCGCCGATTCCACCAAGCGTAGCTTCGATTAGATTTCGAGGCCTCTATGCAGAATATTGTCCATGTATCCCTTTCGCAGTTCCTCGTGATTGGTGCCCTCGGCTCCGAATTCGGTGAGCACTTCCAAAAGCTTCTCGATGAAGCGAAGTAAGTCCTTCTGGTTGTCTGGACGGGAAGGCCTTTTGGATATATGCGCCGGAGAAAGGCATAGGCGTTCTCCTCTTTCTCGAGCCAATTCATCACTGGCCTGAAGCCACCACAAAATCGATCAAATTCAGCGAATCGTGCCAGTGAGTTTTTGGCGTGCAGTTCGTACTCAATTAGCGTCTTGAAGGTTTCTAACAATTCTATTCCCGTACTACATTCTAAATGAACAATGAATCATCCAGGATATGAATTAAGATTGAAACCGCCACGGGAACTTAATTCAGACTCGTCGCGTTACGAAGATATTCTTCGCATCAGTGTCCCGGACGAAGATCTCGAAGATCATTTCCTGAAGCTCAACAGGAAGCTCCAAGAGATGCATCTTGGACGACTCTGTGCGGTTGGTGCTTGAATTAGTGAGTGGGTGGACTGGAAGTGCGGCTTGAAGTGGGTGTCATATAGGATGGGCTAACAGCAGCATAGATCATGAATACTCAAGAAAGATATACTCGAGGAAAGTTAGCGCGCTCGGGCTCGATGAAAGGTTGTGTGAGTCAGTCTCGAATGGTCCAAGCAGACATCCCAACATGGGAAAGATCACAACAAACTTGTAGGCGTAATACGATCTAAAGACTGGCTAAACAATATAATAGGGATCAAAAACCATTGAAATTAGATATACTTCTGATCACTCTTATCACGCTGGCACTCGGGTGCTCCCTTCGCGACCGATATTAACCTTGAATCCATCGAGAACTCATAGCTGACTACAATGAGGATAACACTATCAGTGCAGGCTGCCGAAAGTGAGCTCATAGGCCCCTATGCCTGCTTGCTTGCATCGGCCCTGGGGCTAAGTGGCTCTTCTTTGACGATACGCCTGTGTCGACTGTTCTGCGCATGTAGACCGTCCATAAAACATGCCCACACCGCGCAAAACCTGTTACAAGTCAGTATGTCCGAGCGACTGGTAACGATAGCCTGCACTCACGCTGCGATACCCGCGATAGCTGCAGTAACGCCTTGGCCTGCGGCCCGATCAGTCGCACTGCCAGCGATCTTGTTCGCCAACTCGACTGGGATATCATCTCTCGGTGTTGAGCTGGCATCGGCCGCCAATCGGGCGAGCGTTGCCATCAGTGCGATACAAGCGACGGAGTAGATCGCGTTCCCAGCGATGGCAACGATACAGGCCGACTTCTCGATCTCGTAACGTAGACGTGTTGTTGATATGGGCAAGGCATCGCGCTCCAGGATGAGAAGCGTGACAAAAAGGATCGCGTTCCATGCCGTTCCAAAGATCGCCTGTCACATTCCCAATTTTTAGCATGGCCTACAACGAGGATGTTTCAAAGAGTACATACCACTTGGTAGGTGATGCTGAAGGTCGAGACGGCCGGACTTAGAGAAGTAAATGTACCAGTCAAAGAGCCTCCGGCACTCGTTTCGGTGTGAACAATGTCATTTGTCCAGAGCAATGTGCAGAGGAAGCCTGCAGTGAAGAGAAGAACTGCAGAGAAGATAGATGCGCTGTGTGAATATTGCCATACGGTCTTGCGGCCGAAGGAGAAGCCAACCATTATGTTGAAGCTCACGTATTGTAATCCGAAAGTTAAAGAACACTACGATGCGTTTTTGGGGATAAGATGAAACGTTTAGTGTAGGGATAGGAGCGCCAGCTGAAGAGCTTATCTGGGCTTATAGATTTCGACATGCGGCTCAAAATGCTCGGTGCATAGCCATGACGCTTTGGTGCATGCTTTACCGATGAATACAACTCGAGGTTTGCACATGATATAGATTCCTAAGCCAACCTCTCAGCTCATTTCTGGGCGTTTCTAAACACTCCGCGTTCCACGAATCATACATGCCTCTGATGTTGCCCGAGAGCAATGTGTGCCAATCACTGCTAGGGCCGATTTGTGTGAAATCCAAGATAGGCAACTTTATTGCGAGGAAAGGCTAACAGCAGGATTATTGGGGTCCGGAACTAGTAGGAAGGATTTGATCATCGCTGCGCTGATCTTGGCATTGGATTGCTTACGCCAAGTCTCCATCCTTATTGGTACAGGTGCACTGCGACGTCAGTGGCCTTCGTGTTTTCTACAGACCAGTCGTTGATCGATGATGTGTCTTGATGCCTCGTGGTCTGACAAGTGGGATCTCGTAAGATTCGAGCCCCAGCTCGATAATCACATGAGGCTCCGTGGTACTCCATACTGACCACAAACGTAGCAGGCTGATAAAATCAACGCGAGCTCCGTATGTTAGGATCTTGAAGTGTAATCACAAGGCTTATGATGCCTTTCCATCATAAGATTATTCCTCATCATTCAGATGCTGAGGGCAAGTTGAGTCCGAAGTGGTTCAAATCGCCCAAGTCGCCCAAGCCACAGAAGTCGCCAATTTCACCCAAGTCTCCCAAGTCCTCTAGACTCCTAACAGACACAGAGAAGAACTTCGACTTTATTGAGCAGTGTGTGGGCTGCAACAAGGTCGAAAGCCTGATAAAATGGAACACTGAAAAGCGGAAGAACGGAGAGGAAAGAGCGACATCGACTCTTTTGCATAACAGCTTCAGTGAGCTGGATTCTTGCTCCAAAACATGCAAGATCTGCCGCGTGTTTCGACAATCGCTGCTTTTGGAAGAAGTCACTTTTGACGGAGTGAAAGATATTGAGGAGTCTAAAGGCAAAGTGACGGTACACTGGAAAGAGATGACCAACGAAGATGGCAGGCCTGGTGTTTTCCTCACAGTGGGGGTCGAAGACATACCCAGGCTCACTGGAGTGGTTAACTGCAGCTCTCGGAATGAGATGGCTCACCTTGCACTTAATCCCAACGGCCGCGGCATCCCTGTGTTCGAGCAGGCAAAAGAATGGCTGCATGACTGTCGCAACAACCACATCGGCGTTTGCGATAATTTGAAGTTCAATAGCGAGAACCCTCGACTCCTCATCGAGATCTTGTCGTCGGAATCCATACAGCTATGCAGCAAACAATACGGACCATGCGAATATGTCGCACTGAGTTATTGCTGGGGTGACCCGAAGAACGGAGGGAGTACTACCAACGCGAACTTTCCTGAACGTCTTCGTCCATTTGGCATCAAAACCCTCCCCGCCACTGTGCGCGACGCGCTTTACATCGTTCATGCAATGAACGTTCGATACGCTTGGATCGATGCCCTTTGTATCAATCAAGACACAAAAGAGGGTCTGGGTGAGATGCACAAAGTTTACTCTAATGCGCTCTTCACGCTGTGTGCTTGCGCCACAACAAAATCGAACGCTGAACTGCTCGGCGAGCGTAAGGCGTGGACGGAAAAGACGGAATCATGCCGCCTTGGTGGACAATGGCTGACGACACCGGACATGTCTTTGAATCAGCTACGCATGAAATCGCCACTCGCGGGAAGGGCTTGGACGCTCCAAGAAGAAAGGCTGAGTCCTCGCATGCTTTATGTCTCCAGCAGCAGAGTCCATTGGTCTTGTGCCATGGGCAATAAGATGGAGCTGAAGCCCGTATATGAAGAAAAGTCTCACAAGCTTCAAAGACCATGGTATGCATTATCGGACCGCGATAATGAAGTGCCCGCTTCTCAAGAATTCTTGTTGGCATGCCATCGCGGCGAAGGCAATCTCTACCCATTCTGGGCGGACATTGTGAAGTCATATGCGCTACGAGATATGTCTAATTTGGAAGATCGACTGGGGGCCTTGTCTGGTTTGGCTGCAAGGTACTTGAGCGCCAACCCTCTTGATGAGTACCTGGCCGGTATCTGGGAAAAGAATTTACCAGAAGGACTCGCATGGAAAGTAGAGCGGGTGGCCGAGGCTAAGGACGAGAAACCGGACCCAAAGACACCCGTATGGCCATCGTGGTCATGGGCTGTGCTCCCAGTGCGGACTGCAATTGAAACGAATGTCAGGAGTCCACGATCGGCGTTTTTTCAACACATCCCCGATGTCGACTTGAAAAATCCGGACTTCCATGTTGACGAGGCAATGGCTATCACACATGGGGAAAAAATCAAGGAGATTTGTGTGACTGGTCGCACACGCCCGCTATGGAAGCCAACATCGTGTCGCGTTGATTGGTCGAGTATCAGCAGGCTCGTAGGAAAAGAGGAGAGGTTCACCTTTGCGGCCAAGCCCGAGCAGAACATCCATGCGATACAGTCTCCAGCTGGTCGTGTTCTAGTTTACGAGGACCGGAAAAGGGAGGTTGTCTGTCAGCTAGATTTCCGGCATGACGTCATCAAGTTGCAATCGGGTCAGGTAAAACTTTTAGCTCTTGAGTTAGGAGAGACAACGATGCTGTTACTGGAAGATTGCGGAGATGGAACCCACCGGCGTGTCGGTGCTGCTTGGAACGTCCGTAAAGACTTCTTTGCATTGGTAAACGATTCCGAAGTATTAGTCTTGCGGTGAATAATACAGTCTACCGAACCGCACATTCTTGCTCTGGTCACAAGAAACAGATTCATACGTCTCCTCAAGTTTGGTAACTGCTGTGGTATTCTGTCGTGCAAAACCAGGCTCGCTCCTTCCTATGGATGTTTTCCCCACAGTGCACAGAAAGTTCTCTGCTAGGCTAAATCGGGCTTGTGTAATCACCTCCGTGATTATAATCTAACATGACGTGCCATAGCTGGAGAAGATGATTCTATTATCATGAAGCCTGTTTCGATTTTGAAATGATGAATTATTCGCACTTGAAGAAAAGAAACGCCCAAAAGAACCCTACCAGAGACGAACTCTATCACAAAACAGCTCAAGGTCACCGTAATGTCGACGGTAGGTCATTTTAGAAATGTAGTGAATGCCTAATTTCTGATTATATCCCGCTCGAACCCTCCATGCTGATGACGGGATTCTTTCACGCCCTGGAAAAGATTATCTCCCACTTCTTAACCTTTCATGAAACTTCGCATCAGCTGTATGCCGATGAAAACTGAGGCTGCCAGCTCTATGGCGAGAGCCACGCAAGAAGTTCCTCTGCAAATCTTACTAAACCATCACCCTCCATTCGAATACCAGGTTCATCCTCAGCGATTCGCTTGAGCAGGTTCCTGGCAGGAGCGTGCAACTATTTGCGTTGCCACTTGTTGGAGAAGTTCGCTTTCAGGGTTTTGAGTAGGATAACGTAGGCCATGCACTGATCACAGCGCATATGTTGTCGCTTGGTAAGAGCCTTAGAGAGATCATTGGTCATCCGAATTTTGTACCCAGTTATGGGCAGAAAATTATCGATGAGAATCTTGGTGAATACGTAGTGGGAACCAGATTTTGCATGGGGAGCATTGGCGGCATGGGATTAAGCAAGTCCAGCCCCCTGTGTCGAATAATCTCCGCGTCATGCTGGAGGAAGACCTGGTGGACGGAAACTCGGGAGTAGGTGGCCGCATTGAAGATTGGATTTGTATGGAAACAACCTGCGTACTCTCCGGCCTAGTTTGTACGATTGCTCTGGATAAGATGACGCGCAAAGGTAACGTGTCCATTTCTGGATGCTTGGTGAAGTCGAACGCGAAGTGGTGCGAGTACGCATTGAGATTTTCCATGATAGGTATACGGGCGTGAACGTATCTGAAGATCTGATGCTTCCATTTTCCAGCAAGCTGTCTACGAAGTATTCCAGCTTCAGCGCTTAGATTCGCCCCCAAAATGTCTCACAACAGAAGGGGAGCAAGACCATAAGACGTGGATCAAAACACCACCTCTAGGGAAACAAAAATGTATAACGCACGCTTCCAGAAGGTTCAGAACTATCGACTGCCTGTGGTCTATACTTAGTAACCGTGGGGTCCAGTCGCTATATGATTTCGCGTGACTCATCGTTTCAAATCCCTATTATCCTCATAGTTGCATCTTCTCTAGACTAAGACGATGTTTCGAACTTCCTTTAATCCAAGTCGCCACTTATTTACCGCCTCACCATCCATTAGTCCATGAATATATGATTCCCCAACGACCTGAAATGTTGAGCCAGATCGTCGCAGTATGAACGGTGTCTCTGCGCCACAAAGTACCGCAACTCGATCTCCTTTCCGAGCGTTGGGCGGGGCAAGGCCAAAGTATCCATCTTCGGAAATGAAGAACCGTCGACCGAGGGCATACTTTATAAGCCTTGGGTTATCAGTACTAGGAGGTTCCCTGGCAGGCCGTTGCCGAATCTTGTCTGACACGAATCGGCGAGCATCTCTCCGAAGTTCACGGGTCTCAGCATTCAACGATTCGATTATTGTGCGATGTCTTGAGCGAATGCTTGCTTCCAAAGCAGTTTCGTCATGTAGACAACGGCTTTCCCAAAATGGATCAGGTACCACATAAGGGAGGGTGAAGGGACGATGATAAAGATCATATGGCTGTTTTAACCATTCTTTACCCAATGTTTCAAAGGTATTTGCATACTCAAGCCGATCTGAGGAGCTCCAGCGGGCGTCAAGCATGATGTCATCATTTGCAAGGTGTTCATCGAAGCCGTCATGTGCGAGAGTACCTTCGTCAGAAACTATACTCGCAACGTGTTCCGCGAATGCTTGGATTATTGCTCGTATCTCTGCAAATTCCAGACGGGCTGACTCTAGAATAGTCAAAGAAGGGACCGACCACTGCCAGTTATGTGGCGTGAGCGGAAGCCATGACGCAATCTTGGTCTCGTCACTAGCCTGCTGGCCAGCGAAAAGAGTTCTCCAAAATGCCATCAACCTGGTCGTTTCGGTAAGATAAGGAGCTTTGTCAATGTCTTGACCCATGACTGTTTGCTTACACTTTCCAATCTGGACCATTAGTAGGGTTGAATTCGTCCAGTCTTTCTCGATATCCTCTGGAAAAGGGTCAAAGACATTTCGAATAGTGTCGACAAGTATACCTTCCACGTTCATCCTTCTTCCCATGATAGCCACCTTGCAAGTGGTGTCGGCACAAGCTCTATATCGTGTCCAGAGCCGTGAGTAGTCCTCAACGTACTGTGACAGCACTTGTGCCTGCAAGTGCCTCTCATTGTGGATCTGCGTTCGTCTTGAGGCATTCCATACATCTTCCTCCTCATTTCCAAGTTCTCTATCACTCTCGTCTGGTAATACAAAGAGCACATCCGTCCTAACTTTAAGCTCCTGGAAAAGAGACTCGTAGCCCTTTGTGCCATCTGGGTCCATTACATCCACTATCCACTCAGGAATGAAGTGAAGAGTTGATTTGAGCGGGCGAAGAATTTCCTTTGCGCGTTCTCTACGGAACTTTTGATCCTGCATGCGATACTGGATACGTCGGTTGTCCACACCGCTACGCACAGGGAGGCTCCACCAAGGGATTGATCCTCGGTCTGTTACTTGAGCGGACGGTAGACGCGCCTGTGTAAGCGCTTGTGACCAGTCTGGAACCCACGTTGGGAGGAGTTCAATAGTTGGACAGTCTAAAAAGTGGGGCTGGCAGTGGTGCAGAAGTTCCAGCGACGACGTTCCGTGGATAATCCAAGTCGCAAATTCAACATAAACGTCCTCCACACAACGATCGTATTTTACGGTTGGCGCAGTACGTCGTGACATACCGTTCTGTTTCCCCACACTGATTGCATCGAACCACAGTCCAAGCATGGCGTAGATCTTGTCTCTTGGATCCGAGGCTAAGCAATTTCGATGTTCTGACATTTGTCTTAATAAGCGATAAGGATACGACTCGCCTGCTCCCAATACCTCATCTTTCCCGCGGGAGGGCAATGTATCTAGACTCAGCACACGTCCCACATCGGGGAAGCTCTGACGCATCTCCAGTGTGTTGACGTATATTCGCGAACATGCCAGCACCAATCGGAACCACAATATGCCATCGAATCCACACCGAACAGTTATCTTCTTGTATTTTGGTCCGAGGCCACCAAGTGCAACTTCTTGTATGATCCAAGCTCTGAACCACCAAGCGCGATTTAACAAACGTTCGATAGCTACGGATTGCTCCGAGGACATGCTTAACTTGGAGAATGCATGCTCGTGGGAAATTTCTTGGAGGGCACTCATTCCTAGCGTGCTATCGTCGGAAGGGGATCCGAGCCAGACGCTGAGACAGCTTGCCAAGCTGTAAATTTGACCCATAGCTTGGACTTGTGAGCTTTTCTCCTCATGATCTTGTTGATTAATGCATATCGCGTCAACCCAAAGTAGAATGACAGCATCGCCTTGACGCCGGTAGCGCAAGAATGAGTCGAGGTTCGTAGCGATCGGAAGATAGGACTTGTCCGGGAATTCTATGACCTCAGTGAAAATGGCATCGCCCCAGGCGTAAGACAGTGCTTCGTAGCTTTCCAATTTACAGCATTCGAGGTCGGAATTTGAGGGCGAAGAGATGTGAAGTTTTCCTCGAATAGGAGCCGAGATTTTGTGAGCAGGGTAGAGTGTGAATATACGAAAGCTCAATTGTCTATCTTGTGGAAGAGGTTTGTACCGGTATGGAGTAGTAGCCATTGATGACTCCATGATCGATACTATTCATTGAAACAAGCGTCCTGGAGTGCCAGCTCAGCGGCTGGGAACGGCAGTTAAAAGAAAGTCAAGGGCGGGGTTGAATGGGACTTGCTGCCTGGAAAGCCATGGCCTAAATTTCTTAAGAGGGCAAGTCAGCTTCAGATCCGACAATGAACGGCGGGCCATGATAGGCTCGGATACGTCCAGATGAGCTGGCCTGCACTGTCAGGCAGATACATAGCGTTGTTGGTGGTTGCGGGCTCTAAAAAACAACGTCTTCGTACTTAAGACACGCAGTCACGCGGTGCGCCGGAATCACTCAAGCAGTCATCACATAGCACATTGATGTGGATAACACCAAAACCAGAGCCGCCCTGACGGATTGTGCCTCACTGGATCGCCACCTGTAGTGGAGGCTGCAGGAAGAGGAGTAGGCAGTCGACGAGTAGTGAGGAAGTTAGGCACCGTAGCAGGCTTCTCAGTGAACGTTACTAGTGACCGGTGAGCAGACGCTGAGAGGGCGGCGATTGGTGGGCATTGCGTCAAATTAGCAACACCAGACACCAGTAATCATCAGCGGAAGCGCTGTGTAGTGTACTACCAGCCCCGCAGACGCATTAGCCTACCGCTCAAGCGCAAATCTCAAATCGTAGCAATCTGCTCAAGTCTTGCTGGTTTCAATCGCGTTCATCACCCAACAGCATTAGACCAGCGCTTTTCAGCGGTTGCAACAGCTTTACGATCGCGACAGCATTCGAATATTGGCACTCAATCGAGTCTACAAAAGTCACAAAGAAAAGCCAATTAATATTCGAAAAATGGAAGGCGGGGTAGGTTTCGCCGGTTATAGCTCACCGGAGACTTGGCCACACTGCTGTGGTGTTACTATGTCAGGGTGTGCTGCAAGGCTGCGGCACGACAACAGCTGACAAGATGCTGCGCGCTTCCATCGCTTTCTAATTCTCTACCGCTCCTTCAATGCCATGGTCCAGTTTTTATTCAAGCCAGCTAGACAACCTCGCAAATAGCAGCAGCCGTGGGCAAAAACGTGCGTCCTTCACCTTTCTTCCTCAATTATTGAGATACATCTCTTGAGAAAGATCGACGACAGTCGCCATGCGGCTTCTACAGCTCCAGAGTGATGACGACTTCAGCCTGATCGAACGCATTGGTAACGACATACCACCGTACGCAATTCTCTCTCATACTTGGGGGGCAGATGAAGAAGAAGTCACGTTTAAAGACCTAGTGGAGGGTACAGGAAAGAGAAAGGCGGGATACCGTAAGCTCGCCTTTTGTGGAAGACAAGCTAAGACAGATGGCCTTCAATATTTTTGGGTGGATACTTGCTGCATCGACAAATCAAGTAGCGCAGAGCTTTCGGAAGCTATAAACTCTATGTTCCGCTGGTATTATAGCGCGGCTAAGTGCTACGTATATCTCTCTGATGTGTCGACAAGCGGCTCAGCCAGAGACCAGAAGTCCCTCAAGAAGATATGGGAACCACTTTTTCGGCGCAGTAAGTGGTTTACTCGAGGATGGACACTCCAAGAACTTCTTGCTCCAAGAGTTGTGGAATTCTTTTCCGCGGGAGGAGTAAAACTTGGTGAAAAGAGAGGGATGACACAAATGATTCGCGAAATCACAGGCATTGACATCTGCGTTCTTCAAGGAAAATCCTTGCATCATATCAGCGTAGAAGACCGGATGTCATGGGCAGAGAAACGCCAGACAAAACGCGAAGAGGACGCGGCATACTCTCTGCTGGGGATCTTCAATGTCCATATGCCGCTCATATACGGAGAAGGAAAGGACAAGGCGTTTGTACGCTTGAAAAAAGAAATCCAGGAGCTATTGGATCGAGAAACCCATGCGACTGCTTTTGAGTACCAAAAGCGAGGACACGGTCATAATGGGACAGCTCGAATTGAGCGACGCAATATCATCTGCCACAAATGTGGGTATTACTAGATTAAAAAAAAACCTAGTCGTGCTGACTATGCCTTGCTAGGTGGCGAATCGGGTCATTATGCTAATGAGCTCCATTGCTATACATGTGAGTCCTAAATGCCCACAAGTATCTGATATGTACTGACCGACGCAGGTGGCAAGTATGGTCATTTATCAACTGATCCACATTGCTGGAAATGTACGCGTTGCAAATATTATTTTCTAAATTTTTTTACTGACAGATTCAGGCGACGAATACGGTCATTATGCCAATGCGCCTCATTGTCATGGATGTAAGTAAGATAGTTTGGCATCAGCCCACTGAGCGTCATTAGTGACATGATATTCAGGCCAGAAAAGGGGTCATTTTATAGCTGATTGTCCTTCACGAAGGTAACAATGCTATTGCCAGATGCTGTGGATGATATGATGAAACTGTAGCAACGTATTGACAGGAAGGCTGGATCTCACAGGCCCCATGTAAGCCCACTTGAGGTAGTCATGTATATCGTAGTGAGCGCTTCACAAAATGTACCAAAATAACCTTTCAAATTCACGGATACTTTTTGATTACCGACTTTATAGTGGACAATTTTGGACACGAGCCATAGGCACAATAGGTCTGCACGTGGAACAACTACAAAAATTGCGGACAGACGTGGATAACACTGCGCTAGGTAGTCTTGACAGACTTTTTATCTGGCTATAGTCCCTGCGTACGGCTTGCAGCACTACAATTGTAGAGATATCTCACGTAGCATTAGCTTGCCCTTTAAGCAACCCTCTGAGCTACACTACCAGGTCACACTCGCAGTGCTAGATGGCGGTCGTGATTGTCATTGGCAATGAGTAACCACTGAAGAGGCTTTAGTAGTAGTCTATGGCGTAACTGTTATTCCGCCCCGATTCAATAGCAGCTATCATGATTTGATGAAATAGCATGCTGTGGATCAATCCTGATCGTAGTGGTCCGGATCCTGTTCAGTCTCCCGGTCACGGTCCTGAGTAGACGGCAAGGTGGGCAGGAAAACTAGTTTTTAGTGTCCCATGGTCGTATGTAAAAGATGTAACAGCGAATTACCCAAACATAGCACGTCTCAACAGCTTCACCACATCGCACAAGCAGGCACAAAGGTGATACGGATTGGAAGCACCCAACAGCGCGGCAGATCGAATCCAGCACCGAGCTTCACAAAAGCAGAGAACACCATGTTGGCAGCTGCAACGGCGGGCGTCATTCTATTCCCAGGCTATCAACACAAAATGTACACTATAGCAGCCCTGTCACGCAACCCACCAATCCTACATATAGTACAAAGCAGCCGCGCCGCGCCGAACCATGCAATGCAAGCCTATGTTACACTCGTCCCTGCACACGCTACGTCCTAGTAGCCCTCTTCCTCAACCCATACGTCTCCTCCCCCTGCCCATGAAACTCCGGGAACAAAGCCGTCAGCCGCGCTAGCTCCCTCTTGCGCTGCGCCTCCCCAGGCCTCTGCAGTCCTCTCATCGTGCGCTGCTTCTCCGGGTCGGGCAGCAGGCCCTTGTTGACCATTTCCCCGCGGACGACCTTGTTCAATCCAACTTGCACGCGGCGCTCCTCCTTGGTAGGCTTCTTGCGGAGGATCTGCACGTTGCCTGCTTTGAGGAGCTCGCCGGTGACGGGCGCGCGCGCCTTGATGACGGCGCCCTCGGGGTGGTTGCGGGTGAGCATGTTGATGTGGTGGTTCTGGCGGGTGCCTTCGGTGTGGAGGTAGGAGTAGACGTCGGTGGGCTTGGACTTTGCGGTGCCGCAGATGTGGTGGTAAAGGTCGCCGATGTCTTTGGCGGAGGTAAGGTGCCGGTCGGAGATGCGGTGGCCGGTGAGCTGGGTGAGGCGCTTCGAGAGCTGGGGTTGTCAGTGGACGTGTGAGGCTGCATGGTGTAGAGGACTTACAGCAAACTTGAGTTGGATATCTGTGACAGGGACTTGCTGCCACTTTACCTGTGAATCGAGCTCCACGCGCAGTACAGTCTTGCTAGGTGCAGGTGTGCTGGTGTTGTGGAGCAGTTTCCGTACGTCAGCGACATTCTTCTCGCTCGAGCGGGCAGCTGATTCTAGGACAGCATGGCGGAGCTCATTTAGGGTCTTTGAAGAGGTTGCGAAAGCGGCATCGATATCCAAAGCCGGGGCTGCAGCCACGGGTTGTTCTACGACAACTTCCTGCACAGTCTCGACGACTTCCGCAACGGGCTCGACGGGCTTGACCGGCTCGGCAGGCTGGATTTTGCGAGGCACAGGCCTGTTCGACATGAAGTCGAATTTGGGCTTCTCGGCATCATCCTTGACGAGCGCTGCCCTTTTGAAGGCAGGAGTGGCGGGGTCCATGGTCGGCGCGGGCTCTTCTACCACTGGAGCTGCTGGAGCGACGGGTTGGCCCTCTGCAGCCAGAAGTTCCTCTTCCAGGACCTCCTCCAAGGCCTCGGGCTCCAGCGCTTCGGGTGCCGGAGGGGCGTAGTCAGGAACATGCTCCATTTCTGCGAGCAAGGACTCCAGCGACTGCCCTGCGGGAAAGGCGAGAGCGATCTTGCCCTCCTTGTTGCGTTGCAGCTTGACATCCTGAATCCATCCAGGCGCCTCGTAGATTCCTCGGTTCGCTTGCTTCGAGATGTCGAGGTCCTTCCCGGCCTGCTTCAGAGCGTGAATCTCGATTACGGCTTGGTGGAAGTTGGTGCGGAGAGCCTCGGGCTTGGTGACGCGCGTTGTGCGGCCGAAACTGCGCTTGTCAGCCCGATGAAAACGACACACAAGGACGTGGGTCCTCACCTGAAGTCAGTGTACGGCTTGCCGGTCACCTCGTCAAAGGTTTGCGCCATCATCAGATTGTCATCCCGCAGCGTGTAGTACGTGCCCGTCAGCTTCTCGACCTCGTCGGCCATCGCCTGCGTCATCGGCGTGTAGGTCCGCTGGGTGAGCTTCTCGAACTCCTTCGCCAGCTTGACCTCATCGGCCTGCTCGATCCATTCTTTCCCACCCACATGCAGCAATGGCCCTTCAGTTGCCTCTTTGTATGGCTGCTTGACTAATTGTTCGTCGTGTGAGTGCTGTCTTCGGGCGGACTTGACGGCTTGCATCTCCTCCTCGAGAACCTCGATCTCCTCGCCTTGTTCCTCAGGAGCGATGCGCACGGGCGAGTTCGGGTCGTAGGGGTCGACATGCGCGCCAATGGGCTCCGAGTCACCGAGTATTCTCTTCTGCCATCTTCGCACAAACGCCTGGTGCTTCTTCTTGTCTTGCTTGCCGCCAAGGAGGAAGTTGAAAGTAGGGGTCGTGGAGAAGCACGCGGAGGTGGTGCGGAGATGGGACTGCGCGGCGGCGGCGCGTAGACACTGCGATGGTGCGATCCGACGCTGGATCAGAGACGGCACGGGAAGCGAAGGGTCGATTGCCCGCTGCGGGCGCGGTATTCGTCGCATTGGAGTGGTGATGGAGATGGAGCTCCTCCGTGGTCCTCGAATGAACGCTGCAACTTTTCGAAGGCGGCCGAAGATTGACCGACGCGCACCGGCCAATCAAAGCCCGTCCATCGAACAGCGGCATCAACACGCGACACGAGAACCAGTGAAGCTGTGAAATTGCTAGACCCGGGATCAAGAGCATGAAGACATGAGCAAAGACGATCTAGTAAGAGCGGGTTGGGAAGAGGCAAAAGACAGAAGGTGTCAAGGCTTCACTCAGTCATGATGTTCGTACAGGAATTACAATGCCAACAGCATGCCCGGGCCTATCGCTCCCCACCCGCAAACTTCTTGCCCAACCACGTAGACCCTCGCTCATCGTACTCCGCCTTGGTCACCAACACTTCCTTCATCAGATCTGGCCGGCTTGCAAACTGCGCAGCTCCCAGCCACGTGTGCTTGATCGGATCATCTGCCTTCGCAATATTGAGCAGGTAGTTCGAAGGCACCAGAGCCCTTAGCTCAGCCTCCAACCTGTCCATGAAACCGGGGATAAGCGTATTTCCTCCAACAACCACAACATTCGCCAGCATGGCAACCTTCAGGGCCTCAGGCAGACCATTGAGCGCCTCCATGACGGCGCGCGGTAACCCGACTTCCTGGATGCCAATGTCGGTCGGGTTGAAGAGCAATTCTGGAACAGCGAACCGCTCGTTTCCGAGCGGTAGCAGGTCTTCTCGCGGACCCTGCATAGGCTGCAAGCCGCGGCGCATTCTCGATTTCACTGGATCGTGTGGCCGCGCGTACCCGTGTATCGCCTGCTCGTAGTCCGGTAACACATAGTCCACCACTATACTCGAATCTAGCTCTCTTTTGTCGCCTAGCCGACCTTTCCATGTCCGCTCCAAGTCTTTCGAGAACTCCTGCGTCGAGGGCGCAACAAATGACACTGCCTCTTTGATCTCGTTAAGCAGGTACGTCTCCTCCAGCATATTGTAGTGTCTCAGCGAAGAGAGCTCCTTCAGATAGTTTGTGAGCAGCTTTCCCCCGACGGTGAGTCGTCGCACCGCCGAATGGAGCAGCTGCCCCTTGTAAACGGGTAGTATAGTCGTATCCGAGTAGGATGTATCGATCACAAGGAGGCACTCTTGGGGCAGCGCGCCGAGAGAGGTAGGATGGTACGCGTTCATCGCGCCGCCAATGCAGCGGTAGTAGGCATTGAATTCGAACTGTTCGAACACGATTTCATCGCAATTCTTCTGCAGTTCCTTGGGACAGTTCGGTTTCTCCATTAACAGAAGATTCGTGTCTTTCGGATCACACTGTAGCAGCGTTAGTCCCGGAACATGTTCACGGGGAAAGCACGTCTCGTACCTACCCTCAACCCCGCCCCCGCACTGCTGTCCATGAACTCATGTTCCCAGACCGCCTTTTGCGCTTCCCAATTCACGATGAAACCCTTCTCAACCGGTCTTCGGAATGCGAGCTCGCCAAAGTCTTTGCATTCTGCCATTTCCGACGCAACATACGTGCGCTTGTCGCGCGTGCTTCGCGCTACGCAATTCGGTATTACGCTGCAATCATCATAGCTGAGCTCGCTAGTTTCGCTCGACACAAGGCCAGCCTTGAGAGTGTATGCGCCGTTGTCAATGACAAGTGTTTTGGAGGGTACGGCCGCTTTTCCTTTCTTCTTTGGTGCCATTGTCGGTGGAGAGATGGTCGCGCGAGAACCTTGGGGCTAGAGATGCCCGCTTACGTAAGATTTCTTGAACGGAAGGTGTAGCCGAGAGATTCCTCTGGGTAGGATAAGTGGTGAACCCTGACGATCGATACAAGCGTACACAATGAAATAACAATTTCACTTCCGACTGCTACCATTGTTCACTGGCAAGTCAATATAGAGGATGCTATCTCACCGCGAAGCCAATCGCATGATGCAAACACCTGCTACGTCACGCCACCCGAGATTGCCGTAAACCAAGTCCGCTAGATGGCAGTGGTGGCCTAAAAATTCCGATCGTGTAATTATATAGCCCATGTATCAATACTATACCCTGCTCCTCTACCCGAACCAAAAAATGTCCATAATCCAAACCCTCGCATCGTTCTACCCGCCTCTCTCTGAGCGCACACCTTACCCGCCCCTTTATCAACTCCTCACATTTGCTCTGTCCCTCATCCCCTTCTTCTTCCACGCACGCCGTTTGGTAGCACTCCTCGTCTTTCCTGTCCTACTTCTACTGTGTCTTCGCGCGCCATGTTACACGTTCGGCGACCCCTCCCAAGACTACTACAACACGAGCATGTTTGTCGCGATGCCAATCTGGCTTGTGGAGTTTGCGATCTTGAGACCTGTAGAGGGAGAAGGGGCGCCTGTTTGGGTGGGGAGAGGCGGTGGGTTGAAAGAGAAAGGAAACAAGGGGAAAGGCACTAAAGACACGGCATCGGCCTGGGAGACGTTGTTGTGGGCGATAAGCTTGATGATTCCATCGCATCGCGGCATTGGATGGAATTGGCAAGTCAGGCAGATTCCAGAAGACCCTGATGAGAGTTTGCCAAGGTGGAGCTATGTGAGGAGGCATCTTCGGAGGGCCATTTTGGCATACGTGTATTCGACGATCATGCTGGTGGTACTTGGGTTTGCGTCTGCACTGGAGAAGAAAGCATCGCCAAAATACGTGGTACAACGTTTTCTCGCAAACACAATCATTGGATGGTCTGGCGCCTTTTGGGTCTTGAACCGTATTCTTTGCTTCTACAATTTCTGCGCTGCAGTGTCAGTCGCATTGGGTGTGTACGAGCAGTGGCAGTGGCCACCACTTGTGGGGAGTCTGAAGGATGCCTGGTCGGTTTCACAGATGTGGAGTGTGGTCTATCATCAAACGATGCGGGTGGTGAGTGTTTCTTTCTCATTTGGTTCATTTCATCCCTCCCATTTCCCGTTACATGTTGACTGCTGCGTGTATTCGTTTTCCAATTGATGCTTCGCGCGGGTAAAGTTAAAGAGAAAGAACGGCGGGGACACAGTATAAGCGCATATTCAGAGGTGGAATCTGTGCTAAAGAAGCTACGAAGAGTTGGCGGAATGGTTGAATTTGAGGGCTGAAATCAAAGAAACGAAGTTGGCCTGATATATCTGAGCAATGGAACCAAGGTAAAGGAGTTCGGGGTATGATATCAAGGGGAGATGAGGTGGGAGAGGTGAGGTTCATGGAATGAAGCCGAAATAAGGGCAAAGATAAGTCGAGTAGATGATGATGAGCAGAGAGGGCAAATGGTATCACGACATGCGGAATCGCTGACAGGCTAGAGTGTACGGGTCGTTCTTTACATTGTGTTGATACAGAACAGGACGCAAGCGGAGAGGTCTCCGTTATTCCTTGATCAGATGCTAACGAGTTCTCACAGATGGTATCCCAACCCGCCCGCCGCATCACCTACGCCCTAGGTATCTCAAAAGGCAGCATGACATCCCGCCTAGCACAACTCTACCTCTCCTTCGCCATCAGCTGCCTCGTGCACGAGTTCGAAATGTTCAATGTAACGCGCAAAGACATGGGCGAATTTGCCTTCTTCATGTCTCAGCCTATCGTGATCACTCTCGAGAGCTGTGTACAGTTAGCCTGGAAAAAGGTGACGAAGGCAAAAGGCGTTTTCAAAGACGTTGCCGTATGGACTGGACATTTCTGGGTGGTGGTGTGGATGTCTATATGCCTGCCGTGGTATGTGAAAGGCTTCAGAGATGCTGGGATTACGAATGATGCGCTGCTTGGGGGCAAGCCTATGGCTTTAGGATCATCACTGGCTGATACTTGGTGATCGTAGCGTCAACGTATAGGTCGAGCCATCACGGTCAGTTGCCACACTCAGAAAAACGGCCACGCAAGTTGAAATCGATCGTCGGTGACAGATTGACATACAAGTCAGTATAATGGAGTGAGCAGTGTCCATGGCAAGGCTGGATTATGTAATAAAAGTTCACTTGCAAGGAAGGACGAACCGAGGCGGCTTGATATCCCCAGTAAGCAACCGGTCCTTCGATCCGCCTCGTCGGCAGAGATATTGCTGATTTCTGGGGTTTACGCCAGCTCCACGGTATCGGATAACGTTGCTGTTCATGTTTGCGAGGGAGACGGGGTTCCGTGATAGGATTCATTGCCCCGTGCCGACGTGGCCTTCGGCATTCGAGAAGCAAGGCTGAGAGTATCTTTACCGCCTATTGCCTTCCAATTGCCATTTGCCTTCCGATTGCCTTTTGCCTTCCGACTGCCTTTTGCAAGTTGCCTTCGAGTGTTCTCCGCGGACGGTCAGACACAGATTTTGAGTAGCATGTCGTAAGGGTATGATTGGGGAATCTTCCTTCTAGTGCACCCGAAGCTGCTTACGGGATGCACAAGTATCACACAGCCCGAGCCTGCAGCTTTTGCGTTATCAGCATATGCAAAGTTCGCCCAATAATAGTGAAGCAGGAGTATGCCTTGTGACCAAGGCACTATGAGATGCATGGACATGGGCTTGATCGCCTACGAAACACCCACTCAATAGAGGTCGTGATGGCGTTTACCACTGGGATCGGTCACAGACACGCAGGCAACGTGCAGGCAACGGTGCCCTTATGGAGACGTATAGAATTTCGAAAGACGAGGCCACACACCTCCACAAGATAGCGACGAGCAGAGCCGCATGAGTTGGCTGTTAACATAAGAAGGTGTGAAAGATGGAAGGCTAGCAAGGCTGCCTCAGTCCACAATACGGATTATATCTACGTTGACCGGAAGGAAGCAGACCGGTTTTCTTGTGCTTACAGCCATCAGATTGGCGAATACTGCCGTGCTCCCCTGACCAATCAACATTGCGCGCAGACCACCATCAGCATGGTTTACGCGTGGGACACGTTTGAGACTTACAGATTGAGGCAGGCGGACCTCGAAAGCTTTCTCACACGAATCTTCGGGGCGTGGGACTTCTTCATCAACGTAAGAGAGTATACTAAGACGCGACGTTGGTATGTTTACCTAATTGGTCTGTAGATACAGAATGGATTCTACCGGTTTTGGATCCCGACGCCGTTGACCGAAGTATGTACCCGAAGGTTACTGTTGGGGAAACACCAATAATGTTACAGGAACAGAAAGGCGAGCTTGCGTCCCTGCGTGTGTAATATGGACGTTCAAGGGCAACGCTGGGTGAGACCCGCCTTATGATATGCACTACGTATTGGCGTTATATTGGTCGGCTGAAGGCATGCTCATCCTCGTTAACCAGCCGATGGGGCTTGCCTTGTTCCGCATCTGATCTATCTTGACGAAAGTATGTGCGCCGTGGCACGAATCAGCTGCTCACCGAAAGAGTGGGAGCGACTTTGATATAAAACTTCGACTTCGCCTAGCTCTGGAATCAATATTTACAGTCATGAGAAATTCGAGTATTCATTGCAATGGATTGTCTTGTCAAGTCCTGCGAGAAGTTCGCGGTCTATCCAGAAAACCTCATCGTGCCTGAGAATACAGTTCGCAAGCTCAGAGCCTACGTTAACAGATTGGAATCGGATAAACATCATCTGTTTTGTGACCAACAAGTAAAGGTATTACGTCAGTCGGACCGAAATAGTGCCGTTGATTTCATAGATGTCAATGGCAACCAAGGTACTGCACACGATATAATCATGCTTGACATGGACTTATACTAAGCGATGCAGGTCCATTTTCCGAAAGGGTTACAGACCTTGAAAGCCTTAAAAACCTGCTCAGACGGGCACTGGAGCCTGGAAGAAGTGATCCATTATATCGTTTCATGCAAGCATGTCTCAGATTCGACGGAGATCTCGAGCTAACGATTACAGATTCATACATGCGAAGCATAGCCGAGCACCTTTAAGCGTTGCCAAAGACATGTTCAAATTCATTTTTTCGTACCATCAGATTATGCCCTCGTTTCTGGACTTCATTTTTCCATTTGGGAACCAGGTCGGCGCCAAAGACGCATACTTCAGTGGCTTGCGCGATGGGTCTGTGATGACGGCTACAAATTGCGATGCCGAAGTTCCTCAGCTACACCGATCAGGTAGGGAGCTTAGGTTATGCTACAATCTGAGGTCTGTTGAACCATCTGGCAGCGATCCACAAATACCATGGTCCATTCGACAATGTGCTGTCTATCACTCGTACGATATTCAGACCGGACGGGCGCTATGGGTTACGGTCAAAGGCAATGAGCTCATCAAAGAGCGCATCCAGGATGAAGAGATGTTGCTTCCGTTTACCCAAGCAAAGTCGCGGCCAGAAACTTTCTCTTCCACGCTAGACGTTCATCTGATGCTATGCGACTGGGCAAGCGAAAATTGGCGCTGGTACCTCAATGATCTCGAACGAAAGGTGCAGAGATTGGCCCCGGGGGCTATGGTCATTCCTGTGGATAAGCCACGAACCCCGCCACCCCAGCCAATAAATCTGCTTAGAAGCCCAACACAGCGTATGGGTAGTTTTCCGACAGTTGCGCAATCACCAACCAGTGCTATTAGTCCGAGGTCCAAAACTGGAACCTTCTCGTCGAAATTCCCATCACGTAGTTCTACTATAATAGAGGACTCTGACACCAAGTTGAGAACGGAACATAGTTCCTATGGCGAAGAGAAGTGGATTAATGCAGCTCTGAGCAACACGAAACCATTGCAGAGAAGCTTGAACTCTCTATACAGTACACTTAATAAACTCAAAACTAGGGTCTCTGAACAACGGAGCTCTCCAATTTTACCGTCCACTAGCGAACGGCGATCGACACCCGTAGGAGATCTCCGGGCACCAGCGGAACGACCACCAAACTTTCTCGAGGGTGGCATTAATACTGCACATGATCATTTTAAATTTGAGGACCTGCAGAATGCTGAATATATTGATCAAAAACTGCAAGATGCTCTTTTACATCTACGGCTCGATGTAGGAGTTCTGGGGGAGCTCAGGCAGTTCTATGAAGATGCTATGGCGCACAAGGATTTGCCAACAGATATTAAAGACAAGTGTGCTGCGCAGCACGCCTACTTCGATAAGTGCGTGTCTGGGTCCATCAAAGATATGCTTATGTTGCAATCAAGGGTGGAGACTTTACTGCAGCTTCTGAGTAATCGAAAGCATTTGGTGAGTATTGATGTACGTTGGGAGTTTTTTAATATAGGCTGACATGGATGGAAGCTGAACTGCATTTTGCAGCACATGAGTACAAAAGCTAATGACTCATTTGCAAAGAAGGCGCATGATTCGGCGCGTTTCATGGAAGCGATGACTATTGAGATGCATTCAATTGCAAAGAAAACCGAACGAGAGACCGTTTCGATGCGGGCGATTACTTCTGTCACACTTTTCTTCCTTCCGGCCACCTTTCTTGCAGTAAGTGCTTCTCGGCCACTGTTTTGCTGCAGATTCATATGCTGAAGCGATCCCCAGAGCTTCATGAGCACAGATATACTTGATTTCAAGGACGGCAAACAAGACCTACAGATGACGGGACTGAAAGTTTACCTTGCGATCGCACTTCCCGCGACCTTTCTAACGTTCCTTGCATGGTACCTTATCTCTCGGTCAGCAAAAGCAAAGGCGGGAACAGTAGAGGGCGAGCAGCCGGGTTTCGATGCTGCTTGACATTCCGAGCTCGTTTCTGTGCGACTAGTTATGCGCTGCTCATGTGGGTCGGGCATAAAGCAAGGGAGCGGAGCCGCGACCATCAGCGCTAGCACTGATTGGCGTTAGCATTTTGATGATCAATCTTGAGAGAACCCGCTAGTGCACGAACGTTACCTGTCTACCTGTGATAGCCTGGATTTGTAGACACTCAATAGCCCGTACTAGAAAATATTTTTCGGATGTTCGTCGCACATGACGCATGATCGACGTGCTCTTGAATGTGGGACCTCACGGTGAGGCTGTACACGTTGAGAAGGCGAGGCGGATTCGACAAGTATTATTGACTTTCTGCAGGTGCGTGAGGCTTTCCGGTGAGCAGCCGCCGTCCTCAATTCAGCACTTTTTACGATATGATAGCACATAGCGGAACAACGTCATCAAAGATGCAGTGCACGATGCGATCCCAATGCTCAGCGATGTTCTCATGGCGTTTTGACGTTGTGGAGGATCAAGCGCCATTGTTGGGGCATGGGCCCAATTTACTTGGCTAGGAATAGCTGACCCCACTATTCAGAGACAGATCGAAGGATCCCTAGCTCTAATTCCACATCATCTCTTTCACAGCAGTACACTACATGCGCCGAGCGAGCCAGACTTTGCTCCAACGTAAAGCGACTCCACTCGCAGCACTGCGTAAGCAATTTTGTTGAATAGGCTGGATCAGGCTGAAGTCCCTGCCTGAGGCATGTGCATCCAGTAGCGGTGCGCTCAGCACACGCGCTGCCCAACCTTGATCGAACTTTCTATGTACTCTTTCTCCTTTCCTTCAAAGACTTTCTTTAATGAATTTGAAGACTCGTCTGCTTGGTTCGAAGACTTTGTTTGCATCTTGGATGGTGCGTGGCGTTACGAAGATAAGAAACGCGGAAATCGGCCTGCAGATGACTGTGTGGCTCAGCGGGTCCTCCTCTGCACCTGCCTAGCCGCAGTGGCTGGCCTCGTGTCTGCATATATTAGCGATACGACCAGTCTCGTTTGTACATAGAGGCGGAAACCGCCCTCCCATCCAGCTCAAGTATGCGCTGAAGCCTGCGCGATTCACCTACAGCTTGCCAACACAGAATTACCGTACAACGGTCTAGTGTAGCGGCTGAAATTTCCCATAAACCGTTGCCTAACACCATTATGGCGCCTTCGCCTGAACAGCAGCCACATTGGAGCCCCACGTCACCGCGATCTCCAAGTGCATCGATCAATCAGCAATCAGATGCTGTACCCGATTTCTTGCATCACATCAAATCCAACGCAAGGTGGGCCGTGGACGACGCCTTGCCGCCACCGCACAGGCGCTCGTTTGTGCCTATCAGTGCCCTTCGACGCTACCTCACCGAAGGGAAGATCCGAAGGATCCTGGCTAGCTCCCTGTCTTCTAGCACAGCCTGCTCGAAGGTTTACAAAGATTACATACGCGTTTTTACTATTCTTGTATACATCAACAAACTCCCATGGCTCCGACGTTTCCTCAGGGAACAACGCCTCGAGGACAATTTTCTGCCCTTCGTAAACGATTCAGATTGGCCCACGGACATGCGCGAGTTCTTCGACCAGTTTGTCGAAGCCCAATGGCAGTTTTGTGCTCAGGACTTCGAATCAACGAGACTCAATGGCGATTTTCGAATCGACGAACGAATCATCATTCCAATCGTGGAAAAGCGGCTTATAAAGAAAGGCCCCGATTCAAGCGCATGGGAAGTGGATATTCACCCAGACTACAATCACTTGACTGAGCGAGTAAGACTCCTTCCGTTTCGCAGGAACAGTGCTTCGAACTGCTAAGCTGACCTCGCAAAAACAGGATGAGTGTGGCAACCAGCCCACAAATAAATTCTTTCTCAAGTCCTGCTCTGCAGAAAACGCGGATCTTCACCACAAGGAAGTGGAAGCCTACACAATCTTGAGAGAGCAAAAGGATCTATTGCCCTACTTAGCACAATTCCATGGATCATGGGTACAAGGCCGAAATTACAACATGCTGTTGGAGTATGTCGGCGGCGGAACTTTGACCAGGTTTATGGAACACCCCGAGACACCGGTTCAGGTTGAGCACATCCTCCATTTCTGGACCGGACTGTTAAATCTCGTGATACCACTGATTCGAATACACAGTCTGCACCACGAGGAATTTGGCCAACTAGACATACAAGGGTTAGTTTTCATAGCCACTGCCAGTGTGAACAATGACTCATTGTGCTCAGCATTCACCATGACATTAAACCAGATAACATTCTTGTCACTGTAGCTTTTGGACCTTCCAGATTTGCAGTTCGATTTAAGTTGGCCGATTTGGGCCTTACCGATTTCGATTACAAACTTGAGCGCTGGAACGGTACAAACAAAAATGTGAAAGGAACCCAGATGTTCAGTAAGTTGAAGACACGCCTACACATCTACAGTGATTAAACCAACTCGTGACAGGCCCTCCGGAGCTTTACGTCAGGGAAGGCGATTCTATTCTCGAGCGTACGATCCTGGACGCACGGCCTACGAAAGATATATGGGCCCTCGGCTGCGTTTTCAGTGAAGCTGCAGCTTGGCTAGTCCTCGGAAGAGAAGGCCTGCAAATGTATCGATTGAGGCGCGCGGAAGCAACGCAACAGGTCGAGGCTCTTCAGAATACTTCTCACAACGGGTGCTTCCACAATGGAACCAAAGTGTTGCAAGAGGTTCTAGACACCCACAGAAAGATAAGAAAAGAGTGTCGCCGAAATGACGATATAACAGAAAGAGTTCTTGCCCTTGCAGAAGACATGCTCGGTCATGAGTCTGTACGCCCCACGGCCGTCCAGGTTTACCAACGATCCACAAGTATCTTGGATGCAGCACGTCACGTGCCAGAGCAGAGCCCCACCACAGTCAATAGGTTCTCGTATCCGAACGTTTTCATAACGTCAGCCACGCCTGATGTTAATCGCAGGGCTCCGCCTGAGTGCCCACCAGAGGTCAACAGAAACGGGTTGGGCGTTTCGTTCAGTCCCGTGGTGGAAAGCTATTCCCCTGCTTTCGCTGGCCCGAGCTCTTCCCTCTCCGTGGCTCCATACAAACCGTACAATTTCAATGGTTATGACATATATGAACATAGAAATTCACGCAACTCTGCGGTCGTTCCGTCAGAGAGAAGCAGGCCATTCATATCCCGAGACGCTACATACGAAATTCATGGGCTGAGTCCAAGGCCCATTGGAGCGCATCAAATTTCTGAACAAGTTATTCGCACGAGGCAGTTTGGTGATTTTTCAGCCCAAAAGCATCCAATCGAACAGAACGAAGAAGCGGTCTCGAATCCGACAACCCCCAAAGCTTCGGTCATGGACACGCACGAACAACCGTCCCATTTTTCCCATCCAAAGTTGAACGGAACCTCTAGTCCAAGAACAACTCTCCAGCCGACTGAAAGACGATCGAGGTTCCCTGAGGCTTCTCTCCAGGAAGTGGAGCAGTGGGTTAAACGGACAGAATCATATAGTCGAACACCGCTCCTTCAAGGCTACCATTCGCTGAAACCATTGAATGGTAGAGATCACGTAAGAATGATATCTCTGAGTTCGCATCCCTTCTGACGCAAAGGCAGGTGTTCCTCTTCGACGACTCTGGGAGTATGAAAGACCATTGGCCTGCCGCACTTCGCGTATTTTCCACACTCGGATACATAGTAAAACGGAAAGACCCCGACGGCATGGAGATTCGCACAACAATGGATACATCTTTTAAGAAACTTAGCAAGCACCGGAAGCCCCTCCTTAATGCACTAAGCAGTGTCGGCCTTCGCTTAGGCGGTCAGTGCGACATCGGGCGAACCTTGAGCGCGATACTTCGGGACCTACATCACGAAGAGAAAAAGAGCCCAACTTGGACCGGATTCCGATGGCGCAAAGAAAAGTGGGGGGTCAATATCTACATCCTTACTGATGGCATCTGGGAAGAGGGAGATGAGTGGCTTCCCGCCATCGTTGACAGTATAAACAAGCTTATCGAGAGTGGTATGCGTAAAGGTCAACTGGGAATTCAGTTCATCCAGTTTGGGTCAGACCCAGTCGGTACTGAGCGTCTCCGAATGCTGGATGAGGATCTGGATGAGTATGGCGTGAGCCAGGACTTGATCGACACCGAACCTTCCACTGGGAATGTCTACAAGATGCTGCTCGGTGCCATTGATGTAACAGCGGACGGCCCCAAATCAAAACATACAAGCACAGCGGCGCCCACCAGCTAATGGTGGTGAGTGTTTGTCACGTCATGTATTATCTTTCCTTATGCACTGGACATCTGTTCGAACTCTTGGCGTACCTAGCATCTGTAAAAATTCCAGCATGTGCCTGTATAGGTTGGGGTACGGTATCTACATAGTCAAAGATCGGACCCAGAAACTCTGTCTGCTGACGACTCCAATCACTATGACACAAATTACTTTACGCGGTGCAACAATGGGAGCATGAACTGGCGGCATGCGACTTATGTATACCGCCTTTAATGTTCACGAGTCGTTTCAGCTTCGCGCGAAGGCTTCATGAACTTCTCGTATATTTACATGGTCGCATCTTAGAGACCGGTCCCTGCAAATTGAGTCCATCAACTTTGACCCAAAAATTGTTATACTGGCAGTATACAATGTAACAATCCCGCAGAGGTGGCAAGAGCCTGAGAGAGCCATTCAATGTATTTATTGAGCGCCGGAGGAAGATCAGGCTGACACAGGATCCATCTGACCGGTATTTCATGCAAGGCTTGCTGAGTTCTTCTGCCTCATCCACCGTCTTGGTAGTTTGCACATCTAGCCACGGGGTAAGCGGGGAAAACAAACGAACCTCTCATCGCATTAGAGAACATTTGTATAGTATATCGTATTCGTGCTGTTTGGTCTTGTATATCTTATGTCGCATTACGTTTTGTGCAGCCTTGCACATGCACATGCATCGAGGGTGGCGGATATTAGGTAGCTAAGCCACGCGCAGCTGCAGGGCGTTTTCGGGTAATCTAATTGGAGACCTGCTCCGCGTGCCTGTCTCTAACCATAGCCGCCATCGCACAACTTACACAACATCGTCCACAATCTGCCTGGCGCACGGTTTTAACTATGAGCGCCCATTCTTCGACGTCGTCTCTCGTGGCCGATTTCCAGCACAACGTGCAACAAGTGTATCGTGCTGGTGTCAGACGTCTGAGCTCTTCCAGCGAGCACCTACACATACCCGGCAGCAGCGCGAGCTTTACAGGTGGATACACGTCCAGAAATGACATAAATCTTCACAAAAAGAAAGTGGAGCCAATGCGACATTTCCAGAATTCGTCAACGCCGAACCTTGCCATTGAAAGTGTCGTCCGTGACGCGACAGTCTCCAAGGCAAGCGTTGAAAGCCTAAGAAGCCGTGATGAGAAAATTAATGTCCGAGAGGCTGCCTCTACCTTGAAACAACAAGATACTGAGCATTTACTTGCATCATCGCGCGATGACTTGGCAAGAAAGCGTGCTGAGGCTGAATTCGCTGTTTTAGGGGCAGCTTTCTGGGGCCCAAGAGAATCTGATACCCAGCCTAACACTCTTGGTATTAGTGAAGAAGAATACATTGCTCGGAATGTTGTTCAGACAACAGGACAACGGAAATCGGTTTCCGATGGGGATGCTGTAGGGGCCAGACCGTTGAGTAGCCATGGCTCTTCCATACTACACTTGGAAAAGAAGCTGCGCAAAGACATCCCGAAAATTACTATCGACGATGTCGAGAGGTGGATTGTCGCGAAGAAGGAGCATACAAAACCGAAGCTGGCTGGGCAACACTTTCTTGATGATTTGAACAATAGAAATCAAGTAAGTGATCTTTGACGCGGTTGTATTGTCATTAACGAGGAAAGGTCTTCTTGATTGACGATTCAAAAAGTATGCAATCTCACTGGGATGATGTGCAGCGCACTTTTGCTGCCCTGGCATACCTTGTCAAGCAACGAGACCCAGATGGCATAGAAATGCGATTCTGTGGAAGTCCAGCATTTGTCCATCGCAGCAGGAACCGAAAGGCCCTACTTTCACAACTCAACAAGGTCACTTTTAGCAAGCAATCTCATATCCTCCCAGCACTCCAGATGATTCTTGAAGAGACACAAGCGCAGGAGAAGAAGCATCGTGTTCTGTCGTTTAGGCCTAAGAAGAAGCTCGGTACGAATATCTACATTCTGACGAATGGAATCGGGGACGAGGGCGAAGACTGGCTCAACCCGGTTGCATCGATGTTGAAAGGCCTTGAAAGAAGTGGGTTGGAAAGAGGACGCGTGGGAATCCAATTCATAAAATTCGGACGTGGGGAGGAAGCCTCAAGGCAGCTTGTGAGCCTGGATTCAAAGTTACCCAGTGACGGTTTGAATCAGTCAGTATCTCTTTTAACTACACAGTTGTATACGAATTGACATGTCACAGTGATTTTGTCGACACTGAGTCTTGCAATGGAAATGTTTTCAAAATGCTTCTCGGCTCGATTGACTCGATGTGGGATCAAGACAACTCAAAACTACCAGTTATGAAAACAGAGCCATCCAGTTCTGAATTGGAGGCCAATCAAGACAGCGCTCTCTTTGGTGTTGGCGATCAGTTTGAGAGCAGTACTGTCAAAGGTGCTGCAAGAGCTCGCAAAAGGCCAAAAGCCAGCAGAACTCCAAAACAAAAGAAGGTTCCTCTCATAGTTCATCACAGCGGTGCTGCTAATGTTTCTTCTCAGTCTCTTGGGTCACAGATGTATGGGCAAGCATCGCTTAGAGCTGTTGAAGGTCCCTTTTCTGGGCCAGGATATACTCTAACCAAAGCCTCTCATTCACCACTCGTCAATTCGAGGTGGAATTCCTCTGGAAATATTGGCAAGAACATCATTTCCGAGATCCATGGTAGAGGGGGATCGGACATTGATAATGGCTCAAGGTTGGCCACGAAAAGACGCGGTGTACCAATTTCAATTCCGGTTTCCGATAAAAAAGCTATCACCAAAAATAGCTTGCAGGAAGGAGACGTAAGGATAATGACTGTAAGCTCACAACCAGATGCGACGATTCCTATTCAAGACCTTCCACCTGCAGTCCTTCGCAGTCTTCATGAAAGCTCATGGACTTCACTTGTATTCGAGAGTACTCCAAAGTCTTCCACATTCAACATGTTTAAGTCCATACTCGAAGATTTTACAAATCAAAAATGGGACTGGTGGCCGTTCAGCCCAAGGTTCCCATCTTTGGCTAGCCAGCGGACTCGAATAAGCTGGATATGTGTAAGTCTTTTGATTGCCTTTCATGTTTGAATGGTTCTAATTTTCCGAATTTCGCAGTGCTGTGGGAGGAAGCTCTGGTTTGACGCCACTCCAACGCAGAGAATGGCAATCGAGAGACTTCTTCATGGTCTCTCTGCCAATCATGAAAGCACATCCCCCTGTTCGCAATTGCAATCAAACGCAAGCGGACAGCATCGCCAAACCTCGGGTTCTGGAACTGCTCCGGGCAGCCGCGAAGGGCAAACAGGTGGCACAACTAAGATGGAGGACGTGTCGCGTGGGATAAGCACGAGCGCATCAGCTGGTAATACCAGCGATGGAAGCTCGCTGACCCCAAGAAGCTCAAGAACTCCACGAACATCAGATCTAGGGTCATTAACTACTACCGACACCTCCATCGAAGCCGCGCCGGACGCGCTCTGGCTATTGTTCAGTGTCCATGGTGCGAGGAGGTTACTTGAATGGGATCAGATATGCAACGCTGAACTGTTATCAGATCATCTATTCATCAGAAAACTCAAGCACAGACACAGTGAGATGAGAGGTTGGCTCCGCCGATGCTTTTCGATTTGGCAAGTCCGGCATTGGAACTTTATTAGGGTGAGCGTACCTTTGTGATCTTCGGTTCAATCTCACTAAAGTAATATAGTTTCGAAGGACAGCAAGGCCTGGTGAGATCGATGATCGAGGGCCGGGCTTACCGCGCGGACTTGATTACTATTTCCACGGGAAAAACACAGCAACAATTGAAGATCCGGGGATATCGGAACACGAATTTGAGACCATGATGGCTTCCTGCCTCTCTGCCTGCTGGCCATCGAACTGGTTGCCTGGCTATCGAAACGTTCATGAGTGCTATGATTTCCCCGAAAATTCAACATGGTACGTGGACCGTCTGCCAAAACGTAGTCATTCGTTTCGTCCGAAGCCCGGGTCAGCCCCCGAAGATGAAGATCTATGGGGTATTCGAGCAGGTTACAAAGTATCTGCGATACACGTTTTCGCTTACCATTTCATTCTCATTATAATCACCTTTATCGTCGGCGGATGGTGGTATGTGACGCATCCCGGAGACTTGCAAGGCGCAGCGGTTCCCCTAAGTGTGGCAGGAATATGCGTGTCTGCATTCTGGGGTCTCTTCGTGATTCTTGGGAGACAGAAGTAGGATATGATAAGATACTTCAAGATGTGATTAATGGTGCTAGGCTATGGAGAGCTGTCGGCTGTTCAAGCTTGCGACACATTCTGCGACCTGTCTTTCAAGCAGCCATTCACGCCACTACACCACCGATTCTTTTAGATTTATTGTTCCTGATGGTCTTCTCAATCATCTACCTCCTCTCCTTCATGAGATTGGGAACTAGATCGTGGCACTGCAAGTTTAGATAGATACCTGCGGCACCGCAGCACGTAGTAACAGCACAAATCTGGCTGCCCAAGCAGTCAGGACTGTTAGTGAACCATGTTGGACCAAAGCAAGACGCGTCCTGTTCACAGAATACAGCACTTTCAGCTGCAGTACAGCTACTGCTTCCTCTAACAGAAGCGCTGCTTGGCCTGAATGCGCCACAAACGACACCATTGCCACTAGAGTAAGGCGCTCCAGGGAGAGTAACGGCTATAGTGGTCGTTGCCTGCGTTACTGCCGATTCGAACACCTTGGAGAAGTCGGTGATGGTGGGTGAGGCCAGAGTTGTGGTTTCTGTCAGCGTCGTGGTAGTCGTGTTCAGAGGGTCTTGGTCTTACTGCAGGATCATCCCGCCGATCTGAGGTCAGATTTGATTGACTTGATGGCCGACATGAAGGGATGTGTAGGCTTGGCGACTGGATGGCCGCGCTTAACAGCGGCTCCAGCAATTTTAGTGGTGGTGACAGTGCTATTCGTTAGTGTCTCAGTGACCGCAGAATTAATGTGATTATGGGGACTTCTACTAGGCCACGAGAAATCGTATAGAATTTCGACACGGGTGGGATGATCAAGCATCCCTTAGCTGCCAGCGATATGCCATAGCTTGCCCCAGACTTTGAGCCATTCAATTTCGAAGCTGAGGAAGTCGATGGCTGAGCTGAACATCAGGTACCCCTGTAGCATCAAATTCTCGATCGAGGCATCGCTTGTGTACCATGACTGAGTCATAGCGGTGCGAAGGCCAGAAATATGTCTGAGCTCGATGATCATCTCGTAGGTCTGAGGCTAACGGCACAAATCGAGCAAATATCTGCTGATTTACGCTGTTATGTGTTAGCTTGTTGCTTAACACTGAAGAACAACACCCAACTTAATTGCTAGCGGCGTCGTTTAGGTCCAGTATCAGCTACTCGCGAAAAGGTACGGCAGCTAGCTAAGAGAGAAACTCGCGAGGCAGTCGCCGTCATTGAAGAGTTCACACGCCCATAGTAGGTGTTGTAAAGATCGAAACCTTTATTCTACTTCTATGCATTCTTCGCGCTTCGGCTGGACTTCGGGAGATATTCTACAATCTAGAACGGATACGATCATGAGCTTTCGAGTAAGGCCGCTGCCTTTGAGGCTTCTTTCGCGTGCAATGTGTGAAGATGGACTGCAGATCAACCTGCAGAAACATAGACGCTAAAGACAAAGGGCGATCTTCGCTCGCTACTGACTACCGGTAACGTTCACGACACCCCTGTCGATCATGCCAAGATCATGGCCTTCCCAGCTAATACGATTGACCCGTCCACCGAGAGCGGACTTGGGCTCGTTACACACGCCAACAACATCTTACATTGCTCTGCTTTAGTTGATGCCTCGCCTAGCAGTTGGCTTGCTTGGTACTTCAGAGTTGTCGTCGCTCCTCCGTAGCAGTTCCTGCAAGGCAAACGCGTTTTGGTTGATTAAGAAGCATAGGAGCTCAGCTGTTGTAATCTTAATGAGCAGTGGCACTGGGACTACAGCGGGTGCAGCCATGATTGGCGACACGAAGAAGGTACCATAGGTATCGGATACGTAATGCAGACGTGGGCGTACTACACGGACTGTTACCGGTACAGCTGCGCAACTTTGGCCTCTTGCCTCCTATTCTTGAGAAATACCATCCCAGGCGTTATCGATCGGCGCGCGCAGCACTCCTCAACAATAACCATTGCGGTTCCACGTACATTCATCTCCACCTCTATACATTATAAAAGTCTATGCGCGCATGTCACTGTAGCTCTTGTACGCGAATAGATTGACTTTATCAGAATACCACACTTTCTACAACAATAGGTAGGTGGCTGCCTAGTTCACGCGAATAATAAACTCAGAGCAAAAGTGCAATTCCCGAGTCACTGGAAGATGGGGTAAGCGAACGCCCTGCCACCTCCCCAGTCGGTATCACTCGGGCTCGCCTCAGCCACCAAGTGGCAGCCTGCCATATGCAAGTCTGTAATACGGCGTAGTCGTGCCCGCGCTATTTCAGGCCCCAGCGTGGTATTTTATCCACGTCTCTTTTCCCTACCTGCCGCATCGCGTTTTATGCAGAATTTTTCTCAAAATGCCCAAAGCTAAACGTAAAACCGTCTCCAAAGGAAAATCGGCGGCTAAAGGCAAAGTTGCCGCCAAGTCGGAAAGCACACCAAAGCGAAAATCGAAGTCTAAAAACAGGGCACGCTCAAAGGACAAGCCCGAGCTTAACATCACAGTGGTGATTCCCAAGACGTCTCGCAGGCCTACATTTTTCTTCTGGACAGATCCAGAAAGCCAAGGTGGCTTTCTCTCACCGTGGTACAATTGCCCTTTCGAGGTCGGTGGTGAGAAATATGTATCTACTGGCCAATACATCACGGCTCGTAGGGCAGAGATTTACCGCGATCGGGTATGCGTTATCGGCATAGATCGTTGCTATAATTTTATGACTAAATCATCGCAGGAATCGCTACACAAAATCCTGCTCGCGACAAGGGAGGATGAAATCAAGGCTTTGGCCGACAATATTAAGGACTCCTCCATCACTGAGTGGTCTAAGCGTATGTTTTCCCTCATGTGTTTTACACTCTCTGTATGATGTCACAAGTTCACACCCAGCAGATCCAGATTATCATTTTCATATCCATTACGCAAACCTCAGAAAATTTCTCTATAGCGACCAAAGCGAAGATCTCTTGAATAGGCTTGCCAATCTTGGTGACCGTGAACTTGTCTTTGCCGATCCTACTGATCTTCATCTTGGGATCGGACTCGACGCAAGTGAAGCGGAAAAAGTAGGCAGGAAAGCATGGGGAAAGAATGCTTATGGTAAATCATTTGAAAAGCTAAGGCATAAGATCAGAAATCCGATCTCGCCAGTCATTCCTACCTTTCCATATGACACCGGATAAAAACAGGCGTAATGGGGTTGCTTAAGTTGTTTTAGCTTGGAACATTTTTCATGAATAATCGACTAACTCTCTACAATGGTCCTCTGTTTCCTTTCATGATCCCCTAAGAAATCATAAGCCAGGCATACATTCGCGCTTATGCAGGCTGGTGAATCAGGTGCACATCGGTACACAGGAGGCAAGATAGAAGAATCACTGGCACCATCACCTTTTGCCCTAGCGGTCGTTCTCCGAGTCTATTTCCGGGGGATCTCCTTGACCCAGGTCACTATGTCCCAGGTAATTGAAGGCCGCACTAGGTCTCTACCTTATCCTAGAAAGTTTCAGACGGATATGGATAGGGGTTTCCTAAGTTCAAAGGAAAAGCTCTGTCCAGACACTTCCGATATTATCGATGTTTGCTTTTCCTTTCCGGGGTTCTGATCCAGCAGTACCTATATCGTAGACTTCTAGCTACGCTTCGGGATTAGACAACTAGGTTGCACAAGGCCTGTGCGGGTAACTTCTCCAGGATCGGTGTATTCACTGGCGCTTCCAAGCCAAAGGTTATCTAGTAGCTCACACGATACTCCGTGTTCATTCAGGAAATGGTTTTGGGGGTCGAGTAAGATGCATCACGACGGCTCGTGATGTGGCACAGTCGCCACGCTGAAGCCGAAGGCCGAAGCACTCCAAGACAAGGCTGGTCCGCGCAGTGAAAGATGAGCTTATGTCCAATTAAAACGGCCGATTAGAAACAGTCGCGAATACGAACCTGCATTGCGCTCTGAAACTTCTGTACAGGTCCGTAACGTCCACAATGTCCGGACTGTTCCACTCCTTGGGGTTGGCTCTGCGTTCGATTCAAGGCGCTACGCCCCTTCCCAAATCTTCAAGAACGTTCCGCCCGAAATGTCCATGGACGTGTATAGAGAGGGATATATAAACTCTAAAAGCCACATGTTGAAATCCCAAGCATACAGCTTCGCTCTCATTTGCTTTCATTGATTTCCTCTTTTATTTATCAAGCGTCAGTCACTCGTTGATCGATTGAAGCGCCAGTCACTCGTTATCCGATTAAGACGCCCATCATTCATTTATTAACTGAGATTCAACATCATGCGTGCTGGAACCTTCTTGCTGGCCTTTAATGCCAGCATCATTCTCGGTACTGTGGACATTGTTCACAAGAGACATGCAGACCACTTGAAGCCAGGAGTATTGGCCGAGGTCGGTAGACCTGATGCTACCCGTACGATTGAACTATCCGATGCAGTCTTGTCCCATGGTCTACGGCCTGCTCAAGTTTCGACAGATGAAGAACTGGGGGCACGATTGATCGACTCAAGAAGCTTAGAAAGGAGAAGGGGGAGAGCTGGAAGAGCTGGAAGGGCTAAGAAGACCACGAAGACTAAACAGAAGAAGCAGAAAAAGCAGAAGACAAATAAGAAGCCAAAGAAGCCAATGACAAAGAAGAAGCCAGTAAAAGCCTGTCCTATGAAGAACACAAAGAGGAAAGGCAAAAATGCGAAAGCTGAAGTCGGCGCCCGAGACCTTGACTTTGCGTTCAGCGATACAGACTCTCTTATTGGTCGCGCAACTACTCGTGCGCAAGCCAAAGATGCATGCGAAAAGCCGAAATGTCGCGCGGGTATACGCAGTCTAGGCGAAGATCCATGTGATAAGTATAAGAACCACCCCAAATTTGTACCATGTGCAAAACCTAGCAAATTCACTCTGGAAGTAAGCCAGATCTTTACTCTGTGCTTCAATAATCGCGTTGACCTTTTGATAGTATTTTCAAAAGCAAGCATCCAAGAAGCCACGAGCCGATAAATGTCTTTTCTACACAAATGGTTTGTCCCTACGCGCACAAACGTTCGGCAAGAAAAACGGCCTAATGACCATCTGGGTACGTATCTATCTTGTGACCTGTCTTTCGCACACTCTAGACAATACAGACTGACTCATAATCCACAGGATATCTGGGGTGGCCCCAGGTCGCCGTTCATGAAATGGGAGCCATATCAGCCTGATAACCCTATGCGGTGCATCATTGCGGATGACCTTCCTAAGAAATCGGGCAATAGGAACCCAAATCGGCAAAAGTACTTCTCGACTATGTCTGAAGCTATGGCCTCTATGTGTAGCGGCAGAGTCACCTTCATGGACAGAAACTTGAAGAAAGGCACATACGCACGAGTCAAGCAAGCCGGTATCTGGGGAAAGACAGAGTTCCCGCGGTTAAGGCAGGACGGAAAAACCACGTCGATCGATGCAATTGGAATGTATGAGGATACTGATACGCAAATCAGGTGGCCCGACTGGTGGGTAAAAGGTCAAGAGACCTGGCCTAATGAGGCCACTAAACCTGAGGGAATCAAAGACCGGTAAGCAACGTGTTGGACTTAGTTTATCAGGTAGTTTGTTCGTAATTAGATAGCTTGCTTCTAGTCAAGTATTTCACTATTTACACTGGTGTACTGAGGCGTGTGCAGACAAGACTGGTCCAGTTTAAGATGGGCGCGAACGGCCCAGGTGGCATCCAAATAATAGATATTTGACCAAAAAGAGAGGACGCGGAGGATGCCAGTGCGTTATTTACCCATTATCTATTCAATATCAACTACAGCCTCACCGTGCATTTCGAGATCCTCGACGACGATATGGACGAGCAGTTGCAAAGATCGAAACTTTGATGCTTCTTTCACATGTTCTTCCCGGCCCGGCTGCACTTGGAGAGATATTTCCACACTCCAGAACGGATACTAACATGAGATTTGGGCAAGGATCCTGCCTTCTTTCACTTGCAATATGTGAAGTTGAGCTGCAAATCAATCCGCAGAGACATGGATGCTAAAGACAAAGGAGCGACTTTCGCTTGTCAATGGCTAGCGTTCACGACACCCCTGTCGATCATGTCCGGACCATGACCTCGCCTGCTAATACGATTAACCCGTTAGCTAGTCCACCGGGAGCAGGCATGGACTCCTTATATACCCCAACGACATCGTTTCTTGCTCTGCTATGGCTGATGCCTCGCCTAGCAGTTGGCTTGCTTGGTATTTCAGAGTTTCTTCGCTTCTCCCCAGCAGTTCCTCGTCAGACTAGGTTCGCCTTGCAACCCCTTTAAAGAAAATGGTTTTTCGTTGATGGAGATGCATGGCCTCTCTTCTGTTGGACTCCACTATGAGCAGCGGCACGGAAACCACAGCGGGTTGCAGCCATGATCGGGGATAAGATAAAAATACCGTAAGTATGGAATATGCAATGCAGATGTGGGCGTCCTACGCAAAATGTTGCAATTGCGCAACTTTGACCTATTGCTTCCCATCTTTCTTGAGAAAACACATCCCAGGCATTATCGACCAGCGCGCGCAGCACTCCTTAACAATAATCAAGACGTGATCAAGAGCAAAGGTGTAATACCCGAGTTACTGGAAGTCGGGGTGAGCGAACGCCCTGCCTCAGCCCCCAAGTGCCAGTCTGCCAAATGCGAGTATGTAATGCGGCGTAGTCTTCCCCGCGCTATATTAGGCTCCAGCATGGTAATCTACTCATCTCTCTTCTGCCCACCTGCCGCATCGCGGTTTCTGAGAAATAGCTCAAAATGCCCAAAGCTAAACGCAAAGTCGTCTCGGCAGGAAAATCGGCGGCCAAAGGCAAAAGTGTCCCTGAAGATAAAGTTGTCGCCAACTCGGAAAGTACACCAAAGCGAAAATCAAAGTCGAAAAAGGAAATCCGCTCAAAGGATAATCCGGAGCTCAACATTACGGTGGTGATTCCCAAGACGTCTCGGAGGCCTCCATTCTTCTTCTGGACAGATCCCGACAGCGAAGGAGGTTTTCTTTCGCCATGGTACACGTGCCCTTTTGAATATGGGGGCGATAGATATGTATCTGTTGGGCAATACATCACGGTTCGTAGGGCAGAGATTTACCGCGATCGGGTACGCGTGCTCGGCACATACTGTTGGTATAATTTTATGACTAAACAATCGTAGAAATCACTAGATAAAATTCTACTTGCGACAAGCGAGGATGAAATCAAGGCTCTTGCTAAAAATATCAAGGACTCCCCCATCAGTGAGTGGGTCAAAAGTATGTTTTCCCTCACGTGCTTCACACTCTCTGTACGATGACACAAGTTAACATCCAGTAGATCGAGATTATCTTTTTCACATCAATATCGCAAACCGCAGAAAGTTTCTCTACAGCGATCAAAGTGAAGATCTCTTGAATAGGCTCGCCAAGCTCGGGGACCGTGAACTAGTCTTCGCTGATCCTACTGATCCTCATCTTGGAATCGGGCTCGATGCAAGTGAAGCGGAAAAAATGGGTAGAAAATCATGGGGGAAGAATGCTTACGGAAAATCATTTGAAAAGCTAAGGCACAAGATCAGAAATCCGATTTCGCCAACTATTCCTCCCTATCCATGTGACACCGGATAAGGACTGACGTAATTGGGTTAGTTAGATTGTTTTGTTCTGTAACATTTATCATGAGAGCAACGAGTGACTTCTACTTTACATCTCCATAGAAATCATAAGTCGCGCGTATATTCGCGTGCATGGCAGTACACCGTCACCCGAAATACAATGACCTGATCTCCTCGCACGCCCTCAGCTCGTGCAGGGTATATGAGGATAGTCAGGCGTAAGACCTTCCAATGCCAACCTACGTGCAAAAATACGAGACCATATGTGGGTTCATGCACTTCAGCGGGCTAACTTTCGGTCATGTCAAATCGGGAGAACGACCGTCGGGTGCTCGATAACGCATTGTGGGTCTGACTATCGCTATCGCTGGCATGAGAGGGTGCACACCGGGAAGTTACACTGATAATAGGGTTGATGACCAAAAAGAAGTTTTGGCAGAGAAGCCGTAGAGTCACGCAGATGATATCTCCAGGCTAGTGAAGCGGGTGCATATCGGTACACCGGAGGCAAGATAGAAGAATCACTGCCACCACCATCTTTTACCCTGAGCAGGCGTTCTGCGATCGGAAACCCGGAGGATCTCCTTGATTAAGATCACTACGTCCCAAATCAAGTCAAGACCACACTAGATCTCTGACTGGTCGTCCGGAAAAATCCCACACGGATATGGATACGGGTGAGCTAACTCCAAACGAAAGTTTGGTCGAGAAACATTCTGATATTCTTGATGCTTGCTCTTCCATTCGGATTTCCTGGTCTAGCAGTATCTATATCGTAGACTTCTAGCCACGCCTGGGTATTAGACATATGGGTGGCACAAGGCCTGTGCGGACGATTCCTCCAGAATCGTTATACTCACTGGTAATTCCAAGCCAAAGATTTCCTAGCAGCTCACCTAATATTCCGTTTCGACTCAGACATTGGCTTTGGGGTCTAGTAAGATATATTGTAATGGCTCGTGATGTGGCACAGTTACCAATACTTTAGTCGAAGGTCGAAGTACTCCAAGCCAACGCTTATCCTTTCAGTAGGGAAAATGAGCTTACATCCAATCAAAACGACCGATCAGAGACTGTCGCATAGTCGCATCTGTATCGCGCTCTGAAACTTCTATACCGGTCCGTAACGTTCACGATGTCCGGACTGTTCCACTCACTGGGTTGGCTCCGCATTCGAATCAAGGCGCGACGCCATGTCCGAAATCTTCATGAATACTTTGTCTGGAATCTCTAAGGACGTTCATACAGAGGGGGTATATAGACACTAAAAGTCACATAAATCATATCGTCAGGCACACAGCTTCGATTTCATTCGCTTTTATCAACTTTCACTTTCATACCTTCAGCACCAGTCACTCGCTATCCGACTATAAAGCCAGTCATTCGTTGATCGATTGAAATACAACACCATGCGTAGGGGAACCTTGTTGCTGGCCTTTACTGCCAGCGTCGTCTTCGGTACTGCGGACATTGTATACAAGAAGCATGCAGACTACTTAAAGCCAGGAGTTTTAGCTGAGGTCGGTAAGTCTAATGTGACTAGCACAATTGAGATATCTGATGCAGTCTTGCTCCGTGGTCTACGACCTGGTCAAGGTTCGACGGATGGAGCACTGGGGGCAAGATTGATCGACTTAAGAAGCTTAGAAAAGAGAAGGGGCACAACTGGAAGAGCCGGAAAAGGTGGAAGAGGTGGGAGAGGTGGGAGAGGTGGAAGGGCTAAGAAGACCAAGCAGAGGAAGCAGAAGACCAATAAGAAGCCAAAGAAGCCAAAGAAGAAACAAAAGACTCCAAAGAGGCCAAAAAAGCAGCCTTTGAAAGCCTGTCCTATAAAGAACACGAAGGGCAAGGGCAAGCTGAAGTCGGCGCCCGGGACCTCGATTTTGCTTTGAATGAAACAGATTCTCTCGTTGGTCGCGCAAATGCTCGTGCGCAAGCCGCAGATGCATGTGAAAGGCCAAAGTGTCGCGCGCGTATACGCAGATTAGGCGAAGACCCATGTGATAAGTATAAGAACCATCCCAAATTTGTACCGTGTGCAGAACCTAGCAAGTTCACTCTGAAAGTAAGTCAGATTTGTATACCATGCTTCGAAAATATTAACATTTCATAGTACTTCCAAAGGAAAGCATTCAAGAAGCCACGGGCCGATAAATGTCTTTTCTACACGAATGGTTTGTCCGAACACGCACAAATGTATGGCAAGCAACACGGTCTTATAACCATCTGGGTAAGTAGTGATCTTCGGTAGTCTGCCGTTACCACGCTTCAGACAATGTAGACTAACTATGACCTGTAGGATATTTGGGGTGGCCCCAAGTCGCCGTTCATGAAATGGGAACCCTATCAACATGATAATCCTATGCGGTGCATTATTGCGGAAGATATTCCCGAAAAATCGGGCAATAGAAACTCGATCCGACAAAGATACTTCTCGACTATGTCTGAAGCTATGGCCTCCATGTGCAGCGGCAAAGTCACCTTTATGGACAGGAACTTAAAGAAGGGTACATACGGACGAGTTAAGCAAGCCGGTATCTGGGGAAAAATAGAGTTCCCGCGGCTAAGGAAAGACGGAAAAACCACATCGATCGATGCAATTGGAATGTACGAGCCAGCCGATCTTGACACGCAGATCACGTGGCCGAATTGGTGGGTAAAAGGCGATACGACCTGGCCTAACGAGGACAGTAAACCTGAGGGTATCAAAGAGCAGTAAGCGACGTGTTGGTCTTCCTTTCTTAGGTAGTTCGATTCGAAGTGGATAGTTTGTTTATGATTAAGTATTTCATTGTTCACACTAGCGTATTAAGGCATGTGCAGACAGTATAGGCGCCATTGATTACCATCGTTCCGTACGTTTGGAGAACCTGGATAACCATGTGGACGGTCGACTAGGCTGGACAAAGGCCCACAGCTGTCCTGCTTCCGGCATGGACCCAGACTGAAGCCCAAAATCCATTTATCAACTTTGTGCTTCCATTAGCCCATAACGATGACCTCTTCATACATGAAGTTCTCGCTGTGAGTGGTGCAATGTAGCACATGAGCTCGCAGGAACAACATGCGTGGAGCAACCTGGCCCAGGCTTCGTCCTCGACCGCTTGAAACTAGTTCAAGTTTGTCTTCTCCTGGACCGACCACTGCATATAGGCCCGGTAGGACGATGACAAGGGTTGGTGGTATGATTTGGGCTGAGCTAGTGGGATGCGTCCTACAGTCTCTTTTGGTATGCGCGAAGTGCCAGGATCACACAGTTTAATGTCATGCTAAGGGTTGTATTTCCGTATAAAATTCCGTTTCCATCATCTCCTGGATCTCGAGCATCTAAGAATTCAAAATTTGGGACTGCGAAAGATGGGTTCGGAAAAAGCTATCGCGATAGCATCGGCTCCGCGGAGCCATGCCTCGTCAATGCCGAGCGAGGCGAAAGATCACATATTGAACACAAATGTAGGTCGATGCTACATTCTGGCCCCTCCGGCTTCATTGACCGATCCATCGAGGCTCGCGCTATCCACGATGCTCCTCTTCCTGCTGACGGGCCCAGGAGAGACAGCGTCTCCAACTCATTATTACTCCTCATCATCTTTGGCGTTCCAATTCTTCTTGCTCAACTGTTTGGTCTTGGTCTCATGGTCATCTAAGCCACAATCTCCCTCACCGTTTTACCCCTCTTGATGGCGCACTGGTGATCGCATCCAAGTTCAGCCTTCCAATGAACGACAACTTCAAGCTGCTCGGCAGCCCGATCGAGCAACCTTCACCTCCCCCGCCGAATCCGCAAAATACCGCGGCAGAAACACCATCCCCATGCACACCTTCGCCGAGCTGTATGTCGATGACAAAGCCACCTTCAAGATCTCGCAGCTCGAGATGGGCGAGCACGTCGGTGTCAAGCGCCTGACCGCCTTCTTCGGCCAGTGCTACGACATGCTCGCCGGCGACAGGATCATATACGTCCAGCCCTCCGGCCTGCAGCCGGCGTGGCAGTACAAGGGCTTCATCTAGGGATGCTTCCTGAACAAGTACATCTCCCCGGGTACGGCCGCTATGGACTGCGTCCGCAGCTTAGAGAAGGCTGGTTTCGAGGCCAAGGGGCGAGTGCCCGGTTTTGGGCACCTCGCGAGTGGAAGAGGGGAAGCCGACACGGGTGCAGCATCGTAGTCCACTGCGCCGGCACCCTGCATCGCTGGCACCGCAATTGGCTCAGCAACCGTGCTGCCCCAGAGGCAGAGTCTGACGACCGCTGGTTCGGGGGGCGGCTTCCGTCCCCTTCCCTCCCCCCTCGAGCTCAGCGTACATCCCCGTGGCTTAGATCAGACGGCGCCTAATTTGACTGGTCTTGGTGGCGCAGATATGGCACCTTTTCCTCGCCTGATTCACCGTCGCCAGCAGCCTGGGCAGCGCTTGCTACCAGATGGTGGTGGTCAAGAACCTGAATGCCACGCCGTGCATCGACGGCGTAGGATCGCGGTATAGAGTGCTGGGTGCACTGGAAAGGAACAAAGAGGCTGGAAAGTCGAGGCTGCAGGGTATCCCGAGATGGTTTGGGGTGGTTGGAACGTGACCTAGTCTAAGAGTATGTAAAGATTCCATTGATCATCAAAAGTTAGCCGGACTGGATTCCGCGCCCTTTCAGCAAGTTCGTTATTTCCCATACGCCACAAAATCGTTAGAGGGCTATTCGTAGCTCTCGCGGGTATCTTCCAAGTCAGAAACACCTCAAGTTACTCCCAGGCTCCCCTGAAACCTCATCCATTAAACCCTTAAATACGCATTCATGCATCCCATCTCAACTACCTCCAAGTCATCTTACGACCCATCAAGCCTCCTCCTTCATTATGTTCGCACAATCATAACACGCCGCAAGGCTGCACACAGGCACCTCGCACTGCATGCACACCTCCACCTCCCTCCCACACTTCTCGCAACATGCAGGGCCATCGGTGTTCTCGGTGCTGCCGGTGCAGTGGTACGCGCTCGCCATGCGGGCCTGCGACATGTCAGTGTATGTCAAGACCACAAGGGACTTGGCGGTACTTACCGCATTCAAGTTGATCGGACGGAAGGTATGCTGACCCTCGTCACACTCCTGTCGCATTGGCGCCTGCAGAGATGATGACCTTGGGAGCGCAGCGTTGGGACCTGGCACGGGGAGCTGGATGCGCGGCGGAGCATTTCTCTGTATCGTAGACGGCGAGGCGGTCATCGTGGCCTGGCTCAGCGGCGAGCGGGTCGATGGGGACAACGGCTTACCTCGGACAGGAGCGATACAGAACGGCGGGACGGGCGACGTGGGCAGCGGGACGGCGGTGGAAGAGGGGACGCCGGACGGACGGTAGGCGGATTTGATCGGGATTGGGGGAGGTGGGGGAGTCCTGAGCGGCATCATGGGTGCGATGGGGGGAGCGCGCTTTGGGGACTTGGGCGGGAGGCGGGTGGTCGACAGGGCGGACTGCTGGAGGGAAACGGGAGGGATGGCGCGCTCGGCGGTGAAGTCCTGGGTGCAAGCAGAGGACTGCGGGCACTCGTTGACGTCGCCGTGCTGGGTGCCGCGGGCACGAGGGGAGGTGGACGGCGCATCGCGAGGGATATCCAGGATCTTCTTGCGCTCTTCTTCCTCGAAGTAGTCGAGGTACGCGGGCAACGGCCCGGTGGACTTCTTGTGAGCCAGGTGAGCCTTTCCACGCCTGAGGTCGTCGGAAGAGCGCTTTCGGTGGAGCGTCTTCTCGAAGGCGTCTTTGTCTGCGGCCTTGGACGCTCTAATACCCTGGAACGACACCACATTTTTCGTTTGCGGGCGCGCCTCCTCTTCTCGCTGGCGTCTGTTGAGCGCGGGAGCACCAGTGCCGACGAGCTTGACCGTGCCAGCCGGAATCTTCTTGACGGGATAGACAATCGCGACGTCAGCCTCGCAGATCTCAGGCTCCTCGTCGGACGGGACGTCTTCAATCGGGGCGCGCGTGCTGAGCTCGGTCTCAGTGGAGTTCGGCGACCAGCGAGAGCCCAGCTTGAGGTAGTCGGCCTGGTACACGTTGGATGCCTTCAGGGCGGCAACCTTGGCGTCCAGATCCTTCTTCTCCAGAGCCAGAAGGTCGGCGTCATCGATGCGGTCGCGGATCGTCGCCTTGTTGGCGTTGGTGATGGTTTGCGGATTTGCCTTCTGGATCCGCGCGATCGTCTCTTGGACCTGCTCGAGCAGGTCGGCGGCGTCGGGGGCGATGGTTGGCGGCATGGCGGCGGGCTCCTCGGGCAGGCAGGGCAGGCGCGACCTGAGGAAGGGCTGCGAGAGCAAGCGGCGGAGCCGCTCCTTCTTGTTCTGCTTCTTGCTGTCAGTACTCATCTTGGTACGCAAACAAGACGGCCAAAAGATCGCGAGAGGGAGTAAACAGGTCCAAGTTTCGACACCATGAAATTTCTCAAATACTTACAGGCCGGGTAACTGTTGCTGTGGTGAAGCAGGATACAGCCAAACAGCCGTCGCCAGAGCGCGCTGTTGTTGTGTATCACGGATGTGAAGGAGGTTGACATATAGATTTGGAAGGCACGCGGTGGTGAAGGCGGAACAAGAAACCTCAGCCTGGGTGGACTCAGAACATCAAAATCGACATCGGCGGGCCCATGTTGAGAAGCGCGCACTGGCAGGTAAAGCACAGGCAGAGTGGACTTGTTGGGTTAAACAATAGCGAAATGGAAATCGCATAGGATAGTCTGGGATCTGACGTGCCGTGAAATTAGAAAGCAAGGCTGGAGCGTGGAGGAGCAGCCTGCGTAGACTTGGACAGACATGGGAAACGGTGATCACGGAATGGCGTAAAATAGCTTTAGTAAATTCGACAAAGGTTTGCGTATCGAGTAACTCCTAGACAAGCCCATGTGGCGACACTCCTACCGGAATTCCATCTTGAATCAATCCAACATGTTTTATGCATCAGGACCTGGAAGCGACAGGGCATTGTCGAGATGTACATGCAGCTTGGACAGGCCTCACTGGAACCTACACTTTGGATTTGGATGATCGTGAGGAGACAAGGTACATTCACGCCATTAGAATCGAGTGCGTGGAACTTCCCGTGGACGATGGCACGTAGAGCACTCTGAGACTCTCGAGCCTGGCAAGGAAAGGCGGCTTGAACAGAGCCAACAGCGCCTACAATCCTAGCTTCAAAAACATGGTCTAGCGCGCCAAACAACGTGTAGACAGTGCGCTCCATCTGTGCTAGCTGGAATAGCCTCCACAGAGTCAGAGTCCAGACATCCTACCACAACGCACGCAAAGCCATGTATGCGTAAATAAAGAGTTGATAGAACATTGAATGAGTCACCATCCAAGAGTCTAGGGTATACAGCACAACATCATCGCCACATAGATAGAAAAGCCCCCCCCTTCAGCCGCCCTGGCCCATCCCCCCATCAGGAAAATAGCTTAACCGCGCAACCTGCTCGCTGACGCCTCCGCTTCCACTTCTGGCACGCCCATCCTGGGCGCCTGCCGACGCCGGACTAGTTACGTCCATGCCCTTTCCTAGTCCGACCTTGCTGATATTCCCCGAAGCCGTGACCGTAGGTGTCTGCGGCGGACTGCTGGTCAGGCGGCCGGTGCCGAGGATGGGTGGCGGTACACCGCCCATGGACTCGAGCGAGTCTGGCTCGCGTTGGCGGGCAGGTTTCGAATGGGAAGGTGCGGGTGAGGATCCAAGGCCGCGGTGGTGTTGCATGTCTATGCCCTTCGGGGAGGTGGAGAGGAAGTCGCTGATCTCGGCCTGGCTTGTGCCGCGCTCGTCAGGCGTGCGTGGGGACTTGCGTCCCTGGGGTGGCAGCTGGAGGAAGCGCTGAATCGCATTGCGGTCATCTTCATCGTCGTCCTCATCTGATGTGCCTTCAAAGTACATGTCGTCCCAGGCCGCGGAGTCCTTGCTCCTCACCGAATCCGTAGTGTGTCCCCGTGCGCGCTGGTGCACACGAGACTTCAGCGGCGCGAGTTCGTCGGCTACCTCACGGAGTTCGCTGTCTGTGCGTTCGATAGGCGGAACCGCGGATTCCTGTCCCTTGACGTGCTCACCGTCTTCTCTTACGGGGACGTTGATGCCCTTTGCGCGGTCGATGGCGGGCTCGCGCTCGTCACGCTCGTTGGCGGCGTACGTGTCGGCGAAGTGGGTGTCGCAGAGGTGCTTGACGACGGGCCAGCCATAAGCATTGGCAAACATGCGGCGCACGATGATGTTGTTGTGTGCGTCGGGTTCCAACCGAACTAGAACTTTTCGCCAGGACAGGTCTTTGTGGTAGGCGCGCGCGATTTTTTCTTCGACCCGCAGGCCGCTTGTTTCGTCTGCACTGCCTGCGGAGGCTTGTGATGACATGCTGTCGCCTGAAAAGGACCGCTGGTTGTTTCTCTTCCTGGCTGGCGGGGGTGGAATGTCCTCTGGGTGGTAGATGCGGTCGTGGAAGATCGTGCGGGCTCTCGTGGAGGGGTCGATGATCCAAGACGTTTCGGGTACGGGAGGGGCAATGAGATCACTGGCTGATTCGAATATCGTCGTCTTTGGTGGTCTAGCAGAGTGCGACGGATCATTCACCATCGAGTCACCACGAGTCGCCTGCGGTCTTTTCCTCTGCTGGTGCGGCTGTTCTGGGGACGAGGCTTCATTGGCTTGGGCATCAGCTTCTTCCTGCTCCATCGCTATGGTCTGGCTTCTCGTGAACATCTTCTTGTCTTTGGCAGTGTGCTTTCCGGAAGGACGAATGTAGTTCCAAAGCTGGTAAATCGTGCTCGAATTTGCGATGCCATCGGGTGGTGACCGCTTCCCATCTGAGCTGCGTCTCCCTTCGTCCAACCACTGATTGGCGCTGGGTTCTGCAGCCGCTTGTGCTTCTTCATCCTCGTTCGCGACATCGGCTCCTGGTTGGGGCACTACGGTGTCATCTCCACTGAACGAGGGTGACTCTGTGCCATCGGCCTGATCATCCGAAGAGAAGGTGACCCTCGATGGGTTAGGCGATGTGTTCGAGCCGATCAGTTGCCCGAAACCCCATGCAGCCACTGTACCGACAAGGCCGTTTTCCCTTCTAGCCTTTTCGACCTTGCCGAGACCTCTCCAATCAAGGAAGAGCAAGCAGCTGGTCCGCAATGGCACGATGCCATCATTGACGACGTTTGAGTAGACTGTCCTGTTTCTGAACATTCGCAGAACCACATGGGCCGGACCAGATGGTAGAATCCGGAGTAGAGGCTTCGAGCCTGGATCGTCCTGCTTTTGCTGACTCTGCGATTGACCGCCAAGACCGCTCACCATGGCTGTCCATCCGCTTCTTGCCAGAGTCGGAGCCCGCCATGTCAGACCGAGATCTTGGCCTGTCCTTCCCACCAGTCCAAAGTCCAGCGCGAACTTGACATACATCGGGTTCTCGTTACTCAGTCCTAGGAAGGGCGATGCCATGGCAATGAAGTTGATGGGTTTAATCTTCTCAAAGAACTCGGGTGAGTGCTTGTAGATGTACGCAATCGCGTATGTTTGCACGACGCCACCAAGGGAATGCCCGACAAAACTGATGCTTGTGAACTTGTATGCTCTCTGGTCTTTCTTGGCATCGTCCTGGTGATGGATGCTGCTCCCTTCATGTGCTGGTAAACCCACGGACGATTTGTCTTTGATTGGCGAAAACGGCGTCTTGATCTTTGGCTTCTTAAGCGGAAGATACGGCTGGTCCGGATACGTGAGCTCGAGGACGTGCTTAGCTAGCCTCTTGCCGAGATACTGGACGCCACGCTCGGTCTTTATGACATTCTTGTCGAAACCGCGGACGATGACTTCTTCGTCGTCGTCATCAGAGTCGTCCGCTGGGGATATGTCTTCCTGACCACCGGATAATTGAGCAGTGGAGGTCTCAGATGGTCCATCCGTTCTTGCAGCCTGCCGCTCTTGTCGTCGGCGTTTCCTTCGGTCCTCCCGCGCCTGTCTGGCAGTGGCATCGATGCTCTCTTTCAGGTACAGCATGTCAGCCCCCAGATTACTGTGCAACCCGTGCGTCAGGATCACCAGATGGATCTTCCGTTGCTTCTGTGGCTCCTCGGATGCGTGTTCGCTTGTGTCTGTAGAATACCGCGTTGGCTTCTTCGCTTCTTCCTTGTTGATCTCCGGCAGCTCTGGCTTGTTCCACAGGCTCGTGGTGTCATCCACGACCAACTTGACCGCCTTCGAATACACGCCCTTCTGGTTCGCCGCATGTTTCGCCTTGTGAGACTGCTTGCCCTGCTGGTGGTCCTGCACCTGGCCAGGGACCCCGTGCGAGTTTCCAGTGATGGCCATGAATCCCAGATCTAGGGACTTCTCATCTCGCGCAACCAGCAGCTCGTAGCCGATCGACGCCGACTGCGAGAAGATGATCTGCGAGGCGATCTCGATTATCCATGTTGCGCTCTGCGGTGCGCCATCGTTCTGTTCGCGATTGCCGCCCGTCTCGCGGATATGCTCCGGCACGGTGAGCTTTGCGCTCCAGGAGCCTCCGGCTTTCAGGTTCGGTTCAAACTCTGGCACGCCTTCCTTCTTCGGCGCCTCGACCTTCTTGTTCGGATTGAATGTGGAGGGATATGCGGCAACATGGATGGTGTAGGGGCCGTGGAGGTACGCGGCGCGGAGGGGTATCGCGGAGGTGTTCCGTATGCGGACGTGCAGGAAGTTGGGCGAGGGGAGTATTCTATCTTGCGAGGGGGTGTACGTGACCGTGTATCTGGCTGGCGGTCAACGTCTACATGCTTGCCGGCGGGCGCGTCACTTGCGTACCTCACGACCTCTCCGACCCTGACGCTCCCTGTCTGGTGGAGCAGCAACATGCTCCTGGCGCGCAGTTGCTCGTTGCGCTGCTCGGTGCGCGACTTGCTGAGCAGAAAGTACGAAGAGCGGGCTTCCGAGCACCCGGCGTCCGGAATCTGGGCAAGGGCGTACGTACGCGGCGTGAGCAGCATTAGCGGAAAGCTAGCAGAGTCGGGAGGGATTTGCGAGTGGCAACGGCGGTAGCGGAGCGGCAGTGGACCGCTGCATCATAAGGGTTCAAGGGTCCTTTTGCAGTGTTTGTGCTGTGCTGGGCCACCGTCTCGAGCACACACGCGCAGAGGTCACGCCGCGAGAGTTCCTATGGCCGATGGCACGTCATGCGCTGTCGTGTGGCTGCCCTCAAGCCTCATTTACCCGGCACGCACGCGTGGAGTGTCGCGACTGGATATGCTGTCACTGTGGGGAGGCACCTTCACCTGTTACGTTCTTATGGCGATCTCCAGGCACGGCGCGCATATGCAGCCGGACGCGATGCTTGAGCTGCTGTCACCGCCTCGGCGCCGCCCACAACCCAGGTTCCAAGCGTTGTGCGTGCACGTGCCCCCGGAGCCATCCCATCCCGCTTCCGACGACCATCAGATAGAACGTCTTGGAAACAGATGCATTGACTATTGTGAAGCAATCTGGTTGCCCGATCACAATTTTACTCCTCCATCTCTCCTACTGTCACCTGTCCCTCAATCCAGTCCATCCGCTCAGCGCTCACCTCCTTCCCAGCCAACGACACTGCCTTATCTGTCACAGCCCTAGCAATCACATCCAGCTTTCCCTTTTCAATCCTGCCCGCCATCTTCCCAATCACCTGCTTTGCAATTGTCCGTCGAAGTTTGCATGATGGTCATGTGCTCACCGTTGTCTCTGTCGTAGAAACGGTACGAGGTGCAGGGCCAGTACATTGGTGCATTGATGACGATGAACGTGTTTGGTCTACTAAAGACAGTGAAGTCCACGCTCATACGACCTGTGTTGTCCGAAGGCCAAACGACTAATAGCCTCGTGCCACCTTGCGCCGTGCCTGAATTTCTGGAAACAGAGTTCTATCGCCGGCAGTTCAGGGATCGATAGGTGGAAGGTGAGCGTAAAGGGTTTCCCTTCCACTTCGGTCATCCTCGAAAGTCTCGTTAGAGGCTCTTTGAAAAGGACAGACCCTTTCAGTCTGCATCGGTGGAAATCATACCCGCGAATTCTTATCTTCGGGAACATGGGGCTATGTCTTTCTCTTGCGAATATCATCATTTCTTCAATAAGATGTGCAGTAAAGCATTTTGGCCAGTATTCGCTTGAGCCTTTTACACGCAAAGCCATGACGAGTTTCATATGCGCCGATACCACCATATGCCACTTTTCAGGATCTAACACTTGGCCGGTTGGGCCGCCTAGAAGGATCCTGTGAATCTTCTCTTTGACGTAGCGTTGGCTAGGCCTTGTCGTGGAGTGTGCTATAAGAAAACCGTGGAAGATATCGAATGAGTCCCAATAATGTCTGGGCTTGAGCTGCTCACCGATCGCAGTGTCTAGCAAGATCGAGTTGTCTGATAGGAAGGACACCTGCAACGGTAGGGCAACAACACAGTTGGTAAAAGCCAAAACTGCAATCAATAGCAGAGGTATGGATATCGGATCGCGATGGTATCGTGGCAGAGAAGTGGCAAGCGCGTTCCTTATGGCTGGGTCTTGACACAGTGCTGCCATCGATATGCTCAGCAGACCCCACAGTAATCTAGATGCGGCCGTACGCCTTTCGCCATTAAATTTTTGAAGAGAGTATGATACGTCTGTTTGTTCTCACACGGTGAGGATCGCTGAGAGTATCTACGTTCCACATTCCAACCTCCATATTTCTTGTTTATATGTGCATGATGCTGGTAGCATCTAGCTTCCGAGGAATGGGCTCTGTTCCGGTGCACATTGCGGTCCTCATCTCGATTCTTTTGGATCTGAGGACTACCGGTCTCTTTCCGTACGTTATCGACGATGCCAACCTGTACTACTTGTAATATCAAGTGCGAGAGATATAGATTAGCTTCTCTCCAATGCGTTCTCAGTGCCATCACGACAGCGTGTGATTGTCCTTGAGATAAAGCTCCGATTAGCTGAGACAAATGCTTGGCCATGTCAGGAGCGACTGCCTCGGTTCTTTCGATTACAGCCGCGATACCATCTCGCATAGTCTCAATTACATGTTCGTGGTGCTTCGTTGCCAGGTCGTTCTGGTTTCTATGCTGGCCGTTCGTGAGTCGCCTCAGCAGAGACCACCCACCCAAACTCATGGTGTGAAACAACGCCGCATGGAGACCAGGCTTACTAGCAATTATATGTTTCTCAACTTTCGCTTCTCCATCAAAGGCATACTGTAGCTTTCGTGTGATCGTTGAGAAAGGACTCGCTTGGTTGTTCGATGCTAGTCGCCTGCTATATGGTCACGGGGATGGTGTCTGGAAGCGGCATTCGCGCTCGAGGATAGTGGTGTAACTTGCATCTGCAAAATCCTGGGAAGGTGGGGACCGTGTCAACTCGGTAAGCGCCTTGTCGAGCGATGAGGAAGCTGCTTGTGCATCTTGGAACTGCTGTTTCGTGCCTTCGGTACCAGCTGTCAGTGCAGTCGCGGCGTCGCTCAGAGCCTTGGCCCCCTTGACGATATCTGTAGGCGAGATCCCGATTACTGACATAGGGTCTGCGTCTTTTCGTCTCGTGAGGAACGGATGTCGGGTTCTACAAAGATTCGTGCTAGAAATTCTCGGGAGGTACTAGCAAGGCTGAGGCGGAGTTGTTCATTTAATCCCTGTCCCTCAGCACCAATCAAAAACTACCGGTACGGTACAGCAGCGGCAAGGCTGAACTACATCATTGATCGTGGATTGTATCAACGAACATCAAGGACCTCTCTTTAGCCTCGCTGCCTTGAATAAATCCCCACTCCTGTTCAGTAGCACCGCGAGGATAGAGCGCATCCATGCGCACGTAAGCCCCGACACAACCCATGCTGTTTAGTCCTGTCCGACACTTTCCGTTCCTTGGGCGCAATGCGCAGCCTTAAGAGAAACGTCAAAGCAACTATATCCGCAGGCTCAATAACCATCTCGATAAGCTGAGACGCTTCTAATACAAGGGATAGAAAAAGAAAGGAATTCAATTCTGTAACGTGGCTGCAGGGTGACAGGTCTAGACCCCGCGAAGCGAGAGTTTGAGGCTCTGCAGCTGAGCTGAAAAGGAGAAGGCTGGAAGGAACATGCAACCTGACCTCTTCCTACCCCTCAGTTTTCGGGGCATACTTCACTATCCTTCTTCTCGTTCGCTGAAGAGAGTTGAACCTGCGAATATCTGAATAGTTATATCAATGCCACACGATGTCTGGCATCAAGATTACTGGGCTGGTGCTTGGCACCATCACAACGGTAACCGCGACAATCAGTCAGAGCGTCGAATCGCTCACAGGGTTGAAGGTGAGACACTGCACTGACTATCGTTCTCCTCGTTGACATGTGGAGTCCATAATTCGCAATGCATACCGCGATCGGGTTGCTCAGTTCGAGGAATATGGTGTCGCCGCTTTCTTCCTCGATACGATGTTCCCGGATGCCCCCCGCATCATGAGGCGTGTGGAACGCTACATTCTTAATGCAGACGATCAGCAAGTCGTTGCTTTCATGAAGCAATACACATCGAGCTTCAACATGACCGGTGTCGCGGTGGGTTTCTAATTCGATGAGAGATTGCACCGATACTTATTAGATAAGGGTGCCATTATCTCACAGGTTGCGATTACCGCACTTTCGTTGATGCGCCTCCAAGACACCCACTGGACAGCGGAAGCTTTCTTTATCACCAGTCTGGTAACGGGTGCCTTGTCGGTATACTTCTCAACAGCACTCAGCCCTGCTTTTAACGGCCTGCATAGCGCCGACGACATCAAGGATTTCTTAACCAAGCCTGCGAAGTGGAGAAATCTCACCAGGCTGAACAACCACTTGAGACATGCTGAACAAACACAGTCTTTGACCTCAGGACTCAGTCGCAAGCTGCCCCAACTGATTGCAGAAGAGCGGTGGAAAGTACCGTCAGCATACGCCGCAATCATGCTTGTCGTCCCAATGACACTACTCAATGTCGCGTTGAATACCTTTCTAATAGGATTAGGCATCTACCTAGGAAAACTATACACTGCAGAGTTAGTGCCCTCATACGGTTCAGGATCCCTGGGCATTCTCATCGTCTACATCGCAACCGCACTATTTGGCATCGGCATATTCTACACGCCTCAGATCTCCAAGGCCATCGAGGATATCCCGTTCGAGCGCTACCGTAGCATCGTGCACGCGAACAAGCTCAAGATGAGCGAGTCTGGTCAGGGTACGCCGGATGTGAACGGCACAGAAGAAGCTCCGATTGCACCGCAGAATAGTTTGCAATCGGTTCATGCGAGGAAGAAGGGAAACAAGGTCGGGTACGAGATTATCGAGCTTTCGGAATCTGAGATGGTGGCGAGTCCTGACCCTTTGGAGGACACTGATGCTCCAGACGAAGGTTACATAAAGCCCCCACCTTCTTCCAGCGAAACGGAGCTACTATCCCATGTCGCCGAGAGTGTTTCATCAGATAATGCTCCCAACGTCCAGGATGCGCTGCGAGCGCTCATCGAGGCTCAGGAGATCAGTCTCCGGGCGAGTAGAATACTCCTGGAAGCACTGAACAGGAGTCCATGAGCCCATAAAGCGGAGATGGGACCCAGAAAATGGGTTTCCGTCACAAGTGGCAAGCGCATGCGCGTGCGCTTTACACTCTCAAAGCGCTCCGAACCTGCTCTCTTGCAACCATAAGAATCGCCCTTCCTTGCGCTATATGAATCACTTCTGCACTTCTAGAACGCTTTCGATGCTATGAGCGTAGGCCCGCTGCGTCGATACAACGTGGGACTGGAAGTCTAAAGTGCAGTTCCATCGAGACACTAGCATCTCTACACTGGGAGACATGGAAAACTCTCGCGAAACATCATGACAAGAATTGATGATTTCAGGAGCATCTTCCGACATCATATGCGTCAAATGAAGTCAGCCGACTCCACGCTTTCTGCTATGAGACTTGAAAGACATCAAACTCCACGTCCTCATGCCGAACTAACGAGAGGTATTCATCGCTCTACGGATTCGGGACATGGAGTTGCTTGAGTACGTCCAGAGGGCCTTCGCCCTAAAGATTCCTCAACTTCTGCTTCTGAGCAGGCAAAATTCAGTTCTCTTGATCGTTGTCAAGAGCATGGGAGAGTCATCCTGCGTTATCGAAGCTAGTACCCAAGCTATGTGCTCTGTGTCACATACTCTGCACAAGTATATCTAGAACGACGTCGCACTCTCCTTAAGAAAAAGCTTTCGCGAATCAGGCGATGATAAAAGCGAATTCGGACGAAGCAGTAAAATTGGATCATATCCATATATTGTATGTCAGAGAGACTGAAGAGGATTTTGGGGACGACAGCGTCCGACAAGTTTATAACCTCAACAAAAGAAAATGAGACAGCAAGAAGTGCAGAAACCAATGCTCACAGTTGGTCTGTCCACGCTCCTCGTCAATAAAAGCATGCTCACCAGCGTCTTTGCGGGTATCCGAATTGATACCGATCTCCTCGGCGACAGCAGCACTGCTATTGATGCCAGCCTGGCCAACCAAGCCGCCAGGGGCGCTGCGTCAGCTGCTCGCCAGTCGCTCCGTCGTAGAAGTTCTCGTAGCCCATGGAGGCGTACGAGCGGGCGGTGGCACTAGAAGAGTCAGTCGATGTCTGATTTGGGAAGCAAGGCTTACGTACAGTGTCTCGCGAATGAAGCGAGGGCTCACGCCGCGGCGATCAATAATGACGCCGCTCTCCGTAGAGTTGGCAGCGAAGGCAGCAGTGAAGCTTGGGCCCCACGCCGCGGTGACCGGTGAGGTGCCATCACCGTCGTGGAAGCAGGGGTCGAGGGGGTTCAGGGGTTTGGTGGTGCCGTTCGTAGTGACGCCGCTGGTCGTGACACCGTTGGCGGTGGTGCCGTTCATGCCGTTCGTTCCGTTCACGCCATTCGTGCCGTTGGTGCTGTAAGACGACATTATAAATTGGAAAGGAGTTTCGAATGGAGTCGGATGTGGAAATCTGTCGGATTGTATAACACAATTAATATGCTTTGGTTCATGTCTTGCGAATTGAATGAATGTCCGATACAGCTGCGGGCAGAAGAAATACTTATATGTACTGCGTATCGAGGCTATTGTCGAGGTGACGGAGGATTCTCGTTAGTGTCAATAAAGGTGACTAAGAATTTCGTGACCCTCGGGCCATGGTTGAATGCTGTAACTGACAGTAGCTGCGAAAACTTGCCGAAGGTTGATTACAGTGATGAACGATCAAAAGATTCATGAAATACGCCCGTGTTTTCGATAATTATGCATATTGGGGTTGGCGAGTGCTCAGCTTCCAAAGTACTGTAGAGGGGTTTGTAAGCCGGCAAGCGAAGCTTGCTACTACATTAAGTGAATGCAAGGGTTGAGCATCAAATGGTAGAATCTGCTATCGACAGTGAGCTTAAATCATCTGCATATGTCGATTGCTGCAGGCTCCGTAGTTCATACGACAAGTCTCACATGCTCCCAAGCAAAGCTGCCATAGTTGTGAACAGCAAAGCAATTGATTGACCGCAAAGGCCTTACGAAATTTCTGAAAATTTGGTATGGATCGAATATGGAGGTCAGTGCGCACCGCAATGAATTCTGCACACAGTGCGGGCGCTCTGAGCTTTAGTCGCACTGCTCTGCAAGGCAACCAGCGCGAGGAGTTACACCATCCATGCGCTCTCTCTCAAATGTATCGTGCCATTCGCGCTTGTCATCAGCTCTGGACTAAGAGTGTAAGCTAATTGTACACGATGGTTCTGATCACTCGAAATCTAGGTAGCATCGTCGGGAGTACGAAGAGCGTAGTCAATCTGTTACTAAGAGCGAGCTTCGTGGACCGCCGGGGAACGCTATCTTTAAATTCAGGAAGACTTGCTGGGAAAGTTTGAGACGGGACTAAGAGTGCTTAGGTCTAGTTGTTCATTGCATCTCATGTACTCACACAGACGGCAGGCATTACCAATTTGCCAGCGGATGGACGCGACAACGACTCACACGCACCTGTTCACTAGTCACCATTCGGAAATCACTATCTGTACGCAGTCTCCACGATTCAGTGCAGCTTTCTTCCTCAAAGGCGCATCAACGATGAGCGCTTCAATGAAAAAATGGTAAAGCTTCAGAAAAGCAGAAAGTTCAAAAATTCCCTCGACCCAAAGGCACAAGGAGTTGCTCCAAAAGCAGAGTTGGAGTTTCAATACGCTGGCTCGGTCAACACCTCATCGCCAGAAAAAGATTTTGTGGTGATCCAAAGCAGATAATTCGTTGTCAGTAGTCTGTTGATTCGAGTTGGTTGAAGTCACGTTGTCGAAGTGTCGAAGTGTTGAGGTGAGGGTAAATCGATGTCGAGAAGTTGATGTCGGAGCGTCGAAGCATCGTAATGTCGAAGTCGGAAAGTCGCATCGCTTACGAACAAGACCGCCCACCATAATAGGCCCCGCCATCCCCCAAATCCCTCCTCTTCCTGTCCGATCCTCCCACTCACCCGTCCGGCGTCCAGCGCCCCGAGGTGCCCAGCTTGCCATCCGGCCCAGCACATTCCATACTGGTCTATCTTTGCAACTCAGGAGGGCGCGCCCGGCATGCCGCAAAGTAAGCAGGGAGGCCGTTCCAAGACCCGAAGGAGATGGGTACGGCGTCAGACGGAGGCACTTCCAAACAGGCCACGTGCCAGGGTCGGGAGTCGCCGCTCCGCCGCCTGAGGGATGCCACGACCCGAAGGTTCCGCCCCGAGCACGACAGTGACCGAGTTCCGCTCCGGTGTGTCTACGCCGTCATGAAAGCCGGTATAGAGTGCAGCATGTGCTCTTTGGAGACCCCTTGTTGAAAAGGTGCCCCGACAGAGTTCTACCTGTCACCTGCGATGCAGGAGTCAGTGGAGGTCGGTCAGTTGCGGGTGGATGGAATGCTTACCTTGCCCTGGCCCAACAGTGCCGAGTCGTTGTCGTGAGCGAGTTGAAGAGAAAGTGAGAGACGCCGGGTCGCCAGTTTATATAGAAAGTGAGAGACGGCCCATTACCTAAGCTGTTTGGCTTCGCGTGACAACTGTTGCGGTGAGTGGGGCCTGACTGTCGTAGGAAAGAGCGTCGCTTCACCTGAGAAAGCGTCAAACGACTTTTGTGCCCTCGCAGTGAAGGTGAATGGCCTGATCGCTCTAGCTCTCACGACAGTATTGACCTCATTTGACTATGCAGCTACATGCGGGTACAGTGCCTTCTAAGGTCGGGTGCCCCGGCTCTGACAGGGGTGCAAGCGTTGGTTCAGTTGTTGGGTGAGAACACTGCATTCCTGGATGTAGCTTGAGCCTCTGTATGGAACATCAAATATCGTTTGATGTCCCGATGGCCATGATCGAAATAAGATGAAGACGAGCTATACGTCTTGTCTTTTGCGCGAAAGTAAAATCATCCTTCTACATGAACATGAAGAAACTCCCGCACATCACTATCCGTCGTTGAGTTCATATAGAGCTGTATCCATGCTTCCTCTGCTCATACAAATCTATATGCAGTTGGATGTCTATTTATTTACAAGACCAATTTTGTCCACACCACTACTCCTCTTGCTCTTCTCGCTCTCGTCTTTGAGCGGCCGTTGATGCTCTTCCTCAGCAGCCGCCTCATCCAATGCTTTCACCTCGGCGCCCATCTCCTCATCTGAAGGTTCCATTCCTCGGATTGCGTTCCCAGTTTCCGCCGTCTTCCCATCTGCACTGTTCTGATTCTTCTTCTTGAAACTCCATCCGCCCCCCCACCCAACCCACCGTGTTTCCCATGGCCCTCTCGCGACCATGATCAGTATGGCAGCCCCTATGAACCCCACGCTCGCACTACCACTACCAATCCACCCAGCCTCCGCATAGATGTGGCTTCCCGCCGCCGTACCCATGAGTTGCCCGCAGAACGTCGCAACCATGAACGCAGTGTTCACACCATTCCTGCGTGTCGGCTCAATCGCGTAGATGGCGCTCCGATTCGCAATCTGCGCTGTCTGCATACCGAAGTCGAGCAGGAACGCCTGCAACACAGGGCCTGCGACCGTAAACGTGCCGAGGTAGGTCCCGAAGCAGATGCCGAGCATGCAGCAGAACAAGCCGAAGAGGACAGTCATATGCGGCACGAACTTATCGGTGACCTTGCGTGCGTATACAGGACCGAAGCACATGGCTGCAATGCCGATGAGGCCGAAGAGGCCAATGACCAAGGGGCTGTAGAAATACGGCGCGCCAGCGAGAAGGAAGGTCAGGGTCGTCCAGAAGGAGGTGAATGTAGAGCTGGTGAAGAAGCCTGCAAGGCAAGCTTGGACAAGAACAGGATGCCGAGTGAGCATCTGCACGATGCTCCAGAGGAGGCGGAAGTAGTTGAGAGAGGTGTTGGTGGCAGGGTAGTCGGGCATGAAGAACCAGAGCAGGACGAAAATAAGATACTGTAGGCCGAATGCCATCCAGTATACAGCGCGCCAGGTGACAAAGTTGGATATTGTGCCGGAGAGCACACGCGCGATGAGGATGCCGAGTTGAAGGCCAGATACTACCACTGAAAGGGCGGCTGCGCGACGGTGAGGAGGGGCCAGGTCACCCACGAGGGGAAGCATGAGCTGTGGGGTGACTGTGGTTATCGATACCAGGAAAGAGATTGCGGTGAAGACACCCAGATTCGATGTCAAGCAAAGTCCGAGCCTGCACATAGTCAGCATTTCCTTGCGACGTCCTGGATATCTTCGTGTCTAGCAAAAGAAAACCAAAATTCTGCAATTCCATCTCTTCGAAGAAAAGAAATTAACTCACCACAACGTCGCTGTAATACCAACCAATCCCACCACAAACGGCCTCCGCGGCAGCAAATCCCCCAACGGACACAAGAATAACAACCCCGCGGCATACCCAGCCTGCATCACGGTCGGAATCTGCGCCACATCCTCATAGTTGACGCCAAAATCATGGGCCAAGATATTCAGAATCGGATGACTGTAGTATAAATTCGCGACAGTGAAGCCAGCTGCGAACGCAAAAAGCACATTCATGCCCATGGAGAACTGCGGCGGTTTCTCCGGATCCCAGCGACATCGCGGGGGCGTGTAAGTGAGGACGTCGTAGATCCTGCGCCATCGGGACCGCTTCTTCGTTGACGATGCCGTTGGCGACGACGGTCCAGATGGCGGCGTAGGAGTCGCATCAAGGTTCACTCTCGCGCCCGTGACAGGGCCCTTCTCATCTGAGCTCATCGTGACACAGAAACGTCTATCCAAGCCATTTCCCAACTCTTGCCATGTGAGTTACACAAACAATAGGAACAAAAAGGAAGGCGGGTGTGACAGTGGGAAAGGGATCTGCGGTCCCGGAGATAAAACTAGATCCATGACGGAGAGCGAAACCGCGCATCTTTTCGATTTCGGGTGTGAGGGGAGCGTCCGTCGCCGATGTCCGCACCATTGTGCGCTAGGCTCCGGAAAAGTAAGGACTAGTGGGGTTTGGGTTGGCGTGGTGTGGAGATAACCGCGAGCTTATTTACGCGACCGGTGGGACAGATTACAGGCAAGAAAAACAATTACTAAAAGAGGGCCCAGTATACGGAGCAGACCGACGTGACCACGAAAAGGATTGATGATGGGCTAAACAAAGAAATTTCACTGGCATGTCTGGCTGAGTCCGCACGGCGCCTTACACCTTCAGATCGATTGACATTGAATCTTTTGTATTCATCAACACGTCGTGACAACTAACATATCTCGACTATCTGGTCGTCTTCGTCTTCCTCCTCAGCCTCGTTCTTCAGCGCCACCATCTTCCCCCCGCCTGCTCCTGCTGCACTCATGGCTCCCTGGGGTATCTCCTCTTCCTCGCCCTCCTCGTTGCGCATGATGATCTGCACAACGCGATCGCACGCCTCCCGGACTCCGTCATCCTCGACTTGGAGATGGCATTCCCGTACAATTGGGTACACCTTAACTTCTCTCATCACCTTTCTGCCGTCAACTGTCGTACATAGTAGAAGCAGAGTCTCCAAATGCGTCTTCATGATCTCGAGGTCCTTCTCACGCTCCTTATCCGGTTCCAGCAACTGCAACTCCTCGAGCATGCCCTCTGTGTCTTCATCGGAGTACTCCTCTGGTCCCATGAGCGGGAGCAAGACATAAGGTAGCAGGTTTACGCCAATGTGTGGTGGTGGAAGGGCCGGGTCGGGGTTGAGATTTGAAACAAGGGTCGGATGGGCTGGGACATGGAAAGCGCAGTTCTTAAGGGTCGACGCCACACCGAGGCGACGGATGTGCGAATTGTGTGATGTGAACACTTGTAACTTTGTTAACGGTACGATGTCGGAGTCATGCGCTTGCGGTGTAGTCATGTATTCGCGGCCCTCGGGAAACTTCGACAAGTCGGCGAAGAAGTAGGCCAGGTAGTCATAGTCGGCATCCTTGTTATAACCGCCTTCTCCACCCTTGACGAAACAGTCCATCAGCTGGTCCATGGCCCATTCTGACGTGGAAAGCTCTTTGGGCACGGCGCGCTTGAGCTTCAGCACGCGCTGCAGCGAGTCGTCCTTGGCCATGTTGGCGAGCAGCATGGCGATCTCGTTCGCGTTGGGTTCCTTCTTGTTCTGCTGGACTGTCAGTATCACTTCCTGCGCTTCCGGTGCCGATGAACTGACATACGGTTATTCGCGACAGTAGTGCCTCGAGGAAGGTGTCGTCGTTCAGCGCCCTGAGGACTTCGCCGTCGTGCGAGATGTTGATGAGCATGGTAAGAGCATTTTTCGCAATAGGCGCGTAATCTTTCACGAGGAGCTTCAAGTCCTTGACGGGCTCAAGCTGGTTGCGCTTAAAGAGAGGCAAGTCGGCCTGCGAGTAACCCAGCAGATTCTCTGCAGCGACCTGCCGAATCTGCGTGTTTCCATGGTGTCTGACCAAGTCAGCGAATATTCGTGAGCCCAGGATGAATCTTGAACACTCACAGGAATTCTACCAGCTCCTCTAGCTCGGTAGGCATGATGGGCGTGAATTGCTTGCAGTCGAACTTTCGCCATGACGCTTTGCGCATCGCGAAAATTAATCTTATCGATAAGCGAAGGGAGGGGCAAGAGCGAGGGGCAACACGGCACGTGCCGTCAGACACAAAACACCTGCCACTTGCATCGCGTGGGACCTGCATCGCCACCGGATATCAACATCTCGTGTGGCCTCAACATCGCCTCCCCTGGTGCGCAGTATCCACCTGCTGTTCGATTACTCTAGCTTGATATTTCACATCAGGTCTTTCGGTGGCTTCGCACGCTGCTCGTATCGGCGCTGTATGCGCTTGCAGGGCGGATTTTCAATTCAGCCCGGCTTCCTTCAGTCCTTGTAGGCATTAATGTTTTCGCGCCAGAGGAACATTGAGTCGAATGAAAGCAGAGTTGTCAAAGGATGGATGCCATCGTGGAGGTTGGTGGAGCCCCGGCTAAGCCAATCTAGCGCTGGCTTTGGCGGCTACAAAACACCACGCGCACCCGCACCTGTCGCGCAGCCGCTCACGTTCCTGGTGGCTGCATTGCTTCAAGCCTTCGAACGCCCGACGTGAACAGACATGTCGATCCCCACCTCCACCGCCAGTCTGACAGACAGAAACGATCAGTCATCAACCTGGTCATCACGGTGCTCTGGAATTAGCGACAGCTACCACGTCTTGCATTCGGAAGCGCAAGATCCAGATGAGTTGCCTCATCATCCGCTTCGAAAATGGATCACTGAGGCATGGCATCCCCGTGTCGGATTGTCCCGGCGGACAGCCAAGAGCCGTGTGGCCTCAGTCCACTTAGGCGCTCAAAATAGACTACACAGAGATCGCTTCGGCCCGCCGTAGGCCCATCACATACATCGGGCCACCGTGCACGAAGCCAGCACACGACGTCTGACGAATCGCCGCGAAGTGCAGGGGTTTGGCGGTTTCGATTGGCGGTGTAGCGAGCTGCAGGTGCCAGCGCTTACAATGAAACAACCAACCACCAAAATTATAACCGCCGCCTATCATCTAAGTTAAGCGCCCAGGATTATATGCATGCTGATTGGGTCGTGTGCCACACTGCAATGCACGAAAGAGTGTTTGTCTGCACGGGAAAACACCCCAGAGCCGCTATTGCTCGCTGCATACCTCACCGTTTCCCCTAGGCTTGCTGCAGCATGTAGCGCACCCGTCTTATACTTCCTCGACCCTGCTTACCGACTCCGTGCATCCGTCCATCATGATCCAGCTTTGAAGTTTGCAACTCTGAGTTTTGGACCTTCTCACCTCCTCCCAGTGGGCCTACAGCTGTGTCTTGTAGCAGAGTGATTATCAGAAGAGAAGGATCGTCATGGCTGGCCCTGGGCTTCAGTTGTTTCCTCCACCGCCTCGTCCGAGACAGGCGAGTCCAAATAGCAAGCAGCTTCGACCAAAGCCTCCCAGTCCGGAACCCGGACAAGTGGAACGAATGGATAGTGCAGCCGACTTTCACGAACTCGTGATTCAGGTCAATGAGGTCCCGATAGCCGCTGAGAACAACTCAATACCGCCTCCACCTCCACCACCGCCCCCCGCAGTAGCAGCTCCTCCAAGAGCACATCTTCCCACCCTAACGATCCAGACCCCTCCTCGGCATCAGAGACCTGGCCCTCCTCCACGACCGCGGGAAGCATCGCCGCCAATTCAGCACAGTACTCCGCCCAGAAAAATTCCTGATCGTAGGGCTCAGTCGCCACCTGTGGCAGTACAGGATGGCTTCAACTACAGATCGCAGACCTCGAGCCCTGAGTTGAACCGAACGGCATCCCCAGCTTTCTCAACAGCCGAGACCTTGGTGCGAGCAAATAGCACTGTACAGCGTAACATGACACCTCAGCCGGATGCTCCCATGAGATCAATATTCCCAGTATTTGATCCTACCAAGTCTCTGTCTCAACAAGCGTACAAGCCCACCCAAGCTTCGCCTACACACATTCCAAGGACTCAGATTAGTCGGTCTCCGTACTCTCCCGACTTCTACGTTCCGCATCATAATATTGCCAGCAGTGGACCAGCAAGTCCACCGCCTAAACCTTTCTTCACGCCCTCTCACCTTCTCGACAACCTCTGGGTGGCTTCCAACGGTCAAGAGGAGCCCGCGGTGCAGATATACACACTGCGAATGCACCGAGCGACAGCAGCGAATCCTACAATAACTTTTGGCACCACACCGTCGTTACCATTCTATAGCCTAGCACAGTCTAACCTTGCCGGTGGTCACGATGTGCAAAGCATTATGAACGAGCTATTGATTCAGCGGCATCACCCTACGCAGCCACGCGTCCTCCCTATTGCGCAATTAGATCTCATGACCCCACCGTCCGTCAATGGCAGCCCAGTCGCTCCTCACGAGCAGGAACCTGTAACACTACTCACCAGCATATTTCCGAAACTCGCCGCACTGCAGGCCCTTGATGCTGCCGCGAACTCTCCAGCGGCATCCCACATAGCTGTCATGGACCCGGGGGCGACCTCACCGGCAGCTCAGCGCCTCGCAGAAGATGTGCTAGCCGGAGCCGCCCAGCGTGAATGCTGCGCTCTGACCTGGACACGCGACCCTCCGCAGCCGCAGACCAATCCTTGGGCACAGCAAATGCCTTCGGAAGGGACCTATCAACTACATCATCCCACCTTGGGCACTTTCCCCATCCAGATCGAAGGCGACTGCTCCGTCATTAACAAGCCATCCACTCGACCTATCACCGCGATATACGGCCACAACATGTCGCCTACCCCTCACGCACCGCAAAAGCCCGCCTCCATCACCATACTCAACCCATACATCCTCTCGCCATCCTCGCCCCGCGCCAACGGCTTCTCGCCTCTCCAGCCACCGCCGCGGCTCGACAGCTTGGGCCGCGACATGCGCCCAATATCTATCACACCCAGCGAAATGAGCGTTACGCAGTTGCCCACTGCCACGGACGCCGCCCCCGAGGACGCTATGCTCGCGCGTCTCGACTTCACTAATGACGCGCTCATGTTGAACCTAGGAGCGCTTACGCGCTTCGGCAACCCGTTCCTCGTGGATGTTGCAGCCGCGGCGCTGCTGTCCGTCGCGGTGGCCGAGAGTGTCCGCAGCCGAAAGGCAAAGTCACGCGCAGGCTCGACCGAGAACTTCGCACCACCGCCAGTTCCCACCCTAGATCCTACCATCGCAGAGGTGTCTGACGCGAAGGCGTTCAAGGCCGCGTTTAAAGACGGGTTCAATGCTGTCGGCGGGAAGGTCGGCGTCAAGGCCCCGGCGGAGACGCTTCGGAAATGGAGTACCAAGTCCCGCTCGCCGTCTACGGAGCGCTCGTCTTCCTTTGACAAGGATATTGAGTTGGGTGACTGGTATGGGCAGTCCAAGCTGAGCGCCAAAGTAAGCGCGAAGGAGAAGAAAAACGCTAAGAAGGAGAAGGACGGCGAGGGGCTGCCGTTTGTAGCGCGGACGGTAATTACTGTGTTAACGTTTGCGTTCAAGGCGGCGGTGTTCGTGCTGCGGGTCGCCATCAAGGTCGTTGCAGGGGTGGTGGTGATGATTACGCGGAACTTCAGTAGGCTATGAGGTGGGATGTAAATAGGTGTTTCCGGTGTTCTTTTTTCTTGGTCGCTCGATGTCGGGGCTGCGCTTCGTTCACTCTTTTCGTTTCGATACCATTATGTTTTCCTTGGGGTGCTTTGGATAGGCAGGGTATAAGATCAGTGCCGCTGGTGTGGCATTAATGGAAATGACCGTTTCTGGGACTTCGCCTGCTTCGATTCGCTATGCTTCGCCGTCTTGACGAGTACACGATGTTCCAAGTCAAATGCCCCGAAATCTATACGGAGCAATCAGCGCGTTTAGATGCGACCAAGATCGGCATAGCGCCAACGACCCACCAACAGGGTGCCCATCGTTATCTCTTATAACAAATCTGCTTGCGCTCCTCATTACCATCGCTCTTTCTCCATTACCAGGGCATCCTCCGTGTCTTCTCTTTGAGACAGCACCGTGCCACGAGGTTTTCATGGATACAGCGATGCCACATGTGCAGGGGTCAATACGTCACCTCTGGCGGGGTAGCGGGGGCTAAACGAGGGGCACCAGGACCAAAGCTCTGCCGTTCTTGTGAGTGTATCGCGGAGAGATGTTGCCGAGCTGCACGCCATGCAGTCCTGAACGGCTTGACCAATTGAGTGTCTCATTTGGGGAGCGGAAAGAGTGGGAGGATGCGCGCGTTGAAGGGCTAATGCGTGAGAGGGAAACGGACGGCCAGGGATGAACGATTCCTAGGCCATTAGGACTGATAAGTAGTAAGGAATGTCCAGTGGGGCAACGAGTTGTTTTGTTTTCCTTCACAATTCTGGCCTCCAGCACAATCCACGCCCCCGACCTCCCCCAGAACCAACATCCAGACGAACCCGTTTCGCACACCACCCACAATGTCCACCCTCCACCGCAACCCCCCCTTCCGCGCCGAGCACCTCGGCTCCCTCAAGCGTCCGCAATCCCTTCTCGACGCGCGCTACAAAGAAGGGAAGTCGGACAAGGAACTGCAGCCCCTCGAGGACAAGGCCATCACCGACATCGTGCAAACCCAGCTCGACCTCGGCTTCCACGCCGTCTCCGACGGCGAATACCGCCGCCACATGTTCTGGGGCACCTTCTGGCCCGCGCTCGACGGCATGGAGGAGATCCAGAACCCGCCCATCGAGACCTTCCGCATGTACGTGCCGGACATCGCGGCTTTCATGGAGACGGGGCACAAGCCCGGCGAGAGCGTGTACTGCACGGGGAAGATCAGGCACACGGGGGAAAGCACGTATGTCGGGCAGGTGGAGTATCTGAAGAGCGTGCTGCCGCAGGACAAGTGGGGCGGGATGAAGCTCACGCTGGCGGCGCCCAATTGGTATCATCTGCGGTATGTGGACGGGAAGGCGTATCCAAAGGACGTGTACCAGAACGACAAGGAATATTTCGCAGATGTGGCCAAGGCGTACCAGGTAGAGCTTGACATCCTGTACAAGGCCGGGCTTAGGAACGTGCAATTCGACGACCCGAATCTCGCGTGTGCGCATCCCCTTCCTAACCCAGACCCCACTGCTAATCTACGAACAGACTTCTGCTCCGAGAAAATGCTCGAAGGCTGGCAGAAAGACAGGTCCAACACCGTCACCGCCGATGAGCTCCTCGACCTCTACATCGCCCTCTACAACGACTGCATCGCCAAGATCCCCGCCGACATGCACGTCGGCGTGCACCTCTGCCGGGGCAACTTCGTCAACTCCCGCCACTTCTCCGAGGGCGGCTACGACCGCATCGCAACCAAGCTCTTCACACAACTCAACATGCACACGTACTACCTCGAGTACGACACCCCGCGGGCCGGCGGCTTCGAACCGCTCGCGCACTTGCCGAAGAACAAAAACGTCGTCCTGGGAGTCATTACGAGTAAGTTCCCCGAGCTGGAGGACAAGGAGGAGATGAAGAAGCGGATTCGGCAAGCGGCGGATGTTATGGCGAAGGGTCAAGGGGAGAGCAGGGAGGAGGCGCTGAAGAGGATGGGGGTGAGCCCGCAGTGTGGGTTTGCAAGCCATGCGGAAGGAAATTTGATTGACATCGAAGGGATGAAGAGGAAGTTGGCGTTGGTACGAGAGATTGCGGATGAGGTGTGGCCTGGCGAGCCGTGAGGTTCTGATGGAAGGCCTGGTGGGGCCACGGTAACTCAAGGAAAATCACCTTGCCGATTGCATAGTTTCCTGTGGCTTTTGGCTTACGCACCCTTACCCTTGGCACATGATGGGCTCTCCTCACGGTGCTGCCTCGCCTTCCCTCTTTCTTATGCTTATGGGCCAGCCGCTGCAAAGGAGACGTACCATGTCCATTTCCATGTGCCACATGCATTCGTTGCGGCATCCCCAATGTGCATCTAATCCCTTGCCGGGTGATCGCCGTATTCCTCACCCGTATAGCCCCACTCCGCCTGCGCAACCCTCCCGTTCAGCTTGGAATCATCCAGCCACTGTATCGCAAGCGCATTCCCCGGCTACTTCTCATCGTCACATTCACAGTCTGGCGGAAGGGCCATGCAACAATGGGGATATGGATGGTGGAGGCAGAGGAGAGCCCTAGAAAGATGCGTCAGCTGTATGTTGCGGTTGCTCAGTGTAGGAGAACGAGGAGGCTACTGGAAAGGATGTTGTGATTGACAAGAACCTCAATGGTTCCCAAAGGCGGGTTTGGGGGTAAGCGGATGAGAATGACAGTCTTTTGGCTTGATGGATTGATTCTTGGATAGGCGCTGGCTTCCCTGCTTCATCTGGCACGTCTGGCCCCTCGGCCACTGGCAGCGTCTAAGCTGTTATTGACTCTTGACTCTGGTCTGTGACTGACCCTGGTGGACTTGATGGTACATGTGCCTACCCTTACATGCTTTGCAAAGCGGTCACTGCCCGACACAGGCTTGGTCGGGCAAGCGGCCTTTGGCCATCCATCATTAAGTTTCCTCATCATTGTTTCTTGCTGGATATGGCGACTTCGCGTTCGAGTGGTATACTGAGGGCGCGTGGCGTAAGTCTCGCTTAGAATTAATTTCTAAGAGTACTCCATGGACTCCTGATGAAGCGATCCACAATATCCAGCTAACTTGATATCTTCCACTTCATCATGAACCCACACAGATGCCTCAGATAACGGATGGAACATTACTGCTTCCCCTCACAAGTTTCAGGCATAGGATCGAAATGCAAGGTTACCCATCCAAATGAGAAGGGATTAGGTGTTCTTGCTATGGTGCTGCCGACATTTTATACAACATCCAGCAGTAACCTATATGAACAGTTGTCAACAGATCCACGATATCTGAGTTCAAAAGCTTTGGTATCCCATCGTACGGCTCGTGAATTGAGATAGCACCAAACAGATCCAGGAAATTCTGTAGCGAGCGGTGAATTTGAACAATGTTAAGGAAGGTTTTCATCGTGAGGTGATGGGTCTCTGTAGGTTCGCCTGTCATGGCTACCAAGCCCTCCTCGAGACGCGCGAAGCGATCAGAAATGAAACTTCTATCCAGCCTCTGTCTCTGAGTGTCTCAGCTCCCGCATCGTCCTCTACGTCTACCTGACCTCACCAGTACCGAACCGCTTCGATTCTGCCGTTCTCATCCTCCACTGACCCACCCAAGCGCTCAAACTCCACGTAGAACTCAGCCCCAACCAAATTAGTTTGTAGGCGACTCGAAAACTCTTCTATCGAAAACTGCAGTAACGTTCACATCCACAACATCAGATCATTCCCAAAAATCGCTTGTCTTCAGCTGTCACTCTTCATCGTTGTTTGACGACATCGGGCTTCTTGGGCTCTGGAGATCGCCGGAGAATGACAATGCAAAATGTGTCTTCAACGCGGTGTGAAATGGACCAATCCATACTGAATTATGCTGGTGCAATTGCGATGTAGAGGTTGTATAGTTATGCGTTTGGACAGAGGCTCTGTATATCATAAGTATTGTAGGGTTGGTGTGTGCTCGGCGATATGAGACATCTGGAGCTCCCACAGTTCCAAGTAGAATCCCCACATCCTGAGGAATTTACAGCTCGAGACTAGCCGCAGCGCTGATTGCCATATTGCCCGCGGTGAGCTGCTCGGTCACAAGCATGTCTTCCCATATCGTGTCTTTTGGTGAGCGCTCCGGATCTCCAAAGCCGAGGTGGGTGGGCCTGAAGAGGGAGATAAACCGGAAGTCGCATACTCTGACGGTCTCAGGAGGGGATGAAAGGTCTGGGCTCGGTCTTTGCATGATGATGTGCTTGCCTTCGCTTCTTGTGACGTCGCCGATGATGAAGCCTAGTTCGAGCTCGAAGAGGTGTTGTGAGGAGTCTGTCTTAGTGATGGTGGCTCTGGTGTGACTTTTTGTTTGGTAGTTTTGGAGCTCTTATGTGCGTCATGTAGCCATGGTAGAAGTTTGGGTAGATGCCCTAATTGACCGCGAAGGTGACAGTGAGCAAGATTTATGCAGCAACTATAGTCGACCTATTGATGTCGTTGTAATCCAGAGCAAGATTAAGCACATATAGAGCACTTGCGGCTTTAATACCTGATGTACGCCTAATTGTAACGAACCTTAACTGTCGATCTGCGGGGCGGATCTCACAGTCACTGACAACACTCAGCCTTGCGGAAAGTCCATGCTGCCAGGTTACTGTTCGGATGCACCGTTCCGTAGCGGGCCGAATGACATACTTTGGATCGGCCTCCATATGTCGATCGGATGTCACTCTGAACCCTCCACAAGCATTCCCTAAAGCGGAACGGAGTAGTCCAGTGAGTAAGCGGCCTTCGTCCTCGTTGATCTGATGGAGTCGGATTCAGACTGATAAAAAAAATAAGCACGCGGCGAATGCGGCGCGTGACTTTCGTGCAGACAAGTTGCAATATTGATCTCGATTCGATGACTGAGCTGAGGGCATCGGCACCGTTCATCGTCGATTGAGCGTACTTGCGCAAAATGAAGACACGCATTGCATGTAGACTTGCTGGTTATTAGCGAGGATGCGACTACGTGGGAAATGGGGTGAAAATTCGACACGCTGCAGGTGTCTAGATGTCCAGGAAGGTGTTCGGCTTGTCACATGATACGGAGCGGGTCTATCGTTGATCCGATGGCCAAAGCTTTCGAGAAGCGGGAGCCAATCACAGGACAGTCCGCTCCGCAAGAAAAAGTTGCGAGCGCATCGCGGTAACACTGCAAGCAGCAACATTCACGATGCCGGCGCTCAAAGTGCCCGAAAACGCCCCCAATGGACCTGCCGCCAAGCGCCAGAAGGTCCAGGCCAGCAATGGAAAAAGTAACGCGACCATCGCGCGCAAGTCGAAGATCTTTGCGCCTTTCAGAGTACGCTCTCTCCCGCCGTAGCATCTTGCGCATGTTAACAAGTATAGACTGTCGGTCTAGTCTCTCCAACAGATGTCCCGTTCACGTCGATTCCGCTTGGTAAAGCCACGTTCCAGATCACCACTTCGGTCGGCAGGTCGCTGCAGACGTACGACTTGCGCCGCGGCCTGAACCTCGTCTTTATCACGCGCCCGCAGACACCAGAGGACATCACGGCCACGCTGGCATGGAAAAAGGTGGTTCTAGCAGCATGGGGTGGTCCGGATGCGCAGTCAGCCCGAGGAATCTGGGTGTTCCAGCGCGGCAAGAAGGTCAACGAGCTGGAATTGCCCCGGGGTCTGGACGAAAACATCACGCATCTTGTTGCATTTGGCGAGTGGATCATTGGATGCGGCACCACCAGAATCGAAGTGTGGAAGTCGGCGACGCTGGAGCACTACACGACGCTACAGGGCTCTTCGACCAGTGCCTTATCTGGCTGCCTGTGCAACATGCCAACCTATTTGAACAAGATATTCGTAGGAAGGCAGGATGGCTCCGTGGAAATCTGGAACGTCAATACTGGAAAGCTACTGTACACACTCCTACCTCCCGCCGCGGACTGTGGCTCGGTAACTGCGCTGCAGCCGGCGCCTGCGCTGTCCCTCCTCGCTATTGCGTACGAGTCAGGCCCCGTTTGCATTCACGATGTCCGCGTGGATAAGGAGGTTATGCGCCTCAATCTTGGATCGTCCAAGAAAACGCCAATTACTTCCATATCGTTCAGGACGGATGGCCTCGGTGCGGGAGAAGACGGTCGAAAAGAAGGTGTGATGGCTACGGCGAGTCGATACAGCAGCGATATTACCTTCTGGGACCTCAATGAGAAAGGTCGCAAGATGGGCACTCTGAACGGCGCACACAATCCCCCTCCATCCGCCAAGGGAGGCGTTGGTGGTGGTATCAGTCGGATAGAGTTCCTCGTGGGCCAATCCGTTATCGTTTCAAGTGGACTGGACAACACCTTGAAGAGCTGGCTTTTCGACCAAACACCCTTCTCGGCAGTACCCCGGATTCTGCACTCGCGCGGCGGACACGCTGCACCTATTTCCTCTTTGAAGTTTTTGCCTTCCAACTCAGACGGTGCGGATGATCTTGGAAAGTGGCTGTTGAGTGCGAGCCAGGATCGCAGCTTATGGGGTTGGAGCTTGAGACGCGACGGCCAAAGTACTGAGCTCAGTCAAGGCACTGTGCAGAAGAAAGCAAAGAAGGCTGGACTCCTCAAAGCAGGCGTCAAGGATCCCAGGCTCCATGGTGCTTTTGAAAACCTCAAGGCTCCTGCAATCACTTGTATGGCATGCTCTCTCAACCGCGATGGCGGGATGGGAGCAATGCCCGGCATTGCGGGCATCTGGAACAACTCCTCTAAGACCAAAGGTGACAAGGGCACACCTGAGGCGAGCATGACTGGATGGGAAAGCATCGTGACCGGGCATGCAGGGGACAAGAAGGCAAGGACATGGTTCTGGGGCCGTAAAAGAGCAGGCAGATGGACTTTTAGCACAGGCGATGACACTGAGGTCACGAGTGTGGCCATCTCCCCTTGCGGCACGTTCGCTATCATCGGATCTGCTGGCGGTGCGATCGACATGTACAACCTCCAATCTGGCCAACACCGACGAAGGTTTCCCTCGCGACTGACGCCGGCGGAGGCGAAGAAGCTCAAGCTCGAAAGACTCCAGAGAGGAGATGACGTTCTCGAATCGGAATCTGCGGGGGCTAAGAAGTTTAACAAGGGCGAGGGCCGTCACAAGGGGGCTATCACTGGTCTGACAGTGGATGGGCTGAACAGAGTCATCATCAGCTGTAGCGATGACGGAAAAGTGAAAGTCAGTTCGCCCGATATACTCTTGAGTGACACTACTGACCATAGCAACAGTTCTGGGATTTCATGACGGGCGTACTACAGCATGAAGTGGATTGGTACCCAATGACCAAAATCCTCGGCCTTCGATACCACAATAACAGCGATCTGGTTGCGATGAATTGCGACGATGGTTCCATCAGAGTGGTTGACATCGAGACCAAGAGGCTTGTCCGTGAGCTGTGGTCTTCGCGCTCGCACGCCGACCTTCAAATCGTTGACTACACATTTTCAAACGACGGCCGATGGATCATAGCCGCGACTTCCGACTCCACTGTGCGCGTATGGGACTTGCCGACCGGCCATCTGATTGACGCGATGAAGCTGCCTGGAACTTGCACCGCAGTCTCATTTTCACCATCCGGGGAGTATCTTGCTACGGCTCTGGAAGGCGAAGTAGGCGTACATATCTGGACAAACCGGACACTCTTCACGCACGTATCTACGCGACAGATTTCGGAAGAAGAGGTAGCCATCATGAGCGCTCCCACGGCGTCTGGAGAAGGCGGCGAAGATCTAGTAGATGCAGCAGCTGAAGAGGAATTCGACGAGGATGAGGACGAAACCGCTGTGCCCGTTATGGACCAGTTGAGCGAGGGCATCACCACGCTCAGTCTTGTGCCCAAAGCGCGGTGGCAGACGTTGCTCCATCTCGATGTCATACGAGCGCGCAACAAGCCCAAAGAAGCACCCAAGGCCCCCGAGAAAGCGCCCTTCTTCCTGCCATCTACCGAGGGTGGCAAACCTGCCAATGCTCTCGCTGCGGCAGACGCTGAACCAACATCGCGCATCTCCAGCTCAGCGCTTGCGTCGCGGTCGTCGGCTGCGACAGCAACAAGCGAGTTTACGCGCCGCCTCGCACAAGCAGCAGAAGGAGGTGACTACACTCCTGTGCTTGCACACCTTTCGTCGCTGCCCCCGTCAGCCGCAGACGTTGCGATACGCACGCTCGACACAACGCCGCCGTACGACGAGCTGCGGACATTCATCGAGGCCTTGGTCGGCAGATTAGCAGAGCGGAGAGACTACGAGCTCGTGCAGGCGTGGATGAGCGTGTTCCTCCGCTTGCACGGCGACGTAGTAGTGCAGGACGAGCAGCTCGTAGGATTGCTGAGGAAGTGGCAGGAGGAGGCGAAGAGGGAGAGGGAGAGAGTCGGCGGGCTGGTGGGTTATTCGGCTGGAGTAGTGGGCTGGGTGAGGAGCGCGCGGTGATTGGCCGCGGCATAATATCTCGAGTCGCAGTGTTCAAGACATGGAATCTCCTGCCGTGCTTCGGTGCCATTGTTCGGTTGAGGTGAGGTCTGCGCGCTGTGGTGCGAGCGCACGTGTGCCGCCGTCCTTACCCCCATCTTGGGCTTGACACGGCGCAGGGCCACAGGGGGACAGCGCGGCGCGCCTCGCGATGCGTTGATGAGCTGCTGCCGCCCATCCATGGCGTCGCCAGGACGCAGGTTGCATGTCGTCTTCCCCCGTCGTTTCGTCCGTTTCGGAACGCTTCCGACCGTTTTGTCGGGCTAGCCCGGACGCGGCAAGGCGCCAGGCGCACGGCCCGGACGTTGTCGTTAATTGCGGGACTCGGACGGCTCTTGGACACCTCCAACCTGCCTTATCGACTTCCTCTCTGGGGTGGCAGATATACAACACTCGAGACCACGCTGTGCAGAACCCACGCCACTTCGCAGCCGCACCACTACAGCCGCTAGCCAACAGAGGCGAGTGAGGAGCCTCGGCCGCGCGCCAAGGCAGTTCCACCGTCTTGTGTGCGCCGGGCCGCAATGCGCGCCCATCCGCGGTAGCATGGACGACCAAAACGACTCCAGGGCCGGCAGCAGGAGTCGCAGACCACCCAAACGGCCCCAGCAGTTCATGTTCATTGACTCGACCGGCGCCAATGGAGTCAATGCCAAGCCTGACAAAAATGTCCGCAGTTTTGTCATGAAGTCGGCGCGGAGCAAGAAGCCATGGAGTACGCGACAGAAAGAAAAGTCTACATCGCCCTCGGAGGATAAACCCCAGATTCCAAAAAGAGAAAGCAGCATAGCCGAATCCATATCTCCTACCTTAGTCTCGCCATCCTGGCAACACGCTGCTGCGAGCCCGACTACCTGGTCGACTCCGTCCAATCTGTCGCCTGTCAGCAGCAGGAACGGTAGTGTGCTCTCGACTCGCAGCCGCAGTCAGCCCTATCTCAGCCCACCCTCATCTTCGTGCAGCCTGTGTGACAACCCACAATGCGTTGGCGATTTGTGCACTCAGCCACATGCGTCTAACCAGCTGGTAATCCGGCGCGGGTTCTCGGTCGATTTCGTCGCCAATCTGGACTGTCTGCCTGTACCAACGGATAGCAATACGAGAGATCTGCTCGAAAACTGTAAGACATCTTATTTGGTCCATGTACTCCATTCTTTAACACTGCCCCGCAGTCGTCAACACCTACGCCAGTGGCTTCGTACCGGTCGACCAGCACCACACCTCGAATAAAGCGACCACCAACTGGATATCGAAAAGCATCTTAAGTCCCACAGGCTCGTCATTCATCTATGTTATTTTCACCGCCAGTGCTCTTTATCGCCAGGCCATGGGCGCCAGCAATGGTCAAGATGTGCTGCAATACAAGATCAATGCCATTTCGGAGATTAACAAACAGCTCAGTGATAGTACGTCTCAGATCGATGACAACAACATTGCTGCCGTTTTCATGCTTTTATGCATTGAGGAAGGTGCAGTGTCGTCTGACCAGGACGTGGAGTGGGCGCAGCTACAGAGGCAGCTGCATCTCGATGGTCTGAAGACTATGATTCAGCAAAGGGGCGGTCTGTCAGCATTGAGATCGAATCCATGCTTGCAGACTTTTATTCTTATGTGAGCTTTTTCCTTAACTCTACCTTTGTTGGATTCCGCAGAAGTGTTGTGTCTCATTTAGAATCTGCATCTGAACCTCTGCACCAGGGCATCCCCCCATCTATATGCTTCAGACCATATATTCTAAAACTCCACCTTCTCGTCAATCTTTCTTTGTATCAGTCGCCTTGACACAGGGCTACCATCCGATCGTACAGGATTTCAACGGACGATCCAGCTGACCATGTCCAGGCACAGCGTCGCACACGCAGTGTCAACCTTCGAAAGACCTTACGCCACCCTAATGGACTCCAACGGCCATATCCAGCAATACGACATCCCCTCCTTCCGCGGGCGCCCGGCCTCCACCCGCACGCTCCGCTTGTTCCACCCCCTCAAGCTCGACCCGGACCTCTACGACCTTATCTCCAACATCGTCATCTTTGTTGGCGATCTCAACGTCTGGAACGACGACCGCAAATGCCCCGTCGACCCTATCGAGATGCAAAAGCAAATCTGCCTACTCGTCTACCGGCTCTTCGACTGGTATAAGCGCGGCGAAGAAGACTCCTCACTCCAGCGCAATCCCGTCGACCAATCCCTCTGCCTCGCCCTCACCATCTTCCTTGTCATCGCGTACAACCAGAATTACGGCCCCATGGTCTATGCCGCGTCGCAGCGCCTCAAAGCTGCGCTGGAAAAATGTCTCTTCTTCAACTGGGCTAACGCAGCCGACCTGCTCACGTGGACGTTGACGATGGGCGGGCTGGCCACGCGGGGCACGGATGACTTTGAGTTTTATCGGCAGTATAGCATCGGCGCGTTCAAGTCGCAGGGGTTCGCGGAGGACACGAATCCCGAGGAGGTACTAGATCGCATGCGCAAGTGTCTATGGCTAGGACAGCTAGACAAGCATGTCAAGGATATGTGGGCCGAGATGGGCATTTGCAGGGGCGAGGACGTCATGGACATGAGTAGTCCGAGCGGGATGAAAAGTCCGGATCGGATCAAGAAAGAGGATATTGTGGGGGGGTTAACGAATGAGCGATTCTTCGGCAGGAAGCCTTGACGCTGGGTCGATTGGCGGAGAAGTGGCATGGGTGAGGGAAAGGGGTGGGAAAACAGAGTCACGGGTAGAAAGGCGTTCAGGTGTGCTATCTATTTGGTATCCAGCATTCGGTAAGGTGTCGGCAGGGGGCTGGGTGGATGGGTCGGCCTCACGTGCTTCAGCGCACTGCATGGCGGCGCTTAGTGTTTCATTTCGCTTCTATTCACTTCATGTATCGATAACCCTATTTACCAATACTTACGCTGCCATAGCTACAATGGAGAAGGAAGTCCGGCCTCGCAGCTACCAAGCTACGCGACCTCTACCCGAGAAACCACCACTCGCCAATGCACGTAGTCTAGTACGCGATGAAGTCGGTAGTGAACACTCCACATAGAGAAATGATGAAGCTTTAGATCTTGCTAAACTCGCTATCTAGAGCATCTGTGTGTGTTTTGGTCCCTCGCCAAGGTTGTGTACTGCGTGATTCGGGCCTACAAGGTGCACGGAGAATTAGTACATAGTGATTTAAGAGAATGTGGATGTTTTCTACTTTGGGGCGTAGGAAGTCTATGTGTTCGATTAGTGGAGCGGTAGGAGAAGCGTGTATAGGTAGATTCCAGACTGAGAATCGGGAATAGAGTGCCTTGTGTCGGGCGCGGTGACATAAGGGAAGGTCAGTTATGGATTAGCTATGGCGAAGCAGTCATTGCAGCTGGAGCTGTAAAATTGTAGCTGCCTAGGGGCTCATTCGTACAGATTTAATTATGCTTGTTAGCCAGTGAATGGAAGCGCTGTAATAAGGTGGGAGAACGAGCTCCTACTGTCTGCTAAGCGTTCGGACTAAGACTTGGTAATTTGGTGGAGGGGACAGGGATACATGTGCTACTACTTACTTCTCATGCCTGCTTTTCCTTTGCACCTACCCTTTGCGCCCGCTCCATATGCCCACCTCCTACATGTTTCTCTGCATGAAGAGCAGCATCACCTTCCAAGCTATAGCTGTTTCACTTTTCCTTTTTTGGAAAGCTTACAAACTAAGCGCAGTTTACTACGGAATGGGGTCCCGCGTAGACGCGAAAGCCGGGGATTGAGTGTTCTGATTGGCGGACAGGGATCTCTAACATGAGTCCCACAGATCGTTCTCTAGGCGTTAAGTCTTATGGTAGCATAAGGCCTGCATAACGCGCGTACAGCATCTTCAGAAAAGAAGGTTGCATACAACCTTAGCTGTCGCTCAGCTGTCGCCTCGCGTCACCACTTTGCCTCAGGCCAGCCAATGTAATTAAAGTTGGAGCAGCAGTCCCCGTCACAAAGTTCGCACGCGACTACGTTGGACACGAACAATCGTCGTCTTTCTCAAATACGATTGCGCAGTAGGGTTGTGCAGTTATACATCCTGTGCCTGATCTTCTTGAGCTCTTGACACTTCGAGCAACTGTATATTAAACATCAACAGCAGAGCGAGGATCGATTCCTTGCGATCGATTTGAACTCTTCGCGCGCACGACCTATTGCTCCGCCCGTTAACGCTCCACCCTCGTCAAATGCCATTATCATGCATCGCAGGCTTCACAACTGCAACCTAGACCGAGTAATACCACCGGAGAGCTAACAAACACATCACAGGGACCCGGGATCTCAGCGATGTGGCTGGATTGCTGCCTAGGTCGCGTGATATCGGAATGCGACTATCACTACTGAACCAGCAATCCCATCTAATAGCACTATAGGTCCCTCTGCAAGCGCTCTTTCGACATAAGACCCTGCGGTCATGACCTTCTGAATACCATATACTCGGATGAATCCACTAATTTTGGATTGATCGATGGGAATGAGAGAAGTCGATTGTATTTGAACAGGCTCGAAGACCTTTACGCCGAATCTTCAATCGAGATACGGTGGGTAAACTGCCGTCACAATTTCGCAGGTGGGCACTTCAAGAATGCTATCTCTCGAAACAAATGCTACACTTCGGGCGAGAGCAGGACTACCTTGAAGACCATACTACTGGCACCATATTCTACGATGGCCAAGTGGCGAGAAGTAGAAAACACTATTCCAGAGTTCATGACCTCAATATCGCTTCGCCTTTGAGGCAATGGTATGAAGTGATCGAAGATCTTGTGGAATGAAATAACACGGATTGATCAGACGCAGCCAGGAAAGCTCCAATAAATCCATCAGGTTCTACGTCAAGAAGGCCATCTCTAAAGATGGGCGTACCTCGCTTCTCTTACGTGTATCACTGGCTCAGATCAAAGGTGAACAGTCAATCAATGGGGCTCGACCAGTTCGGCCGTTTGCAGTCCGCGTCACTCTTTTGACTGCCCCTTTTCTGAAAATCAGCAAGCTCGGGTCACGCAGACGTGATAGGAAACGATTTGTACTAGCTCTGAACCCATTGCCACAGAATGAATTTATCGGAAACCCAGGATTCACTTGCCAATTCCGGACTCAGGCCGTGTCTATAGGACGTGCCTATCTCGATGACCCAACAGAAGATCATGGTCTTCGGAAGAAAGACATATTCGCAATGTTCATCTCGTCTGTCTTTGCTAGTAAACGCGCTAAAGATGGAAGTTGTTTTCAAGTCTTGCTGTATAACGGCATGATCGTGCACCTGACGGACGAAGAGTAAATATCTATCAGAGGGTAGGTGTCTTCGAACAGAACATTCAGAGACGTGTGAGGAGGAATGGCAGGAGTGATCCCGTTGAACAACACAAGTTCAGAGATGACGATTATCGGTCTATTACAATTATATAGACAGCATTCCCGGATCGCGGATGACGCTGTATGCTATTCATCCGAACCTTAGGTCATTGACAACACCTACTGGTGCAAGTTACCTAGATGCCGCGAATACTACCAACCAAACAATCGGATCTCTTAGCGAACGGATTCAACTCCCCTCGTCATTCTTTCTTTTTCTTGGGGAATATGTCTGTCCTAGACTATAAATCCATTCCTCCGCCATCTGCCCCGAAACGCACGTGTATATCCGGTGCGTCTAACTCACCGCTGCATTCGATTCTAGCCACGTACGCGCCAAGCTGGTCGACAACCTGCCTGCGCAGCGCGACCCACCTGAAACACCCAAGAACCACGTCGGCCTAACCTGAAGCAGGGCGAGTACACCAACCCCACACGTACGAAACCCCATAAACGGCGCATACGGATAGAGAATCATGTCCGAGAGCGAGAAGTTTAGAGAAATGCTATCGACATAAATATCGCGCATCTGCTCCCGATTTGCTTTCCATCACAAACACTGCATCCACCGTCCAAGAACAGTCACCCCGAGGCAACGCTTCGCACTCACATCTACACGAGCAAACCATGGCCACCGCAACCCCCATAACCAGCCAAGCCGAGTTCGACGCCGCCATCGCAGAGCCCACCAAGTTCGTCACCATCTACGTGCACGACGGGCCCATCCCGGAGGAAGTGCGGCAGCGATTCCAGGCCACCGCTCCCGCATTTGCGGACAAGGTCGAGAACTACAAGCTCGATCTCCAGCAGAACCCTGAGGAGGCAGGCACCCCCTTTGGATGAGGGTTGTAGGGGAAGAAGAGCTGACGTGCGTTACAGGCGAAAGAGAAGATGAAGCTTGAGAAGCTACCTGCGTTGTTGGTGTTCAAGGGCGGTAAGGAGGTGGATAGAGTCTATGCGCCGGGAGAGGAGGAGATGAAGGCTTTGGTAGGGAAGTTGTTTGCTTAGGAGGATACGTGTATTTCGGATGGCTTATCTGCAACGTCAAGAGCTATGCATGAATTGTTTTAACGAATTGAGATGTTGTTCTGTCCAAGTGCGGTGTGGAGCGCGATGTGGCAGTGAAACCCTGCGTCAAAGGACAGGCGGGTGAAAGCTTCGGAACACTGACGCGCGCCTCAATCGCTCCGGCCGAACCACCGCAAGCCTGGCGCTCACGAGTCCGACTCGACTGCATTGTTGCTCTTGCACGTGGCCCGGACGCAGATTGCAACTGCTCACAGGACCGGCGGTGCTGCACAATGAGACGGCGAGGATATATCTGCTCGATCTCTCGTCGACATCTACTTGACTATATCAGAGAGACCGAGAAACTCGCAACACAACTTACCACCGTCCAAGTCGACACCTCATTTTCACGATGTCGCTAATCAGCACACCCGCAACCACACCCCCGGTCCCTGCATCCAAGCCTGGACTCGCCGTCCAAGCTGCCGCCCTCATGCAGCAAATTCTCTCATCCAAGCCCGAGGGCTGGAAGCCTTCCCCCGAATGGGTGTCGTCAAGCGAGATCGCAGTCCATCTCTCGCTCTGGACCGTGACGTGCGACGAGTGGATTTCAGCGTGGCAGAATGTGCTGAAGACGAAGCAGCGGGACAAGGTTCGAATGGCGTATGGCAGCGAGAATCCGTATGCGTGGTCTGGTCTTGAGACGCAGGGCGCAATGAAGACTGATGAACAACAGGGTGCAGTTGCGCGTGGGAAGCTGCCAGGTCCTGTGCCATCCAGGCAGGTTGATGAGGGCAGTGGTGCATCGGCTGGCGCTCCCTCAGAACGGGTACCGGTAAAGGCCATCTTGCACGCACGTCCAGAGACGCTGGTGCGCGTGTACGGTGCGAGCTCACCATCGCCGTCCCTGGGAGCCCCTGGCACGCATGCCTATGTACCAGCTGATCCAGCAGCCGAACAGCTCTTCGTACCGTATGCCGACTCCCCCACCCTGCCCCAGGTCCTCGCAGTGGGCCGTGAAGTACGGCGTAGACGCGGAAAGGCTGCGTCCGTCCACGCAACATCCTCGCCTGCGCCTCTGACGTCTGACCCCGCTGTTGTGACTGCCCTAAATGCTCAGGCTGGTACCGTAGCACCCTTGCCTGATGCACAAAAGTACACCTCCGCTGTCGCAACGGGCCCAGAGATTCCAGCTCCCAGCGAAGATGGCGGCTTCGTGCTTCGCAACTTTCGATACCGCAGCCTCGCCGAGCTGGAGCAAGCTGTGGCGTATAGTGCCCACCCCAGGAATGAGCGTGCGTCGATGTGGGGTAGGATCGTCCGGCGGATGCGTGGGTAGAGCGGTAGTAGCTCCATGGTCGTGTTTGGTTCAGCAAGTTTTGCAAAGCCATGTTGTTGATTCTGATCCTGATTTTGATTTTGATTCTGTTCTGCTTACTGTGGACGCAACGAATAGTTGGGTTTTGCTGATTCACAGTACATCATCCCTAATTGGGCCAAGTCTACCGCGCGTAACACATACTCACAGCTTAGAAGGAGCCACTCTGGTATCCAATCGACCCATTACGCACGTCTTCGTTCCCGCAGTGCCCAATGCTTCCGCGGAAACTTGGATCCAGCATGCTTCCACAGTTCCCAAAGTCTCCGAACCACGTCGATGCTACCGATCAGACTAAGGCAGTCGTACTCGACACCGACACGCTCTCCAACGGTATCGCCTTTGTAACGTAATTTGAAGGTGCCGAGGCAACGACATCCGGCAGCCCCTTGATATCCGGGAAGACGACGCCCTCCCTCGCTTCCTGGCTCATCAGCACCTCCTTGGAGTAGTAATCCGCCCACAGCTGGCCATCGACGAGATACTGGTTCACCGTCAGGAAAGCCGCAAAGTCATCCAGACCAGCGCCGTGCCCCTCTGATTTCAGCGAATGCGCGTTGCGCGTGCGGGCGTGTGTGTCCATGCACGCGATGCCCAGATGCACCATCTGCACCCAGAAATACGTCATCGTCGTGTGGAACGACTTGCCGCTGGTATTGCCGTTGTGGTCGATGTAGGACCTGAAGCCGGTGAAGATTTTGTTTTTGCCTGCAGATTCACGTCAGCAAGAGTGAAGTTGGGGTGTGACGGGAAAACTAAGTGGTGGACGGGTTGACGTACCTTCTCTGCGCCCATGCTTGAGCAGCAGGACGTACGCGAGGCGAAGATGCGTGTAGTGGTCCCAGCTGGGTAGATCGCGGGCGTAGAACTGCTGCAGGAGGTCTTCAGCAGGCCCGTCCTTTTCCGCGCGCCGGAGCCAGTCGTCTAGCTTCGCTGCGAGCGCGGAGGGGGACCGCATGTCCGCGAGCTTGGTGCCTATGGCTTTCTCGGTTTCCGGAAGGGTGGGCTTGGCTGAGCTTGGTGTCTCTGCGGGCGGTGGAGCGATGGCGTCGCCGAGCCAGGCGAAGGCTTCTGGCAAGCCGCTGGAAGGAAGAGGGGCTGTGGGACATGTTTCGAACCACGCGACCATCCTGCCATCGAGGACGTTGTCAAGCTGAGCGCGCACGGTTTCCAGGCTTTGTCTGTTGGGTAGGTCCGTCTTTGTGAGGAGTCTTGCACGCCAACATCAGTAACTGTCTCATTCGCGAAAAGAAATCAACACCAAAGACCTACATCGAGATCGGGAGCCCCTTCCCACGACTTGCATCTCTTTTTTCGAGCGCCTGCAAATGTCTCGCGAGCTCCTCCCTACTCTCCATCAGTCTATCACTGTCACTCGCATCGAGGACCCACACGACGCCAGACGGCGCCGCGTGGTCGATCATTATTTTCTGGACGAGCGGGTACAGCCTGGAACATCCCCCGACATCGGTCGCCCACGCGGTGAGTCCCAACCTTTTGGTCTTGCCGCCCTGGGTAGGCGTTTCGATCTTGATGTTTGCTGTCTCGATGGTGAGCCCAATGGTGGGGGCCATGGTGGTGATTGGGGTGCAGGCGAGTTTTTTGAGGATGGTTGTTATGCCGGAGGAGTCGAGGCCCATGATTGAGATGCTGGGCATGTTCTCAGGGAGGGAGTCCCGGTGGAACATGCGGTTCAACATGCTCTGCATGTTTAGATGGGGTGTGGTGAGGTGAGGTGAATTGAATTTGGTTTGGTTGAATGGAATTGAATTGGATGGAATGGAATGGCACAGAAGTGTTGTCTGGGGAGTCGCGCACGTGTTGAGAGGGTCCGATCTGGTGATGGTGAAGCTCCTGTGGGGTCGTGGGGGCGAAAGCTGTGGTGATTGGTTGTTTGGGAAGGACAAATCGACTGGCAACGAAATTGGAGTTAGTCGAACACAATAGGAAGAACATTTACGAGACCTGACGATATAGCGAGTTGATGCCTAGCAACGCCGATAGCCGAGTGTGGACACATAGATTGTAGGGGGTTAGGTGGGCTGCGCCACAAGCTTCAACGCGAAGACGCGTATCCGAACATGGACTGCTGCCTGTCCGTTCAGCGACGACTGAATCTACGTGGCTTCACGGCACCTCTGCTTCGACCTCGCATGCACCTCTCCAGCACGTGAGCCGGGTAGCTATCTCGAAGAGAGCACGCATATCGTAGAGAGTGGGTGTAGCGCATGACTCGCGTCCGGTGGCTGTGCGTGGCTGGGTGTCGATTGCATGCAGGGCCCAGGACAACAACGCGCCGTCCCCGCATCCAGCTCCATCGCCAACCTCCAAAAGCGCCATGTCCGGCCAATTCACCTTGCTTCAGCGTGCAGCTGAGACACGTAATAGAGGACGTCGGTGTACCCAAGCAAGCTAAATGCTTAGCCAAGGCGTGCTGCTGCCGCATTATCCGAAGCTGTAGTACTTCTCGATGTAGAGCTTCCGCAACTTGCAACCACGCACGCGTGGCATCTTGTACCGAATGCGACGCTCCGTGGCCAGCAGCAGACGACGAGGTACCCCTCCGGCCCTCGGTCCAAGCATCCAGAAGCCCAATTGACAGTTCACAGGATGGCAAGTCCTGCTGCCCCCGGGTAGCCTCCCGCGCAGAGGCACCGCGCCCTGCATCTACGTTGTGCCCCCGCCCAGCGCAAAGCGCGCGCAACCGTCGGCCGGCCCGCACCCCGAGCGCTCCAAGTTCGCCCGCAGCGTGCTCGAAGGCTCCGCCGTCGCCCTCATCTCGCTCCTCGGCCTCGGGCTGGGCGGCTACGCCTACTCGAAATGGTACAAGGCGACGGTGCTGGACAAGATCGAGAATGCCTTCAGCCGCGGCTACTCGTCGCAGGAGCGCGTGGCGCTCGGCCAGATCGCGCTCGGCACGCATCCCGATGCGATCCAGGAGATTCTGGACAGGGAGTACTGGGTCCCGCGCGCCGAGCAGCCCGTCGTCGACGACATACTCGGCGGCAGGGCGCGCGGGCGCTACTATCTCATCATGGGCGAGCGCGGCACGGGCAAGAGATCGCTGCTGCTCGAGGGCATGCGCAAGGTCCACGGCGACGGCATCGCCATGCTGGAAGCGCACAACGACCTCGAGGTCTTCCGCGTGCGGCTCGGCAAGGCCATCGACTTCGAGTACCACGAGGACTACATCGGGTCGCTGTTCAGCATCCGCGGGCCGCGGGACTCGACGCCCTTGCTCGACGTCGAGCGCGCGCTCAACCAGATGGAGAAGGTCGCGCTCAAGATGCGCAAGGCGCGCGGGAAGCCGCTGCTCCTGATCATCAACAACATCCACCTGTTCAAGAACGACGACCAGGGCAGTCTGGCGCTGCTCGAGATCTTGCAGCAGCGCGCCGAGATCTGGGCCGGCAACGATCTCGTCACCGTCGTCTTCACCTCGGACGAGCACTGGACGCTGGAAAAACTGATCCCCCACGCCACCAACATGCACGTCTTTAACATCAAGGACATACCCAAGGACACGGTCACCACGGCCCTGAAGAAGTACCGCGCGAGGATGGGCGACGACGTCCCGCAGAGCGTCCTCGACCAGGTCTTCGCCAAAGTCGGCGGGCGGCTCATCTTCCTGAACCAGGTCGCCAAGTCGCGCGACATGCTCGAGACATGCGCACACATCAACCGCAAGGAGAAATCCTGGTTTCTGAACCAGTGCTGGATCCTCGGCGAGTCCATGGACGACGACGTCGAGGAGCAGCAGAAGTTCTGCGTACGCCGCCTCCCCCCGTTGCCACTCCTCCAACACGAAGCTGACTGAAACCCTTTGACAGGCCGCAGCCCTCGTCCTCGCGCGCGCCCTCGTCCACCGCGAGCAGCACTCCAACCACCCTCCCTCAGCCGGCGGCGACACCTTCAAGCTCCCCGAGATCCCCCTCCACGAGTCTCGCCAGATCATCACGCGCGCCGACTTTGTCCGCCAGTTCGACCACATCAACGTCATCCACATCGACGCCAACGGCATGGTGCGCGCCGACTCGGTGGCCATGCAGAATGCCTTCCGCGAGATCTGCGCCGAGGAAGGCTTCGAGGAGCACCTGCGCGCGACGCTGGACCGCCTCGACGAGCTCGAGAGCCTGGCGCGCACGCGCGACGTGTGGTTCCGCGAGCCGCCGGCGAGAAGTGGCGGCGAGGTCCCCGTGCAGACGTACACTGCCAAGTTGTAACAACGACCGCGATGCGCATTCGGCGACTGTCCTAGCTACAACGCGTAAACCTCCACCTCGGCGACCCCCGTCCTCGCCGGGAAGGAGCACCTGGAATAGTAGGCAGAGGCGGCAGAACAAGAAGAGGGGTCAAGCACCAAGGTAAACGATGTAGAGATGGCAAGTAGAACAGGCATACGGGGGCGAGCAGGTAAGGGAAAAGGTAGGTTGCAGGACAGAAGATGCAGAGATGGCCAGTAGACAAGGGAGAGGCGAGGGGCTACGCTAGGGAACGGGCGTAGGCGAACACAGCCAAGTTATCAGAAGCTAGGATGCACTGTTTCTACTCCAGCCTCGCGTGGTATCCAGCGCACTGTGACCATCCTGGAAAGAATATATAACACTCTACTTGTACAACCCCCGTCTGTACTAGCATCATTACTAGGGAGAGAAAGAAGGAGGCGGTGGAGGGGAGGCGGTGGAGGGGAGGCGGTGCGAGGAAGATGTAAGGGATAGTAGGTGGAGGAGGCAGAGCTGTTTCCATTTCATTCTACCCTCGTGCGGGATCCAGCGCTCTGTGACGACCCCAGCTACAGGGCGTAGAACTCGACCTGCGCGACCCCCGTCCGCGCCGGGATCGTCACTGCAATCGGAAACCCGCCATAATCCGGGTCCTCGCCGGGCATCATCGCAAACTGCCCGCTCCGCGTCTCGTCCCCGCCCAGCACCCTGCCCGTGCGTAGCGCCCCGGTCTCGCGATCCGCAACGCTCTTCTCCTCGAAGCGCAGAATGCCGCTGAACTTGGACCCGGGCTTTGCGCCCTCGACCTGGAACCCCCGGCCGATGAGCAGGAAGCGGCCGCCGCCGCGGTGCACCACCATGCCGTAGCCTGCGCCTGGCTTGCCGAAGACGAAGCAGCGGGAGATGGTGAGCGTCCACTCGCCAAAGGTGCGCACGATGGGCTTTGCGGGGTCCCGATCGCCCTTCTTCCACGCCGTGGGCAGCTCATCGAAGAAGAACCCCGTGACGGACTCCGGGCTCCGCTGCGCCTCGAGCACGATAGCGCCCACGTCCTTGAGCAGCGCGTAGTGCTTCGTGTACGGATTCGACTCAGGTTCAAGCGTATCGATGCCAAAGGGACTAGCGCAGAGTGCCTGGAAGGAGCCATATGCGCTCCAGATGCGGCGGGCTCCGTACTCGTCGCGGCGCTGCTCTGGGATGAAGAGGGGATTGTCTTTGTGGCGGTATTTGGCGCAGGAGGAGGCGTAGTCGTTGAGATAGATGTCGGGCGCGATGAAGTCGAGGGAAGGGGCGAAACGGAGCCTTTGAGCATCCATTAGACTGTTCTTAGACGTATACCAAAGCGTTAGTTGTTTGGGAATTCAACGTACCATATGTCCAGCACATTGCTCGTACCGCCGCCACTGGGATAGTCCCCTGGTTTTCCGCCGCCGCCTACCACGACGGGGAAGTCATTGTCGCTGTCGTCGGCGGCGTAGTTCTGCCACACGTTTGTGTAGAGAGGCAAAGGATACGACGCTTTTCCGGCAGCCGCCACTTTGTTGATGTACGTGGCGTAGTGGTAGGCCATGAAGAGCTCGTCCGTCTGCGCGCTCTTCCCGAAGATGCTCTCCCAGTTTCCCGATTGCTGTTTAGCACCAGCGAAATGCCCGAGATTCTTCTTCAGATCTGCATGTAGGCCATCGTAGTCCTTGTCAAAGAACTCGACCAATTCCGAGGGCACAGTTCTTGCGAACGCGGCATTGGCTAGATCGCTGCCGTCCCGGCTGTCGAACAGCAGACCAGGTTCGTTTTCAACCTGCACCATGAGGACTGTGTTGTGACCTTGGTCGATAGTCTTAATGTGTGCTAACAGCTTTTGGAAAGCTGTAATGTCCGCTTGTAGATTCTCCTCCGAAAACAACGTGAGAACATCAGCGATCTGGAGCACGCCGCCAGCTTTACGAAGCTCCGCGCGAGGAAAGCGTTCCGGGTTCGTCTTCACCCAGGCTGGTGCGTAAGTCGAGCGTCCTGGGCAGCGTTAGTTGTGCATACTTCCCATCGAAGCAATGATGCACGTGCCATTTTTCCAAGAGCCAAACCACAGCAGAATAAGATGTATCCCATGTTCTCTCGCCCCAAGTACTACTTTATCTAACTCTTCGAAATCAAACCTCCCCTCTTCTGGCTCGATCATTTCCCAGGTGACCGCTCCAAGCACAGTGTTGATGTTTGTTGTCACCATCTTGGGCCACACCTCGCTCATGTATTCTGCGGAGGATAGCGACGAGTTCTGCAGCTCTGCGCCCAGCATGAGGAACGGTTTGCCGTCGACGATGAGCTGCTTGGTTGTGCCATACTGCTGTAGGTGTGGGATATTTGGGAGGGACACCATTGTGAAATTAATTGTGTGAAGAAGAATCAAGAGGAACCAATGTCAACTGGGTTCAAAGATCCCTTCACTTTAAAGCAAGCCGCGGTGATGCAGTTGTGGGGTTACCCCAACGTGTTGCGGCTTTGGAGCATTGCGATTGGATGTTCGTCCGTATACTTCGTTAAGTGATGTGTACCTGGACGGAGGAGTGCGCGGGTGTTGCCGGCAGGTAGCGCTTGCGGCATTGAATATTTCTGATTGGCTGAATCTCCGCAAAGATATGGAGCGAGTCATTGGCTTCCTCACTGCGTGGTCCCCGCGTCCATTTCCGGGGCCCCATCTCTTCGCAAGACTCGAGCTAGGAGACACGAAGCAAGGTTGGCGTCGGTCGAGGCTGTATATATACCGTGAGCTCAAGAGAGCGTGATTCCCTCGACACCGCTGTAATTTGTATATAATGGGTGCCAGTGCCGTGATAAATTAGTCTTAACAGCATTCTCGAGTCGACAAGACCTCTTCCAGTTGCTGGTATTATTTGCGACACGTTTTCAAGCTTCTCTGACTGCCTCATATTCCGTCCACCCGACATGGACGCGAAGACCGCCACCGTAGAGGAGCATGGCCGATCTCCTCACGACCCTGCGCAGACCGGCCGACTGGAGGTTCCTGAAGTGACGTGGTACAAGGAGCCTGGCCTGAGGAAACTCTACCTGATGATCCCGATACTGTTCCTGGGGGCCACCATCAACGGCTATGATGGATCGTTGCTCAACGGGCTGCAAACGCTGAAACCATGGCAAGAATGTACGTTCAATGGACTGGTGTATCGCCTCTTGCTGACTCGTCAAGACTTTGACCATCCCCGTGGCAGTCGCATCGGACTCTTCACGGCGATGCAGAACATCGGTGCCATCGCAGCCATGCCTTTCTGTAAGTTATCAAAGCCCAAGGGCCATCAAGGCTGACAGAGGCATGCAGCCGCCATCGTTGCCGATAGATTTGGTCGCAGAATGGGCGTTACAGTGGGACTACTGGTTCTATTTGTTGGAGTCATACTCCAGGTCGTTCCGGGGGTCGACTCAAATCAATTCATCGGTGGCCGTTTCCTAGTCGGCTTCGGGTAAGCCTCCCCGCTGCGTCTGCACATGGCTCCTTGACTGACACACCCGTTTTCGCAGATCCAACCTCTCACAAGGCTCGGCGCCGCTACTGATCATGGAACTTGCGCATCCCCAGCATCGTGGCAAGCTGAGCACCATGTATAATACACTTTGGTTCGTCGGAGCGATCATCGCGGCCTGGACGTGCTTCGGCATGGTCAAGTATACTTCTGAAACCTCGTGGAGGGTCCCGACGGCGCTGCAGGCTCTCATGCCATTTATCCAAATCATCGGTGTCTGGTTCCTGCCAGAAAGCCCGCGCTGGCTGTGTTCAAAGGGGCGTTTCGATGAAGCATTCGGTGTCCTGGCCAAGGTAAGGCCAAATGTAACTGATCGATTTGGCACAGTGCTAAAGAGGTTCAGTACCACGCAAACGGCAATGTAAATGATCGCTTCGTGAAGGGCGAGTTCCGCGAGATTCAAGAAACCATACAACTTGAGAAGGAGACCTCGAGGAACAATGGATGGCTGGAGTTGGTCCGCACTCCGGGTAATCGCAAGCGAGTGATGTTGATCCTCCTAGTATCGTTCTACTCTCAGGCGTCTGGCAACGGCCTCGTATCATTCTACATCAAAGATATATTGACATCGGTTGGTATCACGGAGTCATACGATCAGTCCTTGATCAATGGCGGCGTTCAGCTTTGGTCTTTCTTCGTTGCGATCGGGTTCTCAGTGTTCTTGGTCGATCGATTCGGAAGGAAGAAGCTCTTCTTGATCGCTGCTGTGGGTATGCTGGTGGCCTTCACCATCTGGACTGCGTAAGTTCCTCAGCCCCGAGTCGTGTAAGCACCTCCGCTAATTCTAAGTAGATGCTCGGCCGTCTACGCCCAAACTAAGAATGCAGCCGCTGGACAAGCTGTCATCGCCATGATCTTCCTCTTCTACGGCGCTGCTGGATTTGCCTGGCCAGGTTTGACTGTCGCATATTGTGCCGAAATTCTCCCATACAACATCCGCGCGAAGGGGATTGCGCTGCAGTTCGCTATGACATCTGTGACTTCCGTCGCAAAGAACTATATCAACCCGGTAGGACTGAAGAACCTACAGTGGAAGTTCTACTTCGTCTACATTGCGATTCTCGTCGTGGAATGCATAAGCATATGGTCCCTCTTCGTGGAAACCAAGGGCCCGACCCTCGAGGAAATCGCAATATTATTTGACGGAGACAGTGCGCGGGGCGGGGATGTCTCTGGAATGGTTGGGCCGGAAAACGGCAAGGACGACAACCTAGAATTGGAGCGCGTGGTGACCAAGTAGGCTAGTAACAGGAGCCACATGGTATTGCGTACTGTCTCTGGGGCAGTGCTGGCGTGTATTTCCCCAAATATCATCGTCGCAATATGGACAGTGCGTCGTTCACTTGTCTCTCACGAGTTGCGGTAACGACCGAATTGCCTTGTGCAGATGCCCCGGCATGCTTGGGGTCAATGGGAAAGGAATGTTGAAGCAGGAACTTTACCATCCACGGATCGGCTCGGTGTGTGTTCGGGTCCGCAGAGCGGAGACACATGTTTTGGAAGGTGAACAGCCGGTCCGTCTATTTGACATTAGCTCAGAAAAGGGCAGTCTCTGACTAAAACCTACCATCATTTCCGCAGCTGGCCAAAGATCGCGCAGCTCCACAAGCACTTCAAAGTTCGCATTAAGTCTTTGACGTGTGATTGATGAGTTGTCCTCGTTCCCGAATAGAAGCTCATGTAGCAATGCAGCAGAAGAGACAACAGTCATATGAGCGACGGCGAAATAGACCGCTTTGCAACCTGGCACTCGTTTAGACAACGAAAGGAGATCACTCAGTGCTGCCGCGTTCTTCTTGCACCGATTCGCCCAAGGAGTCTGGTAAAGGCTGTTGCTCAACTGCAAATCGAGAAACGGAAAGGTGAGCAATGTCGAGTAGTGGTATAAGCCCAGGTGGAGCGCCACGAAGTCTCCGCCGAGCCCATCCCGAGCGATTCTGGTCAGATTTGTCTCGTTCATATGGTAGTCCGCGGGCAAATCTCGACAGAAAGCTTCTATGTCTTCTGTGAGCTGCAGAGTGAAGAGCTCGACATCACCAAGGACAAGGCGTCCGTCTGCATGTTTCTTGTGTAGGTCCTGAACCTCGCCGAAGATACGAGCTAACTTGACCATCTGTGCCCACAGTCCTTCCCTCCTGGTAGAGAGCGGGTCATAGCTGGTACTGGAGGATATGCTGTAGAAGTCGGTTTCATTCATTGGGTACGGGACGGACGAATCATACACGTCCGGCATCTGTTTCGGCACGTTGAGGCCAGCAGAACTCCAGCGATCCGTCATGTAAAGGCTCCAGAATGCCCGAATCCTCTCCTCATGAGTGATGGCGGCGCGATCCTGCGGGTCCCTCTCGGGTAATCGGATGATATGGGCGATCCGGAACGCGACCGCAATGAACAGAGATTCCACATCGCGGTCATTTTCTGCGCTGTATAGATGACTGACAAGCATGCATGCTTGAAGGGTATCAAGACCAAAGTCGTCGATGTGAGATTTGAGGCTCGCATTGGCCAGCTTCATGAACTCGAATTTGCGCTCGCGCACAGCAGGTGACGGGTGGAACCGCGCTGCGAGACCGGCAATCCCAAAGAGCACGCGATCGGGTAGTTTCTGCTCGTGCACTCGCTGCCGCAACTTTGCTGGATGGAAAAGAGTATGGGGTTTTCCGTGAAGTGTAGCGAGGTACAGGTCTACCAGTTCGATTGCTAGTGTTTCCGGTAATACCTGGCGAGATTCTCGGGATACCAAAGGGCGTGGAATCGAACGAGCTGGTCCCTGCGCGTGAACATATTGCAGAGAGCATGGTACTCTCTTATACTGGCATTGCTGGCAGGGACGATGTCCATCTTGTTCAATCGGACGACAGCGTCGTTTCGCAGCTCTGCACTGTATGCAAGCTTTCGCGACACGCATACGGGATTTATGAGAAACGTAGGAGGAACTGTCCATCGATGGTCGAGGTTGCAAAGTAGTGACATGCTAGCGCGCATTACGTAATCCAACCAGGCGTTCTTTCCCGTGTCCTGCTTCACATTATTCAAATGTAGACCGCGATAACTAACACGAAGAGTGAATAATACTAAAAATTAAGCGGTACAGGGCACAGCTACACACCGCAATACATCCTGCCCGACCCCGAACACCTCGCATCCAAATTTCAATTCCAGAAAAACGCCGTCGCTATGCAAACCACGCCCATGCACCGCCGCCTACGCCCTATCCTCTCCCCGCCCCCACCCATCATCCCTGGTAGATGCACACCCGCTATGTATGCGATGTACGTTCGAAGCCTCTATGTATCTTCCGCCCACCCCTCACCCACCATCCCAAACCACACCCAACCTGATACAAATCCATGTCTACAACTCGTACGTCAGATAGAACCCATTCGTCTCCGTCAAGGTAATAAACACCCTGTTCTCCCCCTCGCCCACATCGCTGCCCTTGATCTCCAACGCAACCTGGCTTCCGCACTCGAGGCTTGGCCCTCCGTGGCTGGTAGGCTGCTCTGTCCATCCGGTAAAGTCCAGACTCGGGCTCCACTCCGCGCTCGGGTCTTGGTACTTCTTCAGCCCATCGTAGCTCACAATTTCAGTCTTGGAAGGAAAACCGGTAAGTTGGCGGGTGTAGGCTTGGCCGGAGCCCTTGACGGTAAAGTTGTTTTCATCGTTGGGCGCAGTGCTGCGCCAGTTCAGCTTGCAGTTTTTTGCACCGGCGGGAACGTTGTCAAAGACGAGTGCATTCGTAGTTGTGATCGCACTGCCCTCAGGCTTGTTCAGGTCAACATGGCCGACCTGGTCTTGGACGTTGTGCTGGGCTTCGCTGAGGACATAGATGTTGAAGGAGCGGGGTTTGGTGAGTTCGTGGATTTCGACCGGGGTCTCCGAGGAGGTTGTGGGAGGAGGCGTGGTAGGGGTGGGGCCGGTGGAAGAGAGCGGTGGGAGGCTGCAGGGGTCTTGGTAGAAGCAGCCCTTGTAGCCGTTGGAGCAGCTGTAGAAGACGGTGCCGGGATTGGTTTGCCAGCATTCGGAGGACTCTGCGCGGCGTGTTGAAATTGTAGGGCGGGATGCCGCGAGGGCGAGGAGGGACGTGAAGGCGAAGAGCTTGGTGGACATTTTGGTGATTAGGAAATGATTCGTAACGAGCTTCGATTAGGAGTTGAAGATGGCGGATTAGTATTAGGACGGAGATATGTATTACTCTTGTAAAGGGAGAGAGAATTAACCGTATGATGACGATCAACTTGATAGATGCGACGGCAGATTATATATGCAAAGCGTCCCGATGCTCATGTTGTAACCAGCCCAGGATGCCAACCGTGCGGCGTCTGTGCCTGGGTGCAAATTAGCATCGTCGGCTGCGCAACAGCCTCAATTGCAAACAAGCATTAGGCAGAGTCGTGGACGTGAGTCGCCCGCGCCACATCATCTTGCTGGGCACCCGTTGTGGCAGTTTTTGGGAGAAAGATGACGCTGCGGGTTACTGCTGCATCGAGCCAGTCGTAAGACGGGGTGTTTGGTTTCGCTGGGGCGCAACATCAGTAAACACCTTGGCAAACTCCACTACAGTGCGGCTCACGGCTCAGCCTCCACATAATCTTGGCCCCAACCCATGTTCTTCTACTTCGAACACTACCTGAATTGGATTGATTGTTCGTGAAACTAGGAATCGGCCTTGACGGCGCGTGAAAGATGTTTCAATTCACGATGCTGTGCCGCACATGTTCTGCAATGTTGCTGGCGGTTACGTCGCGCTTAGCCGCGCAGTGTGGTAAAGACGAGGCAGATGCAGAACATGCCCAGACTGAAATTCAGGAAGGTTTCGATGGAGCGAAGGAGTCGTGGTGAGCACGTGGAGGATTGCAAGTCAGCAAGCGCCCCATTCTTTCGTGCGAAAAGTAGCGGCTGTTTGTTCAGACATCAGCTCTGGGCAGAATGATTGTAGCCAGCGGACTAAAATTAGGATGTCGTAGATACGCCTTCCCCGAAGCGGACACTTCGCGAAGCGATTTATATTGGCCCCCGCAAGGACTACGCCGTGACTTCAACGGGCAGGTGTGCTGTTCTGCGGCGTAGAGCGAGTATGTGGCTGAGCAGAGACACTCTGCCAGGTGCTAAGAAGACGGTCAAAGGCATGCCAGCGTTGGCAAATGGGAGATGTAACCCTACAAACGACGAGACGGAGAACCTCGCTTGCGGCGCAGAGTCTCGCGGCACAGGAAACTGCACAGCCTGGACGCGCAGTCAAGCTTACAGTGCTGGAAGTTGATTCAGTCGAGCGATATTGGCGATACCTACCGTAGAGTGGAGTAGTTGACGTTCTTTAACCACAGATTTGCTGACCGTACTGAAGAAGATGCATGTTCTGGCAGGGTGGGTTTTTGTTTTCGCTCAATCAGACGTGGGCTAAGGAGCTTCCTCTATGCGTTGTTGCCGATCGTGGGAAAGGCGAAAGACGGCGCTATTGTCCGCTGCAGCGTTTCTGACCCTCTGAGGAGCTTCGTTCGTAGAGTCCCTTTCTTTCATTGCTCGTTGATGAGACTATCGCGCACGGATTCGCAGCACGAACACGCAGGTTTCGTCTCCACGGAAGCATCTGGGTGGCTGTTGAGTGCTTTTTGTGGGGAGTCTCGGCGGTGCCTTCCCCGCGGGCTGAAGCGCCCGTCCCTCTGACAATGTAACACATGTTTGTCAATCGATGTGCTCCCTCCTGGACCTCATTTGTTGCGATTAAGGTGTTGGACCAGAGTCACGGATATCGTTGCGAGCTGCGCCAAGCGATCGGCACCGGGGCCCTGCAGCTGTAGCTAGAGCATCAAAACTGGCGGTGGGCCGTCTCTCCCTGACGAGCTGCGATTGATCGAATTGAACGGCGGTCAGATGCTCCGTACATGATTCGCGGTGGTCGGCAGCGTCGATGCCCAATGCCTCACGTCAAGGCAAGGTGAATGCGTGTCTTTCCAGGAGTGCGACGACGGCAATGAGGGGTGCGATGACGTTGGCGGCTGGGCTGGCGACACGGCGGCAAGCCTCACGATGTCGGGACACGTGCACGATATAGGATGGGTGCTGGACGTGCATTTGGACAGCGACATCGAGTCAGCCCGCTGGCTCTTTCTGTATACATGCCATGCACTCGCAGCGGCAATAGAGCGACAGCCAGCTGGATCCCCTCCATTTCCGCACAATCCGCACACGACGTCATGGCACATTGAGCGCACACAAGGTGGGATGGAGCTCGCACGCACAGCCAGTGCCAGCAGGACACCGCTTCTGCTGGCGGGTGCCGGCAGCGCAACGGCCGCCAGCAGGAAAGGGCGCGCGTCCGAAGATATCAGCGATGCAAGCGCGGTTCGAGCCAGTATCTCGATGCCGCCACCGGCGTCCAAGGCCGTGCCTAGGCAATTTCCCTCGCGCCGTCCCTCCAAAGCGTCCGATGTCAGTCTGCTCGAGACGCTCAGCGACGCAATCGACGACTCGGACAGCCTCACGCCCACGTCCGAAGCGGCCCGCACCCTGACGCACTCGGACCGCCGCCCCGACTTCGACGCCGGCTCCAACCGCCTCTCTTTTTCGTCGCTCTACTCGATCAGCTCCGGCATATATCCAAGCTCGCACAGGATGAGCGGGCCTGCCTCCAACAGCGGCAGCGACGAGGGTACGGGTGCCACACTCGGCTGGAAAACTCGGCCCGCATGCTAACAGGCCAACTGCGCAGGGCACAATGGCACCACGACGGCGACGTCGTCGCTCAGCATCACGACGGCCAGCCAGAACGGCGGCAGCCTCAACCCCAAGGTCTCGCCCACCCAGCTGCTCTTTCCCGCCGACCAGCCCGCCTACGCCAGCACGAGCACGCAAAGCAATCGCATGTCGACCGCCTCAATGCAGTCCTACAACCCCGCCGACGCATCCCCACCGCCCGGCGCAAATTCCACCTCCACCGCAGCGCCCCAGAACCAGGAACGCCGCGCCCGCAGCCGGACGCAGGCACAGCGGCGCATCAGCGGAAGCACCGCGGCGAGCAGCAGCCCCGGCGGAAGAGACATGGGGCGGGAGCAGCGCCGCCCGACAAAGGGCATTATCGGCGTCTGCGCGCTCGAGTCAAAGGCCCGGAGCAAGCCGGCGCGCAACATCTTTGGCAAGCTGGTTGAGGACTTCGAGGTCAAGATCTTTGGCGACAAGATCATCCTGGACGAGGACGTGGAGAATTGGCCCGTCTGCGACTTTCTAATTTCATTTTTTTCAGATGGCTTCCCGCTCGACAAGGCCATTGCGTATGCACGCCTGCGAAAGCCGTTCTGCGTCAACGACCTGCCCATGCAGCAGGTTTTGTGGGATCGACGCTTGTGTCTCATGATTCTCGACCAGCTCAAGGTGCCTACCCCGCGCCGCGTTGAAGTCAGCCGCGACGGTGGCCCTCGACTGGGGAGTGCCGAGTTTGCCAAACAGCTGGAGCAAAGAACGGGCGTCGTTCTGGGCGGACCCGACGGTACTGGCGGTGATGTTGCGCCGCCGCAGAAGATCGAGCTGTTAGACAACGGCGATACCATACGCGTCGACGGCGTCACGCTTACCAAGCCGTTCGTCGAAAAGCCCGTCAGTGGTGAAGACCACAACATCCACATCTACTATCATTCCAAGGATGGAGGCGGCGGCCGTAGGCTTTTCCGCAAAGTGAACAACAAGAGCTCCGAAAAAGACGACAGCTTGTACATGCCAAGGTCCATGACCGAACCTGCGAGCAGTTACATCTACGAGCAATTTTTGCAAGTCGAGAACGCCGAAGACGTCAAGGCATACACCGTTGGCCCAAACTTCTGCCATGCCGAGACCAGGAAATCGCCCGTCGTCGATGGGCTTGTTAAGCGGAATCCCAGTGGCAAAGAAGTGCGATACGTGACCAACTTGACTGAGACCGAGACTGCCATGGCCGCAAGAATCTCAAATGGCTTCGGCCAAAGGGTATGCGGCTTTGACTTACTTCGAGCAGGAGATAGAAGCTATGTAATCGATGTCAACGGTTGGAGCTTCGTCAAGGACAACCAGAGCTACTACGAGAAAGCCTCCAACATTCTCAAGGAACTTTTCCTCGAAGAGATACAGCGGAAGGATCGCAAGAACAACACTCAGGCCGCGGCTGCCGAGGCCCAGGAAGCGCCCCTATCATCGGGTGCCTCGAGGAAGAGTATTGGTGGGCACAGGAGCACCCTGAAGGGAATATTCAAATCCCCTAGTATGTCCAAATTGGCTGGTCACCATCCACATCTTCCCCATATGGGCCGCTCTGGTACCGTGCCAAATTCCCCTGATATGTCGCTAAGTACCATGCCTATTGCAGCTTCCCCAAGCTTCGACAAGTCCGAGATCGCACCACCTGTCGCAACCACGACAAGTACCACACCAGCCGCTCTCAAATCGGAAACTGATCTTTTGCTACCACCCTCGATGCGCGAGAAAGAGCTCAGCTTGGAAATCGAAAAGTCGAACTCCGAAGAGCAAGTCAGCGTACCTCCGCCTGCATCGAAAGCGCAGTGGAAGCTAAAGGGCGTTGTCTCTGTGGTCCGCCATGCGGATCGTACACCCAAGCAGAAGTTCAAGTACACGTTCCACACGAAACCCTTCGTCGACTTGCTCAAGGGCCACCAGGAGGAGGTGCTTCTCATTGGTGAGGCTGCATTGCAAAGTGTGAGCGACGCCGTGAAGTTGGCCATGAGGGAAGGGGAAGAGGATCCCAAGAAGCTGCGCGAGCTGCAAGTATATCTTGACAAAAAGGGAGCCTGGCCAGGGACAAAAGTGCAGATCAAACCCATGTTCCGTAAACGACGGAAGGAAGAGATGCTCCCTGGTGAGCGGCCTGACGAGTCTCCGGAACGCACACGCGCAGGTTCCACCGCTAGCGACGGACACATAGCCGACTTGGCTGCAAAGCGGAGCGACTCAATGTCTGGACTGACGCTGTCAAGAATATCGGCAGCTGAGAACAACCTCGTTTTGGACAAGCTGCAGCTCATCATCAAGTGGGGCGGTGAGCCAACACACTCGGCGCGTCACCAGACGCAGGACATGGGCGCGAATTTCCGAAACGATCTGCTGCTGATGAACAGGGATGTCCTTGACGACGTCCACATCTTCAGCTCTTCCGAACGGCGCGTTACGACAAGTGCACAAATCTTCGCCGCGTCATTTCTCGAGCGAGATCAATTCCCAGCCGAGAACATCCACGTTCGCAAAGATCTCCTCGATGACTCCAACGCCGCAAAAGACGTTATGGACAAGGTCAAGAAGAAGCTCAAGACGCTACTCCGCGCAGGAGACAAGGCGCCACCCCAGTTTGCGTGGCCCAAGGACGTTGCAGAGCCCTACATTGTTGCTCAACAGGTAGTTGAGTTGATGAAGTTCCACCAGCGGGTCATGAACTACAACTTTAAGAAGCTCGAATCAGAGGCTGTACACTCACTGCACGTGGTGGCAGCCAACTCTGGAGAGGCGACCTCGCCCGGCTCTGCCCCTGGGGCCGATGTCAATAAGATACAACCGCGATGGTGCTGCAACGAAGGACCGGAGCTGTTCAAAGAGCGTTGGGAGAAGCTTTTCAAGGAGTTTAAGGATGGTGACAAGGTGGATCCTAGCAAGATCTCTGAGCTCTACGACACTATGAAGTTCGATGCCCTTCACAACCGGCAATTCTTGGAGTGGGTCTTCACTCCTGACTCCATGTTCCTGGATGAAGAGACCATCGAAAGCTCGAGGATTTCGATAGACAACGGGAGCCGGCCGCCGGCTGCTGCGCCCTCTGAGACGGCGAAGACAGAACAGAAAGATAATACCGCGGAGAAGCCTGCGGATCGTGGCAACCTTGCACACCGCATGGGTTTCCGTCGCAAGTCCGAGGCTGCCATCAAGAGTACTCAAGCTCCCCCGCCCCCGTCTTACGTACATGAGTCATACTTCAAGCTCTATACTGGCGTCGGCAACACATCCAAGGAGTCGAAGGCACAGACAGACATACGGCTTGTCAAGCTCCGCGAAATGTACCACCTCTGCAAGGTCCTCTTCGACTACATCGGCCCGCAGGAATACGGCATTGACAACGAGGAGAAGCTCGAGATCGGACTCCTCACATCTCTGCCCCTGCTGAAGGAGATCGTGGAAGATCTGGAGGAACTGCAGGCGTCGGACACGCCCAAGTGCTTCTTTTACTTCACCAAGGAAAGCCACATCTACACCCTTCTCAACTGCATCTTGGAAGGCGGCATCAAGACGAAGATCGAGCGCAATGCTATTCCTGAGCTAGACTACTTGTCACAGATCGGGTTCGAGCTGTACGAATCAGAGAACACGTCGACAGATGATTCGCCGAATACGTTCAACTACAGCATTCGTATCACGCTGAGCCCGGGCTGTCACGCGTTTGCGCCGCTAGATGTGTAAGTTCCTCTCCTGCCTCACTTTGTTGGCTCACGATAACATGCTAACGCTCACTAGACAACTTGACTCGCGGCACATGATCGGCTTCTCGCCGCGCCGTAGTCTCACGGCGCACCACGACTGGAAGGAAGTGCTTGAGACGCTGAGGGCCAAGTTCCACACGTATGTCTGCTCTATCGACCCCTGCGCGGTTTTCATCTGGCTAACCCACGCGTGTAGTGTCAAGCTGCCCAAGTCGTTCGTCGCAATCAATCTTAGTGAGAAGGTGCCGGATGCGTTTGGTGAGGCCAAGAGCAGTGGGCAAGAGTATGGCAGTGGGAGCGGCGATCGGGTTGGTGACGAGAAGAAGGATGGGAGCGGGATGGAGGAAGAGATGGTGAACTCGGGTCTCCTGGCGGAGAGGCTGGGCGATGTGCAGGCCCCCCCAGGGTTTTGAGAACTAGGAGAGCAGATGGTGAGGACATTGTTAGATACAGCGTAAAGTCTTGGGGTGTAAATGATACCCGATAGACGGGCTTTGCATAACATGCGGCGTTGTCATGAATAGAGCTCCTCATTGTTCCAGCTTTCGTCTACGTGGGGTAAAGTGAAAACCTCCTGCACGACACCGGGATCTAACGCTTGGTTGGAACAAGAAGATATGCAGAGGCTTTTAACGTGCCACAACGATATGAGTAGGCGCAAGACGGGAAGAGTTTTGTGGCGCTGGAGCGGTTTGAGCGCGAGATCGCGTTCGTGACGGGTTTGTTTCTACCGGGGATGGTGGGTGGGAGGTGCGGTCTGCCACGAGTTTTTGCTCGTCGTTGGTTGCCTTAGTCGATAGTTGTTCCCACAATCACATTGTCCTGCCCCTTGCCTATGACTTTGAACATGTCAACAGACTGTCGGTGGGAGTATGATCAGGCGCGAAGGATTTAGTTGCGTGAGCAAGTCGCAGGACAGCTACGGCTTGCGCTCGGTGAGACCCTCTTGCTTTGATAGAATAGTGTGTCTCTAATAGCGGAAGGAAAGTCTAAACAATTACGTTCCATTCCATGTGTTGTTAGACGTGGCATGGCCTTGAATAAGATTGAATCAGAATGTTCCTCTCTGACTTGTTAACTAGTTGAGCCTGTAGTAAAATTGCAGATGCACATAAAGATAGCCAGAGTCCCAGGCTTTCATCGCGAAAAGACCCGCCTGCTCTGCCAGCTCTGCCTAACAGCAGTCTCTGCTCTTAACTGCTCGGTCACCCTCTCCGTGACCATCATAAAGCGGGAAAAAAGATCCAAGCACCCGACTTGAAGACCTCCTAAAGCAACCATATCCCACCATCCTTACGGAACCTTTTCCTTTCCACTGCAATGTTGCTTCCCCGCCGTTTTTCATCACCCGACGACAATGTGTTTCTCCTCGCCCACCTTCACAAGCGTGTATCCCTCATCTTCTAGCTCCCTATTCCTCAGCAAGAAGTGCTCTTCTATCCGGGTGTCGGAATGGGCCATGTTGGACCGCCCGTACTCCACTCTTGCAGAGTAGCCCTCAAGCATGCTTTGAAACTTGAACCCTCCGCATCCTCCATGCTGGGTTCGTAGTGACGATGATCGCAATCAGAGATTTCGATAACGTTTGGATCCACGATATCAACATAGTGCGGTAGGTTTGCAAGTATGGCTGGCTTTTTATAGGTGGCAGATGGGCGGCGGAGAAGGAAGTACAGTGTGCCGACGTACGCCATGGCAACGCTGGACATTTTCGTGGGCAATTGTGCGGTATCATAAGGGATATGCTAGGATTCCGGATGCGTATTTGTACTTTTGTTCGTCTGTTTGTGCATTTCATTGCGTACAGGCGGGTCTGTTTGCTTTCGGTGCGTGGCATGGTCACCCGTAGCTTGAACATATTCTTCACCTCTGGAAGCTTTCTGTGCCTGGGAGTTTCTGCTGGGGATAGCTATCGTCTCGTCGTGTTGCAGTGGATGAGAAACGTCATGAGTGAGCTGTTCAGATCAATTTGGAGATCTTTCGATAGGTTATCTGAACTACGTTTATTCTGGTATAAAACTTAGCTGTATGCCCTGTAAAGACTCTATTTGGGTACCTTGTGGCAGTTGCAGTCCATGCTCTGTCATCTGTCTACCGGGTCAACCTTTCAGGGGTCGTCTCAAACTTGTGTGTACTCATGTTTGTTATAAAATGGTTTCGAAATTCCCGCGGTGGTTTCCTCAATGAGTATGCTTGTGGCGTCAGTTCGTCTAAGGCGTGATTCGCAATGTTATGTTTTTCTCGGTTTTATGAAATATGATGCTCATGTCTGGCATGAAATAGCATAGATAGACGCTTTGGTCACGCAGTCTTTCCGCAAGTCTCCTACTCTGCTCCATGATCACCAAAGCTCCGACGAATCTACTGCACCAAACACTCTGGAGTCCAGGCTGCATACTTGGAGCAACCCTTTCAGCCTATCCAAACGTTTCTCATGGAGCATTGCTTGAAGTGCCTTGCAAGGCCACTTTTGGCGTTTCGTGAAGAGTGTGCGTGCCGTTGTATATATGTATGAGTAACTTTCTTAGTGTATATGAACTCTATGACTTACCCATATTGGTCCAGAAACACCCATTGGAAATCACAGCTCCAAGGGGAGACGGCCTCTTGAGAGGTGAAGGGCCATTAGTCACGTGATTATATCATGTGAAAGGATTGTGTGAGGCGTCCCTAGTCCACGTGCAAGTCCCAGCTCCAAAGAGACCATACAACGTGCAGTGCGATAAGGCTGACTGTCCTCGCTGTGCAGTATAGTCCGAGCATTGGTAATCACATAATGAAAGGCTTAATCATGCTGCATTCAGCCGCACTCCAGAACCCGCGCGGGACGTTCGCTAAAGCGAACGAACACTTCTAGCGCCCGCGCGCGGACACCTTGCAAGTCCCGCGCGGCCGCACGGCGCGACCCAGCGCCTCAATTCCAAGGGCGCAGCTTACACCTCATGCATTCGAAACGCGATTCGAAACAGACCTCGGCGGCTCGGCTTTCACTATCCCCAGTAAGAGGTTCACGGCAGCTGCTGCCTGTAGCACGCAATGTTCCTCACCGGCGCGCCCATGCAGGCCAGGCTCATCGTTGCCGAAAGCAGCGATCGATGTGGCCGCACTATACGCATAGATTGATAATAAATGCAGTCATCTTGTGCAGATCGCGTACACAGAAGTTGTGTCTTGGTCTGCCACCCATTCTCACAGCGAGGCCAAGGTAGCCAAGTGAGTGCATGACTTGTTGTCAAATGGTCTGTTGTTCAGGAAGCAGGCAAACTCTATAATGCGGTTCTAGAATCTATGTGATATTGTTGTACGGGGGTCGCTTCAGTGAGTGGAGAACCTTGAACGCGTGAGCGCTATTTGAGTATGCAGGCAGTTCGATAAGGATTAGATATGGGTGGATGGAGCGCAAGGTTACGAGTACCCTGCTGCCAGCTGATTACATCAAGCAGTTTTCGTGGATGCATGTTGCAAGACCCACTACATGTGACGGCGTCGTACAATTGCATTGGCACTGATACTAAGGATCATCCGCGATCTGCGTCGACCCAAAGAAAGCTCTTGACAGGTGTCTTCTTGACGAGGCACCCAATGGCTCTCGATAGACTGTAAGGTATGAGAAGAGCTTTTCCCGATTCAAAGTATGTTCATATTCTGCATCAATGGATGACGATATACTATCACTATTCCATCTACTCGAACTTGGTGTAGCCCTGTCCCTTGACAAAAGTAGCATGCCATGGAATCTCACCCTCTCCGCTCGCGAGCTGAGCGAAGAAATCGGCATGTGCTTCGCCGTCAATCGCCATTCCCTTGATGCTGCCATCGGCGTTACGCTCATCGGCGTAGAAGAAGCTGTCAAGACATTAGACAAAGCTTATATCAGCCAGTTAAATGAAACTTACCGGTAACCATCCTTGGCATAGCGAGTATCTGCCGAACCGATAAGGTAGCTGGTAGCCCTCTTACCAATACCCAGTGTCGCAGTAAGTAGCATTGGCGCAACCCAAGTATTCAGCTTGTTGCCAGTGTAGATGAACACTTTCTTGGAGTCTCCTGTGAGCGTCGCCCATCCCTTAACTGCTTCCTTGGCAGCCGCATAGACGGACACGGTGTTCGTGTTGAGATCGGCGTCAAGGCTCTCCACTGGGATGGAAAACAGATCGTCACCCGCAGGCGGTGAGAAGGCTGCTGCGTTGTAGATGACAACGCTCGGAGCGGCCTTGAACTCAGCTTTGACAGCATCAAAGACGGCAGAGACCGAAGAAGGGTTGGACAGGTCTGCTTTGACAGACAAGTATCCTTCTGAGGACTTGCCCTCAGCAGCCTTGCGGGAAGTGATCGCCACGGAGTAGCCTGTGCTTGCGAACTTGGCGGCAACAGCGGCGCCGACTCTTGGGCCTGAGCCAAGGATGAGGGCAACGGGCTTAGACATGACTTAGTTGTCGGACTTGTTGGAGAGGAGTCGTTGTGCAGCAAAGCGGTCGCTGTTCCAGGAGATGAGAGTGAGATGTACAGTACTTACATATTCTGCGCGGCACTTGACGCTGTTTATACTGCGAAATGGAGCATAAAGATGCACCTCGATGGCACGAACTACGCTGTGTCTCGTTACTGAACGGTAACGAACTGCTGAATCAGTCACGTGACCATAGGAGACTGAAGCACTGGAGGATCCACAACCCGCGCGGAATAGGATTGCCTATAAGCCGCGCGGGTGGCGCACAACTGCATTTTGTCCGTTAGACCAATAAGGAGACGTAGCCCAGGCTGCGGATGCATGTCGCGAAGTCCGTCTCGACGGTCAGCTCATCCCTTCTTTTCCAGACGTTCTCCATAATTTCCAGAGCCTTGCGCGCGGTTCCGAAAAGGCGATGTGGCGCCAGCGCCTCCGCCATAGCACGCACTCGGACCTCTTCAACGGGTTCGCAAAGACACCCCACAATGCAGTACGGCCAAACAACTGTACGCAATAGTTCGGGTGCCGACATCCGCTCCAGGAGGCCCAGAATTCGGGTCACATTTTCGCGAATCGCAACGCTTCCAGGCTGCCATCCGGATACCGATACGGCGAGGTAAAGCAACGCGGCATGCGCCCACACACGTGTGACGAATACGGCGCACCCGCCTGGCATAGGTGGTAGCTGGTCGTTGTAGACTCTGAACAAGCCAAGCCAGCCGGACTGGGACGTATCCACTGCGGCGTCGAGGCGCGCGAGGTTTTCGAGCAGTGCCCGCTGGATTGCTGACGCGCGCGCAACCAATTCCATCATATCGAGCCTGCCAGCCTTCTTAGCAGCCTTCTTCCATGCATCGAGCGCAGCTATTTCGCCCATCTGTAATATAACCCAGTTCTCGCAGCCTACGAACTCCTCCAGGCTCAGCGGAGGTTTCTCTTCCGCACTCCTGTCGCTCGTGAGCAGTTGGGCGTGATAGTGGAGCAGTTCGGGCGCTTCGCCTGTGCATATACCTGCGACTGTGTCGTCTACAATGAGGAGCGCCGAGTAAAACCGAAAAGCTGCTTGGTCGGAATTCCAGGCTCCGCGTTCTTGAGACTTTATGGACCAAAGTGGACGTCCCAGGACATTTAGGACAGCGCAAAAGTTGAGCAACTCGCTACCGTCCATAATCCTTCGGAATAGCGAGTTGGCTGCCCCCAGGTGCTTTCGACAGTTTTCGAAGTTCCCGACTGCTATCTCGAGCCGTTGTAGCTGGATGATGCTTCCCATAGTTCTGACTGTCCTGACCATTACGTCTTGTATGTTGGCTGATGCTGCTTCCTGGAGGTTGCACTTGAGCGTCGCGAACGTCACGCCCATCTGCCTCAAGAGCTTCTCCCAAGCAAGCGTCTTGCATACACTGTGCCCCGAGACCGCGCCATCCAGAGTTACTGAGACGAAATACGAGCTAAAGGCAAGTGTAGTATGCCACATGACCTGGTCACTCTGAACGAGCTCCATAACCCAGGTACGTCCACCTTCGAGCAGCGAAGGTTTGTAAAATGGAAATAGGAACGGGAAGAAATGGTCAAAGTAGAACATCACAAAGCGACGATCGAGCTCGGATTCGGTTGGTTCTCTCTTGGGTGGGTCGCTTGCAGACCACCCTTCGAGCTTACTCCAGGGCTCTACATAGCCGTTGCTTGGTGTTGAGTCGGTGCTAAAGAGCGTAGGTGGTGAAATCGTACGAGTGCTTGAGTCCAGGGATGGCTCGACGGTAATTGGTTCCAAAACGTCAAAGGATAGGACTCCGCGACGGCGGGCGGCAGCACTTTTGACCTCGCGCTTGATTTCTTCGGCTTTCTCTTTCTGCCCTAATCCGCCGTCCATCCAAAGTGGCTTCTCCTCCTCGAAATGGCAGGTGATCTGCAGCGTCGAACAGTTCCTGCATACTGGACGTATTTCGTCACACCGCTTCTTCCTCAGGCGGCATGTCCAGCAACCGTCGTAACTCTTCATTCCGAGGTGTGGTCAGCTCGCAGTCTGTCCGTGGTAGTATCGTAGTGGGAATGTCAATGCGGGGTTGACAAGCGCCCGATGAAACTGGTGGAGCTACCACGCGTGGGGGTTTTGTCATCAAAGCACAAAGGGAATCCCAACGAACTCTCCAATAGGACCACTAGAATCGGAATGCTGCTTGGGCGCGAACGTCTGCAGGAGAGGAAACATGGGTATTAATGTCCGCTCGTTTATGAAAACCACGCATGTGAGACGCAAGGAATAAGCCGCATGGCGCAAGTGGCTAGTGAGCCTGGCCTTGTGGACCAGGATGTTTCGCCTTATCTGCGGCTCGTTCCGAAAGGCGCAAGGACGAACGCAGTGGCATTGCAACCAAGTGCCGTCTAGCCCTGAATCCTTCATCCTCTGCGTCAACGCTCAGCAGGCGCCCCACCATGGTCTCTCTTCAAAGATGCCCTATGAAGGTAAGGTGGCGTGTGCACAGATGATCCGCGCCACACACCCGGCATCCTTGGCACGGTGTTTGCCAACCAAATCAAGCTTTCTGGGGTTGAAACGGACAAAGCTTCAACAGGATTCTCTTCCACGCTTGTTTTGCGGATTCTACCAGCCGGCGCTCGTGCGAGATGCGGTGGTTCTAGTTCTAAGTGTGACAGGGCTGGACATGGTGACATGGTGACATGGTGTTTACGAAGGCCTAGTCTTCTCTCGCACATCCTCCCCTTCTCAGCCCACCATCCTTTTTAGGTTGATGTTAAACTAGGATTGGGTAAGAACTACAGCGCGCATTCGTAAAATTTGGTTTCTGAACGTCTGTGGCATGATAGAACCACTGATAAAGATGTGGGTTAATATCTGACAATGTTGAGGCGCATTATCTGCCAAAAGCAAGGCAATGCTGACAACCTTCTCGCAGCCAATGCCTTGGGCACTTGGCCACCGTACTAGCCATGTCCGAACATGCATGCTTTACAGTCGGCCAAAGAGCCGTGGAAGTTTCATAGGTCATTAACTCAGTACATTGCGTCCCATCTCTACTGGCGACCGCAGGATCGCGATCCCAGCGGGTTTACTTTCACTAGCTAATCAACTAATAGTGTTCCACTTGTTTACATACGGTAGGAAGTGTTTTGACAAGCCAGGATGCCGTGGATTGGATGTTGAGGCTGAGACAGACTCGGGTAACTACGCTTGATTTGGTACCGAGAAGGATTATATTGCGAACGAAACAAGGGGGAACTATGCTAAGTCCTTCGTGTCAGATCTCGCTGCTGATATGATGATAATATTCGCGTACATATAGGCCTTACACGCACCTACAGTCTCTGCCCCTAACACCAACCTTGTTGGACCAATTTGAAACGGCTTTATTTTACGCTGCTCTCGAAAACTATAGCCGGAGTGGTCACAAATCCTCAAGGGTGAGGAACCTTGGGTGAAAGCCCCTAGCGAAAGCTCTACAGTTAATCAGGAGATTGATTCACATATTAAGTGTTCGTCAATCTTCGAGCGAAATGGCCGGTCATCACAGGAGAGTATGTTTAGAGATTTCCTTCCATTCCACCATGCCCCGTTTCATGGGACTCAAACTAATACATGACATCCATTCTGCTCTCTAAATGCACAATGTCCCTCGAAAGAAACGTATGTGCATAAATTGAACTGACGAAAGGGACAGAACCATGAGCAGTCTGACGATTCAATTTCAGACCAAGCTTGCACACGCTGTCGAGAGCGTAAGATCCGGTGTGGGCGGGAGCTTCCTCAATGCAACAACTGTGAGCGAGACGACAGTGTGACATGCATATACCAAAATCCTACGAAAAGAGTGAATCATCTGAAGTCGCTGTGAGTCCCGCTGCTTTTCTTCGCCCACAGTATAAGTACAAGACCAGGAGAAGCGGATGAGCATCACACTAGGTTGATTTTCATATCTCATGTGCAGTTTATCAAGCGGAATGTCTGATTATCACTTAGGTTTGACAGCGTCAATAGACTCAACGAGCGGTTGGATGGCATAGAGTCACACCTCAGCCGTCTATCTACCAACATCGCAGAGAACACAAATCAGTATAGCTCTCGTTCCACGCCATCGGACCAGCACGTCCCCGTGGGTGGCGATCCTGAGGAAGAGGATGATGAAACCCGCCCAGGGAGTCTATCCCCTTCCAGTGATAGATCGGATGACCTGCACGTCTTTCACCATACCTCGGATATGGTCGATCACTATCATGGACCATCATCACTGTTCGTCCTTTGCAAGCGGTTCGAATCTTGTGTCATCGCTGCGAAACGTGCTGATCATGGCACTCCCCTGTACAATGTCTTACAGAATCTTTGCAAGAAGGCTGGTTCTCTGGAGCCATTTCCGCCCTTTGGGGGCAAGTCCGTCATCAACCTTCTGTCTCAACAACAAGCGAATATCGTCATCGGCCAATTTGTTCAACGCCTCAGCTGTACAACTGATATCTTCGTCAAGAGTAATCTGCTTGCTAATGTCGAACGGCTTTACTCGGGAGTAGCAGAGTCGGGAGAAGATGTATGGGCCATCTGCTTACAGGTCATCACTGTGCTTGTGTGGGGTACAGAGATTACTACCCAATACGGGAATGGTGTATTCGGCGACTTTGCACGCTCGTTCCTTCCGAGCCGGGCCGCGCTCGTCAGTTCTAGTTTGCTGACCACACCAAAACTTATTAACGTCCAGACATTGATACTCTTGGTACGTATAGCTGGGAGCCATGTTGGTGGCGAGAGCAGATGACTGATCGTTTTATTAGAGTGTCGCAGCACAACAGTTCGACCCGCCTGGGTGGGCTGAATTCATCTTCTCCAGTGCTTGCGGGCTTGCAAGAACGATGGGACTTCACCAAACGCAACTCTTCCCTGGAGATACCAGTGGTTATGAAGCAATAGAGCGGTCGAAAGTCTTGCAGTCATTATATGTTCGGGACAAGAGCTTGTGCACTGCTCGAGGTGCTGTGTCATGGCTGCCAACGAACGACTGCGTCATCGCTCACCAGATAAGCGCTGCTAATGATCAGGGTCCCTACTCTTCCGCACTCCAACTGGCCATGATTCAAGACCAAGCTTACAGCTTGGCGCATACTGCTGCGTCTAGGATAAGCAAAGCCAGCAAATTGCGTACTACCAAGATCGTACGATCTGTCGAGCACCGGCTGACGCAGTATGAACGATCGTTCGGCGTCCTCGACCGCCAAGCTTCATCATATAGTTCGAATCACGCTATTCTGGCATTAGAGTTCCTGGCCACCCGAATCCTTGCGCTGCAATACGGCTCCGAGCAGAGACATGCCGAGCAAGTGCGATTGGATGCCAGAACAAGCTGTCTCTTGTTGTTGATAGCACATGGAACTCAAGACCGTGAAGTTTTGGATGCTTTCAACGCTCGACCTGGTCAGACTAGTAACAGCTTGGACGGGGGCGGGCACCTAAATGAAATTGAATCCAGGACGGTTTCTTTGACTAGTATATTGGATGCCTTTTCAGTACCGGCATTCTTTATTTTACTCGAAGACCATTTAAGGCACTCAGAAAACGACAAATGTTCTGATGCCGATCTCCGGTTGCTACGGAGAGTCTCGACTTGTTACAACAAAGGCACGGAGAAGATGCAGTCCAGCAGCTACCATCGAAGAGTCTCATGCATTTTCGAACAGCTTCTTACAATCAATGATTTGATAACAGGGCCTCCCACACACGACCATTCAGTATCCTTTGATACAACAGAACCTATGTCGCAGTTAGTCTTGTCTCTGAACACGCAGACCCAAGACGATCTGGACGTCTCCCCACCACACTCCCTAGGCGACGGCTCGAGCCTTTCATCTCTTTCACAGTTTGCGACTAATCCACACACACCCTTCTCTTGGGACTTGGGATCGTCTATACCATCCTCATTGGAGATGTACGCACCTGTCAGCTCTGCAGGTCTTGGCGACACGTTGGAACATGGCATGATAGATCTGTTCAGTCAATTTAGACAGGGGAGCCCCATCGATAACTCCGGGCAATTCATCTCTTTGTCTGAAATCAGTCCAAACCAAAACGCAACAAGAAAGCGTCCCAGACCTCTCAACGACCTGGATTTCACGACAGAGGACAATAGGCACCTTAAATGAATTATAATTCTGAACCGATATAGGCCTATCGGACTTATATAGATTTGCCCTCGCTAATTTTGTGACTACTAAGCTCGAAAGTTTTCTGTTGCACGACCGAGACTCAACGGCAGTACCCTGAACTACCAACTCGGGGACCGAAACCCGAACTTAGTTCCGAGCTCGACATTTGACGGCCGAGCTCCGGCCCCCACTACAATGTGAGGTTGGTGTAACCACGTAGATATACTAAGAACCACACGTGCAGCGGGAACAGCTGGTGCTTCAAGGACCAATTCTGAAAGACGTTCCACGAGATCTCAAGCATGTCTTCTATCCAGGAACTCAGCCAGAGGATCGCAACAAACTCGGCTTTGGTAGAGAAATGGCTTGCCAGCAAGAACGCCAAGATGCCCTCTTTCAAGCAGGATGCAGATGATGAGTTCCCTGATACCGATGGATACCCCGAAGTTGAGGCAGCCCGGATGGCGGTGATTGATGACACAAGCGCACTTCACGACTTACTTCTGGGTCCACGGGAGGTTCTAGCTCGAGTCTGGGGTGCTGTAAGTAGATATCGAGAGCTACATCGAATGGATCTCTAATGATGTTTGTGCAGGCTCTAGATAACGGTGCCCAACAAGTCATCTCCCGGTTTAAAATACTGCAGGCGATCCCCCTAGATGGTGGCGCCACCTACGCCGAGATATCCGCAAAAGTTGGGTTGAATGAGCGGAAACTGAAGACGGTGGTGCGCAAAGCTATCGTTAATCGCATGCTACGGGAGGATGTTCCCGACCACGTGGTGCATACGGCCTCTTCGGCCTTGCTACTACGCGAGCAGTACATGATGCACTACTACGGATTTTTCGTTGAGCAGATGTTTCCTGCCAGCGCGAAACTTGCCGATGCGCTCGAGAAGTATCAGCATAGCACAGCGGCACAGGATACCGCCTTCGGCCTTGCGTTCAACACAGATGAGACATTGTTCAAGTACCTTGAGAATCGCCCCGAATTAATGGCTCGGTTCGTGGGTGCGATGGAGGGTGTGAATAGAGATCCCAGCCAAAGCCAGAAACACGTCATAACGGGATATTCATGGGCAGAACTCGGAGAGGCTACAGTAGTCGATGTGAGTACATTATATCACCATGATTCAAATCCAGCAGCTTACCTCTGAGCCTCTAGGTCGGCGGCTCCTCCGGCTTCATGAGTGTTGAGCTTGCAAAGCACTATCCGAAGATAAAGTTCGTCGTACAAGACTACAAGAACAACGTCGAGGAAGGTGCTGCCAAACTTCCGTCCGAATTGACCGATCAAGTCAAGTTCTTGCCTCACAATTTCTTTGATCCCCAACCAGTGGTGGGTGCAGAAGTCTACATTTTGCGCCACATTTGTCACGACTGGTCGGCCGAGAACAGTGAGAAGATCCTTCGTCAGATTGTACCTGCTATGAAACCGGAGAGCAAGATTCTGCTTGTGGAGATCGTCGTTTCGCCAACAGAAAAGCCCATGTCTAGTATTGCAGAGCGATATCTACGGTAATTGTTCCACTGCTCGCTTTTCCATTCTTTGCTTACACCTCCCAGAATTAGAGATCTGAACATGGTCCAAATGTTGAACGCGCAGGAGCGCAGTGAGTCGGATTGGAGGGATATTGTTAGTGCGGCAGACTCACGGCTCGAGCTGACACGAATCATTGTAAGCACCTCTTCGACTGAAGTCTCCCTCGTGCTATCAGTTCATCATCCAGTGCGCAATGCTGACTTCCACGACTACAGACACCTCATGGCAGTACTGACTCGATCATCGAGATATCGTTGCGTCAGAGTTAAGACAATTTTGCACCAACAAGTGTTTCATTATTGGGCTCTCAAAGTGGAGTAACACCTACCATATTCAGGCGCTACAGCGATGGAGCTTCGATAGGCTACAGTATAAGCTACTCCGTCATATTATCCATGCAAGAGACAGCTTTCCCTATTTCAATCTCCGTGCGTCGGCAGGATCCACCCGGCAAAACTGCATTTAAACCGTGAACAGTGCGATAAACAAGAATGGTATCGTGCTCTTGCCCGTTTCCCGGCTCGAATGAAATATGGCAACCGTGCGAAAGACCGTATAGTTGCAGTGAGATGGATGCATACTGAGGCTCGTACCTCGAACGCACCTGGTGAAATCGAGTGTCTGAATTCCGAAGGAGTATGTACTCGTACGCAACCCAAGCCTGCGCCTGATCCACGGTGAACGCGCGCGGGTTGTGGGTTCACGCCCTGTGATCGCGCATTACTGCACCGTGCGAAAACACTAGAGTACTTTAGGCTACTGCCGAACGTCATCTGACTCCCGGATTTTTGGTGCTAGACTGAATTGGATACCCCATACAGATTGCGCTCATGATACCTCAAGCTACAATACTCACTTCCGACAAACTCACTGGCTTCGGAGGCATCAGCCCTGCCTCCCTGCCAAATGTAATGAACTTGGCCTCATCGCCGTATGCTTCAAGCACTCCATTGGACACCGAGGATGCTGCCTTGCCACGCGCGATCATGTCTGCGTTGAATCCTGACACTAGATCCTTCAACCCTTCGCCTGATGCCTGCGTGTCCCGCACACGAGTAAGGACGTCGCTGAGCCTGAAGGCATCAACGAAGGCAGTATTTGCCGCTAGAGCGCGGACTTTGTACAGTCAGTATATTGCTCAATGTAACCATTGATCCTGCGATGCAAATCTTGGGAGTCAGTCGGGGATGATAGTACTTACATGGAGCCATCGAGTGCGCTGCGTCGCCGATCAACAACACCCTTCCAGCTGGGAGCTGCTCAGGATCCAGATCCACCCCCTGAAGTTGAAAGCCAGGTGTATTGTATCTCTCTGTGGGGATCTTGTCGACCAGGGCGCGGAGCTTGTCCGGGTAGCCCTTGGTTTTCTCTCTTGCATAAGCTGCTAGTTGTTCTTGCGAGGCCAGCTCGGTCCAACGTTTCTCACCTGCGTGCTTGGGGGCGTCCTGGTCCACCCAAAGCAGAATGAAGTAGTAGTATCCGGTCTTGCCATCAGGACTGACTCTGTTCAATGCGCAGAAGATGGCTGTCTGCTCCTCAGTAGCAAGTCTAGGGTCCATGACAATGTAATTGGAATGCGAAAGTGTGAGCTGTTGAGAGAAGTCGTCGCCGCTGAGCTCAATCTCGCCAAAAATTGATCCGATTGGCAACGGCCTCATCACGTCCTGTCCCTTAAGAATATGCTTACGAACGACTGATCGCGTGCCCTCAGCCCCGACCAGGAAATCGCCAGTTGCTGAGGTGCCATCTTCGAAGTGGGCGGTGACTTTGTCGCCGTACTCCTCAACCCGAACGAGACGCTTGTTGAACTGGACGTCGATGCCTTGTTCTAGCCAATCGCGCATCCTTCGACGATTCGCTCGAACAACCTTGAGATCGTCATCGGCGATGACACCAACCCGGAACTCTGGACGAGTGATGTCGTAGAAAGAGAATTGGGGCGGAAGATTGAGCGGAAGCAAATGACTTGTCTGTTCCACGGGTCCCAAGTCCGCGGGCATCAAGGTCTTCATCAAGCCGTAAGCCTCACCAAACAATGAGAGAGCCCAGCCTTGACCACGCGCATCTCTGTGTGCGTCTCGTTCGAACACCGTGAAAGGAATGCCGTTCTTCCTCAATTGTTGCGCTAGTGTCAGGCCGCTCATACCAGCACCGATAATGAGTACGTGTGGAGACGCCATCTTTTTTCCAAGACCTGAAAACGAGTCAATTTGACCAGAGCATCCAAAATTATGTTGAGAATTCACGTTCTTATTGCAAATTGGTTGCGTGGTATATATGCCGAAGCTTCGCCACTGCGGACCAGACGGCGACCCTTGTACCAATCCTGACGAAACGACTATCCTGATATGGCAGGCTAAAACAAATGCCTACGTACGATCTCGCGCGCCGTTCTTTCGACACCCGTTCGGCGCCCGGCAGCCGAGTTCCGGGTGAATGCTTCTGCCACTTGCGTCACTCGATGCTTTATGTTCAGGAAACAATGGAGCCATAGAAGCATGGTCATCATAATACAGGACACGGCTGGAAAGCCACCATAGAGTTGCAAGATGTCCAGTGGGTTGCCTAACGAATCTACGAGTCGGCTTTTCGAGTATATCTCACAAAGCGCAACAACCCTGACTTAACTTCGCGGTACCTATTTCCAGTCTGCAGAACAATACACCACTTCTTTGACGTTGTTCAAGCGATGTGACATAGCTGTCGTTACCGTGTACACCGAATTTTACGGGGTCTCGCACCAAAATTGGGAACATAATAATGCATTGTATTTGGTCGTTGAATTTGATGCTTCTAGCTTCATGCCCCTTCTTCTATGCGACTGTAGCAGATATAAGGCCATGGAAAGATTCCTGGTCATATACAACCGCCTCGTTGATTGATAATCCTACGTCTCCGAGTAGCTCCTTCCATTGTTGCCCTGTTCTTTCTAAGCTGCCGCATGCACCAAGCATTACCAAGTCCAACGCAGTGGCGAATGGCGGCGCCCCGGAGTCCGGGAGAATCATGTCGTTGATCAATAGCACGGAGTGAGGTGCCATTGCTGTTTTGATCTGGCGCAAGATGTTCTTTGCTTTCTCGTCGCTCCAGTTGTGTAGAATCCAGCCCAGATGATAGAATTTGGCACCTAGGATCGGGTAATCAGTACATAAGCCCAAAATCGACATTATCCATCTCAGGATTCTTAGCGCACCATGTTGCGCAAGCGTTCAACTCACCTTTGATTGGTTGCGGTTGGAAGAAATCATGTCCTAGTTTCTCGACTCCCGGTGTTGGCAGAGCATGATTGAGGGTGTCAGGCAAATCTTCCAGCACGATACGTCCTGCAAGTTGAGGAAATTGACCTTTGAAAAGTGCACAGTAGTGTCCCACGTTTCCGCCAACGTCTACGAAAAGCGCTTCCTCTGCGGACGGGTTCCAGCTTTGGGTTTGTGTCTCAAATGGGTACTCCTTCAACCAGCGACCTCGCACATCTCGCTCCAGTCCCATGTACTTGATCAGAGCCGTCAAGTTATCGGGATGCTGGGAGAAATATGTATATGTATCGAGCTCAGTATGGTACGCCGGCTGGAAAACAGTCGCCTTGCCATCGGTCACATCTTGATAATTATTCTTGCGAAGGAACGCTGGCATTTCCTGGAACAAAGGGCCACAGTTCTCAAAGCTTTTGGAGTTTCTGGTCAGCGCCACTGACTTAAGGATTATCGAAAGCATTACGTACAAATGAGTTACGATGGTGACAGCCTCGGGGGCAGCGAGATGACGACATTTGCTGTTTGCTTCAAATGTATCGGCTGAAGACTGACGAATCAATCCAACAGAAGCCATGTATCTTAGCAAGCGGCCTGAAAATCAATCAGCTAAACCATGTGAAGAACGTCATGACGAGCGCGCTTCACGCACCGAGGGTCAAAGCATGAGCGCCTGTCAGAGCCTGCAGTTCGCTCACAGTCTGGGGTCCTTGAGTGTCCAGCGTCTGGAATATCCTCAAATCATGGCCGATCCGAGCTGCTGCGGCCTGCAGTGGCTATGAGGCAGGGTCAGTAAATGCGGAAAGAAATATCTATGATTAACTTCGCTTACATAGAGGGACCTCCAAACGTCAGTAGTTTCATTCAATTGGAGAAAAATGAGCTTACAGTCGAATCGCCGTCTCTTTCGGGGTCTCAACAGACGCGATGGTTTCGTGTAAGTCACGTTGGAAGAGTTTCCGCGAAGCCTCATCTCCGGAAGTTAAGCGCTTCTTGATCTCTGCTAAGAGCTCTGCCATGGTGTTGAACCTTCTCGCTCGAGGCTATCGATGCGAGTTGGCGGATCAAAGGTATGGAAGCAATCGCGGATTTCAGAACTATGATCGGGCGGATCTACAGTGCTTGCAGCGATTGACCAGATACCGAGTATATTGCGGTCATCGCGATTCGGCCATTGGGTTCCATGCCTTGCATCCGTGCCAAAGTAAGTCCAGGAATGGCTTCATGCTGACGTTCAGCCGAGCGACCGAGAAATTACGAACCCCGGAATTCGGCTGCCGGTCCACTTCTCACATTATCTCAAACTTATCTGGACCAATTTGGGAATAGCGCTCCTTAGCCGAGTGACCGTTGCTTTGTAACAGACCTCATGTCGCTGCTGTCAGACAACTAAGATAGCAAGTCAGACACACCGATACGGATTCAAGCCTCCCATCAGTCAATCACTTCAACGTGAATACTGCAAACACAATCCGAACACCTTCCACGCTCAACTACGTGGTCGAATATCTTCAAGACCATCCTTTTAGCTGCAACCTCAAGATCTTATGCGAACCCGAAATACTATGGCACATGCGAAGGTCATCTATCTTTCTGGCGAGATTCCTCAAGGGGACCCGGAAGGGGACCAGCGGATTCTCTTCAGGAAGTTACATTTGCTAAGCAAGGAAAGGAATTATCCTATCCTTGCATCAACTCTTGAGGCTATTACCAGCTCTTTGAAGCAAGAATGCCGGCAACTAGAGAGAGCTCAGAGAGACCTGGTTCCTACTTTTGAGAGCGTACTTGACTTGACCGACAGCGTTCTTGCTCTCAGGAAGACACCCTTGGGTGGGGCTATTGAGCGAGTACTTGTGCTAGTCTTCCAGCTGGGTATCTTTATCGCGTCAGTATAAATGTAGTGTTGGTTCGAACATCGGCGCTGACTATCCGAAGCCACCATGAAGCAAACCCTCTCGAATACAAATTCCGATCAGAAAACACAGTGCTATTGGGCCGCGGTCCTGGCCTACTCTCTGGAGCAGCTATCGCACTATCTCCCACTCCTCTTTTGCTTCCAATCGTCGCCGCTGAAATCACCAAAATCACTTTTCGATTCGGGCTTATTGTAGATCAAGTTTGCCGGTCGTCTGAAGTGTCGCCTGATGAGATCAACGCGGATGGAGTAAGCAAACATCCCATTGATTCTTGAGACCGAGTAGTTACTTTAGATCACGAGTGAATTTGGATTGCTAAACCTGAGTCCATTTGGCTAACTTCGACGTTTTAGGCCTGGGTGTACTGCGCCCACGGTGCCGGCCATAAGGACGCAGAAGAAGCTGTAGCACAGTTCAACGCTAAAAAGGTGAGATTTTGCTACCTGTACCACTATGAAACATGACTCACATCCCTCTAGGCATATCCTCAAGCCAGCATGGCAACAGTCTTCAACGCCGACGATCTGTCAGTGAGCATAGGTGGCCCTCCATCAACGCTCAAATGTCTCTTCTCGGAGTCCGATTTCTTCAAAAAGACAAAAAACGTACCAATGAGAAAGGTTCAGGGTACGTGGCATAACGCCAAGACCTACGGTGCGGAGCATGTCAAAGAGATCTTCGAAGGCATTACACTAAGCAGCCATTTGTGCTTCCCCATATTCTCTCCGGTAACCGGACGACCTCTAGAATCAACAGAGGGTGTTGCGGTACTCACAGAATTGATGACGGAAATTTTGACGCAAAGTATTCGTTGGGACCAAACTATTGATGGCGTCTCCGATCATCTGAAACGACTCTCACCGAACGAGTTACAGCTGTGGAGTTTGCAGCCTTCGCACTACATGGCGAGTGTGCTCGACAGATGGAGTGCCGAGCTACCTACCGCTTCCATGTCACACGAGATCATGATGCCAACCGTTATGGGTCTGAACTTAGGCCAAAGTTCACCACGAGATGCGAAGTCGGCCAAGATTGCCGTCGTTGGCATGGCGTGCAGGTTCCCTGGAGGCGCTAATGATACAGAGAAATTCTGGGAACTACTAGCACAGGGTCGTGATGTCCATGCGCCTGTACCACCAGATCGATTCGATGCAGCGAGCCATGTGGACGCGACAGAACAAAAACCTAATACATCCAAGACGCCTTACGGCTGTTTTGTGGACGATCCAGGACTCTTCGATGCTTTCTTTTTCGGTATGTCTCCACGTGAGGCCGAGCAGACCGATCCCATGCAGCGCTTGGCTCTAGTGACAGCTTATGAAGCTCTCGAAAGTTCCGGTTACGTTAATGGCAGAGGTATTCACCAACGTCGGGTTGGCACATTTTACGGATGCGCCAGCGACGATTATCGTGAGGTCAACTCAGGTCAAGACATTGGGACATACTTCATCTCCGGGGGATGCAGAGCTTTTGGCCCTGGTCGTATCAATTACTTCCTGAAATTCTGGGGGCCAAGCTACAGCATTGATACAGCTTGTTCGTCCAGTTTGGCTGCCATTCAAGCCGCCTGTACCTCCCTTTGGAGTGGCGATATTGATATGGCCATCACAGGTGGCATGAACATCATCACCAACTCGGACGTTTATGCTGGCTTGAGCAGGGGCCATTTCTTGTCGCCCACCGGAGGGTGCAAAACATGGGATGAGGGAGCAGACGGCTACTGTCGTGCCGATGGTGTCGGCAGTGTCGTTCTCAAACGACTCGAAGACGCTGAAGCTGATAATGTAAGTGTTCCCGTAGCGCGTGTCAAGAGCATCTCGAGATCCTCAGCCTGGAGGAGATCTTCCCCCGCCCCGACGAGACGACTTTGTGATAGGTGTGTGCAATAATTCAGTCCAAGCTAACGTTATAATTGCACTTCAGGACAACATTCTTGCTGTCGTTCTCGCGGCTGGCACTGACCATTCGGCCGAGGCTGTCTCCATCACCCACCCCCACGACCTGGCCCAAGCCCATCTCTACAACCAGATGGTAAAACGCGCTGGGATCGATCCACTCTCCGTGGGCTACGTAGAGTTCCACGGGACGGGCACCGGTGCTGGAGATCCAACCGAGATGAGGTCGGTAACAAGTGTCTTTGCTCCAGGACAGCCAAGAAACACCAGTCTACACATCGGATCAGTGAAGGCCAACGTTGGACACGGAGAAGCTGCCGCTGGTATCATGTCTTTCATAAAGACTGTGCTAGTGTTTGATAAGGGCGTAATCCCTCCACACGTTGGTATCAAGACCGCGTTGAACCCAGCTCTGCCCAAGGATCTAGACAAGAGAGGCGTCATCATTCCGTTCACAGCCACGCCGTGGGAAAGAAGCAGCGAACAAAAGCGTTTAGCTATGGTGAACAACTTTGGCGCAGCTGGGGGCAACACGGCAATGATACTAGAAGAAGCAACAGCACGCCCCAGAGTTGGCGAGGACTCGCGACCTACTCATCCAATCACAATCTCGGCCAAAACGCCGCACTCTCTTGAACAGAATCTCAGACGTCTCGTCGCCTACGTCGAAGCACGGCCTAATCTTTCGATCGCTGACCTATCGTACACTCTATCTGCACGGAAGATGCATTACAACTACCGAGTTTCGATGTTGGTAACTTCTTGCCAGGAGGCTGTGAAGCGCCTCCATGAGAGTATCGAAACCACAGCAAGTCAGTTGCCGACCCCTTCCAAGCAACCGACCGTGGCCTTTGCTTTCACGGGACAGGGAACGTTCTACGTCGGCATCGGTGCCCAGCTATACAAGGATTCCAGATCTTTCCAGCAACACCTAGACCGACTCGACGGTATTGCTCGACGCCAAAAGTTCCCATCCTTCTTACCCGTTATAAAGGGCACCTGCAATGTCAAAGATGTACCGACTATCTCAATGCATCTGGCTATCGTGTGCGTAGAGATTGCCCTCACAAAACTCTGGGCATCGTACGGTGTTACTCCAAGTGTCGTTATAGGACATAGTCTAGGAGAGTACGCTGCGTTGAATGCAGCCGGTGTTTTCTCTGACACTGATACGATCTTCCTCGTCGGGACGCGTGCGATGCTACTAGAGACTATTTGTACGCCTGCTACGCATGGGATGTTGTCGGTTCGAGCATCTTTAGAGGCCATTCAGACCGCCGCCAACGGAGCCCCATTCGAAGTAGCCTGCATCAATGGTCCACAGGAGACTGTGGTGGGGGGTGCTGTCGCAGATCTCGATGCTCTGGCCACTGTTCTCGGGAAAGCGGGCTACAGGACCTTTAAACTGGATGTGCCCCATGCGTACCACACAAGTCAGATGGAGGCCCTACTGGATGACTTCGTCAAGTTGACGCAAGCTGTTGTGCCCAAGCATCCAAAGATCCCTGTTATTTCACCGCGTTGCTCCCAAGTCCTGACATCCGACATCGACGTTGCATACTTGGCCAAGGCAACGAGGGAGACAGTCGACTATGTTGGTGGACTTCATGCTGCCCGCCAAACTGGCGTCATTGCAGAGTCCAGTGTCTGGGTGGAGGTTGGCCATCACCCTTGCTGTGTCAGCTTTATCGCAAAGACGCTGTCGGACACGCGACTGACATGCCCAACCCTGCATCGAGACAAAAACAATTGGACGACAGTCGGCGAGACACTCGTTGCTTTGTACAATGCTGGTGTATCCGTAGATTGGTCGGAATACCATTTACCTTTTGAACCGGCGCTTCGACTGGTCGATACTCCTACATACGCATGGAACAACAAAAACTATTGGATTCAGTACACAGGAGACTGGAATCTTACAAAAGGACAGGCACTATCTGACCCCAGTTTAAGCGCAACCACGATTCAGACCGTGAAAGGCTTCCGGACGACAAGCATCCACAATATTCGCTCTGAGAGCTATACTGAGTCTTCAGGACAGCTCTTGGCAGAGTCTGACATGACCGATCCAGCGCTCAAGGATGTTATCGAAGGACATGCAATGAATGACTATGGAGTCGCATCTTCGGTGAGTTTATCGATTGCCATTACAAAGTTTTGACGCTGTGTTTCTAACAACCGTAGTTCCTCCATGCAGACATGGCTTTCACAGTCGCGAAACGCATTCTTGATAAGGGTATTCCAGCCTCATCCAACATTGGCATCAATGTTGCGGACTTCGAGTATCACGAACCCGTTGTCAAACATTACAACCCAACTGAAGCCCAGCCGATCGTTGTGAGCGCCGAGGCCGACTTGCAAAAGGGCCAAGCTCATATCAAATGGTACAATCCAGACAAAGATTTGTGGTACTGCCATGCATCTGTCTTCTATGAGGACCCTTCATCATGGCTGTTGACATGGTCTCGCTCAGTAGGCCTTGTAACAAGTCGTATCGCGGACTTATATGACCTGGCAGCGAATGGAAAGGCCGACAAGCTGACCACCAATCTGGCTTACAGCCTCTTCGGAAAGCTGGTAGGCTACTCGGACATGTATCGGACGATGAAGTCTGTCATTCTCAATAGAGATGAAGCCGTGGCCGAAGTAGAATTCCCTTCCGATACCGCTGGCTCGTGGACGGTGCCTCCACACTTCATCGACGGCTGTGTGTCACTTTCTGGCTTCATTCTCAACGGAGGCACTCATTTCGATAACACCAAATACTTCTACATCACCCCGTCTTGGAAGTCGATGAAGTTTGCGAAGCCGCTCACGCCTGGTGGGCGATATTTGGCATACGTCCGAATGATCCCTGCCGGGAAGAATGACTTTGTTGGCGACGTATATATTCTCCAAAATGACGAGATCGTCGGTGTAGTTGAGGCAATTGTGTTCAAGCAATGGCCGCGCGTCATGTTGAGTCGGTTCTTCAGCCCTCCAACAACAAAAGATAGTGCCCGGGTTGCTGTTCCTCCCCAGAGCGTCGCCCCTCCATCTTCGATGATTTCCGGTGGGAACACGTCCAAGATGCATTCGAATCAGCCTTCACTTTTCATAGGCGACTCTAAAGTCGTTTCAGGCCTGTTGACACCACCTTCACCTGCACCGAGCATCGAGACGCAGGAGATTAAGCAAAAACAACCCACTCTGGTTACGGGAGACTCTGGATCGACTGACCGTGCGTTCGGAATCATAGCGGAGGAACTAGCTGTTGACGTTCGAATGCTTACTGATGATGCGAACGTTGCAGATTTCGGCCTCGACTCGCTTATGTCTCTTGTCCTCTCCCAGAGGCTGCGTGAGGAGCTCAAGACGGAGATTCGCGATGCTTTCTTCTTAGAGGTTTCTACCTTTGGGGATTTGAAGAAAATGCTGGGGTAGACGGATTGAATAGAACATTGGGTCCCGAGGGGATCATAGAATAGCCTAGACTGTAGGATGAGAAGCCAGCGTACTCAAAATGACTAGGTCCTTGTAATAACGTAAAGTGAGCATCAAGTCTACTAGTGGACTCTCCCATCGCGACCATGGTAATTTTCCGTTCATTATTGCTTTACGTGACAGAAGTAGCACCATATCAGTGGCTGTGAAAGAATGAGGTATGCCAATAAACCGTCGCCCTCGTTTACGCTACAATCTTCACCTCCATTAAAACCGCCAGTGGGTCGATGTAGACATTTTCCCGTGATGCAGCTCTGGCTCATTTTCCTTTCCAATGCCCAAGAATCTCCTCCACTGTGACAGTCTTGATTTCCGGGAATAGTTGGTTCAGAGATCCCTCCTCAGGCATGTCAAACAATCCATATGCAACGTACAGTCCGAACTTGGACTGAATGCTATACAGCAAAGACTTTGGAATAAACGAATAGGCTGGTACATGGGATGGTAGTTCCGTGATTTCTCCACTCTGAAGTTTTTCGATCGAGTCGTAGGCAACGGCAAACTTGGATCCTACGATCGTTAGCGTGTAATGATAGCGCGGTTCAGTTCCAATATACCTCTGATCTCTTCAGCGAGCTTGACGGCCTTGTTCCAGGTAGTTTTGTCACTGTAGCAGACCATCGGATATGTCCATTTTGGCAGATCGAGCGCCGCGACAACAAATTTCCCCAAGTCTTTGGTGTAGGTGAAGGTCATGATCTCATTTCCAGTCCCAGGTATTGAGGCAGCTTTATTCGCAACATCCAGCACGAACGTTAACGGCTTCAGGGGAGATTCTACATACGGCATGCCATAGTAGTCAACGAAGTATCCGTTCTGAAACTGAGTCCATTCGAGGCTTGTTTTTTTGAGCGCTTCAATCGTCGCTATACGGAATGGCTGGAAGGGAATCCGAAGCGCCCTGAGAGATGATATTCAGCAAAGTTATGGTTAAAGACGGCTTCTGCTGGTGACTTACTCATCGGAAGGTATGACGCCGCCCCAGTTGCTCGCAATGAAGCGCTTTGTCGCCGAGGACTTATCTGATGCGGCCACTAGATCGAGCTCTGATTTGCCGGTGGCTTCAGTTAGAACCGCAATGGTTGAGATCACAGTGTGCACATTCCTGGATTCCAGTAGTTCGGTCACTTGCTCGAGATTTCCATAGTCGATCACCAATTCATCGTTAGCTGGATCACCATCTCCAGTTGCCTGTCATCTATTAGTTGCAGCCTCCCCGTCTGCCACTTGAACTTACGTTACGAGTCAACACAATCACCTCATGCTTTCGGCTCTGTCTCAGCGCATCCACAATCGTTCTCCCTACACGTCCAGTTCCACCAGCGACAGCGACTACAACCATGATGAGGAAATTGTCGTTATGGGATCAAGAAATCAATGTGGTTCGATGTCGTGTAGAGTCAATGTCGCGCAACTCGAGCATGATGGCACCTCTGATTTCTAATGGACTGGTTGTGGACTTTGCACATCATTTCTCATTCCACATAGCGAGATGACCAACGCAATACAATATGTGAGAATCTTATCAAGACTGCAATCGCGCGCGGTTCCCAAACTAGTATAGCACGTAAGTACCCACTAGACTTGATACAGCTCCGCGCGGATCGATCGGAGCCGAAACGGACCTTCAACAACCCAGTCAGTGTTATATCTAGCCTTTCGTCGGATGTAAAACCTGAAGTATATTTGCAACTTGAGCTTGTTGCGACCTCTAAACCTTTCTCGATTCTCTTCACGTGGGTAGTGTTTGGGCCGGCGGCTTGCTCAGCAAGACTGCGGGGTCTCCAAGCGCTCGTCAATGTTTACTCTGACCGTGCATCCTCAGAGCTCCAGAACTTTCCCTCCAATTCAAACCGAGCCCGAGCAATGCTCCTCTCTCGTCGTTAGATGGTACCAAAAATGTATTCTCTGGCCTCTAAAGAATTAGGTATGCTGAGAAAGAAACACTCAACATTGATCGAATATCACTTCTGGACTTTATCGATCTGAGTGTGTGTGAATACCCAAGTCCGACGAGAAAGGAGACATTCTGGATTGAAAAAGAGTGTTTTTAAGCATCTCCAGTATACATTAGCTGTGCGCCAGTACTTGTAAAGAATGCCTATACGTAGGCAACATATTGTACCTTGGTACAAGCTTAATCACCACACCTGACACCTAGTTCAGCATTCAGCCGCACGCAACAAACGTGAAGCTAGAAGAATCCGAGCAAGCATAGGTTACTCTGTTAGGCGAGGTGACCGGCGTGCATTGACTGTTGTCGCCTGTGAGAGCAAACGACTGCCCGGTGAACGGATTGCCATAATCTGCAGCAATACTATAATATAGCAAGCCGTTTGCAGTATTACCGGAGAAACCAAAGATCAGTTTCGGAACTTTTGCTGAGTAGAAGTTGAGATCAGTCGAGGATCCAACACTGTATCCTGTGTTGAGTCGAGTATCAGTCGATGTTCTGAAGCCGCGTCAGATCTCGAGTATACATACCTTCACCAGAGAGGAGGACGTCGAAATCCTTTCTACTTGCTAAATTGACGGTTGCCGCTCTGTACTGCTCGTTGCCGTAGACGACGTGGATGTTCTCTGAGCACTGATTGGTAACGGTGAGAACCGAGACACCACGCGCACTGCCCACGGAAAAACCGAGGCCAAAAAGTGTTTTGCTGAAATGCATGTCGGTCATAGGATATGTTGTACGGAGCAACGAATGCTTTGGGATAGTGTTCTACCTCAGCAATGGAAAGGCTGAAATTAAATTGAAGGCTGATTATGTCTAGGACTGTAGTAGGTCCTACAGTGCCCCAGATGCCACAAGTAGGCAATTCACTGGGCGTATGCGTCGGGAGACTAGTCACAAGTGGGCTAGGGCCATGGTTCTGATATAACTTTTGGGCGATGCAGACGATCATGCATCAAGGGTCGGCGCCCATTTGTCGGACAGATTTTCCGTCGACTGTTGAATGCAAGAATTTGGGGTACTTCAATCCGTGATGGGATTGGCTGACGCTAATACCCGGGGGCTTGTATTCAAAAGCGCCCCGATGTACTTGCATCGGCTTGCGTAGAAGAATAGACCTATTCAGAGAGGAGACCTTGCACGCGAAATGGTACTTCTAGAATTAAGACGAGAGATGGGCGCATAAAAATTGCTCAAGCAGAACGTCTTCCTTCAGCTCAGGTACGGTAGCGCGTGGTGCTGGCCTGAAATCATCGAGCGGGGCATCACGTCGGCATAATGGGCGGGCGCATTGCTGTATAATATTACACACTTAGCCTTACGCTCGATACCTTTGAATACCGAAACCACAGCTAACGATCTCCATGGACGATTGTTCAATAAGAATCGGTGCTTCAGCTAATGATGTGCGCGCGGAACCCGCAGCATGCACAAGATCCCCATTGTGGAGGAAGAGCGCGGCCTGATCGCGACTCGATTGGGGCCGGGCCTTCAGAGAGCGCTTTACGGCTTGCTCGCGCACCGCCCATGGCCTACTATCCGTCATATGGCCCTCATCATGTCAACCCTGGCTTTTGCAAGGCTGAAGTGTTATTTACCATATCCTCGTCCACCTCTAACCAGCTGCAAGAAAAAGCTGCACGCCCTCACCCAGCACCATCCACTCTAGGAGCAAACCTTTTCCCCCTCTCACATCCACCCGACCCAAAGGACGATCACGTTTTGAGCAAGCTTGAGATGCTTTTTGCTCAGCAAGCATGGCACCCGTGCAAGATATGGACGGTACGTGTTCTTGCGAGACTGATTCGCCCATGCTCACCTTCATGCTGATGTGATGTGCCCCCGTGTTGTCGAAGGCCGCTACGACCTTCATGGTCCTGATGGCAAGATCGTGTTTTCTCAGGTTTGGGAGACAATCGTTCAGCCTGACTGTTCTACTACTATGGACATGTGGTCTATGCCATAAGCCCTACCACCATCGTTGGAGCTGCAGAAGCTCAGGTCGGGCAAGCCACCACCCAGAAGATAGCAGGTATACTGGGCCGGTCAAGGCCATCGGTGCGACTTTTGCCAAGATACCAATCACCAACAGTGGTCGCGAGTGCTACTCCGACGGGATCAACATCGATCCGCCAATGAGTCTATATCTCGTCGCATGTATGGATGTGGCCGATTCCACCGCAGTGTGGATCAAGACACTGTTGGTGACATCCTTACTGACAAGGAGCTATTTCGTATCTTGAGAAAGATCGTGACAGCGCGCTGTTGGTGAACCGTGCTGGCAGGATAGGATTAGGGGTTTCTGGAGCACATATAGCGTAAATTAGACACCTTTGTTTATGCCATTCGAAAAGCTGCCGGAAAAGCTGCCGGTAGCGAGTGTGATCAGCAGGCGGGCGGGGATTGCTCATATGCGCACGAAGGATTAAAAGCTCAATGTTGGCCGTGGGTACAAAGTGCTACCTGTGGTAGTGACGAGATCAGAGAGTGAACAGTACAGGGAATGGCCACCTGGCGCACACGTCGATCATGCAGAGGTCCCTCAACGGTATGTAACCACAGACGTTAGCAATCCTGGTGATCCTGGTGGACAGTACTTACATTATCGGCAGTAGCGAGGCGTGCGAAGCGAGGTGGCTACATCCTGGAGATGCGGAGGCACTGGCGTGGACATGAAGAATTAGCGACCAGCCTGGAATCTGTACGAGAGCGAAGACATGCTTGCAAAGCGACCACTACATACGAGAATGCAGCTGAGGCGTAGTTTCAGCTCTCAGCGACGTCAGAGCGTGGCGTCGCCCAAACCTTGCTAGCGCGCGACGGGCGGGCGACGTGGTTGGGCGGCGTGTTGCGGTGAGATTGAGGCTCAGCGGGGTCCTGATGGGCGAGCGCGAGCGACTTACACCGGGCCCCCGCCTGTTTTCTCTCTTCTCTTGTTAGCCTAGCTTTGTTTCCTTCTTCTGTTGCATACACGCCTTTTGTAATCTCTTCTTACTGCAATTGCCCCGACCAAGAGCTGGCTGCCCACACGAAGGCCTCGTCATGTCCAACGCCATTGTCGACGCCGTGCAGAAGCACCCCGCGCCCGAGGGCCTCAAGTACACATATGGAACTGCTGGGGTAGGTGCGCGCGATCGAGGGGCTTCAGGAGTGCGCTGACCGAGAGCAGTTCAGGACAAAGGCGTAAGTCTGCACACGTTGCCTTGCGATGATGTAGTGTGCATCGTGTGGCATGCGGTTGGGAGCCCCTCGACCCCGCCTGCGATTGGCTCACCATGCACCACGATGGCTCCCGCTCCCGCCTCGCACCGCCCCAGACGAACTCAGCATGGACGCAAGCTTACGGATGCAGCGACGTCCTCGACTCGGTGCTCACGCGCGTGGGCCTCGTCGCCGCGCTGCGGTCGCGCTCGCTCAAGGGAAAATGGATCGGTGTCATGATCACGGCGTCGCACAACCCCCCCGAGGACAACGGCGTGAAGCTGGTCGAGCCGCTGGTGGGTGCCCACGCCGTGCGCACGCAAGGCCTGAGCTAATGGCAGCAGGGCAACATGCTGCAGGAGGAGTGGGAGGTGCTCAGCACCGACATGGCCAACAAGGCCAACGGCGACGAGGTGCTGCAGTACTACAACGAGATCGCGTCCAAGTACAAGATCGACCTCGACGCCCCCGCCCGCGTCGTCGTCGCCCGGGACACGCGCGCGTCGGGCGCCCGCTTGCTGGGCTGCGTGCAGGACGGCCTCAAGGCGGCGGGCGCTGAGGTCAAGGACTACGGCTTCCTGACCACGCCGCAGCTGCACTACATGGTGCGCTGCCTCAACACCGAGGGCACCAAGGACGCCTACGGCACCCCCACCGAGAAGGGCTACTACGAGAAGTTCGGCGCCGCCTTCAAGACGGCGCTCAAGGGCAAGAAGCCCCAGGGGAGCTTGACCGTCGACTGCGCCAACGGCGTCGGCGGGCCCAAGCTGGTCGAGCTCATCAAGTACCTGCCGCCCAAGGAGGAGGCCCTCGAGATCCACGTCGTCAACGACAACGTCATCAAGCCCGAGAGCCTCAACGTCGACGTAACGCCGTTCGTATCCACCTCATGATTCATGCTAACGCCTGCAGTGCGGTGCCGACTTCGTCAAGACCAACCAGCGCGCACCCCCCTCGTCCAAGACCGGCCCCGGCGACCGCTGCTGCTCCCTCGACGGCGACGCCGACCGCGTCGTCTTCTACTTCAAGGACCAGTCGAACGTCTTCCGCCTGCTCGATGGCGACCGCATCGCCACGCTTGTCGCCTCCTTCCTGGGCGACCAGGTCCGCAGCGCTGGCCTCGCCGACTCCATCAAGATCGGCGTCGTTCAGACCGCCTACGCCAATGGCGCCGCAACCCAGTACGTCGAGCAGCACCTCAAGCTCAAGGTCGACTGCACCCCCACCGGCGTCAAGCACCTGCACCACGCCGCCGAGAAGCTCGACATCGGCGTCTACTTCGAGGCCAACGGCCACGGCACCGTCATCTTCTCGCCCGACACCCTCGACACCATCGCAAAGTACGAGCCCAAGAACCCCGGCCAGGCCGATGCCCTGTCCGTCCTGCGCGCCTGCATCGACCTCATCAACCAGTCCGTCGGCGACGCCCTCTCCGACGCGCTCCTCGTCGAGGTCGTCCTCGCGCACAAGAGCTGGACCACCCAGGAGTGGCTGTCCACGTACACCGATCTGCCCAACCGCCTGCTCAAGGTCCTCGTCTCCGACCGCACCATCTTCAAGACCACCGACGCCGAGCGCAGACTTACTTCACCAGAGGGCCTGCAAAAGCAGATCGACGCCGAGGTCAGCAAGGTGCGACAGGGGCGGAGTTTTGCGCGCGCGAGCGGTACCGAGGACGCGGTGCGCGTGTACGCAGAGGCTGCGACCAAGGCCGAGGCCGAGGATCTGGCGCGCAAGGTTGCGGAACTCGTGAAGCAGGCGGGCAGCTCGTAGGGTGGGGTGCCGTTGGCGCTGGACGTGCCGTCATTGCTGAGGCCGTGTGCAGAGGGGCCGTAAGGAAAGGCGAGGCCACATGCTATTGCAACGATGGCGACGAGAAATGAGGATGATAGACAAAAGTTTCTCCATATTCGAATGAATCAAAAGGGGCTAGACGACGTGGGATGCTCGCGGCTTTGGCGATGTGACACTGCACTTCCTCATGGCATGCAAACTTTGGTCTGCCTACTGTGCACGTTTCCCGCATTCGCTGCGTGCGAAACAGGGCTAGGTGATGTGCGATGTATTGACATCAAAAGTGACAGTCCCGAGGAAGGTAGGAAAGGCGGAAGGGCGAGAAGCAGACAGGGCCGAGGACGTTGCCCACGGGCGCTGTGCGTTTACAAGTCGACCATTGGGCAGCGATGATGGCTGCAGAGTGGTGCACCGCAGGGCAGGACACGGACGGCTTTCGAGGCCGAAGAGTCGCGCGGCGTGCGTCTAGGCATGTACGCTTATCAGCATGCCTTTGCGCTGCTTCTGCGCTTTGGCAGGACCATACCGAACGACGGTGCTCTGGGTGTACACTATGGTAACGGGGAAGCGAGGCACCGCGCTGTTGTAGTCTACGGCGGGATCTGAGGTCAGATGTACCGCCTTTATACACGTGGTAGGATGAGGCATCGAAGCAAATGTCTGGTGGTCATGTGGAGGAGCCATCTTGTGGCGGCTTTACACATGCAGCCTTCGGACCAAATGAGGTCTTGAAGAGCAATTACAGCGGGAACCACGACACAGCATTGACGTGTGTGCTGCTCGTTGCAGATCGTAGCAGCGTCGTTGAGGGTTGCGTTCCGCCGAGTCGTCTCACGCGCTGGACATGCGGGGTTTTGTGCACCCACTGGGTGGGAGAACAGCGGTACCTTGAACAAGAAGGCGGTTCTGCTCTGCAAGACGACACTTCTCGGTAGGCTGATGTTTCGCCGCTGTTGTTGCCGCGTTGGGATCTGTTTGGCACACGTTGTGGGGGGTAACAGCTGCGGACTCGGTGGCCATGGATCATCTTGAGACGATCCAGGCCGCACTGGGTCGGCACACGGTCAGACATACCCGATAGTCCTTCCGGCGGAGGATCCAGGCAAAAGAAAGAAAACGTCCGGCCAAGTTGCAAAGCGGAGAAAGCCGCTGGTGCCGCAGCCACCCTAAACGCCTGTTCGCGAGGTGCGAATGTCGTACTTGCACCCTACTGGGACTCTTGAAGTTGGCGTTACAGACTCAGAACACATGTCACACAAGAGGATTGGTACATCGTGGCCGGAGCCCAGGAAGACGGATGGCTTGCCGACGACGAGAGCTTCGGATTCGGCTTTGAACTGAACACGCCGAACACGAGGACCGCCTCCTGCCGTTGGGATCCGAGCAACTGGGCCTATGAGGGGACTGCTTGCGCGTGTGAGAGCACTGGTATGCAGCTTCCAAGCCAAGCTTGGGTCTCTCCACTGCTGGTGTCGTGCGCCGGCAGTTGTGAATTGCGGGCACGCATGTTCCGCGTCTGCTATTTTGCGAGTGCTTGGTATGGTGAACGCTCTCTAACTTGTACTGCACGTCGAACAGCGTCGAGAGGGCGATGTATACCTACATGTCAGGCAGATCTCACCGGGCAGCACAAACCCCGCCCACCTCAATTGATATACGCCTCCAACCTGCAGCCCAGCTCGGCCGTATCTCTCCCGCCTACTGCACGAGCTCGTCCTGCAATCCGCGATACGCCAAGCGGGTTGAGTAGGCCTGATCTCCACTCTCGCTCGTGAGATGGTGGCCCGCCTGCAATTCCCATAGGCCTCACCACCACGCACATCTCAACCTCATCGCCCGATACGACGCCCTCGACATTCACACTTCGCAGCAGAGCGGGGTAATTCCGTCTCCAAGCCCGCCCCATTCGCCCATACCCATCCCGTCTCGCACCTCCACTCCATACACGGCAAGCCCACGCATGTGCGCGTGGCATGCGCACACATGCTTCTTCTGCACGCCGGCGCCTACGCTAGTTCTCCTGCAGAGTAGCTGTGGTAGGTGGCATGGGGCCGGGGGCTCGTCGAGCAAGTATATATAGAGCGGTGGTTGCGCACCATGATGTCCGCCAGCCTTAGCATTGCACCTCAGCAACGCCATCCGACCAATCACACACGTTCCGGCTTTTTCCAGCTACCAATCATACATCATGTCTCCCTGGTATGTGCGGCGGTGCCCCGAGCGGTTCTTGTCCCTTGGTGTTGGGGTGGAGCGAGTTGGGGATGAGCAGGGCCTTCGAGAGGGTGTCGAGGGGCGGAGATGTGGTCGTTATCAGAGAGACACGGATGCTGACTTTGATCCACAGCTCCTGCTCCAACTGCGCCAACTGCAACGGCAACTGCAACAGCTGCGGCTGCAGCTCGTGCAGCCACTAAGCGCCTCGTCGTAATTGCGCCCCGTCACTGCGCTACACCTTCCACCATGTCAGCGCTGTGATCCTGGACGATGGACCACAGCTTAGGAGAATTCTGGAGGAAGGCGGGGGCATGGCGGAGGAGAAAAAGCGGCGTGCCTGGCACGGGGTTACGTAGTGCTTCAATTGAAACCGTCGTTTTGTATGCTTGCACTGTCGCGACGTCCCACTTAGGAATTGTGCTGGAAAGGCTGCTTACGAGAGCTAATCCTGCGTCTCTCGAACTTCGAACTTTCTGTCATCTCAAGTGCGGACTTGATTGCTGGTCACTTGTCCGGGGGGGGGAAGAAATGGGATGTGATCTTTGCATGGGTATCTATTCGGTACTCTTGTACAGACAGTCTAATCAGCCGGCTTTGGCAGCTTCCAGAAGCTGTCGGGCCACAGCAAGAACCAGTTTATCGTCGCCATACTGCCCTATGATCTGCATCCCGGCGGCTCCTGCACTTTCGCTTTTGGTAGCTTTGTCGACTTGAATCGGTACACTGATTGCTGGAAGGCCAGCCAGACTGGCAGGCACCGTAAAGACGTCGTTCATGTACGCATGCAACGGCTTCTGGTCCTTAATCTCGGAGAATTTCGGCGCTAGCGTTGGGGCCGTGGGACACAAGAGGACGTCCACGCCATCTGCTTTCTTGCCGTACTCTAAGCTGTTCAAGCAATTCGGCGTAGCGAATGCCTTGTCAAAGTCCTGCTGCACTAGCCTCCTCACCTTCTGGGCCTGGATGAAGTAGTTGTCAATAGCCTGCGCACTCAGCGAGAATGCTCCCAGAAGAATCCTCCGCTGGACTTCGGGACCAAACCCTTCTCCCCGCGTCTTTGCAAACAGTACACTCTCCGGTGTGCCATCTTTGCCTTCTGCTCGGGATCCGTAGCGAACGCCGTCATACTTGGCCAGATTACTCGATGCTTCCGCGGGTGCGAGAACGTAGTATGCGGAGAGCGCGTGCTGAGTCGCGGGCAGATGTACTTTGTGTAGTGTGTGGCCGCGCTTTTGTAGGAGCTGGAGGGAACGCAACCATGCCTTCCGCACGGCAGGGTCGAGAGATGAGATGTTATAATCTATCGGCACTCCGACCTTCAACGTTTTTGATGGCGCTGGCTCCTCAACTGGGAGGCCAGAACGTGTTGTAGGGTCCAAAGACGTAGGATCTTGACGGTCGTATGCATTCGTGATATCAAAAATGCCTTCCACGCTGTCCACGTCGGTGCCAAGTATACCGACCGTGTCCAGGGAGTTTGCATATGCGATCACTCCCCATCGACTGAGCAGCCCATAGCTCGGCTTGAATCCGACGGTCCCAGTATAGGCAGCGGGTAACCTGACAGAGCCGCCTGTGTCGGTTCCCAATGCCGCCCAGCATTGCCCCGTCGCGACCGCCACAGCGCTTCCGCCTGAGCTGCCTCCAGCGCTGCGCTCCACGCCATCACACTGGGATTTTGTCGCTCCAAAATGCGAGTGTGTGGTGTGCGACCCCATGCCAAACTCATCCATGTTCGTCTTTCCCAGCACGATCGCACCTGCCTCGCGCAGTTGCCTCACCACAGTCGCATCGTGCGGACTGTTGAACTTCTTCAATATCCCGGATGCAGCCGTGGTAGGTATATCGGTTGTACATATATTGTCCTTGATAGCGACGAGCCTGCCGTTTGGGCTGCGAGGATCTACATTGTCGGTCGGCGAAGGGCCGGCCGCTGTCGCGACGCGAGCAAGGACTGTTTCGAGGTTGGCGACGTTGACAAAGGCATTGAGATGGCTGTATCGTCCTAAGCTGTCGATTTGTCGCTGAGCATGTCTAAGGAGGGACATTGAGGGTGGGTAACATGGCAGACGCGGTGCAGCCACCATGCGTAGCGGAGCGTAAGTTTTGGCGCGACAGCACGTGACGATAGCTAACCGCATCGGGCCAGCCGAAGCAGCCCGCAGGACGACCCCATTCTTCAACACCCGCTCTCAGACCAGCAAATGGATACACCATCAATCGGATCGCAACACTGCCGTAAGAGGAGGTGACATTCCATGAAATCAGGGATTTTCCGCAGCTCCCACTGCCCGCTAATCAAGATTGCGAAACGAAAGATTGGATGTGATACAGAGAGGACTGGGAACCATCAAGAGAGCACTTGACACAATTGGAGCAAGACATTTTATTCCCAATTCAAGGCAACAGTATGGTATTATTCATTCGAAGTCAACGATCGAAATATCACCCCTGCTGAGCAATGCCTCGGATGCCGCCTGCTACGCGGAGCTACCCCGCAAAGTGGGAATTCGTCTCCACCCCTCACGAGGAACGAGACCACGGAGTACTAGGCGTCCGAGGGCCTCGCCCAATCAGGGTAACCATTGTAACACACTAGGAGGAGGCTCGATGGGTCATTTTATACCTGATTTCCAATCTCGAGCTGTCAGTCTGCTCGATTCAGGCGCCATGATGCACACACCCAGACCTGATGTGCACCCGAGGTTTAAGCAGACTGATGCCATCGTTCAACCAACTTGCTGTAGCTTCTTCCCTCAACTTCACTCGAGAATCAAGTGCATTTCTTCGGCCATTTCAACGCCTTTGACTGATAATACAGCATGCCGTAGAACTCTGGCGACTATAGATACCAGCATCAGTACTTATCATTCACATTTTTCCGATTAACCCTCACAGTTTGAGATTTGAAAAACACGATGGCTCCTGACCTCAACTCTATAAAATCCAATGGCAGATGGGACTACTCCACCCCAGGATCCGAAGGCTACAATATCCCCAACATAACTTACAATGTGGGTGTATTTTTGCTACTCTTCTCCCACCAACTAAATTCATGCATAGGATCCCTCCACCCGTCGGATGAAGATCCTCACTATTGGTGCCGGACTCAGCGGCATACTTCTCGCATACCAAATCCAGAAACATTGTGAGAATGTGGAACATGTCATATACGAGAAGAACGCCGATCTTGGAGGTACTTGGCTCGAGAACAGATACCCCGGGTATGTGGTTTATCCAGCGAGCCCGCAAGACACTAGCTAACATCCCAAGATGTGCATGTGATATCCCGAGCCACGCATACACGATGAACTTCGCCCTCAACCCCGACTGGCCACGATTCTTCTCATACGCACCCGACATCCACAAATACCTTTGCAAAGTGTGTGATGTTTTCGATCTCCGCAGATACATGACCTTCAACACCGAGGTAGTGCGTGCAGAGTGGCAGGATGACAGCGGGAATTGGAAGGTCAGCCTTCGGCAGAAGTCACCATCCGGCGAAATCAAAGAGTTCGAAGAGGAGTGCGACCTGCTGCTATACGCCACCGGGATCCTGAACAATTTCAAATGGCCGGACATTCCGGGCCTGAAGAAGTTCAAAGGGCGTGTCGTCCATACTGCGTACTGGCCAGAGGACTACCAAGAAGAGCAGTGGAAGGACGATCGCGTCGCGATTATTGGCTCCGGCGCATCGTCGATCCAGACCGTACCGAAGATGCAGCCGCACGTGAAGCATATGGACATATTCGTGCGTACGGGGGTCTGGTTTGTGCAGATTGCGAACAACTTTGGGCAGAACAAGGAGTACACAGAGGAGGAGCGGGATACCTTTCGTAAAAATCCGGAGGCGCTCGTGGCGCATGCGAGAGACATCGAAGGCCAAGTGAATGGCCTTTGGGGGGTGTTTTACCACGGTAGCGAGGCGCAGAAGGAATCGCAAAAGGTGTTAAGAGCAAGAATGAAAGAGTTCATCAAAGACGAGAGGTTACTGGAAGGCTTTACTCCCAAGTTCGAAATCGGCTGTGAGTTACCTGTAGTATATTGACTTTCGAAGGAATTACTGATGGCTCTAGGCCGCCGCATCACCCCTGGAGACCCCTACATGGAGGCTATTCAGAAAGATAACGTTGATGTGAGTTTCACCGCGGTCGACGCGATCACAGAAAAAGGTGTCGTTGGCGGCGACGGCAAAGAGCGAGAAGTAGATACAATCATCTGCGCGACCGGCTTTGACGTGACATACCGGCCGCGCTTCCCAATCATCGGCAAGAATGGTGTCGATCTATACAAAAAGTGGGAGAAAGAGCCCGAGTCGTATCTCGGACTTGGTTGCCCAGACATGCCTAATTGGCTTATGTACATTGGTCCCACTTGGTACGTCTATTTCTTTTGTTCGAGGTCTTGAACACTGCATGACTAATGCATTTTCAGGCCGGTGGAAAATGGCTCCGTGGCTGGCCCCCTGCTGTCTGTGGTTGAGTACACCATTCAGATCATCAAGAAAATGCAGCGCGAGCACATCAAGTCTTGGGTTCCGCGGCAAGACATTACCGACAGATTCAACGAACATGCGCAAGAATGGATTAAGCACACAGTCTGGAAAGACGATTGTCGGTCGTGGTACCGAAATAATGAGACGGGACGCGTGAATGGTGAGTGAACTGATGTCAAAGCACCGGTCCCATTCTGACAAGAAAACAGCGGTCTGGCCAGGGTCTTCACTACAGTATAGCGAAGTAATCGAGGCACCCCGCTACGAAGACTTTCACATCGAATACTTGCACAAGAATCCTTGGGCGCACATGGGGATGGGCTTTTGCATGGCAAATACGGTCGAAGGCAGCGATCTAAGTCCCTATCTACAGCTGGAGAATATCGATCCGAAATGGTTGAAAGCTGTGGGTTATGAAGGAACCCCAGAAGAATCGCAGAACGGCAGAAAGCATCCGAATCGTCACCGCGAGTTATACTGGTAATGTTTTTGAGCGCGGAGCGATCCCTTCACATGGGGCTAGGTCGACCGAGTCTTCTCAAATTAGCGGATAGGCTGCATGATGCGCCACTAGTATCTATGGCATCCAGTTGCTGTGGGTTAATTGAGCTCTTGACTGCATGACTGTACAAGCTTGTGGCCCACTTGGTCGGGAATGATGGTGAGGTCGTTCGGGCATGATGAGAACCCACAGGTATGTGCGGGGTACAAAGCAGGATCCGGCCCCCGTCGCCGTTGCCTAGCTCGTTCACCCGACAACGTCCTCGATGAGTCAACCGGAACAATGCATGGATAGCGCGGTAAACTCCTGTCGCACAAATGCGCTCGCATGAAAGGCGTGGCCGCTCGTCGGTCGCTCTTTGTGGCAACCTCACCTTCTGGTAACACTACCCGCTACCATTATCACCATGCCGCTTTGCGATGCGGCCATCGGCCCTCGTGTCGACCCGTCTTGCCGTTCCTTTGATTTTACCCTCTATTTCGAGGATGTCTCCTTTTCGATTGCACCAAATGCTATTCTCCTCGTGCTTGTCGCTCTACCGATCGCGCGTCTGCTAAGAGGCCAAAGCATTGTCAAACGCACGAAAGCAGTGACCTTTAAAGCAGTCAGTAAATCGATATCTTCTGCTTGATTGCATGTGAACTGATGATTATATTCAGGCGGTGTATTCCACGCTTTTAACATGTCAAACGATATTTCTCGTCCTCAGAGCTCGGCAGCCCCAGCTGCACACCCCTACTTCCATTGCCGCGGATGCGCTTGCGATAGTGGGCACCATCGCCGCCTTTACCCTCTCCTGGCTCCAGCACCACCGCTCCGAGCAGCCTTCAACTCTACTGGCCATTTTCTTCGCCTTTCTCTCTCTACTTACCGTAGCACGCGTCAGGAGCCTATGGCTCGTATCGCATGCGACAGGACCGGCAGTGCTGCAGACTCTGGTCCTTCTACAACAACTTTGTGTCCTACTCTTGGAGTCGCTTGGGAAACAGAAGGCCCTGAGGTTCCCTGACAAGTTCCACTCTTCTGGCCCAGAGCCGTTCACTGGATTTTGGAATCTTGTCGGCTTCACTTGGTTATTCGGAACCTTACGACATGGATACCGCCACATCCTCTCCGTTGACGATCTCCCTAATCTCGATTGTACGATTCTCCCCGGTATAAATTCGTCATGTTTTAGTCATGGACAACTCATACACAAACCCACATTTATGAGATTGCTAATTTTGTACCCACAAGTATAGACCGCCTCGACTCGGAGGCTCTCCGCGAAAAGCTTGCTAGCACCTGGTCGAAGTGTACGTCAACCACTTGAAGATGAATGGCAGGGTTGCTTACCGGCTAGATAGATAACAAGACCAAGAAACGTAGCCTCCTGTTGGCATGCTTCCACGCCTATGCGCCTTACTTCCTGTCGGCGATTATCCCGCGCCTGATTTTGAGCGCTTGCAAGTTTGCACAACCTTTCATGATTACTAGGCTCATCCATTTTGTGGGTGACAAGAGCGTGCCATCAGAGATTGGAAGAGGATTGATAGGTGCCTATGCACTCATCTATCTGAGCATGGCTGTAAGATGATTTTGTAGCGTTGATTCAATCGTTGAATTGAGCTGACAGATATAGCTCTCTACAGCGCTGCACGGCTACATGACCTTCCGATTCCTTATCCGTCTACGAGGTGGACTTATCGCCCTCATATATCAGCAAACCGTGGACGCGCGAGCCGTTGACCTCGGTGACATTAATGGTCTTACGCTCATGGGTACCGACGTGGAGCGCATCGTCCTCAATTTCTTGACGATACATGAAGTCTGGGCATCACTTATGGATATCATAATTGCAATCTTTCTGCTCCAAAGGCAGATGTTCCTTGCATGCCTTGTCCCTGCATTAGTTACATTCGGTAAGCTCCTCATTTCGTTCCTCCATCTTTCAGGGAACTTAGTTAATGCGCTTCCTTTCAGTGTTCGTGTTATGCACGTTTAAATTTTCGACTTGGGCTAAAGCTGCCCAACGGGTGTGGATTGAGAACGTTGAAAAGCGACTCGGTGTCACCACTGTCGCACTCGAAGCCATGAGGACCGTCAAAATGCTTGGACTTAGTGAGAAGCTGTCTAGCATTATCAGCAACCTCCGGACAGCCGAAATCGATAGCTCGTCGAGATATCGCAAAGTTCTCATCTGCATCATATTTTTTTGTAAGTATGAGGCGAGATCGTCTCGGCACCAGAATCAGAGCAACCATGGCTAATCTATCAATCGCAAAGCCGTGTTGCCTCAGAACCTCGCACCGATGCTTACATTCGCGGTATTCTACGCCATCGCCGTAGCGAAAGGGAACAGCTCAATCCTTGCAGGACAGGCATTCGCATCACTGTCGCTCATCTCTCTTGTCACATTGGCAGGCTTGACCTTTATCAGGGCTATACCTGCACTTATCCAGTGCTTTAGCAGCTTCGACCGGATACAAGAGTACTGCACTCAACCTGTTCGACCACAACATGGATTGGAGGGTCGTGGCCCGCATGGAACACCCTTTGGCAATGTCAACACAGGGTCAGAAGTGGAATTGGCTACAATGCAGCAAGTCTGCTCTGACTCGAGGGAGGAGAATCCCATCGTCCGGTTCCGCGACCAGGACGTTTCATGGGAAGCTGGGGGCCCTGCAATCTTGCGGAACCTCAGAGCTGACATTCATACGCGGCGCTTCACCGTCATACTTGGCCCGACAGGAAGTGGCAAATCGACTCTTTTAGAGAATATACTGGATGAGGCAGTTACATTGAAGGGTGATACCGAACGACGCTTCTCCACAGCGGCCTACTGTGCTCAAGTACCGTGGTTGATTAACGGGAGCGTTCGAGACAATGTCGTAGCCCACTCTCAAAGTCAAATGGACGAAAAGTGGTACAGAACCGTCATTTGGGCCTGCGGACTGGAGAATGATATCGCAACTCTCAGTAATGGGGACCGCACTCCGGTTGGAAATGGTGGGAGCAATTTGAGTGGTGGCCAACGACAGCGCGTCGTAAGTGACTGAAGCTTAACGTGGGATATCCATCATCGAGACCATGATCTAATCGTTTCCGTTTCATACTTAGGCCCTCGCGCGAGCCGTTTATTCGAGACAGAGGCTTGTCCTTCTGGATGATGTATTCAGCGGTGTGGATGCGCGCAACACTGCGCTCATATCTGAACGGCTTCTCGGACGCCAGGGACTCCTCCGCAAACACCATACCACTGTAATCCTCGTCACTCATTCTCGTAAGTGCGGAAAAGCTCTGGCTGGCTGGAGGAGTTTCGAGTAACCAGCATCTAGCATCCCTTATCGCTCTGGCCGATGATGCCATCGTCGTGGAGAACAGTACAATTACAGAGTTCGGTAATGTGAATTTATTGAAGGCCTCGAATGGTTATATCGCCAAGCTCGATTTGAAAGCGCCGCCAGATACAAGTGAAGTCGAGCAGTCACATCAGAAAGAGATATCTTTCCAAGTCGCGGCCGATCGGAACAACGCAGAAGGGCTTTTGGAGCTGAACGATGCGACGCAGGACCTGAGACGCCAGACTGGGGACGTATCCGTCTATATATACTACTCCCGGGCTGGCGGTCATGCTCTCGTTGCTTTGATGCTAGTCACGGTGGCCTTGTGGGTCTTCTGCACTGAATTCTCGGGTACGCTGATCATCCCTATGCGCTTTCAATGGCGATGGCTATATACTTACACCCTCAACACTTATAGTCATCATTGTAGATTGGTGGTCTGCAGCGAGCGAGAAAACTCAAGGTCAGACTAACAACGGATTGTACCTTGGGGTATATATTGGTATCGGAGTCGTTGGAGCAGGCTTTCTACTCACTGAATTGTGGTTCGTTTCCTTTCCCAGCATCTTTCAAAGATCAAGATATAACTGGTATAGGCTCCTGTTTGTCACCATCATATCTAGGACCGCGAAGCATCTCCATGAAGATCTGCTCAAGGCGGCAATCCGGTAAGTCGCGAGACGAAGAATGATAAGCTGTGACTGAAGTCTGACACAACGGATAGCGCTCCCTTACGATTTTTCCAGGAGACTGACGTTGGCTCTATTACCAACCGGTGAGTTGCAAGATTCTAGGAGCATGACACAGAAGCTGACGTCTTAAAGCTTCAGCCAAGACATGGAACTGGTCGGCCTAGATCTCCCCACTATCGCTGCCAATTACATCATTTGTACGTCTGACTGTTCAAGTAATCTTTCGGGAAGTGGAACTTGTCTGACCCATTACGGCAGCTGTGTACGAATGTATTGCCAAAGTGATCCTACTCAGCATCTTCGGCAAATATTTATCAGCAACCATACCCGTGATCGCGGGATGCGTTTTCGTGGTACAGCGGTTCTACTTGCGAACATCTCGTCAGGTACGACTGCTCGATATCGAAGCCAAAGCCCCCGTGTATCTCCATTTTCTCGAAACGGCCAATGGCGCCAAAACGATTCGCGCATTCGGATGGCAACATGACTGCAAGGAGAAACTCCACGCTCTGCTCAACCGATCGCAAAAGCCAGTGTACCTACTCTATTGCATTCAGCAATGGCTTGCCTTGGCATTAGACCTGATTGTGGCAGTACTCGCCGCTGTACTTGTCACAATAATGGTGGTATGGAGGGAATCATTTGAGCCAGGAGCCGTCGGTGTCTCGCTCTTGTCGGTAATGACTTTTAACCTAAATTTAGCCTTGCTTGTAAAATCGTGGACCGCCCTTGAGACCTCAGTCGGTGCCATTGGTAGGGTGAAGTCCTTTGTGGAGGAGACGCCGTCTGAAGAGGTGGACTTGGGAATATGTCGACCTCTGCCTGGGCCCGAAAACTGGCCGACTAGAGGGGACATATCTTTCCGAAACGTCACAGCATCGTATAAGTAAGACTTACGTATGCATTGAAATAGGTGACAAAGGACTGACTGGAACATAGATCCGGCGGCGACCCGGTCCTCAAAGATGTTTGTCTTTCTATCGCCGCTGGGGAGAAAGTAGCTATCTGCGGACGCTCCGGTAGCGGGAAAACCTCCTTCATATTGAGCCTGATGCACATGATACGGTTCGAAGGCACCATCTCGATAGATGGAATCGAGACGCATGATGTGGTTCCGTCCGATCTTCGCTCTCGCTTCAATGTTGTTCCCCAGGAGCCTTTCTTGATGCCCGGATCGATACGGTTCAACATTGACCCGCTGGAGGAAGTCCACGACGAAATCATAACTGCGACTCTGCGAAGACTAAAGATATGGGAGCGAGTGAAGGAATGTGGAGGTCTTGATGCGCAAACATCGCTATCCTCCTGGTCGGTTGGAGAAAGGCAACTGTTGTGTATGGCACGGGCAATGGTTCGCAAGAGTCAGATTCTTATACTTGATGAGGCCACAAGCAGGTAAGTGCATGAGCTTCTTCCCAAGGCTTGGTATCATTCCCGCTAATCTCGCCGCCAGTGTCGATGCTTTGACAGAGTCTGTCATGCAGGAGGTCGTAGACAAAGACTTCTCAGCACAGACCGTTCTCGCTGTCGTACATCGGCTCCGATACATTGAAAGATTTGATAAGGTTGTCGTGCTCGACAAAGGTACACTCATAGAATTCGACAGCCCCGATGCACTTTTGAGGCGCGAGTCGGTTTTAGCCGAAATGTATCGGGCAGGAAGCGCGGCAGAAGAAGCCCTACCCGGCGAGTCGGTACGAGCGTAAGGGCGGCAACATCGCAAGAAAAGAAAAAGAAAAAACGCAGATGAGGTAGCGAACGTTAGGTCTAAATTGTCAATTTTGGGGTCCGGTTCAGGTTTGTAGAAGAGCTTTCTATCCAGTGAAAGAAGCTGGTCGTAGTTGTGTTGGCGGAGACAGTTAGCACACGCTTGGTGGAGGAAACATTGATTTTCTCTAAACACTATGTACGATGATACATCAGTCCCTCTGCCCCGTTGATGTTGTTATCGACACTCAGTCATACCATCAATAAGATGACGGCGGAGCCGGCCACTTATCCAACACCGTCTGATCGCCTGTTAGCTTGAGCTCTAGTGTAGCCTGCACAGGCTCATCGAGCAGAACCGTGTAGGTTCCCGGATAAAGCACGGTGTTTCCACTCTCGTCGTGCCGAGCTACATTCCCCAATGTCCACTGGAGGTTCACCTCCGCGGAAGAGCCCGCGCGGACATCACGGACGCGGCTATACGCCGCCAGTGATTTCAGGGGATAGGGTTTTGGGCCAGCTTCGCCCTTGACGAACGCCAGAGCGACAAAATCGGATGTGCGATTGCCTGTATTAGCTAACTTTACTTGAAGAGGTGGAAGCGCGCATTTGTCCTTGTATTGTTCCGAGCACTTGGAAACGAGGTCTTGGATGGAGTAGGATAGTGGAGATGAAGCGAACGAGGCGTTGATGGAAGTATAGTGAAGCCCGTAGCCGAAAGGTTGGACTGGTGTAGGATACCATCGATAGGTACGACCAGGGCTGTTTGTCCCGGGGCGAAGATTCATATCTGTCATTGGCAGGTTCGTGTAGTTGGTAGGGTATTGAGTGACTGGGAGCCTGCCTGCCACAGACTTTGCGCCAGTAATGACATCCAGCACCGCTGGGCCGCCGTCCTGTCCTGGCCAGCTCGCCCAAAGAATTGACTTGACACCCTTGTTGGAGAGAATGGGCGTGTTGTCAAGCATGTCGCCCATCTGGACAATCACCAGTGGCTTGTTCAACGCGCTCAACTTATTGATCAATGTAATCTGCGCTTCTGGCCATGCCAGGCTAAGGCGATCTTTCCCTTCAGCGGCGGCTGATGTGTCTTGCCCTCCGAAGTAGACAATGTAATCCGATGCACTGGCGGCAGCAAGCGCATTGGTCGTCCAGTTGTCGCGAGCCGAGTTGCTCTCGAGGATAGGTCCCGTAGCAGTCTTGACCGAGACCCCAAGCTGTTGCGCAGCATACACCGGCGAGTGCAAGAATGGAGGTGGTCCGCTGTAACCGCCCCGGAGTTTGCTGGTGTCACTGGCCCAGAAGCCGATCATCGCTACCTTCGAGCTCTTTTGGAGAGATAACGGCAACGTCTGGTCGTTCTTCAGCATCACAATACCGTCGCTGGCAGCTTGACGTGCGAGGTCCTGCGCTGCTTTGGTGTTGACATCTGACGCGCCGAGACCTGCATAAACTGCGGAGGAACCATCGAAATAGCCGGAAAGGATGAGACCGCGGTAAAGTCTGTTCAACGCCTTGTCTACAGTAGTCGCGTTCAAGGCACCGCTCTTCCAGGCCCCAGGTATGTCGGAAGATCCGGAGTACTCACAACTGGTATCCATACCAGAGTTAAATGCTATTGCGGTTCCTGCAGCGTTTGTAGACGTGTAGTGATGGTTTTGGGATATGTCCAACACTGCCTCGCAGTCACTGGTTATGTAATTGTCGTCGCTCCACTTCCAGTGCTCGCGAAGGATTGTCCCCATCAGGTACGTATTTGCGCATGCTGGAACACCATTGACGCTATTGTAAGAGCACATGAAGGAGCCCACATTAGAGTCTCTTGCGCATTGCTGAAACGGCTGAAGGTAGTACTCAGCCAGGTCTTGTGGGGTGATCTTTGCATCGAAGTTGTGCCTGGTCGTGCCTTTCCAATCCTCGAGATCATTCGCCGCGTAATGCTTGCAAGTTGCCACAATACGCCGTTCTTTTGTATTGTCGCCCTCAAGGCCGGAGAGAAGGCTCTGTGCATAGCCCTTGAGTCGAACTGTGTCCTCCCCAGGCGTTTCCGAACCTCGACCCCAACGGGGGTCCTTATAAGGATTAAGATTTGGCGTCCAGAAGTCAAAGGGCGCCTTTCCACCATTGCCAAAGGCTCTCGCCTCAGTTCCAATTATTGTTGCCACCTTATGGATGAGGTCATCGTCGAACGCCGCGGACATCAAAATCGGCATGGGAAATGAAGTCGCCGTTTTGAAATTTCCCGAGAAGTCGATACCGGGTGCACCAGCGACACCATGGAGGGCTTCACCCCACCAATTGTATGCTGGCAGTCCGAGACGCTGAACCCCCGGGGATTTGCTATGGTGGTTTTAGCAGTGTGGCTCACGACAACTGAGGCTGCCTCACCTCACTAGAAGTTTGAGCTTCTCATCTTGGGTCATGGCTGACACAAGCGCTTTAGCGCGCTCCGCTGGAGTGGCTTTGATATCGCATATCTTGTTTGACTTTAAGGGACCATTGACGCAGTCTGGACCCACGGCCCCAAGAGCAATGGGTGCAAGAAGTGCAATCGTCAACCAGCTTGCGACCGTAGATGAGACCATTATCGACAAAAGATGATTGACAAACCTCGTACGCCAGAATTTAGAGAGACATTTCTGCCTTTATCTATCGAGCCCTACGATACACGCCCAAGGATCCGGAGAGAACGGCGATCACCTCCCACTACCATGGCATTAGGCTATCCATTGATGAGACCTGCCTCTATACGGAACACTTGATTCCACGAGTCTCGATATGCATCCGTTTCCTGCTCAAACCAGTAACTAGACAGAGAATGCACTGTCGCCGCCCGTCGCGGCGGGGTCCCCCGACCTGTATTGGGTGCTCGGTTATCGTTGCGATCTACCCGCCCGCATCGTTTGGTTATTACCCGGGTACAAAATGCCGCCAAGGCTCCAATAGCAGCGGGGTAACCTCACTATAGCCATTTTATCAACGGCAATTGAGGCGATGAAAGATACCACTTTCAGCAGAAACCGTTGAGACTAATTTTAAAAGAAGCTTCGACACTGCGCCGGTTACCGGCCCTCTTCGCCGCCCGTAAAATCAAGTGCATCACATCCATGGATGTTGCTCAGTTTTATGTTAATTTCGATCTTGGATAAAATTCGGCTTCGGTGGTGTTATACAGTTCCAAGAGAGAGTTGGATATGAAGAACACTGCGCGAAAAGTGGCATCTGTACGTGGGCTCACAGAAAGACTATAGATCAGCCAGCTGAGGAATAAACACCATTTCTAGAATATCAGTGTACGTGTTTACGGAAATCTATTCCCTGGAGTGCCCCCTGATTTCCCCACTTGAATGTCCTAGCCTCTCTAGGCTGGCACTACGTGTTGATGAACTCACGTTTAATGAACCTGGTGTCGAGAAGAGTACAGGCACTTCCCGTATACTCGGTGTAGGCTTAATAATATCGTTTATGACCTCGCGGGCGTGTTTTGATGGGACGCTGGCGACTGACTTTGTGCACTTGCCCGGCCACAGAAGATTTCCCGCAATTTGAGGCGCCACGCGTGCCGTTTCTACACTGCGGCGTCGCAATGACGCAGGTCATGGTTAGATGCAGCAAACTGAGTCTTTCCATATGCAGGGCTTAGTGTGCAATCTTATTCCGCCGGTGGCATGGTTGCGGGTGGTGAATACAGCCGGTGGCTCGGTGTCGCTCAATCAGCTCAACCACACTCCCATTGCATGCGTGATAGACAAGGTCTGCAATAAGGGTAGGTGCTGGCGGCGGCGCACATGTCATAATAAGCCCATTGACTTCGAAATCCGGCTAATAGAGTGATGAGCGAGCAAAGGATCAGTTTCGCCCTGGCGGCATTTCTGCAGACTCAAGTGGGATGGCGAAGTCGTGTGCACCAAAGTTCCTTATAAGCCAAGGTAGATCCAACGCAGTGATCCAACAACGGATATCGTGGTCGATAATTACGCACGCAGTCTGAAAGATGTTGGTTTCTACCTTAGTATCTCTCGCTGCCCTTGCGGTTGGAGTTGCAGCACACCCAAAACCAAAGGGACCGCAACCATGGGGATACTTCACCAACAACACTATCTATCAGACGACGGGGAACGAATCGGTAACGTACCCTCGATATGTTGAACTCAAGTGCGGCACCATTCTCGCCACCACTTCACTATCCGGGCATTCCCCGAACTACTTCCCGGTTTTCGAGAGCAAAGATGGCGGCGCGACGTGGAAGTACATCTCCAATCTAACGGATCAAGTGAATGGCTGGGGTTTTAGCGCCCAGCCTGCGTTGACCGAGCTGACCGAGCCAATGGCTGGATATGAGGCTGGCACCATCTTGGGGACAGGGAACAGTTGGAGCAACAACGGCACAAGGATCGATCTGTATGCCAGTACCGACGGTGCCAGGACCTGGGAGTTTGTAAGCCACATTGCCCAAGGAGGCCGTCCAAACACGACCAATGGTGCAACTCCGATTTGGGAGCCTTACCTTTTGTAAGTCGTACTGATTCTGGGTCTTCCAGCCGCTGACCCGAGCCACAGACAATACGAGGGCAAGCTGGTTGCATATTACTCGGACCAACGTGATCCTAAGCACGGCCAGAAGCTGGCGCACCAGGAATCGACAGATCTCAAGACTTGGGGCCCTGTCATCAACGATGTTGCATATGATGAGTATATCGCGCGTCCGGGGATGACAGTCGTCACATACATTCCACCTCTTGACAAGTGGATTCTGGTCCACGAGCTTCCCATCGGTAACTCGTCCTCCCATGGAGTCAACTACCCTGTCTACTACGTGATGGCGGACTCTCCACTGGAGTTCGGCAAGGAGAAGGGTCGTCCCATTGTCATCAACAACACCACTGCGCCCAATGCCAGCCCCTACGTGGTGTGGAGTCCTATCGGCGGACCAAACGGTACCATCATTGTGTCAGATGCGGACAGACCACAGGTATACACCAATCGTTTCGGTGGCGATGTCGATAAATGGGAGGAACATGGCACACCTGCTGGTGCCGTCTATTCCAGGGCTATCCAGATCTCGAAGAAATACCCCGACCACCTGACGATCTACGGGGGAGAGACGTTTGATAATATGCGCGCGGGTCTACATACCCCATTCTCTTCCACGGTGGTATCGCTGAAAAAAACCCTCAAGACACCAGTCTAGATATATAATTACAGCGAATGCAATACATGCTTCATGCTCCTCAGCATGAGATGTCGCGCCAAGATGACATGAACCAGAATTCAGTTCCTGCAAGGTTTATTATGCGAAGGTATTGCTGCATGACCCTGATGACGTCCTCGTCCTCCTGGGCTGCGGCTGCATCGATAAATGCCTGGTCTACCTTGATGGGCCAGAACATTACCGCGCGCATTCCTATGTGCGCAGAGCTATAGATCCCCGACTGGAGTGATTCCACGAGTTGTTCTGCGGCCGTAAACGCTATTGATGAGCACAGCCGAGTATCTTCCATTATCATTCGAAGCTGAACCATGCATGACGATAGTAAAGGGGGAAGCGGTCTGGACGGGTCGGGTGTATGTTGGAATATCGAATTGAAGGGCCCATTCCAAATTATGTCTTGATTGTCCTTGAGGATGAGGTTCATGCCGCGTAAAAGCTGGAACACCTCGAGGAGTGCGCCGACGGTATTGCTGGTGCTTTCTGCGAAGGCGGTCAATGTGATGAGGCTCGTTGCAGCGAAGAGGGCGTGGCAATTCAGCGGGGTGATGGCCAACAAGACTTGGTTGATCTCTGCAATGGCAGCGGACTGATGACTAGATGCTTGGATCCGGTGCTTCGATCGCGACTGAGGCTCAATATACGCAAGATGCGAGGCTGAGAATGCAAGGATGCAGTGCATCAGGAACTTGTGTCGAAAGGCCTCTTGGGTGACCATAAAACCCCAAGTCTGTTTCGCTTGATCGTTGCCAGGAACAGTGAGATAGGCATGAGCGGTGTAGTGGTGCATAAGCTCGAGGTCATCCATCCAGCCATCTCTTGGCACAGCAGAATCGCGACATGCTGAGCTTGCTGTCGGGAGCACCGGAACTGCAGCGCCCGAGGATGCAGCAGGACTGGGATTCGAGGATGATGGTCCGGACACTGTACTGCTTGCGCGATCGTCCACTAGCTGGGAACTGGCAGGGTAGGCGAGCAAGCTGCAGTCGACTCCATACCTGCGACAACTTGAACACGGTATCTGTTCGTTGCACTGGGGCTTTTAGTGAGGCTACCAAGAATTAAGAATGCGGCTTGGCTTAACCTTGACGCGTCTCGCTTTGCATTGCCTGCATCCATTCCTGGACTTTTTTGATCCCAAACGTGGCATTGCTGATCAGATCTGGCGGAGAATGTAAGAGCGCGCGAGAGCGAGGATGCGAGAGCGAAGGCAGCCTGGAAGCGGGAGCGAGAGCGACGGACCTATGAATGACGTTTTTCGAACGGAGCTAGTCCGGGTCAGTCGCGCTGAAACGATTTGACCAGAGTTGTGGTCCGGGTGCCAAAACATCCCAGTCCAATCGGAGGTGCGCTCCGCTCGATCTTTTGTTCCGTCGAACGTACGCCCACAAGGCTATTTCACGTTCCGGGACCCGGCCAGGAGCCTCTGAATAAGTCTATGTATCTGTAATCTGATTTCCGCCAAGCTTGATCGAAGCATGCATCTGCTCGGAAAGCTCCGGTGCCGCGACTGAGGCCCTTGCGAAGATCCCGCCGGACGAATGCGGGCAGCGGTCAGGATGAGCAGCTGAGAGACGTTTTGGCCGGTAAGGCTTTGATGCCCAGTATCGTTTCGGGGGAACGGGGACATTAGTAAAGCTTGTGGCCAGCGCGCGCGCTGCATGGTTTTCCTTTTGTTTGTTGTTGCAAACCACGTTCGCGCATTTACGTACGATCTCAATATTCAGGACGGCCATCAAATATTTCTCGATTGGTGCTCTTGGCCTGTGCTTCGAGCATGTAGATACATCTACTTCTGACTAGCTGGTAGCTCCGTATGAAAACCATCGTGAAGGATCTGTTGAGCTTCCAGAGCCGCCTATAGTTGAAGCTCTTATGTCCTGATACACAATGACTACAGGATCCACTGCCTAGTGATAGGATCAACTGTGGTTAAGCGTAGTAGCCGTCACTGCTGCCAGGAGGGTGGTTCGAAGGGCAATTTGAATAGCGAGCAAAACTAATTAAGTCACATCATCTTGCCGTGCCTGCTTGCCAAATGGCAGGAGAAGCGATGACATTTTAACGAGAGCTTCTGCGGAGATTATTGTGGACGCATCTACCGGTAGTATACCGGTCTCATTCTAATCATCGCACGCATACATGTATCATACCTGTTTGGAAGGTTACGCACAACAAGTGAGATACTGCATACCTAGGTACACTAATATCTAAGAGACTTCAACATAAAAATGTCACTCCATGAATATAAGAGGGAGTTTCACAGAAAATAGACGGCATGGACAAAAATATGTGCTGTTGCAGTGATGCTCTTCTTAAAACGCCGCTATGAAACCCATACTAAATACAACAATGCCCAACAATTTAATCTGTTGAACCTATTTCTATAGTCTCCACAATCTAACCCTACTTCTTGAGACATTTTTGCTCGTGCTCGATGTTGATAGTAACGGTAGGATGTACTTTGGTAGCGCCCTATGGGATCTTTATCGCGTGGGGCGCACCTTCGTTTCATACCGCAACTGCGGTACTGCTGGAAGTTCCCCACTGGCTGAGAGATGGTCTCCGCCCCCGAATGGGCGACCGCGGTGCCAGCCTTTTAAGGCCAAGGGACTAGGTCTAGGCTTTGGTGTCTGTCGACCGCAGTGCCACCATTGAGCATGAGCTACCACGTTCGCGATCGGCGTGCGCATCAGTTCCATTTCGCCTGGCCTTGAACTCTCGATATTGACGGATGGCGATGGCCGCAGTATATGACATAGAAATGCTAAACCAACGTTAGATTATCCTCGACCAAGATGACCAGGCTGTGTCAAGACACGATACGTACTTCAGCACGATAGCTAGCCCCACAACCCCCCAGCTCAGGTAGCAGCTTATGCCACTGCATCGTTTCAAATTCGCCTGCATGACTAAAAAGGCTACTGCGCCCCAGAAAACCACTTCGAGACAGTTGATGATGGCATTCGCTTTGAAGCTATGCCAGCGTTGGAACGGTCGTGAGTACTCCGAAAGCAATTGATACATGAGAAGGATGAGAGATTTGCCGCCCTGGTCAGAGATCAGTACAGACATTGCGCGTGGAGAAAGATAGACCATACCATGCCCAAAGCGATTGTATTTGCCCTTGTTCGTGGTTGGTTTTTCATGAAAAGTCGCGGAACGGAGAGGCCCATTGCCACGGATATCAGAAGCAGTTGCACTAGATGTAGTGGAAGCATAAACCGCGGAGAGAAGAAGCTTTTGTTCAGAAAATCGAGTGCAGCCATGATGCAGCAAAGAGGAGGAATATCGAAACGTCGAGTGTAGAGTGCTTAAGAGGTTGAGTTGGTGATGGACATCTGCAACCATTGTTGAAAGAGTACCTTTATAGGAATCATACAGTAGTAGACTGTGTAAGAGGTCGCGCTACCTTTGGACTATGCGTAACACCTCAGCCCCAATGTATGTCTGGGATGTTATGATAGCCGTATTGAGTGCGAGTGCGAGTGCGAGTACGGTGATCGGGCCGATACTGCGCCGCCGCACGATTCCAAAAGGGCCTTCAACAAGTACGCCTTTATTCGCCCTCGCACGTCTCTCAAGGTCTACTAAAAATGGGAACACTTGCGAACATTCGAAAGTACGAACATATTCAGTCGCGACGGTGTCCAATGTCAGGAATCTTGTCACAGCATAACCTTGCATCGGGCATCATGATGCGAGTGCCACGGTATGATCCGCTCTCACCTCGCAACACAACGCATTGCATTATACGGGCGGCGCCAGCCAATTCCGGATGCGGTGGAGAGACGATTTTACAAATCAGCAATTCTGGATCGACATTTCGTTCGTGCGATATACTTCCGGCGTGGTTATGGTATATAACACAGCATGTTTGAGATTTATACACCTGCTCCAGGCAAGAATCCATAAAAAGAATATTCGAACCCAATCTACACGGCGTGTTGAACAAGTGGGATGCATTTAGTGGTGCGAAGACAGCGATTTTCATACTACGAGGGTAGTGACAAAGGCCACAGATCGCAGCTCAAAATTTGAGACATGACCGAACCAGAGCTGGCATGATGCTCTCTCTCAATGAAGAGCCGAACGCCATTACTCGTTCCTGAGACGGGGTAAACCCTCGTCGTCAAAGCCGTTCGCTCATTCACGAAGATCTCTAGGACACTGCAATCATACAGGACGTGGAACCTCAGGTCTTCAAGCACAGTCTTCTCATCGGACTGGTGATCTTTGTCAAGCCTTGCAAACTTGAAGAGGGTATGCGGTGCATGTTCTTGGCAATTACGAGTCCCGGAAATGGTGCTAGATCGACTGCGATCGACAATGATCGACTCGGATGCTGGCTCAAAATAAACTCTTGTGCGCTCGGCTTCGAGGTCGATATCAGCATGGATCTTTAATGTGATGATACATGACTTACAATGTGAGTGCACGATATCGAAGCCCAGCCTTGCCGCATCACCGGAAACGGCGAATGACAACTCCATCTCCCATTGACCCCAAGACTCCGGAAATAGCCTAAATCCAGCAAGCTCTGTCCCTAGAGAAAAACGACGTCCACGCAATTGATGCAGTCGAAGGTCTGGGACCGCGCACAGACTCACAACGGTGAAGCTTGTGCCGTTCGTGTCCTCTGGGAGCAGCTCGACGGACCCAATTGATTCCAGTGAACAGGCGATGGCGCCGGTAACAGATTTTAAGATATGCATCTTGAGCACCCTTGGTAGCGATATGACACCAGCCCAGCCCTGCTTTTTCCGGAGTTGGATGTCAAGGTCATCTTCAAGCAGCCATCCGAAGATGATGTGTTGTCGTGCGATCGGATCCCAGAACGAGTTACCGGCGTAGTAGATGCCGTGATCCAGCTTTCCGCCGAATTGGTAGCTCATTGGCAATACTTTCAGGGGGTCGATCATGCCGCACATCCACATCTGCGCATTTGTAGCACGAAAACTGCCCTTGGTTCGTATGTCATCGGTTGTAGCCAAGCGACCCTCGACGCCACATATGAGGAATTCGCGAGAAATTAGGTTGTCTTCAGTTGATAGTGACACGAAGTTGCTAACTTCCCAATTTACGCCAAAGTCCCCGCTCCACCGCGGTGATGGGCAGAAGTTCAAGCCAACAGTAATGAGGGGCCCTAGGTATTCCCACTTGTCAAGGGCATGTGCGCTGATCCGGTACAGGAAAGCAGTTGGGGTTTCGTCCTTGATGCCTCCCGCTACAATAGCGTACATATGCCCAGAGTTTTGGTACATGGTTCCTTTCGTAATAAGACTATCCATAGCGGGCCAACGTGCAACGAATGGGTCACGCCATCCAGTGACTGCTAATCCCAGAGGAGGCTGCCCTAGGAATACATTTTTTGCCTGTCTCGCCCACGTTCTACCAGAATCGGTGGAAGTAGCCAGAGCCACGGACTCAGAGCCTCGGTGGTATGGCTTCAAGTAGTGAATGGGTAGACGTGAAACTGATGTGTAAATCGCAGTCACGGTACCATCTTCTTTGCCATCAATTGCCGTTGGAACCATGCAGCCAGTGAATACACCACTGGAGTCGTGACAGTCCGTGGGCTTCATAGAAGGTTGGTCTGAGACTTTCCAGGCAAGTAAGTCACGGGACAAAGCTGCGCCCCATGAGATGTTTCCCCATTCTGTGCTGTGTGGATTCCATTGAAAACCAAGATGGTAAGTTTTGTTGGCTGAGTCGTATCCAGGCGCGCATGGATCGTTGATCCACCCACGAGTCGCTGTAAGATGGAGACGCGGGCGCCACCGATAGTTTGGGTCAGTTCTGGCGGCGGCGGCGTCACATTCTGTTCTGATTGGAGTAAGATTGACCACTGCTTCTTTCAGCGAGGCAAGTGTTGAAGTGGATGAAACCGGCGACACGCTGTACGAGCTCATCGCTGCGTGGCTTCGCCTGCACAAATGGCAAGCATGTGGAGAAGAAAGTCAGTTGCAGCTGGAGCTCGCTCCATACACAACTATCAAGCAATACCATATGCCGGAACGACATTCGCAATACGCACGACAGCGCCTGGGGCGTCATGTTCAGACTCCGGGATTCTGCCCGAATTGGTGTAGCGTAATTAGCTGGAAGGCATGAAACCCCGGAGATGATCCTGGAAGCACTGGCGACACGCGCGATGCCACTTTTCCCAAAACGCGGCGTGCGCTTCGCATCTAGCGCATGTGGTGCCCCTTCAGGCAACTGTCTTCGCGAGCAAATGGGGTGTGGTAATGTTGGCAACTGTGGGATAGGCCTGGGACGTTTCGCCGTAGTCTCCTTCTGGACCTCGGGCTTGGCAAGCAACTCCACGTGATGTTCCCGCACTGTGCCCTGTCGCCAACCCCGCAAACTCTGGCCAGGAGTATAGCATCCTGACCCACACTCCACCATCACTACGTATCGATGCGACCACATTCCCATCGCCTATTTGCATATTGCAGGCATGATGGGTGAGCAAGTCATCTTCGATCCGACTCTCAAGAGAATTCTCCAACCGAAGTCCTGCGATCAATGCTTTCTTCGCAAAAACAAAGCAAGTTTTATCTCGCCCAAGCGCAATCCGTTACTAATCCGCATCGGCAGTGCAGTCGGCATGCCCCATGTAGCACGTGCTCTGCTCACCGCAGGAGGTGCACGTACGACCGGCAGTCGCAGTACCGCCGACGCCCTTCCTGCATGCAAGTCGTCCTAGTGAAGCCTTCTCTCTCGGCCTTCCTGCTTACCGTCGTATAGTAATGTTCAATCGTTACCCAATGTTAATCAGCTCTCGAATCCAACCAGAGAAGACATTGTGAGCGCCAATGCCACCGGAGAGAGTAGTCTGGGCTTGGAATTCCAATCCTTTGACGCGGCTGCAATTGGTGATGCAGACCAATTGTCGGGTGGAACCTTCGCTTTGTTGAACGAGGGTACGAATTTCAACGACCTTACGTGGACTAGCCTAGATGTCTCCACCATTGAAGGGTCTTCCAATCGCATGAGTCGAGTCTTTGAGTGTTTCTCACCAACAGATAACGACCTACAGGAATTCACAGGAAGGCCCTGGCCTATCGAAAGGCCGCTTCGTGAGAGATCCACTCAAGGCGACAATCAGCTCTTATCATTGGCTGTTCCTGATGACATATGGCAACTAACCTATCTTTTCTTGGATCGACTACATGCATCGATGCCCTTCTTCAAACGCGAGTATCTCATTGACAACATCTATTCAAAACGTTATCTGTACGACCGGTCATTCAATGCCCTCATACATTCGATTAGTGCTTTGGCCATATTCCAAACCACGCAGAAACTGCCTGGACATGCTCGCCCCCTCAATCAAATTGAGAAGGCTGAGTCTCTGCTTGCTGAAGCTGTGCGATTACATTCGTACAGTGACTTTGGAGAAAACCCTGTTCTTGAGCATGTTCTCACTAGTGTATTCTTATTTGGCTGTCAATTCTGCAAGGGTAATCACTATGCTGCTAGATTCCGCCTAAGGGAAGCAGTCACGCTGGCCGAGACCATGGGTTTAGATGATCCGCAAACGTATCGGCATCTAGATGGGGAAGAAATGGATAGGAGGCTCAGAACATTTCTATGTCTCACAGTGATACATCGGTATGCGCCACGTCTCTGACCTTCCTCTACTTGTCCACTGATACATGTACCAGCGTCTACGCGATTCAAAGAGACCACCCTCTGAATGAATATCTGCTCACCAGCAAACGTCTGCACAGGGTCCAGGAAATGGTGGAACAAGTTTCGATTGGCACAGACCAGCTAGAAGTGAGCGGGATTCGAGGGATTTGCCACATGGTTGACTTGATCGACTTCGTTGACGTTACTTTCGTCAATTGTTGGAGGGGCCGTTGTTGGGATGATGCAGCCGCCCACCATGTTTCATCAGAGACTGTGTCTCGACTTCTGCAGCGATACACAGTATCGGTGAACCCGCAGATCTGGCCAAACGATACACAAAGGGCCGATATTCTCGTGACTCGGCATTGGATCTGCCACATACTCTGGGAACTGGGCAAGCGACACGGCTTTGTGAACGAGGGGAGCTCGGTTGTCCAAATGAGACCAGACTACGCGCTGACCATAGCGCGTGATAGCATCAAGACCAGTGAGTCGTTCAACATGGCCTGTTTGGAATACCATGGAGTCGGAATGGTGAGAATTTAATTATGAAACTGCCTCAACGGGGCACCGCGCTGACGTACAACAGGTAGAAAAACTATACGACATTGCCTCAAATGCGATAAGGGTGGTGAAGAACCACGAGGCGGCGACCTTGGGAGATGTCCCATCAACCAGCCCGGCCGATTTGGGTCTTGCTCCCGAAAGTCCGAGGCTGGATGGTACACAACGAAGTACTGTGGACGGGTCCTGGAACCCAGACTTAGCCTCCACATCAACCGCCTTGTCTCTCGACGATTTTGCGAATCGTTTCCTCGCCATCTTCGCCAAATTTCGCGGTGGCAAACATCCGTATCTGATGCCATACATGCGCATGCTGTGCGAAACCGACTCGAAATGAATGTTCACATCCATCGATGGTCTATTAGAACACGTGGGGGCAAAAGCGTGGGCAACAAAACAGTGAGTCAGTATATTATCCATTGTATTATAGGCAAAGTAGAAGAATTCGGCATTTGGTATGGCCGTAGACACTTCACATCTTCAATTTAGAGACATAGCTTGTCTCTGCATTCCACCGGCTATCTGGTGACGTCGCATACGTGCTGCCAACGTTTCTGCACCAACAAAAGTAAGCCCCGTCATCATTTCTCGACTTCCGTGACAGTCATTTCGGCCTTCTGCTCGTTGATGTAACTCTCGATACTAACGTTACAGACGTAATCTGGGTGGGCTATTGTTAGCATAATGTTACACATAATAGTGTGGATTATCTCACTTTTGAACTGTCTGGCCGGAACGCGAGCCTCAAACATCTCGTCGAGCTCAGCAGGCGTACGCCCTTTCGTTTCAGGAAACCAGAAGAAGGTCACGATGATGCAACCCAACATCCAGCCCGCGAAAATGAGGTATGTTTTGGGACCAAGATTGGCCCTGTGAAGAGTCAGTGAATGTACCAGTAACCTGAGCAACCAAACTGGGGGCTACTTACGGAGCATTCGCAATATACGGCAACACGTACTGAACCACAGTCGAAAAGCAGGCCAATATGAGGAAGGAGAATGCACCTGTCTTGTTACGGAGTCGACCCGTCGGCATTTCTCCCGAAACGACGTATGTCAGCGGCCCAAAACCGGCTGCAAAGAAGAAAGCGAACATGCAGCAGAATCCGGCGATAGTTCGACTGATGCTCTGGTTCTCGAGATAGTTGGTAAAACCCAGCACTCCGATGATAAGGTTGATTACGAAGAGGATGGTGAATGTTGTAAGGGCCAATGGTCGACGACCAACGGCATCCACAACGAAAAGGCCCGCAATGGCGCCGCTGAATGCTAAGATGGCGACAGCGAGAGCCAGAAGAAAGGGGCTGGTATCGCTACCGATTGTTGCGAGGAAGATGGTGACATAGTTCGTGGCGAAGGCGATACCAGAAAGCTGTTGCATGTTGCCGATGCTCAGCGCAAGCAGGGTGCGTCGCAGGTTGACGCCTTTGAAGATGTGCGTCCATGGAACGTCAGTCTCCTCCGCCCTCAGAGCAGCCTGGGATTTCAGGGCGGCAAATTCGGCTTCGATCTCTGCCTCGCTATACCCCTTGCGTACCTTGCGCAGACTCCGTAGCGCGCGTGAGTCTTCGCTACGTGTGAGGTAGAAGGTTGGAGAGTCATCGAGGAAGAAGATGCCGGCGATGAGTACTACGGGGAACGCGATCTGGAGGCCCATGGGAAATCGAAAAGCGAATTGGCTCATGTCAGTGCTCACTGCCCAGTTGATGCCGTTTGAGAGCACTGCAGCCGCGTCGATGGTAACGATGGAAAGTCCGATGAGTACACCACGTAGCTCATCAGGTGCGATTTCAGCCAGAAATGTTGAGCCCATGACGATGAAGAGGAAGATAGCGGCATTAGCGAGCCATCGCCCGACGACCAATTGCGCCATGCCGAAGGACGACGTTTGGATCGCAGCCGCCACAGCACTGAGGGCGCAACCCAAGATCAATGTCTTGCGTCGGCCCCATCGGTCTCCACAGTATGCTGCGAGCGGTAGTCCAAGGAGACAGCCTGTCGTTGGCACCGCCGTCATTACGCTGATGTCGGTCGATGTGAGGGCAGGGCCGGCAGGTGTCGATGCAGTTCCAAACTGTTTGACGAATGGCGGCATAGCGAGGATGCCCCCCATAACGGAGCCATCAAAACCGAAGGTAAAAAAGACGAGCGCAAGGACAATGCTCGAAAAAATCAAACGAGGGTTGTGAATGATGTGCGCTGTCCATGCTCGACGCTGCGGCTCAGCCATTGCTTGTGTCCTCGATGCTTCCATTTTGTCGAGATTGTTTCCAGTGGCTTTGTTGTCGAGGTTCATTCCAGTGAGTGAGTCTGATTCCAGTACGCTGGGACGGTGGATTATATCGAGCGAGACCCCTCGCTAAACTTAGCGTGCATACAAACCTCACCCCAGATTTACCCCGGCCTTGTGGGGAATCGTCCTTGAACCCTCGCCGTAGACCTCAGGGTAATGTACGTTTTGAAGCATTTCCCGGAACCCACCAGCATACCAATGTATTGGCGTGACCGAACGCTGGGTTTTGAGGCTTGCTCTCCGGGGAAATGCCAATTGCAGTATAGGGTGCAATGGAGATTGTCCATATTAGGCATAGTGTGGGGACAGGCTAATACATGATCCATGGGGGGATCAAGTGCCGAACTTCTCTCCGACCAAAATTCAAACCGAAATTCTTTCCGGCTGACAACCGGCCCTTGTTGCTATACTGATACTAAACGTGCGATATTATACTTGTGCAGAATTGAACTATTCGTTATTAAGGCATTCGCACTTTCAATTCAGATCAATTAGAGCGAAAGATGACATCGCCCGCCATCAACTCATTCGACTCTTTCCCGCAATATGCATTCCGACATAGCAAACTTGGAGAGATCATTGGACTTGCCCGAGGAAGCGATGTTGTCCAATTTCGTGGAATCCCGTTTGCTGAGATCCCTGCCCGATTCCGTCAGTCGCGTCTCTTAGAATCGCTACCACGACAGCCATTCGATGCTAGAAAATCTGGGTAAGTCTTACGACCATTGGGTGGTGGCCGTCCGGGTTCATGTATTGACTACAATGAAGCGCGTACTGCCCACAACCGTTGCTGCCGTTCCCACCATACTGGGAAGGTGATGTCCCAGCGGATTGCCCGAAATTGCCAGCAGCGCCACAGGACGAATTCGACTGTCTGAACCTCAACATTACTGTGCCCCGGGATGCTCTCGAGCACTCACCCCTGGAGCGCCTTCCGGTTCTCTTCTTCATTCATGGCGGAGCCTTCATAGGAGGAAGCCAGTCTATTCAACTCACTGGACGTGAAATCTACGATGCGACCAACCTTGTACGCGCAGCCATCGCCCGAAAACAGCCCATCGTGGTTGTCAGCTGCAATTATCGCGTTGGACCGCTAGGCTTCCTTGCATCCAAGGAGCTCGTGGCTTTCAACCAGGCTCACGATGAGCCAGTGGGGAACTACGGTCTCCACGATCAGCGCCAGGCACTTGAATGGTGTGACAAGTTCATCGCAGGATTTGGTGGTGAGCCTAAAAATGTCACTATCCAGGGTACCAGTGCGGGAGGCAGCTCAGCACACTATCAGAGCATTTTCCCGGGGCGCAAATTCAGAAGGGCGATCCTAGCAAGTGGCACACTGACCGGTATTGGGCCTATGTCCTTGGAATATCAGCAGAGAAGCTACGACAAATACGTATCTCGGTGTGCTGAGGCATCAACTGCCTCTGATGTGGATACAGTTGCGCTTCTACAATCGATTACAGTGAATGACATGGTGAAGCCAGTTTCGGACAGCATATGGCATCCATTGATCGACGGCGAGTGGATTCCCGGGGCAACAATGGAGAAGGTATGCAAAGTGTACAGCGACGGTTCTGCTCCTGATCTGATGGTGGGAGCTTGCGATTTCGAGGTGAGTCCTGAATCATCAACTCCTCATATCTCGCTGACCACAAATTGTAGGCCGACCTCACGCAGCTCCTGCTAATGGAAGACATGATCTCCAAGAAGCCGGCATCTGATGCGAAGATGCGCGAAAAAATACACGACCTTACCTCGTCGAATGGCATGATAGTCGCACCGGAGAAATTCCCAGATGCGTATCCCACTATCACGGACCTGTATGATATCACATCTTCCCTAGAACACCCTTCTTCTGCCATGCATAGATGGGCCGATATCTTGGCCGACATTGCGTTCCGCATTCCTGGACTCCATATCGCTGCGCACCATCCCGCCGACGTCCTGGTCTACGAGATTCAATGCAAGAACCCATATCCCTTATGGAACTGGTCGTTCGGCCGCGCCAATCATGCTGTCAACGATCTGTTTCTTTTTGATGTAGCCCCGGACCTCGTGTCTGGAGATTTGCAGGATGCGCATGCCGGGAATGTGGCGCAGATCCGCGCTGCATGGCTTGACTTTTGCTATGGCAAGCTACCCTGGGAGCCATATCGGATGGGTGGCGACGAGCTAGGACCAATGCACATTTTCGATCATGGAACTAAGGGACGAGATGGCCAGACTCTAGAGCAGGCGATAGGTGAGACGTTGGCACGGAAATGGAGAGCCATTCTAGAGGCCAACCAAAGGTTACTGGAAGAAGATGGTTTGGCTACAAACAATATATAGTTTCAATCAAAAACATTGCTCGGACATTACCGAGGTTATCACAGCGGCCCTTTTTTTTTTTTTTTT